>NC_142365.1:30545000-31145000 GCF_059441175.1 Urocampus carinirostris
AATGCCGGGAGACCCTGGAGGAGCCCAAATTTAGGTCATCTCCTGTCAAGTCCAAAAGACTTTTAGATTGGAAGTTTCCTCACAAAAATGTTTAGGGATTTTCATAATCCAACCAGTGTGCAACCAAATTGGAGCTTAGGCAGCTCTTTTTAAACTTATTTTGCTGTATGTGTCAAGAAACGGACCGGGAAGCAGAAAGTCGGAACTCATATGCGTAGACGATCTGTCAATTTAATTAGGAAATAAAAGTTGTCCAACACACAAACGGACTAAAGACAAAACAAAACAGGTTTGAAGGCAATCAAAATGACAAACTAGGTATTACTCAGATCAAACAGGCATGAACAGGTCTTCAACAAGGTAAAGCAATGGTCTGGCAACGGGCAGTCCCAAAAGGAACGTTTAAGTTCTCCACAAGCAATCAGTTCAATGCGTCTCAGCCGGTGTAAAGGGGCGGGGCCAGCTAGGTGCCATGACAACCGTGCAGGACATGACAGTATGTTAGCCAATCAGCGACTATTTTCATTGCTACACCAAATTGGTGACATCACTTCTTGTCTGGAAAAGTTTTGGATTTTGAACACCTTTTGAAGGATCAAAAAAAGAAAACAATGACAAGAAGGTATGTCGATCAGGGGTGGGTGATAATGGGAATTTTGGTATCTATCTGATCCAGGTATGTACATAGTAGTATTGATTTATACTGTTTTGATAGTAATACTTTTTGTTTGGAAATATCACGACCATTGATAAATTGTAACCTTTCCCTTGAGTTTGTTTTTAATTATGACAAACACAAAACAAAAATTTTATGCACTAAAATGTTTAATTTTCTATTAAATAAATACATTGCAAACACAAACAGTACAAAAATAAAAATATTGCTATTACAACTGTTTCAGAAGAAAAGCAAAGAGAGTCAAAGAGAAAAAGCAGCAATGTTACGAAAATATATATACTGTATTACAATGCCATCTAGAGAACTAAAATACCTTCCATTGCACAATAGTTTGAAATTAAAGTCGGTAATGCAAATAAAGTGTCAATTGGCTCTCATTGGCTCTGTTGTCATAATGACAACGGATTTGTGGGTTTTTGTTCAGGAAACGTAACACGTTTCCATTTCTGTTGTAGCTCGTTAATCTCTGCAAGGTGATCTTTTTTCCATGTGTTTATGTAAATTGGTGGTGTTGCCACCGTAGTAAACCCCCTTTACCACACAAGCTACACTTGGCATTGTCATTTATATTATTTTAAAAAGTCCACACCACACTGTGCTTCCCGTTTGCCTCTGTCATTTTTAGCTTCTGGTAGGGGAGGGCGCAAAGATTTGGCCCTCTCCTCTGCCTGGCAGCAGGATGTGGCAGCAGGCCAGGTAGGGAGAGGTGCTAAAAGTGTGCTTGTCAGTTATTATACATACTCAGGCATATGCTTAGAGTGACGAAGGGCGCTGGGTAAGGGAGATAAGGGTTGCGTTATCTACATAGAGAAGTGGCGCTTTGAGGAAATTGATAAAGGAGTGAAGTATCAGTCTCAGAACAATAGTATCGACCCGATCCACGTACTTGCTTAGTATCGATAATATTTGTATTTGGATGGATCAGCCCACCTATAATGACGACGTTTTTTTTTTAAGCACTCCTCCCAGTAGATGTAATGCTTCCACCAAAACTAAAACATTTTGGGGACCTTAAGTGATCTGCAGGAGACTTTCTCAAGGGGCCTGGAGGTGCCTGCACTATTTCTCCTTAAGTTTAAACCCCTTTGTGAGACTGCCACACTCCCTGATTACTTCAGCACATGTGGGGAAGAAATGTGTCGATGGTCAACCCAACCAGCTGCCGAAGCCAGATGAAAAGCAAAGTGGATTTCAACAGAACCCGACAAAAAGCAGTTACAAGACCGAGGTGACGGAAAACAGAAAAAGAATGTTTTTGTGGATTTGGCAAGCAAGCTGATTGCAATTGTCGACATGTGTCACTGTCAAATCATTTAAAGCATTGCTTTATCGGACCATTAAGATTACACAAAGTGAACAGAGTATGGGTTTGAGTGACACTTGCCAATGAGCCTTGGAAATATTGTTGAGATTAATGCAAATATTTGCTCTCGAATGATTTCATAGAGGGGCACTTATAGGTTTAAAGCTTTGGGTGTGCTCTGCACGCAGATCAGGGGTGATCAAAATAGAGCCCACGGGCCATGTGCTCAGGTTTCTTCATCAAGCCCGCCAAAAAAAATTGTCAAAATACAATATATATATATATATATATATATATATATATTACAAACAGTAAATATATTACTGGTAGTAAAAAAACTTTTTGGTGCCAACTTGGTTTCATTGTCATTTTGTGTGTCTGCAAAACAAACAATTACAAAAACACCAAAAAAATTACTACAAAACTAAATATGAAATTTAGTGTTTTAAAACAGGGACCGAACATATTATTTCGTTTTCATTCCAATAAGAAAAAATTTACTACAGAAATACTAAAAAAGTATACTACTACAGTAATACTATGATACAAATATTACATTCAAGAAATATTACGACAGAAATACTACAAAAATCCAACTACAGTCAATTTAAAATGATACTAAAGAAATACAACAAAGATACTTGGATGGAAATACTCAAAAATACTTCTATAGAAATACTACAAAGAGACAACTACAGTAACACTACAACAATACTAAAGATATAAAACAGACACATACTAAAAAAAACTACTGAAGAAATACTACAAAATACTTTCTAAAAACAAAACCAAATTGATTTCTCGTTTTTAAGTAAAATGTTTTTTGGAACACCTGTAGCATATAATTCTGACTTTATTTTCAGTTTTCCTGAGTAATTTTGATCTGTAATTATCAATACATTTAGCGGGGGTCACACAAACATTGCAAAGGCAAAAACGACAGTTTGGTGATTTAAGACAGTATCCTTAAGACAGCGGTAATGTTATCACCAGAGTGACGTGTTGCGCTTTGGTGATGCAACTCAACGCCGACTTCTTACGGTTGACTCAGACCTCAACACACTCAAACGCTCCGGCAGTTGTCTGAAACAAATGGCGTGGAATGTCTGAGATCATCTTTCCTCAAACTGAAAAACTCTGACTCATTCGAAAACTGACTCCAAAGATGAGAGAATTGAAAATGTGACGAATTTGAACTATTATACTTAAGCAGTGGCAACTTAAGTAGGCACAGTATGGTCACCATACCCAACTGACATTACTTGATGTTTTTCAGCTGGAAAATTCTTAAAAGAAGTGAGGTGCACCCGTCATAATGTGAGTCTAAAATAAAAATATAATAAATGTTTATATTTGTTTTGAGGTTTATACTTGACATTTTTTCTTTGATATTCATAATCAAAATCACAGAAATTTCACCTTATATCATGAATGTAATAATAGAATAAGTATGTAAAATATTTCTGTGCTGAGCGTCTGTAAATGCAAAGAGAGGCACCCAATTCGTTTGCCTCATGCCAGTGAGCGATATTGAGGCCAAGTATTTTGTTTTGGCACACACTTCATCCCAAAAAACATTAAATTTAGTGAGAGTTTTAGCAAACTAACAGCAAGTCAATATGTTGAGTATTTTACCCCACTCTTTTTCATAATAGAGGATATCCTATCTGTTGATGCTTTAATTCAAAAGGAGCAGCACATACACTTCATTTATAAATTGAGGTAAGACAATAAAAGGTTGTTTGACAATTTATATATTGGTTTCTTGCTCGGCCTATCAAATGATGAATAAAATGTAGCGTTTTTTTTGTTTTTCTCTGTGTGACTCACCGAACAAAAACCTCACTGCACGGCAGAACTTTAAAACTACATTTATATATGTAGAAACAGTAACATATATTCATTTATGTAAACACATATATCTATATCCATCCATCCATTATCTTCCGCTTATCCGGGGTCGGGTCGCAAATGAATTCATTTTAAGTATCCAATTGTTGGATTGCTTTCTTGTACAGTTGTTTCTTTTGGGTTCATATGCGTTTTTGATGGAACTAGTATGTTGCAAAGATGTCTTTTCCGGATATCCCGCCTCTTCTGCGTGTATGCCAATCAAGAAAATTGACATCCTTAATTTCATATTAGCATACCTGTCAACCTGTACGCTTTTGCCGTACAAAGTACGTTTTTTATGCATTTTAAGACAAGTACGACGTACAAGGAAATCTGTACGGAAAAAAATCGCAAATTTGTCAATGATAGGTACCATCCGGTATACACCGACTATCACGAAACTGCAAATCAATCAAGTCAAACGAGTTCGCTGCAGTAGCCTCTATCTCGGTATAATTTTTTCCGTTGCAAACGAAGCGATCGGTTTGATGCTACTGCATACCTGTCAACCTGTACGGTTTTGCTGTACAAAGTACGTTTTTTATGCATTTTAAGACGAGTACGACGTACAAGGAAATCTGTACGGAAAAACGCAAATTTGTCAATCGCATGCGTCTGCCACCTGGGGATTTCCCATCATGCATCATTCCGGAAAAAAAAATGGTGTACGATTATTTTGTATTTTGTACGGGAAAATACGTCAGTTTGTATGGGCATGGGGCCGTGGAGGTTGACAGGTATGTGTTAGCGTCTTAATTCTGAAACATTCAATTTATTTGCAGTACATCTTTTTCACAAAGTATCATACAACGTAATCCAGCTCATGTCAAAAACTTGTATTTATCATTTTGTTCTAGAAGTACTGGTTTAAATTAAATCTAACGGTAAGAGAAGCAGTGTTACTCGTTGTACGTACGACCAGCCAGTAGTGGCGATTCTACGCAGCAGAGTGGGAGCCTCCTTCATGGGAGAGGGCGGGCTCATCGGCCCCGTCACACGCGTCACGGGAGGCTCGTGTTATTTAAACTTGATTCAAGACATCGGAAAGATTATGTTAGACAGAAGCGCTTAGCAGCACCCCCGAAGAATCTCTCCGTGGATATTTTGTTTTCTCAGTCGCGGTTCTCCAGGACCACCGGCACCGGCATGCCTTACAGCGTGACACTTAATGGACCTTCACCGTGGGGCTTCCGCCTGGTCGGGGGACGAGACTTCAGCACGCCGCTGACCATCTCCAGGGTACGTTTGCCAGGGTAACAGTAAAATATTCAAACTCATGGAAAATAGAAACACACTTTTAGATAAATATTAACTCCATGTCAATAAATAAGTGACGTGTTTATCAGTCAAGTTCACTTTCCTTGCTTTGAAATGTTTGGGATATAGAAACCACATTATAATCATGGGCGATGGAATCCCATCATTTATCATTTATTTAAAACGACTTTGAATGTGTATTTAACTATCATTGTTAAATATTGTTTTTTGTTTGTAATTTTTGCCTTACTTAAAATGATATTCTGTATTATTTAGCGTTTTAAATGTTTAAATTATCAATATTCAGAACATGCTATTTTACGTTTGAAAGAGTCATGTTTTTCATTAAATTTAAGGAACCCCTTCTTTTTTATGTTACATTTGGGTTACAATCAAATATTTTATCATTTCTTTACAATTACAATTTGGTTTGAAGTATTTTATTTATTTTGTAATGTATCTGAATTGATTTTGGTAATTTAGGTTACTACATTATCCATTTTTATTGTATCTATTGATGTATTTTAATTTATTGTTTATGATTTATTGTTGGTACAATTACTATGTACAGACGTCTATGTTGTGTTTACTATTAGGATCTTGTAAAAAAAAAAATGGCTTTTTAAATATTTTTTTGCTCAGAAAAACGGGTCCCAGCTGAATGACCAATGAAAAAAAAAAAAAATTAATGCATGGTCACTATTGTTGTTGATAACAACGTCGTAAAACATTAAATGCAACCTGATTAGACACATGTGAAGTCTTGTTTATTTGTATAGCCCTTAATCACAAGGAGTCTTAAAGGGCTGCACAGACCACAGATTATTGCAAACCACAGACTATTATGACAGCATCCCCTGATCTAAAACCTACATGAGGGCAAATAATACATAGATATAAAATATAGGTTATTCATATACATAGATATAAAAAAATATTAACATGAGGTATTTTTAACCCAAATGTATTATAGAGCACAATAAAATATAGAATCATCGCAAATGTTTGAATGTTATCTTTAAAATACTTGGTTTTCAACCGTTGTTGCTTTTTTGATATATGGTAGCAACTTTCTTCAATAATTTTGACATTTTCTCCTAACCGGTATCCAATCTTTCAAACAAATGTAATCCACCATGAACGTTCCTGAACTTTCCTGTAGATGGGTTGGTGGGTATATGGGTCACACGTCACAGAGCTTGGCAGCACCTCTGCCAGTAGCCGCTCGCTTTAGCCCTGCCAGAGTAAACACGAGGCGCTGTAGCTCACTGCAGAAACTTTTAGAAAGAAATTGAAAGTTGAGAGCGTTTGGGGCAGGAGGGGTTTTGGGGTAGCAAGGGGGTTGAGGTGGGTCAGCAGGGTTGCTGACATATGTTTTCCATTAGCGTTCATCGGTGCTGCTGAAGGATTCCAGGTGTTCCATTCAAGACTCCACCCACCCCAAAAAAGACTTTAAAGATTTATGGTACCCTATCATCCTCCCACTCCTCAGGGTGTTCAAATCATGCCCAGGTACTTGATGCCCAATCAAACTGCAGATGCTATCCACTTGACCACCAGGGATAACGACAACACAAGAAAAGGCATTAGGTCTTATCTCATCATCAGACTATTTTTGGTCTCAGTGCAGTGTTTCCTAGACGATATACATAAGTACCTGGCAGGCCACCAGAAATTAATTGGTCTCGCCATGGTCTCATTTACTTGTATTATTAAAAAAATATAATATTTTTAACTGAATATAAAAATGCAAAATTAATCAAAATAACTTAAAGATATCTAATTTTTCAAAAGATCACAAACGCAATATGTTAATATGTGAGTTTTGTCTCTGTGCTATTTTTTTTTTTTTGCGGAGCAGATGCGTGGTGGGGGGGTGAGGGTTTTTGATTCACTGCACATTTGGCACATTGAGCACAGGAACGGGTTCAGAAGAAAAAAATTAGTCTTAGAATGAAAATAATTTGGACTAATTTTAACGGTATTAATGGCTCTAATGCAGTTTTCCTAAATGCTTATATTTGGAAAGGGACTAAGGATGTATACATTTTTTGTTTTACACATTTGAATTAATATTTGTGTGTGTTTTTCAGAGGTTATGTGATGTTTCAGCCTACATTGGTTAAAAGTTGAATCATAGTTAAAAGTTCTTGTATTTAATTTTTTTTAATAGAACTAAAGAGTTTGTATTTCTAATGTTTATTTTTCAGGGATTCTGTATTACTTAAAATTTGCTTTTTATAAAACAGTTTAAAGTAGTTAAAAGTTCATTCTAGAATGAAAAAATAAAGACGAGTGTAATATAGTCGTATAATAAATGCTTATTCATCAATATAATGCATATTATTAGACTATTGATGGTAATAAAGCAACAAAAAGTATGTAGAGCTGATTCGGAGCCGCAATGGCTAGCTCTCAGTAGTGAGCCTACCTCAATGAGCCGGTTCTCTAAAAAGAGCCGGAATTCCCATCGCTAATGTATTGTGTGTTACAATAACATAACTGACAACTTGGGTTGCATTCAATTTGATGCAATCGTGAAAAAACATCCATGTCCCTAACAACCTGGTGTTTAGCATTCTGGGCTCCTACTGTTGCTATCTAGTTCGATCTCTGTTGCCACCGTTATTACGCAATTCAGGTCAGCAATAAAATATATTGACTGATGTAAATGTAAATGGTCTGCATTTATATAGCGCTTTTCAAGTCAATGAAGACCTCCCAAAGCGCTTTACAATGTGCTTCACACTTTTCCCTTTTACACACTAACTAACCGATAGCAGCGTCAGCCATGCTGATCAAATTTCCAAATTTGTCCTCATTATAAGAGGACGCACGTTCAAATTTCTGGCCAATTTGGGTGTTTTAGTCCGGAAAAAAATGCCTGGAAAAAAGTACCAATTCATTTTCAAGTTTACTGCCATATTAACCAGTGAATTTAAAGGTCAATTGAAGATGTATTTTTTCAGAATTAGGACAAATGTCGATTCCCCTGGTGAAATGGTCGCCACTTGTTCTTTCCTCTGCAAAAGACAAATGACTTCGAATTTTTCTATACTTAGTATGTTCTCAAAATTATGGCTTAATCTACAGCAGGGGTCTCGAACCATTTTACTTTTTGTTACTAAATTGCACAAAGGGCACACAGTTCCATATAAATGTCTGAACTGAAACCGCAACTTAGCTAAATGGCTTACTAAATAGCTAAGATGGTGTCTTAAAGGACACACAGGTAAAAATCTAAAAGGGAGCTAGATAGCTGGTTAAAAGATTAAACAGTCAAAGCTAGATAGCAAGCCAGAAAGGAGACCAAAATGTAGCTTGATAACAAACAAAAAACAAGCATTTTAGCAGCTGATATCTCAATTATTTATTCTTTCTTTATAGACTGAACCCATTGAACTGAATGCTGGCAGCAAGACTTGACTTGGAAGAAAGGATATTTATTCTAAGATCCTACTGTAAGTATTAGAATGCAGTACAAGTGCAAAGACAATTTAGGAGGGAGTTTAGAGATAGGTCTGAATCTAAAGACCCGGTCACACAGCCTTTCACAGGCGTATCAAGGCTGAATCACGGCCAGAAATTTCTGCCCGTGAAGCAGACGCTGTTGGACGCTGTTGGACGCTTTTGAGATCGCGATACAGACGAGATACAGCCGTGCTTTACACGCGGTAAGAAATTCACACGCAGTTGGCCGCGCGAAAAAGTTTTGCGCTACTCAAAACTTTAGACCACGGGTAACCGCGGGCGGCACAGCGATGCCGCCGCGGTTACCAGCGATAAGGGTGCGGAAAAGTCACCGGCCAATTTTGCACATTTTCCACCGCGGGCAACCACGGGCAAAAAAAAAATCGCAAAATTTTACCCGCGATACAGACGCAAAAGGTTGTGTGACCGGGCCTTAATGGAACTCTTCAGTATGTCCTTAAGAAGCCTTCCTGCAGTCAACATACATTAACAAGTCCCATTAAAGAAGACAGATTACTGTAAACAGTTCAACGAAGTCCAAGAAAATCCTTGTGGCAAGCTAGTTGTGATTTAGGCATCTGAAAAAAAAACACAAAACTTTGTCAACGGAGAAGTTACATTCAAAGATAAGTCTCCACCCTCAATCTAGCTACAAAGACTTTCTTGAACTTCTTTGAAATGTTTCCAGTAATGTTTTTTTTTCTTTTGTGGGGTTTCAAGCATATCTCTAATTGAAGTGACGGTAACTTGTGTTGGTATTCCTTTTTAAACTCCCTTCTACATTTTCTATGCAATTCTACTGTGTTTTCATACTTCCAGTAGCATTTATGAACCAATTTCCTTTCTTCACAGGCAAGTCTGGCTCCCCTTAGGCGGTTCAATGGGTTTGTCTATATATTTTTTTTATTTATCTGGTCCCCTTAAGGAATTCATTTTCACTGACTATACTGTATTGGCAACAGTCAGTGCTGTCGTAGAAGAGCATGTGCCAAATGAACGATTTACAGCACCTGGTATTCCCAGGCCATCTCCCATCCAAGTACTAACCGGGCCAACCCTACTTAGCTTCCTGAGATAGGGCGTTTTTAGGGTGGTATGGCTGTAAATGGGTAAAGAAAGAATAAATAATTGAGTTATAAGCTGCTAAAATTTGTATACATTTTTGGGGACATCCAATATGCGTCTGTTTTTGTATTTACCAGAAGTGTGAATGACCCCCCTAACATTTCTGCAAATATTTTAAATGTTTGCGAGACAAAAACCTCATCTCATCAACTGCACCGCTTATCCTCAGTACGGTCGCGGGGATGCTGGTGCCCATCCCAGCAAGTGGGCAGGGGACACCCTGGACTGGTTGCCAGCCGATCGCAGGGCACACGGGGACAGACAACTCATTCGCTCATTCACACCTAGGGACAATTTGGACCGGCCAATTCACCTGAAATGCATGTTTTTGGATCGTGGGAGGAAACCGGAGTGCCCGGAGGAAACCCCCGCAAGCACGGGGAGAACATACAAACTCAGCACAGGAAGTCTGGAGCTGGATTTGAACCCACGACAGGTTCTCATGACATGAACTGTGCCGCACAAGCGCTAACCACTGCTCCGCCGTGCTGCCCGAGACAAAAACCATCTTCTTCAAATTTTCTCTGTCTGAATGCCATAAACTTCAGCAGCTGCTAAGGCGCAAACAAGTGTGACAAAATAGATGCTGCCAGAAGAATGTTTTAGCATGGAATACATTTACTCACGGATGCACAAGGTGCTCATTTGTCTTATTTCCCCGAACAAGAGTTCCGCTCGGTTATATTACCTTCGGAAATGAGGCTTTGTTTTTGTTTGTGCATTGGTTCATTGTCCCCTCATAAATTCCAACCATGCCGGGATAATGGGTTATTTTGTTTGTTGACGTTTGTAAGCAAATAAGGTAAACACCTAAAGTGAAACAAAGCCACATATGTGTGAGGACATAAAGAAAAGTCTAGGGTTAAGTTTCTCAGTAGTTACTGTGGTGACTGGTAAGTCGTAGATTAGATTGGCCCTAAAATATGTGGTGACTTCATGGTTTAATACATTTCAAATTCAAAAACTTTAAATTATAAAATCCACTTAGCCCTTCTTTGTATATGTTATCGTGATATATCAAGCCCAGTTTGATAAATATTAGCTCCGACAAGATTAGAGGCAATTGACCTGAAAATACTTTAATCAGTTTCTATAGAAGTCCTTGACCGGGTCCATTTAATGAAACAACAGGTGAAATTTTGAAGACTGTCTTAGCTCTGAATGAGAGCAGCTGAATCTTAGCAGAAGGTGGTATTGTCCCGGAATGAACCCGTTAACATTGTGTGTGTGATGTACTGCAAACTGCAAAGGCGATATGTAATTGAGAACCATCTATTTTTTATTTATCTTTTTTTGTCACTGATGTGACAGCCGAGGCATTTTAAGAATACTTGTCAAATATGGCAGAAGTATGCTGCTGGGAAGTGTATGGTCACACAAACACACGAGCTCCAAATGTCATAAAGCACCTTCAGTGTGCTTGGTGACCTCATTTTCCTACTTGGGATCTTCAGAAATGTTTATTTGGCGAAAGCAAGCATTAACACAGAGAACACAAGTTGCCATTCTATTAGCTAGAGCTAAATATACCACACATGCCAATTGTAATCAAAAGTCTGAATACAAATTAGCGAAGTATTACTTAATTGGTAAAATATTTACTCAAAAAACCTTCAAAAGAGGGCATCGACCCCAAACTAAATTTCCCGGATGCCTGACTTAAGAAATAAATTATTAAAAAAAAGATCCAATAAGTTTACAGTGATACTATTACATACGAGATAAATTCATTTCTAGATCGTGCTTGTATCTAGAATTGCTCATATCTCAAGCTAATTTTTGTAATGTGAAGTAAATGAATACTGAATAATTTGTTCCCGTCCTCCTAGAAGCGTTAACGCTAAATATCTATAAGACACATCTTCCTGATCCTTAAGATTCAGATTCAGATCTACTTTATTGTCATTCTAGTACACGTGTATACAGAACGAAATGTCGATACATCTGACCCGCAGTTTCCTTGAATGTACAGATATAAATAAAATGTTGTATTGAGTTGGAGTATTGAGTACTAATAGTATACTAAATAATTATGGCTATGTATAGTATTTTACAGTAGCGCAAATCACATTCACATATCTATTGCACAAAAAAATACAGCTATAATATAAATAAGATGATAATTAAATGACTTTAAAGCCCCAGTGTTTAGCGGTAACTTATGGAAATGCTTTAAATTATAATTTTCTTGTGTTTATTGCGCAAAATTGTTGCTCAAAAGACATCTCGTAGCTCGTGTAGTTTGTACATAGATGTATCACTGTATTTATTTTTAACATATTAATTTGTGTGGTGACATTTTTTCAATGCAACTGTAATGTTTGTTACTTTTATAATTCATAAATTCAGAGCTATTTTACATAAAGGTGTAGTTACATTTATTTCACATGCTAAATACATTTACTTACATTTAAGTTACATCAGGCCCTTTGAGGACAGCTCTTATGTGATGTAGCCTTTGGTGAAAATGAGTTTGATACCGACTTAAACCATCTAAGTGCTCCTTTGTACCAATAATGAGTGTCATACATTTTTTGACCTGTGCAAAATTTGGAAGGTTTGAGATCATGTTAATTTAAATCTCACAACATTGTCCATCCCATTTTGATTGCATTGGGGTTATAAACTGAGGCAGTTGGTCATGTCATGTGGGCATCAAGTTTCACTATCATTTTTTAACCACTGCAATGCCTAATAATATAGTTCATTTTATTGCCCCCAACTGTAAGAACATTTTACACAGATAATGAAGAACATGTGTTCGTAACCACTGGTTTGGACAGTCAAATTTATTATTATTATTAGTAGTAGTATTATTATTTTAATATTTTGTTTTCCTTAGTTGTCATCAAGTGTAAATCCACGTGACCGTCTGTCCTTTAAATTTGAATTCACCCCAAAAGATTTGTATGCAGTTTTACTGTAATCCAAATGAGCCCCCACTAGTTTAAACAAATCCAATGAATATTGTGTTTGTGGAATATGAGTTAAGAAGCTAAATTTACTTTTTTATTTATCTTTGAGTGGCCATTTTGAAAGTTAGGGTCTAGTAATAATGACAACTTTGTTGCGTAGGGATCAGCTAAAAAACAATGGTTCTAGTGCCTATTAAGCAGAATTGTGATTATTTAAAAGCCTGAGCAAAATTGATTTTAAAATGTTTTCAAGCCAGTCGCAGGGCACACATAGACAGAAAACTCACTCAACAATTTGGATCAGCCAATTAACCTGACATGCATGTTTTGCAATGTGGAAGGAAACTGGAGTGCCCGGAAGAAACCCACACAAGCACGGGGAGAACATGCAAACACAGGAAGGTTCTATCTCATGGCCTCAGAACTGTGCCGCACACGCGCTAATCACTTCGCTGCTGTGCTGCATAATTGTTATTCTACAAACACAAAATTCTAAGCCTAGTAGATTCCCATTAACGATAATATTGTTGGAGAATCATTTGGACTAGTTTCGTTGGAAGGGAAAAGCAAAATATATAAGTGTACATTGTATATTTTTATAATTCCATTGATCCTAATTTTTATTTTTATTGTGTTTTTATATTTAAATAATAAACTAGAATGGCTGTATGCCATCAGAGCATCCCCCGCTATGAGTCAAGACTGAGATAAGATGGAGACTTGAAAAATGCTGATTCAGCAAATCCAAAGTCCTGAGTCATTTTAATGGCATTTTCACCTTTAAAGTGACCTATTTGATTTGTTTGTAAAATATTGTGTCCCTGGCTAAATTTGTTCTGGCAATAGGAGAGTAGAATGTTTTTCTGAGAAAGCTGCAAAGTCAGCAAAACAGTTTTTGCATTTTGGGTAACCTACCTGACTGCCTGTAAAGAATGGTGTTGATATTCAATGTCAATGGAGAGTGGAATGTCTTTTTAGGAAAAAAATGCTGAGTCAACAAGACCAAAAGTGCTGAGTCAGCTTTTATGGCATTTTTCACATCTGTGGTAACCTACCCGAGAAAGATGGTGGTCATACCTAAACTTATTCCCTCTTTTCTTTGGTATACAGACACACAAACAGACAAAACAACATAGTGTACTTTGATGCCAAACAAAATCATTACACATCACAACCTTTTGTTCGCAAGTGATGAACACCTAAATGTTATAAAGACTTGCCTAAATCCTGCGTAAATTACAACCTTTTGTTGGCAAGTGATGAACACCTAAATGTTATAAAGACTTGCCTAAATCCTGCGTAAATTGTGACGATTAAAAAAGACCTCAGGTTAATGTTTGTTTCTGAGTTCAATTCTCACACTTGTCATCTTCGATTTTGTCGGACTTTGGTTTGCTTTTCGTTCGGCTGTCACACTCTGTTGCATAACGGATTAGTACTTTGGTGAACTTCACGGAACTCCTCTGGCGTGGCGCTATCATGCATTTCGCATGGAAACGAAATACAAAGACCAAGCAAGAGACCATGGCCATAACTTCACAATAAAAGAAAGGGAGAACAGATTTAGGCCTTAAGATTAAAATAAAAAACTTTAATAAAGATGTCATAAATTGTGCATTTAGAAGCTGTTGGGTGCCTCATATTATGAAGATGACTGCGCTAAGTTTGTTTGTAGCAACGTGATGTCAACAAACACAAACTTTCATTTGGACCTCGGCCCTCCGTCATGCTGTCATTTTACAGCTTAGATTAGAACCGCAATACTTTGTGCTTTGAATGATGGCATAGTGCTGAATGTAGCATTTTATATCATATGGCTAATTAGTTCTAAGGAAAGACGTGAGTTGTGCGTCACTTTCTTTTTCCACTTTTAAGCGGCGTCCTTGTTAGCAACTATTGACCTTCTTGGGACCCCTCAAACAAACAAACGGCTGCTTGTGAAAACGCTTTTGCAATCGCCGTCTATAATTTTTGACCCAGATTGTTTTTCATTTGTCAGGCTTCAACATGCCCATCCTCTGTAAGTGTCCTGGAAAAACTGCAGACATGTTAATGGCCTAAACAGTATCCCTGAACAACGACGAACATTTTGAAAAACATTTCTTCTTTGGCAACTTTCACCTGATGATACAAAATTGGATGACTTTTGTTACAAGTAGGGCCGCAACTAACAACTATTTTGATAGTCGACTCGTCAAAGACTATTGGAACAATCAGTCGAATAATAGGTTAATTAAAATTTGAAATTAGCATGAAGTTGATTTGATTTTGTGACAGAATATGATAAATACAAGAAAAATGGGTCCAATAAAAAAAGACCTTTATTTGAACATACTGCGGATTTGAACAAATTACATAAATATTTTAAAACCGGTCAGTAGATGCATAAACCCACACACAAATTTCTGTCCATTTTTCAGAGACAGGTAAATAAATAATAAAAGCAAATGGAGAAACCAAACCAAAAGCGGGCTAATTAGCAGCAATAGAACAGTAAATATAACAAACATTATGTGCATTTTGTTAAGTACCGGTACACTATACGGTCAACTGCAAAGTCTGTAACCTGAACTTCTCAACAGTTTCACATCAAACAGTTTTAACATCTGACATTTAACGTTTTAAAATCTGACGTTTGTTCCTCGAACTGCATGCATTTTATAGTCCGGCACAGTCTGGGATAGCACTCAAGCTCTATTTTATAGCTAAATATTTGCGTGTTAAATGTAGAATGTGTGTGATCAAAACTGTATTGGCTTGAATGTTACTTGAATGTTGTTACTAAGGCGAGTCGGACTCTGTTTCATTCAACTGTCCAATGTGATCTTTAAATGTTTGTACACCACCAAGCTACTGCCATGATACGCAAGGTCTGCTTTGCAATCTTTGCAAATAGTCTTTTTATTTGCCGTATCCTGGCTTAAATACTCCCAACTTTAAAAGTTTAAGCACGCAATCTTGCTGTGGACGCCTCCATTTATGTAGGTTACCGCTCAAGAAAGAGACGCTATTTGGCATGAACGACTCTTAGCAGAGATTATATTCATGTATCAATGTCTCACTCTGTTTGAAAAATGTTTTCGGTGACAATAGTCAACAATGGAATTCATTTTCGACTATTTATTATTGATTTTTGTTGACAACGTCGACTAATCGTTGTGGCCCTAGTTACAAGACTAACAAAAAGTCTCAATTAAAATGTTGATCTATCCACTCATGCAAAACAAAGCTGGTTTCACTTCCAGTCGAATACAAGCACATAGTGTCGCAGTTTCAAGGTGTCATGTTTTTTTTACACGCGCTTACTTCCCACAATGACCTCTCAGTTTACTGGAACCGAGTCACGGGTAAAAGCGGGGAAAAATAAGAGGAGGGGCCGAGGGGATGTGTGGTGCAGCCATAGGCCGTAAATTAGGAATTCCACATGTCTACCACACGACTCAGCTATTAGCACTTCATGGAGCGTGAACCTCAGCGCTCTCGGTTTTAAAACACTTAACGTCTCAGCGCGCTTGGGGGTCGCAGCAGGGATCAAATTGTAATTTGTAACCCCTCGCGTTGTTTTAGGGACCAATATACTTAGATTTTCATGAGCTGAGATGAAGAAGTCAAGCTATTATACTTATGTTGTAATCATGTGTAAGTCTAGGGTGGCTGTTTGGTTTAGAGTGTATCAGAGGCGGTGTGAAAGGTGTTTTACAGACTGGCAACATCATTGTGCAGCTTTTTTTTTTTTTTTAATTGGGCACAGGACCTGTATTGTTCCTCCCCACAAAAAAAACATATAGGTCGCAAAATATTCCACATACCAAGGGACTCGAGAAATTTAGTCTCAAAGTTGAATCATCCCAATTGTTTGCTCTAGAGCTGTGATGTCATTAAAGGAACACAACACTTTCAAAATGGTGCATCTCATTAACACAACATGTGAGGTGACCTCCGAAACAGAGAGCAATTGTGGTGATCAGCGATTGCATATTACTCATTTCCACTTGGAGGTAGGCAATAGTGGCTTTTAATTTGTGTTTTTCGCGGCCTCTATCACAGTTGGTATAATTTTGTACCTCCAGCTCCCCGTTGTTTAAGGTTTTTTTTTTGTTTGCTTCCGGTTGGCATCCACCCTGTGTTGTGTCTTGACCAGCTCGGTAGCCTAGATGGTAGGGCGCCCGCTCCGAGACTGGGAGGTTGCTGGTTCAAGCCTCGGCCGAGTCATACCTAAGACTTACAACATTGGTACTCATTGCCTCCCTGCTTGGCGCTCGGCATTAAGGGTTGGAATTGGGGGGTTTGGTCACCTAATGACCCGTACAGTTTAACTGTATAGTTAACTGTGTATCGACATTTCGTTCTGTGTGCATGGTTACAAAGAATGACAATAAAAGTAAATTCTTCTTCTATTTTTCTTGTTTGGCCGGCTAGCCTGGGATTAGCATCAGTTTTGGCCTATCCTTTAGTCTATTCCCTGCTGTATGATGTGCGTTTATCGCCTTTGCCGTAGCCGCTTTTTGTTGTTTGTTCCGGGCATGAGCGCCGGTTTTGCCATGTTCCTTGGTTTAATCTGGACAGGATTTGCGCTATCAGTGTAGCCGTTGTTGCTCTTTGGTGTTGGTTCCCAATTAGCCTAGCTGCTTGCTGTGTGTTTTTTGGTTGGCCAGCCTCGCGTTTTTCCACAGAGGCTGGCCACCTTTCGTTGATTTTCTCGGCCCCCCATTAGCGGCTCTGTGTATTTTTTTTCCAATTAGCCCCTTTTTGGCTGATTGGCCTTTTTTGTACCATTACTGCATCCACCTGCAACACAACCTTTTTCAAGCTGAGAGGTACTTTTTGTTACTAATTGCTGCACCGGGCACCCACTTTGATTAGCATTTCTAAAATAACAACATATGGTATTACTATGTTTTTACTATTTTCATTTTACTAGAAAATCACAATGAGCCCGGGCTAGTAAGATATTTTCAAAGGAGGTCCACGGGCACATCAGCTAGCCTTAGGGGGCACCCTGGGGCACACGGGAACTATGTTGGAGACCCCACAACTACCAAAACTATGCCTAAAGCACTCGCAACCTCTTCAACTAATGAACGTGTAAAACAATATGGGGACTGGCTTCTTTGGATGCTGGTGTTCCTCCGATGACATTATAGCTAAGGATGACAAAGACTAAATTCGTCTCTGAAAATAATTGGAAAGTACTGGTGAAAATATAGAAATATTTTGCAAAAAACATGTACTTTTTCCTCATATTTTGCATGCTTAAGAATTTGGAAATACCCATTACACACAAATAAAGATGTTAGGAAAAAAGTATTTTAGGTAGTTACACCATCATTTGCTAGCTATTTGCTTTGAATTAATTTACTAACAATACTTAATCTTACGATTGAATGCCTCGTCGTCAAGGGAATAAACACATGGTGACAGTCAAAGACAAGAAAATTATGAATTGTCAACACTTGCCAGACAAAATTTTCGGACACAGGTTGTGAATTTAGAAGTGATGGTAGTCTGATGCCTTTCAACAGTATTTGATTTCACACAACATGCAGCCCTTCACTACAATAAAATGCTTGAAGACAATGGTTGTTTTCAATGACGCACCCCAGGTAAACAGAGTTTTAAGGCCAAGTAGGTATCCCCCGTAGCAGTGCTTTAAAAAAATGGTTCAGATTGTTTTGCTGATTTTTCTTAATCCAATGTTGGTTTGTTTGGGGTTTGTGTGTGAGTTTTTAAGAATAATTTTCATTCCAAATTTCAAACCTCACCTACTAGAGCTTTAATAAAAAGCTTGCTGCTGATTGTTCTGCAATTTTTTTCTCGGCAATGTATATGTATCTATGTATCTACCTATCTATCGATCGATCGATCGATCGATCGATCGATAGATAGGTAGAGTCCTTGGGTAAGACACTGAACCCCCAATAAGCAGGTTAGCGCCTTACATGGCTGCATGGCCGCTATTGGGAAATGCAGAGCACATTGTAAAGCGTTTTGGGAAGTCATTGACTTGAAAAGCGCTATAAAAGATGCAGATCATTTCATTTCATTCCTCGAATAAACGCATTTTTGTGCATTAAAACCCATATCCATAGGATAGAAGGTAATCCAAAGTGTAGTTGTTTAATGGGACACTGAAGATATAGGCAACCACAAAACAATAAATCACAAAAATAACACGGGAGCTGCTGGAGTGGCTACCATTCGCGACGGCGCCAGTACTATATATATATTATATATATATATGTATGTATATATATGTATATATATGTGTATATATGTGTGTGTATAATGCTTTTTTAGATTTATTTTTTTGGCATAATTTTTTCATTATTATGTTTATTTACATACTTTTGCGGTAAGACAAAATGCTAATTTCAACATTTAGTATTGTTAGACTAAAGAAAATACAATGTTAACAATGTCACAAAATTATACTTTAAGTAAGTTACTAAAACAATCATTAAATGAACAAAATGATCAGATATTCTTTCTCATTTTAAGTATTATTTCACAGTATTGATTTTATTTAATTGTTGTGTTCAAAGTACTACATGGAATGATCAATGTGCCCTTTGATTAATTTTTTGAGTTCTGTCGTGTTGATGGTTTACGTGGCCACAGATAATAAGTTACAGGTGCCTAGACCTACCAGCAACTTGCATGGAAACTTTATTCCTTTCAGGATACCAAAAATTTTGAATTTTTTTGCCTGACCGTGTTGTTAGTGCAAATTCGGTGCAAACATTTAAGCAAAGGTTGGAAGAGATAGATTTTTCAAATTTTCTTAGGTGAGGGGGCGTAAAGTGACCAAATTTGGCCATAAACATTTAAGCAAAGGTTGGAAGAGATATATTTTTCAAATTTTCTTAGGTGACGGGGCGTAAGGTGACAAAATTTGGCCATGCTCACTCTCAGCATTAGTTTTATGTCATGTTTTGATTAATGTATCTAACAATACTTTCAATAAACATTACATTACATATCTAAAAAACAGTAAAATTAAAAGCTTTGTTTATGTATTACTTTTTTACAGTAGT
Organism: Urocampus carinirostris; assembly: GCF_059441175.1. Lineage (NCBI taxonomy): Eukaryota > Metazoa > Chordata > Actinopteri > Syngnathiformes > Syngnathidae > Urocampus > Urocampus carinirostris. The sequence continues at coordinate 30,564,678 of NC_142365.1, forward strand.
TTTTGAATAGATTTCTGGTCAAATAGGGGAAAAAACACTTAAAAATAGAATTTTCTGAAAAAAAAAATGATCAAGAATAAAGTAGATTTAAAAAAATCACAATTATAGGATAACAGTGCTCACTTCAACATTGTTTTTCCTAGTAAAGTAGGTTAAAGAAATATGGAAAAAAAATATCTTAAGTAGGCAAACATGCCAGGGTAAACATTTATTTTGTTTTTTCTTCTTTGTTTATTGATGCCTATTTGGATATACAATTTATAATCACTGGCAGCACGGTGGCGCAGTGGTTAGACCGTGTCAGAGGTCATGGGTTCAAATCAGGCTACCAACCTTCCTGTGCAGAGTTTGCATGTTCTCCCGTTGCTTGCGTGGGTTTCCTCCGGGCACTCCGGTTTCCTCCCACATTCCAAAAAACATGCATGTCAGGTTAATTGGCCAGTCAAAATTGTCCCTGGGTGTGAATGAGCGAGCGAATTGCTTGTCCCTGTGTGCCCTGCGACTGGCTGGAAACCAGTTCAGGATGTCCCCTGCTCACTGCCCGGAGATGGGTGGGATGGGCTCCAGCAACCCCACGACCCTACTGAGGATAAGCGGTGCAGATAATGGATGAATTTAGAATCACAAGTTCTCTTTCAGTACTTTCGATTACTCCAATGGGTACACCTACCTCATTTGGACAACCACTGCTCTAAAACAAAGTGCCAACTAAAGTGAAACTGCATTTAAGCTTTCACGATACAAACCACAGGATAAGACTATGGTACAACACAATCAATCAAATAATCATCCATTGATTGATTATTTGATTTGTTGTGGGGGGGTTTACAAAGTCTGCTTATGTTGCGGCTAGATCTTAACGCAGTGAAGGCATTACACATTTCACAACTTGGCAGCTACAATCAAAGGAGTGCAATTAGCTTGTTGCCTGAACAGGCTGCAGCAGAATGAGAAACCAAGGACAGAATAAATACTTGTAAACCACTTTGCATCTAATGTAACCACATCAGACTTTTAGAACGTGACTGGAGGGTTTTACCCAAGCTGTTTGAGATAATCACTTTCATACTCATACTTCATCAGTCAATAAGACTTATTTGCAACCCTAACAGGGCAGGACTGTACCTCAAGCAATTCCAAATTGATACAATTAGAATCATGTGTGGTTCTGTGTGGCAGACCTCATGTCTGCATATTTTTCCATGCCAGCCTTTCACATGCTCTTCTGGCACCTTTGATAAATTATTGTGGCTTTTTGTTTCCAAACTTTCAAAGTTCACAGATCTCTTAACCCCCTGGTTTGTAGGGACTTCGAGAATGCTATGAACAGCTATATCCACTGCTGACAGTTCATGGCCCACGTTTAGGTTGTGGCAAAGTGTGCGCCAGTCAATTTCTTGATGTTGTTCGCCTGTTCTTTTTCGGTCTTCCTCTCCTACTTCCCCTTCTGACTCTGTCGTAGAGGATGAGCTTGGGCTGTACAGATTACTGTATCTTGTGTCATGACCATACCACTGCAGTATTCGTCTGCGCACAGTTGACAACAGTTCTTCTTAGGATTCAATGTGACCCCTGATGGTGTTGCACACTTTTAAGTTTGTCAAAATAAATATTTAGCTGATGTCTGGAAGTTTCTTGTGGCATCATATATCCATGGCCTGGATTTAACGTTCCAGTTTTGCTGTGAGAGACCATGTCTCGGAAACGTAGAGGAAGATGAAAGTAATCAGCACTTGCAGGAGTCTGATATTTTATTTCGCTACTATGTTCTTGTTCCTCCAGATGGGTCTGGCAAGTGCAGGTGTAGTTTAAGCTATCCTGACCATGTGTTCTGGTTCTGACCGCTCTTCTGATATGACAGCTCCAAATTATTTTCATTTGGTGACAGGTTAAAGCTCGTGATGGTTGACAGAGATGTTAAAGTTGTGTTTTAAAATGGGATAATTTACAAACTATACACATGTTCACATTTTATTATCAAAACCTTACTACAGCTGTTTTATGATCTTGTCAGGAGACTTACAGTCCTAAAGTCCAATGGACCTTATGAGCGGCTTTCCCCTTTGTCATGTTTGAGTTTGCAGCCCTTTTTTCTCAACCTACTTACTATCCCTAGGTAATCGCAGGCAGCAAAGCAGCCCAGGGAGACCTGTGCCCCGGCGACACTATCCTGGCCATCAACGATGACGTTACCGAACACATGACCCACATGGAGGCCCAGACCCGGATCAAAAACTGCACTCAGCAACTCACACTTATTATCAGCAGGTAATTGCGCTGCCTTTCAATACTCTGAGCCCTTAAGAGGCCGTAACAACTTTTTTGACCCTTTTGCCAACCTTGCAAAAATCTATACTGTCATTTTTACCAAGTGCCAGTCTATGCACACAAAAATTAACCGATGAGAATAAATGAGTAGTTTTGCAAATATTTAGAAAGACCTAGTGAAGAATGGAATCATCCACCTGGTATTTAAACCTTTTAACTGATTACTTATGCTATGCGCGCATATAGTCACATACAAACATGGATCATTGCATATGCAAAATCCAGGCTTTGAACAGTTAAATGGACGAAAGAAAGGTAAAAGTTGTCACTTAAGGAAAAACTGTGGCTTCAAAATAGTTTACCATTGAACTGCCAACTGGCATCTGATGAAAAGTCTCTCTTTATCTCTCTCTCTCTCTCTCTCTCTCTCTCTCTCTCTCTCTCTCTCTCTCTCGTTAACTTGCACTCACTCTCTCTTGGGTCAAAGCTCTAAATCAAGAACTTTTTCATCCCATTGTACTCAACTTTGCTGGACTTGCATCCAACGCAGTCTTCCTGCAAAGCAACTGAGCATGAAGCTGTGGTTTGTCCACGTCGGAATTTTATTTCGGGAAGTGGTAAGCGTCCCTCGCTCCTGACTAAGGTGCATCTTATGTGCTGCAGCAGCATTTTTTCCCGCACTTAAGATAACACTGCCAAAGAGCAGCATTTACTTTTTACTCTTTAACTCAAGAAGTTTTCATACCGTGCAGAGAGAACATGTGAGTCAGTGTAATAAGACTAAACGGTGCAATAGGGATAAGAAGATTTTTTCTAAAATACTTTGCTTAACTGCAATAGATATAAAAAAGAAAGAAAAAAAACGCACCTTAAAGTGGGAATTTCCGCCCATTTGAAGTAGAGCCGTTTTTAAGGACTTTATTTTGCTGTTGCCTTTGATTTTAAATAGTATTGTATTCTTTTTTTTTCCAAACATTTGCTTATGAGGCCTGTCTTTCATATACATTATCGGTCATTTATTCTAAACTATTACCTCAAGTGAATCACCCCACACTACCCCATTTTTTTTCATTAGAATGGCTGGATAGGGACAGTCAAGATTTCTAATGGCTCTAGTTATAACCGCCTGACAGAGGTAAAACCAAACAGTCCATCGGTATGCGACCTTGCGGCTATTTATCTCTTGAATAATTACAGTATGAGTCTCCCCACTGGGTAACAGGAGGGCGGTCGATGCCTTCCCAGTTGTGAAATAAGTGATGTAACCTGCCAATGAACTGAGAAATGTCGCCTATTATGGATTTCTCTGGAAAGAAAATATGATAAATTTGACCCAAATATTTGTCTCAATGACATGTGGCAGCAACTCTGCTTGAGAATCTTGAAATAAGAAGAGGGAAAATAAAATGGGATGCAGTTCATGCTGGCAAGCGGGAGGAAAGAGATATGGCAGCACAGCAAGGTATGGAAAACACAGAATAGAATAAGTGAATCACATATTTGTACATCGCTGCAAATTTCATCAACCATGAAACTGCCACCACTTGAGGTTTCACGGTTCAAAACCAAGGCAGGAAACAATAAATAAAGCACAATAGATAGGCAGGAAATGCAGTGTCGGATTACACTATGCAACTATGTTGAGACTTTCTGTTTCTATGAAAGTGTTGGTCTGTTTTCACATTAAATATCTGGTCATTAGCCTTCTTGTGCTGACTCACGTGAACATAAGCCCAATGGAGGGCAAAGCTTCTTAGACCCTGCTCTAAAAGCCCACTCCATAACTTCAAGTCAAAGTGGGAGAAACAGGAGACCTGTAATTTGCCAGTGCTGCCGATGGACAAATATGAGTCTGTACGTCTGCCTGGGAAACTAAATTACAGTGCATTTCAAGGATCTGAGGTCTTCTGTGTCATGCAAGAATGTTTCTTGGATGGTTCCATATCCAAACTGTCATTGAAGGCATTTTCCTGAGCATTTTGAAGAAAGCCCCAAGCATATCATAGAAGTTGATAATCAAAATTCCCTGCTTACGTTCGACTCTCCTATTTTTTTAACTTGTTATAATGTATTAAATGGTAGGACGGTGCAAAAAGCCCTTGCAAATGCCATCCTTGTACACCATCATCCATCCATCTATTATCTGCACCGCTTATCTTCAGTAGGGTCGCGAGGGTGCTGGAGCCCATCCCATCTATCTTCGGGCAGTGGGCAGGAGACACCCTGAACTGGTTGCCAGCCAGTCGCAGGGCACACAGGGACAGACAATTCGCTCGCTCATTCACACCCAGGGACAATTCAGACCGGCCAATTAACCTGACATGCATGTTTTTGGAATGTGGGAGGAAACCGGAGTGCCTGGAGGAAACCCACTCAAGCACGGGGAGAACATGCAAACTCCACACAGGAGGTTCGATCTCATGACCTCAGAACTGTGCCGCACACGCGCTAACCACTGCGCCACAGTGCTGCCCCGTACACCATCATGTTTTCTAAATATAAGTTCAACATGGATATCTACGCATGAGCCCATTTTCTACTAAGAAACTAAAAAAGTATCAATTTAGCCTTATAGGAAGTCCTAATATGAGTGGCAGCCCCCCCCTATATTTTCTTAAGATACATTTAAAAAATGCTCATTTGATGACCTAAAGCCAATCATCAGGTAACAACTATCGAAACTCACTGAATCCCACCAGATCCTCTTCTTGACCCCGACTGAGGAAAAATAGATGACAAGTATTACATTTCAGAAATTGCTGGGCCTTCAACATTCAACGTAAACACCAGGGATTAATCTTCACCTTTTCTATCCGGGTCCTTTTCTCTCAGGGCCAATTGGAGAAAGTCTTGTGGTTGTGAAGGCCTCAGAGGCAGATGGTGGTTGGGACAAGTGCCAGGACTTTGGAATGGAGTACCACGTTGATGAATTTGCTGATATCCTAGACTAAAAGTATGTCTTGTTCATAAGAGCATACCCCTGCAGTGTTTCAATTTCATTTACCATTAAGAGAAACAGCAGGATAATGTGGAGTATAACAGCTGGAATACGTCAATGGAACAAGTGGGGCAGTCACTACTCATGATACTCCACTAGGGCAAGAATGGTCCAGCTTTATACATTGTTCCTAAAGAAATTAGAGAAGGTGAAAAGAAATTCCTTAGCCTGCCGGTTATGTCTCCTGGCTGGTGGCCCAGCCCTCCTCCATGTTCTTGTAAATCTGTCAAATCATTTTGGCATAATTCTTTCCCAGAGCCAATGAAGTGCATTGTTCAAGATGCTTTTTTCCGGGCTTGTAGGAACATTCATTTCTAGAGTTTAAGAATCGCAGAGAAAAGACAGAGTCCGGGTTTCCCTGGCGCTGTAAGATCTGACCTGTGACTCACCGCTAAGGAATTATGCACATGGCTTCCCCGGACCAAAGGAATACAGGACTCGGCGAGGACAAAGGGCCTACAGAAACTCTCTTCATCCCCTCCCCTTCTCTGTCTGTTTTGTGAACAGTCAAATGCCACATCAATAGAATATTAGAGCCACAATGCATCCACCTTTAATTGCTCATTTTTGTATTTCCCATAATTCAGGACTAGTGACTACCTCTCAAGAAGTATCACCAGAATTGTTGAAAATACCTGGCCTGTATCTGAATGGTTTCAAAAAGGTCAAATTGTACATTATTTTAACTTAGTGTAAAGGTTAAAGGTTGTCAGTTTTTTAAGTAACTACTGTAACTAAGCATAACCAGTTGAAAAATGAATTTTCCACAATACAACCCTTTTGAAATCTCATTAGGTTTTACTAAGCAACCATACAGTGACCGTTTAATATTTTCTTCAGGGACAAGGATTTTGCTGACACGGAAATATTCCATGAGAAAATGAGTATGATTGGTGTGTCGTTGTGGGTTTCATCCTTGGCATGGTGCAAAGTCTATCCTGGGTTGGCCTAAGTAAACTTATCCGACCACAGCAAAAAAAAAAAAAAAAAAAAGAGAGAGCGAGAGAGAGAAAAGCACATAATCGGGAAATTAAACCTGTTCAAGGAGTGGAAAAAATGACCACGGGTAAAGTAGGAAAACTTGTCTTGTGACCATCTAAAGCTCGGTTAAAACATCTTTATAGTTTGCGTCCTTTTATTTTTATCGTGTCTGACGGTAATATATACAAGCTAAAAATATACGTAGCTAGTAGCTGGACATCAGGTTATGACGACCTCCCCCCTAAATCCACAGACTCAACAAATCTGCTGTAGCCATCAGACTAAAAGCAGCAAAAGGAAGTAAAAAAAAAACAGGACAGATCCTGCCAGGCCACAGATGTATTTTGATGGAATGTATTTTTTTCCATCAGCATCTAAGATAACAGCTGCTGCTCGATAAACCAGGTTTTTCAACTTCCTTGGAAGGGTTTTGGTTCTGATATTATTTTAATCATCGGGTCAGACTCTGCAGGATTTAAATAATGGATGACTAATTCAATCCGCCGACCTGATGGTCAAATGGACCACTTTGTAATCTCTTGAAAGATCCTCCTGTGACTGGATTTAACTTGTTAATTACTTCATTTTGATATGTTTCTCGTCTGGGAAAAAAAACATTTGTATTCAAGATTTGTTTTATATGTGAAATGATTAACTCTGGGGAATTGGCACTTTCCAACTCATCAGTTTTACTTTTTCTGTGAAACGTGATACAAGAAGTATTGATTGATAATGTCAAGCTGATATGTTAAGGTGATACTTCTCGATGGAGATTAACTTGTTTTTTTAAATAGAATATAGTATTTGAGGGACAAGCAACATTTAGAGATAGTCTTTTTTTCCCTATTGTACCAGTCTGGATTGGTACTCCTTTTCCTAAACTGGTAGCGTCTTGTTTTCCACGGAAATCCATGTCTTAAGAATCTCATTTATTATTCTGGCGATAAAAGCCATGTTCCTTGTACTCAAAATGTCACGTCGTAGTACTTCTGTGTCTTTGTCAAAGTACAAATGGCTCTTGTAAGTGTTGTTGCCATCGAGACCAAACACGGTAAAAACACACCAAAACTGTCCAATGCCTTTTAAGATGGTGCTTGTCGCTTATCTGAAACATGGCCTGAATGGTTAACTGTTAACTAATAAATCTAACATGTTGACTGACTCATCGATGAGTGAAAGGGTGTCTCACACAAGGACAGTTTCATTCGTTGCTCCAAGTTGAGTTCCTAACTTTTCTCTGATCCATTTTGATGTGGCAACAAACACTAGGCAGAAAACCTGTTTAGGCGTCTGCACGACAAGTCGAGAGTCGCAAGACCCCAAATAAAATTCATGCTTGTAGCCTGGACTCACAGGGTTTTGTTAGCTCGAACCCTACCAAAGCGTCATACTTTCTAGGTTTCCAAAGGGGAAGATATAAATGATCTGACAAGGCCTGTTCAGCTGAGAGGCATAGTTTAAAGATGTATTTCATCACAGCTCTTAGTCATTGAATCTTGTTCCTTTTTGCAACTGGAGTCAATTACAAGTAACCTAAAGATGTGTATAAAAAGTTTATCACCTCACTTCTGTAGAAGCCAAAAAACACTTGAAAGCTCATACTATGGAGTTATGATGTGCTGATGACTTTATCTAATTTATCAACTAGCAGGGGATGGGGATTAGTGTTCTCTTTCTGCCAAAATATGCACAAACTGACACTTGAGATCTTTCTATTTTTATAAGCCATTCCATTAAATGACCAGACAACATTAAATGTGTCTTTGATTCATGGCATTAACTGAGTTTTTGTTTAATCCTGTATGGAGAATCTGCGTCTCAAAAGGAAAGGGCTCTCTGGTATTGTCTTTCAGGTCAGGATCAGGAGAACGAGTGTGGTCGCCAGTGGTAAGCGATGACGGCAAGACGAGCCCTTTCATGGAATCTGACTCGCAGGTAGATACAAACTTTGCTTGTAAAAAGAAAGGCACGTAGGGGCATGAAATCCAGAGTCAAAATATGTTATAAACCAAATTTGCCTATTAGAACTTGCTAATCAGATAATTAATCACACAATCAAAATATTGTAAGGTAAACTGGAAAACAACAGTGACATGATTTGACATGGTTTGTTTAAATTTTGCAAAGATTCATTGTAGATTTAAGAATAATTGTGTGCCTATCGTGAAAATAAGGAATGGCTGAGTACCAATACAAGATATCAATAGCGATACCAACCTGTCTAAGTGATCTGTACTTGCCATAGTGGCTAATACCAAAGATACCTTCCAATGGTCATTTAACGATCATGCACCCAGATTAAAATAATTGTAAATTGTCATTACTTAATGCACAACAGAGGAAAACTATTACGTTATCTGCCATTTTATACAGTTATTGTATATTGTGTCAGTGTCACTGACTACCTAAGATTTTGGTTTCGGTATCAGTGTTTTTATCAAAATCTTTTTAAACCAAAACATCATTTTTAAAATAAAAATTAACATTGGTATGATAGTTCATCTATTTATTTATTTTTTTGCTAAATGAAATAGTTTTTGTTCCACTAAGGGGCATTAAATAGTACGCAATGTCCCTTTAATAAATACATTTGCACTCATACACGCAATTACAAAATTGTATTTATTTAGTCCCCCAAAAGTTGATTTGCAGATAGAAATATTTTAACCAGCAAATCCCAAGCTTTAGCTTTGAGTCGTAAATAGGCTTTTGTCATGTTTTTCTTTTTAACATTAAGAGACAATCTTTTTTGGAAATGTATTTTCTTCTGCTTTGATCCAAATTTTAAGATTAATAAAAAACTTTATTCAGGTCTTTTGATGACCATAATGAAAACTTGCTGCAGACCGCAACTACCCATCTGGGGCTGTAAATTAGGTGAAGGCTGTCTGTGTTGATCACGAACAGCATCCATAGAAACCGTCAAACCTCATCCAGGAATAGCTTGTCCCAGGACTACATAATAAAAATGAACAAAAGTATTCATTTTTTAGAAAGTCTATCGTACCAGCTCCTAGGAAACTCCAGGCACAATGAAGCCTTTTGCAGATTATTTTGGGAGGGTTGCAAGTGCCAAAATGTGTACACATGTGTGGATAGAGCCTTTGAAATCAACAATGAAGACAGTGAAAAGCATTTTTTGTGTGTGTGCAAGCTTTTTAGTCGTGTCAAATCCGGGTGCAACTTTACAAAAAGCTTAGGTAGCTTTTACTATCCACCACTTCATCAATAGATGCTTGACATCCTTCCAGTAGAGTATTGTTTTCCACTTGTTGGACACAAAGAAAGCAGCTCTATTGTGTCCTTTTAGGGTCAGTGGATATGAATGAAATGTTAAGTGATCTGCATTTATATAGTGCTTTTCAAGTCTTGTGCAGTAATGCCTTAGGTGCTTTTGCTTTGATACAGCCAGACAATTGAAACTTTAGACAAGGTCACCTTTAGTCTAGGTGTAATGATTGCTCAACACAATAGACGGTTGATCATCAATAGAGTGCCCTTCAACATGTGGCCTGTCTATTCAAACATGGACTGCTGGTGTCCAAAAATGTTGATGCAATCATATCCAGAACTATAAGAAATTTCCACTTTTTGGGGAGGATAAAATATCTAAAAATTTGTAGGTTGTCATCAACAAAAACGTTTGAAGATTTTCCAGCCCATCACAGTTGTTTGGCCGAATAATATTAGCCAAATGACTAGCTTCTATCCATTTTACATTTTCTCATAAACATTTGTGAGTCACACGTTCTACATTTTTTGTTGTCAAGTATCATAATAGACCAGAATTTAAAAACAGAAGCAGTGATTTTACTGCTGCTAGCTTATTTTTTCAATACAATGCAGATTTATGTGGAGGTGGTCGCATACAACGACTAGTGGTAGAGAAAACTTCTAATTATATTTTCCGCAGTGTACTACGGTTGTTTGTTTTGAACATCTTTGAAATAGAGGAAGTGCTGCCTACCCCTAGCATTAACCAATAAGCCATATTTTAACCTTTAATGAAATGATCTGCATTTATATAGCGCTTTTCAAGTCAATGACTTCCCAAAGCGCTTTATATTGTGCTTCACATTTCCCAATAGCGGCTGTGATCTGTGCAGCCATGTAAGGCGCTAACCTGCTTATTGGGGGTATTGGGAAATCAGTGTCTTACCCAAGGACACTTCGACATGTAACACGGACAAGCCGAGATTCGAACTGGGATCCCTTAATCTTAAAACGATCGTTCTACCTCCTGAGCTACTGCCGCCCCTCATTTTTTTTTAATAAATCTTGAAAAAAAATGATGCACCTTATATTATTTGTAGGTGTCAGATAAAGATCCAAATTATTTAGACCGAGGTGGTGGTTTTCATAGAAGGAGGCCAAGAGCTAGCTGATAGATAGCATATTGAATTTATTTTGACAAGGCAGTAAGTCGTTTAAATTTGTCTGAAAAATGTACAGGATTTTGTGATATTTGCCAGCTTATTGTTGCCATGAGCCTCATCAATTGTTTTCAAAACTTTGTTCATTTTCTAATGTTATGGAACAAAGTGCCATAAACTCGACTTGTGGTCAAGACTCTTTGTAGAAAATTACATTTTTAGCAAATCGAAAAAGATGGAGACCTCACATCCTAAAGGTTGATGATGACTGATGTGTGAAAGCTGTGGGTGTCAGCTCGGCAAAATTTCAAAATAATACCTTTCCTACTCAATCTTTAAGCTATCACTTACTTAGCACATGTTATATTTTAATGCTCCATGTAAAGCTTTTCCCAAATCTTAAAACCTACAAAATGTAAGGAAATGGTAAATTTTAATTTTTTTGCATAAACTCTATGTACATTTCATCCGTATATTACAATTATTTTCTGAGATAATGCATTTTGAAGGCAGCCTAGTTCGTCTTTGACTTCCTGAGGTGTGATGTCATGTGAAGAACATCTGCACTCTAGCAAGCCTTTTTGGTTTACGTGTTAAGTAGTCAAAGAGCTTATGAGTGTTTGAAGAAAAGTTTTGGTATGTTTTGTGGAGAATGCTTAGGCATTTTGCCTAATATGGATGCAGTAATGGTACAACAAAGGGCAAACAGCCAAAAAGGGGCCAAGTGTCAAAAATAATACACAGGGGCTTATTGGGGCTAACCGGGACTGATAAACAAAAGGCAGCCCCAGCCTTGGCGGAAAAATATAAGACTGGCTGACTAACAAACGCACAGTGAGCAGCCAGGCTAATTGAGGCCCAACAACGAAAAGCGGCCACAGTGACAAATGCCAACCCAGATGGGAATAAACTAATGGACACGGCAGGCTAGCCGGCCAAGCATCTCTGTGTGCAGCTAACAGGGGCAAACCGGGCAGCCCCACGCTTACTTGTAGCTAGCAGAACAATATTATACCAACTGTGAGACACGCAGAAAAATGCAAATGAAAAGCAACCATCGCCTACCCAAAAGCAGGCGAAGGCAAAGAAACGCACACTGCAATGCAGGTAAACTTGCCTTACGCAGCTTTTGAAGGTTGAAACTTATCTACTCTGACAAAATAGTCACAAGGGCCCCAGTGACAGGGTAAACAAAATTTCAATTCATCCTAGTGGAAATAAGCAGTATCAAGTCGCCGTTTATTTTGATGCTGCCTTATATTTTGAGTTAACAGTATTTGCCATATTAAGAATGATGTGTTCCTTCAATGACCTCACAGCTCTAGAGGAAATGAGCTTCATAGGTCAACTTTGAGACTAAATTTGTTGAGTGCCCCAGTGCTTGGAATATTTTGCAACATTTCTGCAAAATTGTGGGGAGGAACACTGAATCTACTGTGCCTAATTGAAAAAAAGGTCTTTGTGAACACCTTTTATCGTGACAAATAATCAGTGCCCCATTTCACATTTGGACTTTGACACACATGTTTGGTGCACTCATGTGTTACCCTGTTATTCAAAATGATGAACTCACATTGTGCTAGTTACTGGATGGAAATGGCTGCACGCACTATTCGTGTCATCCTCATCGTCATCATTCGCCACATTGAGTAAAGGGCGAGGTTTTGTCGGCTTCCTGCTAAAACATAGTTTATGCTACGCGAAACCAAAGATGCATGCTGACATGCTTGTAGCCCAAGGCAAAGCTCATCTGGAAACAAAACGTGTCGCTGTCATCCATCACTGCTACTTCAAAAGCAGTCCCCGGGAGGCATCATAATCATTCCCTTGTTGAGTTTTTAAGGCCAAAATTAAGATTACAGGCAGGAGGACAAAAATGAACAAATGGGAGTCATTAAAATGCAGCAATGGAACAACTTAATGTCGATTTTTACTTTTTTTTAAGTTTAAAATAATGTTTTGGAACCGAGAACAAAATTGACTGTGAGTCTTGATAAAAGGCCTTCATATCGTAGCGTTTCAGCTTGGGGACGGGAGATTTTGTGGCTGTAATGGCTGTTGCGATAAGCTTTTTTGTGTGTGTTCCACCCTCTACAACAGCTCTATAAATAGGCTAGCTGTTAATTGGCTATGTGCTATTGCTACTCATTTTGTCTGCATTAAATACTGATATCAGAAACATTAAGAGATCATTGGATGGTTTAGGGTTCTTGGATCCATTTACTGCTTGGCTCATGAGAGCATCACAGAGGACCCAATTTGGGACAGCCTTCTCCACTGCTGATGGTTTCTGGCCTTTGTTTTAGTTATGGCAAAGTTGGAATCAGTCCATTCTTTGATCTTGCGTAGCCCAGTTTTTTTCCATCGTCCTCTGCTCCTGCGCCCTTGGACTGTGCCCTGGAGAATAATCTTGTCCAGTCCTGAGGAACTTGTGACGTAACCATACCACTGCAGTTCTTCTTAAGATCCAATGTGTTCTCTGGTGGTGTTGCGCACTGTTTTGTTTGTCACATTTGTTATTTAGTTAATGTCGAGAAGTTTTCTGTAGCATCTCGTCTCCCTGGCCTGGATTTTCCAAAGCCAAGATGTTTTAATTTGGTGATAGGTTTAAGGTATCGGTGCTTGATGGTGATGTTCCTTTTAAAATGCATTATAGTCTTTGTTCATCTTCTTTTTGATGTCTTTTTTTGCTGTTTATTTTTGGGGTGCGAATTTAATGGTTGTCAAGCTACTGCATTGAGTTTTTTTATTCATTAAAATATTCAGACTCCTGAAAATTTTCTTCATGCTTCCTCCCACCTCAACATAGTCAGCGAAACAAGTTTGACGTCACTACACAGCCAGCTTCTTGGAATTAAAACAACATCATATAAATCCACCCACTTATTTTCCTATGATAGAGCATTTTCTTTGGGAACTTCTTCCCCTCCCCATTCTCCCATCAGAAACTTGAAGTGGCCACTTCTGTTGTTGGAAAAAAAATTTCCGCCATAAACTGACAAATCGCTCCCTGGCTGGAAGTTTTTTGAAGGTTTGTCTGTCGGTGTTAAACGTTAATTCCTGGCGTGAAACATCGGAAATACGTTGCGTTGTGTGGTGATTTGGAAGTACGCAAAGCGAAGCATTTCCAAGCTCAGCGGGAGCTGACAGTAGAAGTTCTTGTAGAAATTGTTGACGTCAGGGTTGTCCAAAGTTCGGCCTGAATATCATTTCCTAGCTATGTTACAAATTTGGGGCTGGTACATATTCAAATAAGTGCACTGTTGGATCACTTGTTCATCACTGCCAAATAACTTTATCAACTGCAACCAGGCATTTTTTTCAGGAATTCCACTACTTTCCTTACAAAGGTTTAACAAATTTCTGGCCTTTACTGGAAATCAGTGTGATAATTTATACAATTAAAATGAAGTTGTTTGATTCCAGGAACTGCACGTTGTAGCTATTCGAGTTTACAAGCGTCAGTTAATACGGAATCACTTGAGGGTTTTATATTCTTCATGTTTTGCCAAACAGTGTTTACAGGGACCTCCGGTGCTCCATTCACTGCCAGGAAATCTGCCGAAGCGTGGCAGATAAGTCTTTTTGAAATGTCTCAGCACCTGTGACCCGCTTTATTTGCTTGTTTGTGTTCACTCTTCATCCACCTTAATCCTACTTTAAAAGTGTTAAATCCGTGTCTGTTTTCTTTTTATGGGGTCGTTCTGCTCTTAGCAATGAACAAGCGGGGCACAGAAATTGTTTTTGAATCTAAAAAAAATCATAAGGTTTAATTTGTAATTCAAATATTTTTATTTACATTTTCGCTTTACTGGTGGTACAAAAGATATGAAGGAGATCGTCAAAATAGTGGTCTCTATTGAAAAACCAATTTTAATTATAATAAAATAAGAAAAGCAAACAAAGATGGTGGGGGGTTGCAGATCATGACCATCTATGTCAAACTGCAGGGTATCTATGTGTGACAAAAAGGGTTTCCAGGTCTCGTTGAAGGCCTTTAGGGAAGCTTTGAGAGAGAATCTGATTTTTTCAAGCTTCAGGTTTTGCAATATTTCCCTAATTCATTTGTTGTGTGTTGGAGGGCATGCATGTATCCATTTAAGGAGGATTAGTCTCCTTGCAAGTAGGGTGGAATAGGAAACGATAGATGGAATAATTATGTCGAACAATTAATCCCGAATTTGGCCTTTTTTTCCTGTCCTAATTTTTCAGCCTAATATGCATGTTGAGGTTTTAGCCACTATAAAAAGGCTTTTGTTAAGTTAAAAACTAGGTCCTCTAAAGCCGAGATCTGATTATCCCTAACCTCCCGAGAAGCTTGCATTTGCCAAGATGTTTGTTGTCCGTATCAGCTTACCAGTTACATGTACTGTAGTCTGGGGAGGCAGGTCAGGCTTTGTCTCACCTGTCATAATGGAAATATACAATTATTAAATCGTTACATTCTCATCTCATCTCATTAGCTACACCGCTTATCCTCAGTAGGGTCGCGGGGATCGTTACATTAATTCAGTGTTAAAATTATTTCTCAATTAACCATTTTGGGATTTTCTTTTTCAAAATTACTACATTATATTACGAATACTTTTACTACAAATAGTATGTATCTTATTACTGTGCTGAGTGCCTGCAGGTAAAGAGTGAGGCAGGCAGTTCTCTTGCCTCATGGCAGAGGGCAATAGTGAAACCAAGAATTCTAATATGGCGCACACCTCAGCAACAAACAGTTGAATTAGTGATCATGTTACCAAGCTAACAGCAAGTATACAGTAATTTTTTTCTCTGTTGCATTTACTTTCTTCATAAAAGAGAATCTATTGATACTTTTACTCAAAAGGAGCTGCATATAGACTTTGTTCATAAGTTAAGGTAAGAGAAACAAACATTTACGTTTATATATTGCTGTCTTGCTCTGCGAATCAAATGAGAAAACGGTTTTACTAAGGTGCGGTTTCTAGACACATATGCCAAGGTTGAATTTTCGCAATTCTAGTTCAGATCTAGTGTCTGATGTCATTTTGTGAACTTCCGTATTAAAATATGTCTATTGAAAGCCCTAGTGTGTAATATCTGAAAGGAAAACCAGTGATTGTTGTGTAGCAGCTAGATGCCAGACAAAAATGGCGGTGACTACTTGGTATAGATTCCACTATGTAAAAGTAATACACATTTTTCCACCTATGATTTCCTCAAGTTTTTTAGAGTTTTTTTTTCATCTTTCTTGGGGTTTGGATTGGCGTTTGGACTGTACTTGAAGAAGACCTCTTCTTTCATCATGTTCATGCTACACTAACAAATGGAAACAAAAAATAAGCCTGCGGGGATGAGCATGACATCACTCTCAACCACTCCTCCATCCCCTTTTCCTCATGCCTAATATGTTCCACCCCTAACAGCTTTGCTAAAAGTAAGATAAAAGAAAATAGACACGTTGCTGGAAAAAAGCATAATGGCTCGTTGAACTCAATTTGTCATTATCAAGACATACTTAAAAGAGAAAATATTTAACTTTTTTTAAGGCCAACTCAAATGTTGCACCTGAGGCCCAGAAACTTGACACCTCTAATATTTAGCAAGAAGGGTTGTGTTTACTGTAGAGTTAATTTGTAAATCCATAACCATCGAGTTTTGAGTATAGGCGTGAATAGACCATACTAGAAGCCATTTTGAAGTTGGTCCCTCATAAAAAGTACGGCTGTTTTATTGAAACAGAGGTCTTCCAACTCCTTATTGTTACTGTATTCCCGAACCACCAACATTTCCAAGCACAAATTCCGAGCAATCTTACTGACACTTGGACCTGATCATATAGAACAGTAGATACTAACCATGTTGGAGCTACCAAACTCCAACAATTTCATATGTGCTTTCATTGAACCCGACTTTTGTGTAAAGTATTGTGTTACTTTTTTCTTTTTCTTTTTTTCAAAATTCAAGCCATACAGTTTTTCTTCTGGTGCACAAAATTAACAGAACAAAGCCAACATAGTGCATGAACTCACAATAAATGACAGAACTGTAAATCAGTTCGACCTCTGCGGTTGCCTTTGAGAGAACAGTTCAGGTATGCATGGCTTCACCTTGGCAAGCGCTACTCTCATGTCATTTTCACAGCAAAATCTGTCCGTAAGGCTTATAACATTAGTACCCATTGCCTATCCGCTTGGGTGCTCGGCATTGGGGGTCGTAATTGGGGGGGTTTGTTAATTTAATGACTCCTGAAAACAGGTTTTGCACACATGGGTTGGGTAAAACTATCGTTGGATCACTTACCGTGCACAGCCAATTAAGAAGAAGAAATGGTATTAAAACTCCAGAGTTTCCTTGGCAATAACGGGATAATTTTCCATTTGTTGAAAACAAATCATTGAGAGCTTAGTTTATCTGTAGAGTTGCTATTGAACCTGGTTATGCTGAACTTCAATGATTTTGTCTAGGGATTCATCATTGACTTTTTTTCCCGCCCCATCATCAATCATGAATGGCCGTCTCACCCATGCTGGGTCTGAGGCTCGTGCAGGGAAGTATTTGTCGAAAAATGTGAAAGCTTTTTCCAGTGCGTGGCAATTGCTTGTCTAAGTTCCATGCGTACAGAAATGTCTCCAATTCCAGACACATTTTCAATCTTACTCACATAGTTGTCAAAAAGTTGTTGGAAAGTTTGCAAAGTTATATTGTACATATTCGTCCGACCACTTTCCGTTTTTGCTTGACATAGTTGGATTGAAATGTGAAGAAAATAGAAACACAACATACTACGATGACATTTAAATGATGGATACTCCTGGGTGTATTAAATTCCACACAGCACAGATTGGGCATGCCATGTCACGTGATCATATGCTGCCAGTGATGCCCAAATGGGGTGTGTCATTGCATATAGACAGGATAAATGAGTGTGTCTTGACTTCTGAGACAGAAGCTCCACCGAACCCCTGAGACTGACTCATCGACCCACTAGGATTTGGTCGAAACTAGCTTGAAAACCACTGATCTAGAACCTGCTGGTCCAGATTTTGGGGCAAGAAGCTGTCAACTGGACATTACCTATTTTTCAATGTTGATGTTGACTGTGTATTGTCTGTCGATGCTCTTGCAGCATCCTTTGCAGCCTGGTCATTCTGGATGGGGTATTACCTCATGTGCTGCCCCTTCTCAAGGTTTCTTTTTTCTTCTCATGCTGAGGTTTTTTTTGGCTGGCATCTCTTATAGGTTTCAGATCAGGAGATGTTGTAATGGTGGTCCGTGGAGCCCTTTGAGACTTTTTGTAATGTAGGGGTCTACAAATAAATTTTGACTTGACTTTTGACAAGTGGATTGCTGGAGTTTTTGGAAAAGTTGCTACACATTTGGTGCAGATCTGATCTCCACTGTTTCCAGCAGTGATCCTTAGAGGCTTGTGGCCATATGCCAAGTTGTTTTCCCATCTATTTGACCTGCCCCCAACCCTTGCCGCCCATCTGTCTGTCACCGCATCTCCAGGCCGTCTGTATCCCCTCCCCTGAAGGGCCGGTTTGTGTTTGCTTAGTGGTGCAGAGCGCCATGAGAAACGGGCTTCATTTTGAGCTGCCGCAGGGTTTCAACCTCACGGGACGGCGCGGTAGCAACGTGTGCTTGAATGTTTGGCTTTTCGGCATTGCACAGAAGATCCAGGCAGGCGGGGTTTGAAACACATGATTTCAATTAAGGTCCTCAACCTTTACTCCCTATACCCCCCTAACACGCTGCACTCGTGTGTTTTTGACCTGAGGTACCCTCACTAACCCTTTCCCACAGAATTCTTTGTTACTGTTGCTAAAATTATAATTGGGACTTTTGTACAAATGATATATGCCGCACTTTGAAGTGGTAGACAGACAGTGACAATCTCTTTCAACACAAGTGAGGGTCTGATGTTTAATATGACACCCATTGCATTCTTTCAGGTATTCATGGGAATTTTTCCGGCTTCTTGTATGACATCAGACCTTTCTTTAGTTGCAATACTCTTTACACAGTACAGTAAACCTGGGTAAGTTCTGGGGCATCGGACACTTGTAGTTTTGAGTAAATTCCTCAAAAAATGTCTTGTGGCGAATCTGCAACCATTCCAAAAATATTAAATTTGGATTTACCCCACCCACAATCCTTTAAGTTAATACCTTTCACCAGACAAGACTTGGATGAAGGTGATCCAACATTGTGATTTTTTTAGTACTGAACGAATCAATCTTTTGATGTGTTCCAAACAAAATGATGACCATACCTTTGGTTGATGGTGGACGCGTCAGGTTAGCACTGCTCATTCTATGCGTTTATACTGTCATCGGCGTCGGTTTTAAGAGTATTGTTAATTATTAATTTTACAATTCTAACCGTTTTTAACATAGTTAGAAGTAAAGCAGCCGAGTCCTGCCATGGCCGGGGATTATACCGGCGGGCGGAGACGTAACTGCGTGAGATTCTTGCTCAAAGATGTTGTGGCAATTTCGGAGGGAATGTCAAGGACGGATTTTATTAACAAGTTTGTTGAAAACATTCTGAAGTTTAAAAAGGAGGAGGTACATGCTGTCATAAAAATGACTTTTGGCAAAGGCTTTGATGTGAGTTTTGAAACGGCAGCTCTTTATCAAGAGTTTTGGAATCGCTTTGAGGGAGTGAGGTCCCAGTTTTCAGGATTTACAGTAGAGAAGCTGACTGATAATGCTAACAAGATTGTCGTTGTTAGAATGTTTAGTGAAATAATCAGTGCTGATGACGTCTGTTATTGGTTGAGTAGATACTGCTCAGTAAAAGGCCAGGCTATGAAGGTGAGGTGTGAGAAAGGCTATTGGACTGGTGCCTGGAGAGTACCAGTCCAACTACGGCAAGATCCTCAGGGCTTTCAGGGACTGAAACAAATCCCGTCGACTATATTCCTGGGGGAAAACCGTGGTTTTATCCACTATCAAGGGCAACCGAAACGCTGTCGCAAATGTGGTGAGCATGGGCATCTGGCTGAGGTATGTGATCGAAATTTTTGTGGAAAGTGCAGAACAATTGGACATTCCTTTGAGGAATGTATCAATAGCAGAAAATGCAATCTCTGTGGAGAAACGAATCACCTCTTTAGAAACTGCCCGAATTCGTTTGCTAACAAATTGAAAGCTAGGAAGGCAGTTAACAAAGACAACAAAGACAATGAAATGATGTCAGACAACATAGATAATGAAATGAATAAATGTCACAAAGACAATGAAATGAATAAAGATAACAAAGACAATGAAATTAATAAAGTCATGGAAATACAAAATGAAAATGAACAGGAAATGAATAAAGTTATGGAAATACCCAATGAAATTGATCAAGAAATGCACAAAGAAATTGGACAAGACAAACAAATTGAAAAAACAGATGTACCTACCAAAACCCCTGAAGCAGAGACCAGAGAATCAAAATTGAAACAGGAAGAACCTGGAAATTCTAATTCGATTTCTCATAAAATACCTGAATTTGGACATGACAAACGAATAGAAAAAGCAACTGCCACTGCGAAAACACATATTAATCAGGAAGGGCCTGGAAGAGAGTTCAAATTAGCAAATTTGTTTGCTACGCCATTGCCGGGATTTGGAGAAGACAAACAAATCGAAAAGGCGAATGACTCTCCAAAAACCCATACGGGCACTGGAAAGAGGAGTAAAAGTAAGACAAAATTGGGAGTGGTGAAAAAACCAGAAACAAAGATAAGAGATTTAGAAGAAAGCCGATTGCCGGTGAATAAGCCCACAAGGGAACTGTATGAAGTTGAGACGGAGGAAGTCGGGGAGGGAAAAAATCTGACCCTTTGTGGGCAGGGAAGTAAGAGACCCCTTGATAGGTCCTCTGGCTCACCCCCTAACCCAGAAAAAAGGGGAAGACCTGGAACCACAGACAGAGAGTCAGAGGGTCCCAGAGTTTTCCCCGGTGAGTCTCAAAATGAGGTACTACTCTTAAGTGATGTGTCTGACACAGGTGACACTCTCGATGATCTCGATGATCACCAAAGAATGGACTCAGATCCCCCGGTTTTGTCTAGCTAGTTTAAATACTTTAACAACAATTATGAACATTACATTCTCTACTATCAATGTGAGAAGTGTGAGATCAAAGGTTAAGGCTCATAGTGTTTTATCGTTCTTAAAAACTATCAGAACAGATGTGTTTTTACTACAGGAATGCTGCATCCCCTTTCTAAAAAATTATAAACAGTGGGAAGAGATTTGGCCATATCCGTCATTATGGAGTGGCTCGAATAAAAAACCGTAACGATGGGGTAGCCATTTTAATAAACAACCCTCAACTCATCATAAAGGGGAGTACTGTGATGAGAGACGGACGCGCAATCTTAGCAAGACTTTCTTATATAGGTAATGATTTTAACCTCATTAACATATACGGCCATGCCGACAGACAACTCAGGTACGAACTTTTAGAGGACATCCAGTCGCATATGCTAGGCCATCAACCACTAATCGTGGGAGGAGATTTTAATTGCATCCTAAGTAGGAAGGATAGAAAGAGGAACGATGAGGAGTTTAAAGTAGATAAAACATCAACTTTATTACAAGACATGTGCCGGACATTTAAACTGGTGGACTGTTTCAAATCCATACATCCAGGAGAGGAGGGCTTCACCTGGTTCAGTAGTGACAATGCCAGAGCCTCTCGAATAGACTACATATTTACGAGGGGTTTAGCACAGAGTGATGCAAGATTAATTCCAGGTTTTTTTTCGGATCACTTGCTACTGTCCTGCTCTTTTTCTAGCCGCACAATACAGGGAGCTGTACAAAGACTGGCAGACCCTTCAAGACTCGTATGATTCACGAGCACAATGGTGGGAAATGACAAAGAAACGAACACAGACCTTTTTTAAAAATGCAGGGAAAAACAAGAAACTTAAAGAGATGAAACGCATGTCGGGGCTACAAAGAAGACTCCAACGCTATTTCATCCTAACAGAAAAGGGGATGGACTTTAATGATGAAATCAAAGAGACCAAACAAGAACTAAACGCTTTGGCGGAAATAAAGAGCAAAGGCATCATAATAAGAAGCAGAGAAAGAGAAATAGAAGAAGGGGAAAAATGTACACGCTACTTTTTTAAAAAAATTATGGGCAAAAATGAGGGGATTTTTAAACTTCAAAACGAAAACGGGCAAATAACAAAGGAAAGTAGTGAAATAACCAGATTGGTCGAAGACTACTACAAAAAATTATTTGAAAAGAAAGAAACATATGAGAATGAAATGGGGCATGTATTAGATCATATTTCAAGATCAGTGCGTCAAGACCCCTTTTTAACATCGGACTTTACCCAAGACCAACTGAATGATTGCATAAAGACTATGAAAAAAGGCAAATCACCCGGGGAGGACGGACTCAACCTCGAATTTTACCGGACTTTTTGGGATATTTTAGCACCAGATCTGTTAACTGTTTTTAACGAATTTTCCAGTCGAGACCATATGCCAGACAGTTTCAGAATAGGGATAGTTACTCTATTGCACAAAAAAGGAGACAAAATTGACTTAAAAAACTGGCGACCCATAACGCTTTTAAACGTGGACTGTAAAATTTTCAGCAAGCTTCTAGCAACACGAATGTCTGTTGTCTTGGGAGACTTGGTTGATCCAGACCAAACCTGTGCCATTGTGGGAAGGAAGATCAGCGACAGTCTCATGCTGATCCGTGACACCATTTGTTATGCAAGAGACAGAAACATGCGACTAGCGGTCCTAAACCTAGACTTTGAAAAAGCCTTTGATCGAGTCTCCCACCAATACCTCTTCAGGGTATTGCAAAAATGTGGTTTTCCCCAAAAATACATCAAGTGGGTAGGACTGCTATACCGAGACATCTACAGCAAATTCATGATTAACGGGAATTTATCGGAAGCAATCGAGATCAACTGCGGTGTACGTCAAGGTTGCCCTATGTCTCCCCTTCTCTATGTTCTTTGCATTGAACCTTTGGCACAAATGTTAAGAAAAGATAGATTTGTCGAAGGCATCAATATCCCAGGAAGTGGGGGACAAATTACCAAATGTGTTTTGTACATGGATGATTTTAATATTTTGTGTACTGACCGCGCATCTGTTGAAAGAGCCCTTGACTTGACTGACCTGTTTGGGAGGGCGTCTGGGTCAAGGCTAAATAGAGAAAAATCACAAGTGAAGTTTTATGGAATGTGGAAAGAGACAGAAAAGGCAGGACTCCCGCTGACGGTGTTAAAGACAGACCAGAAAATCCTAGGGATAAAATTCAATGCGGATGGAGGAGGCGAGACCAACTGGAATGACGTGACAAGGAAAGTTAAGCAAAAACTTGTTTTTTGGTCACTAAGAAAACTGACAATAGAGGGGAAGGTCCTAATCATCAAAGCGATCATCCTCCCAATGCTTTTGTCAATCAGTTTAATTTTTATGCCTAAAAGAAACGTGCTGTTACAACTGGACCGAGCCATCTTTCGCTTTGTCTGGGGCTCAAAGTGGGAAAGGATAAAAAGAGATACAATGAAAAAGAAAAAGGAAAAAGGGGGGAAAGGAGTGCCTGACCTCCAGCTTTTCCTGGGAAGCAAATATGTCTCTCTCCACTTCCAAAACGCTGTGGGCCCACCCAACAACCCGAAAAGTCAAGCAATGACCCGGTTTTGGATGGGCTCATATTTGCGGAAGCTAAAGCTTGTACCAGACAATCGTTTGATTCCAGTTTCGTTTAACTTGCCACCAACACATCTCTTTATTCGGGATTTTTTGAAGAAGTTTGATTTGGAAACACAAGAATGTCACACTTTACAAAACCACAGGGCCCTTATTTCTATTGTGCAAGAGCGAGCTACAGTAAGCCCTGTGCGGGGGCTTGCGTTTGGCGAATCCACAACGGTTTGGAGCAACGTCAATCATCCTGCCCTCCCAAACAGACTACGAGACTTGTCATGGATGGTGGCTCATGAAGTTCTCCCAGTCAGAGCTGTAATGCACCACCGAGGAATGTCAGCGACTTCGACGTGCCCTCGACCTGGCTGTGGCGCCCAGGAGTCGGTGAGGCACCTTTTTTGTGAGTGCAGCGCTGCCCAGGTCTTGTGGACAAGGGCCGAACAACTAGGAAAGTTCCCGGACTTGCCAGCAGGAGAGGTCCCTGATGCACAGTACGTGCTTTACGGGGTGAGTCGGTCGAGGAGGCCTCGGAACGACTTTGCCAGGGACTGGCTCACTCTCGCCGCCATCAAGGACGCCATCTGGACCTCCAGAAACCTGCTGGTATGGAGGTGCAGGCAGATCCCCCCCGTGGCTGTGCTCCAAATGGCTGCAGATACCATACAATCTGCGAGCGGCGGGCCTAGGACGCAGCCATAAAGAAGACTCGTCGGCACGCACCCGGAGGGGGGAGCCGGAGCTACACTGTGGGAGTCCCGGCAGCAACGGCCTGGGTTGTGGAACCCAGAAGGGAGAGGACCCACGCCGAAGGGAGAGGACCCACACAGAGGACTGGAAGAATGCTGCTTGGGAGGGTGGGATGGCAGAGCTATGCCCTTGCACAATAGTATTGCCTTTTACACGCTGGTTAACTACTGTCAAAAGAAAATAACTCTGAAATTGTTTAATTGATGTTGAAAATGTCAGGAAAAAATGTTAAAACGTCGTATCGTCACGTCATATTGTCAGATATAAAAAAATTGTGAATATGCTTGATGGCTGTGTTTTGCTGCTGTTGGTGTCGGTGGATTTGTTCAGACCGAGGACAACCGACTTTGGCCTGGACGGATCTATTGACACTAACAAAGATGTTATATAATGAAATTGTGAATATGTTTGATTTTCGAGAAGGTTTGTTCAAACCTCACTTTGTGTTTGCTGTTAAAAACGTAATATTGGAATATAATATTGTGAATGTGCTTAATTGCTGTTGAGATTGTCATGATTGTTTTCTGTTTTTAGTGTCAATAAATTTGTTCAAACCCCAAAAAATTTACATGATTTCTTTTGGGAAATTTTTAGGAAGATTTTGTGAAAAATTATTCCAAACAAAAAGACTCAAATTTGTACAAAACAATGCTGTATTTGGCTGTCAAACAGAATAACAATAAATTGTTATGTGTGTTAGTATTGTAAATATTTCTTGTTTTTTCTTTCTGTTTCACTTTTTCTGTTTATGTCTCACTGTTTTTCTTTATCCATCCTCCCTTTCTTTGTTTTTTCCTATTTTGTACTCTGTCCATTTTTCTCTCTTAAGCTCTTTCTCTCGTTCTTTCTTACTATTTCTCTTTCTCTGTCCATTTTTCTTTCTCTGTTCGTCTTTTTCGATTTCTTTCTTTCTGTTTCACTTTTTTCCTTTTATTTATCTGTCTTTTTGCTCTCTGTTTCATTTTCCTTCTTTCTTTGTTGTTTTTCTCTTTCTCCTCTTTTTTCTCTCTTTCCTTTTTTTCTTCTCTTAATTTTGTCTTTCTCTGTCTCTATTTTATATTTCTCTCTTACTCTCTTACTCTCTTATTTATTTTTACTCGCAATATTTGTATATCTTTCTTCCTTTCTTTAACTCAGTTTTTTCCCTCTCTTTATTTCTTGCTTTATGTATTCCTCTTTTTCTTAGTTTCTGTCTCTCTTTCTGTCTTTTTCTATTTGTTTTCCTCTGTCTTTCTTTTCTCCAGTTTTTCTTTTTCTTTTTTTCTTTTTCTCTCTTTTTGATGGGATAGTTTTACACATCCTTCAAATGTCAGTAATATAAAACTGGCCAATTAGAATCCTCGATAGTGTCTTTGAGTTGCCTCGGCTCGTCTTTATCATTCAAAGCGTCTGTCTGGAGCGCAGCAGGCGATAACGGGGAGGGAAAAATTCTCTTCAAAATGTAAACTTGCCTGTGCAGTAGAAGGCTTCCAGAAAAGGACTGATTATGGAGGACCCGTGGATATGCGTTTGTTTGTGTGTACGCGTGTGTGGTCCCAACAAGTGCCGAGACGGGATGAAATCCAGCTTTTCCCATCTGTTGACACAACCCAACTGCAGATGAGTGCAAAAAGTATTGGGACATCAGGCTGTTCTGCTTAACATGGAGCATTTTTGATCGTTTTCAAAGTAATTTTGCATTACATCTATATCATGTGTACCCAGTTCAGAAAGTTTTCTGATTACCATTGCAGTTGTGCATTAAAATATTGTCTCGTTTTCCGGGTTTGGTCACATTACATTGGCGTTGGTCGGTCGGTTGGTTAGATCCCTTAACCACTAGGGTTGTAGAGGCACCATTTCCTGGAGTGTATTTTGGGCAAATACAGCCTGGTGGTGCCCATTCCGCCCCAGGCCAACAAATGTTTCTACTCGGTCTCGAACCGGAGACCTTTTGCGTTTTAGGCGAATATGCTAATCACTGCACTACAGAAAATATGGCATCGATATTAGTCTGGCTTTGAAACAAAACAAAATAGAATGACCCGAGCTTGATGTAAATAAAGAAAAGGATAAGGACACCCAAACTGAACATGGAGTTTTTTTCTGCAGATTTCTGTCTGCATGACATTATTCCAAATGGTCAAACGCATTCGAACTTTTCTTTTTGGGTAAATTATAGACATGTTTTTTTTACCTTTATGTACTTTTTTTAACATTTCTTCTGGCTAGAAGTCCTATCAGGGGCTGACTTATGTGTGCTTGTGTTTGCATCTGTGTCGCATTAAGGCACTGTATACTTTCAAGCAACTCATGTCAGACAAGAATTCAATGTCTGCTGAATGTAAAATGAGAGAAAACAAAATACTCTTCCTTTTTTTTTTTATGAGAAAATTGATTTTTCTCTCCACAGAACTTCCGGCCCATCACCAGTGGCTACGGCAACTATACCCACAAGCCGTCGTACACCCCCGAACCTCAGCTCCCACCGCCTCCACTGCTGCCCATGCAGCATAATCAGCATCAACATCATCATCACCATCATCATCAACACACCAATCACACGTTCAACGGCCATTCCCGAACAAACAACGGTCATGGCTACGTGTATGGCAATGGTAACGGGCACACTCGGTACAACAACCTGAGCCCACTGTACGACAGTAACGGTGACCGATCCCTGCACGGCCAAATGGGATCACTCAGCTTGAGTGCCCCCCACAGGTGAGGATATGACCTGCACCAAAGGAACCAATGGGACCATGTGTTGTCAATTCTGAACTACAGTGGAACCTCGGTTTTCGAACGCCTCTCAGTTCGAACAAATCTGTTCTCGACCAAAAATTTAGAGAAATTCTTGCTTCGCTTTTCGTTCAAAAAATCGGAGTTTGAACGCGGGTACGCTAGGGTGCGATGCTGAGCGGCGTACGTGTGTAGATCGTGTAGATTGCCCCCACCCCTCGTGAAGAACTCTTATGACGTGCGAGCTTTCGCTTTTAATATCGGTGAACGGAGTGTTTTAGCCCCTAATTATGCCTCCGAAGGTCGGTGCAAGCAGCAAAGTTGCTACAGGCGAAAAAAGAAGAGTAGTGCATACAACTTTTGCATTTAGGAAAGAAATAATAGCAAAATGAAGAAGGTATGCGAGTTTCCCTTCTTTCGAGGGAATAGAGCATGGATTCTGCAGACCACAAAGGTAAGAAATCCTATTCATAATTCTTTTTTTTATCCTTTAACCGCTCACCACTTTTTGCTAAATGACATATAAACGACCTGATTTTTTTATTTTTACACGTTCATGTTAGCGTAATCTTTCGTACGGAAGATTACGCTAACGCGAACATACGATTAGCCTGGGTTAGCTTCATGTTTACGTTCATGGTAAACATTCAGGGTGTTGGAACGGATTTAAACGATTTTACATTACTTTTAATGGGAAAAACGATTTTCGGTGATCGAACAAATCGGTTTTCGAACAGGGTTCTGGAACGGATTATGGTCGAGAACCAAGGTTCCACTGTATTTAATGCCAATGCACAGTGGCACCTCGTTATACAATTACCTCTACATACACAATTTTTGATTAGCTAGTACAAAAAATCACCCTCACTTTACGAAGCAAAATCCAGTTCACAAGCAGTCCCCGAGGCTACCACTAAAGACTGCTCACTTCCATTAGCTCGGTCCAGTTTGGACATGTGCCTGCCATCATCAGGCACTTATATCTGAGCCCTTGGTTATACCTGTAGAGTACCTGCATTCTACAGAAAGTGTGATTTGATCTCATCTCTTTAAGCGCATTTTTGTTACCTTAGCCATGAGTTCTGTGGGGGGGGGGCTGAGAAAAAGAAAAAAAGACGACAATTGAAATGAAGCAAGAAATAGTTGAAAAACATGAGTCAAGTCATGTTTTTTTTATACAGCCCTTAATCACAAGGAGTCTGATCTCAAACCTACACAAGGTCAAGGAAAAACTCAAAAACCTCAACTTGAGGAAAATGAAAAAACCTTGAGAAGGGACCTCACATAGAGTAATCCCCCTTCCAGGATGACCAGGCTGCAATGGATGTTGCATTAACAAACAATAAAATTAAAAATATAATATTAAATAATTAAAGTATAATATAAAAAAAAGTAAATAAAAAGGATGACCAGGTTGCAATGGATGTATCATTAACAAACAATACATAGATATTGTCAACATTAAATATAGGTGATTCGTAAGCTATAGAATATAAGTGGATTTTAAGCCTAGATTTAAACAGTTCCACTGATGTTGCAGATCGAATCTCAGAGGCCAAAGCATTCCACAGCACAGGGGCCCGATGAAATATAAACAATAAACCAAATTCAATGCATTGTGGTGAATGTGCCAAACTCTGTTAGGAAGTAATCAAAGCACAGAATTGCCATGAGCGTGGTGTTAGTGAGACGTGAAGGGTTCAATCCCCAACCCTAAGTCCGACATGGTGTTGGACGAGAATGTTTCCCTCAGAAATTCTGTAGGGTTTGAGTTAGATGAGATGGACATCGATGGACTTGTGTTGGAACATGTAGAAGAACTGACAACAGAGGAATTAAAAGAACTACAGTTGATGCAGCACACAGAGGTGTTTCAAAACACAGAGAAGAAGAAGAGGAACCAGAAAAGCTGGCATCAACAAAGGGGATTAGAGAGGTGCTGGCTAAGAAGTTGCTCCTTTCATTGAAAAAATAATAAATTCAGAAACAATTACAACTGGTTCGGTGACAGCTCTCTTTATGACAATCGCCTTACGCATTTCCGTAACATTTTGAATGGGAGGCAAAGACAAACCTCCTTGGATACATTATTATTATTATCATTATTATTACTACTTTTTTATTTGTTTTAAAAAGACCTGTTAAAAGTGATAGAGTTGCGAGTCCAGCTAAATGGGCAAAAGAAAGCTTTAAATGAAAAGTGAGACAGGCCAAAAAAAATGTGCTGTAAAAAATGTTGTTCATGTTCATTAAAAGTTACAGTAACTTTAATTATAAGTGTACTATAAGTTCTTACATATTATCAAAAGTCATGTGCTGTCATTTCGCTCCCCCCTCCTACTCCTGTAACTTTGCAGCACACGCGCACACCTTTGTTCCGGCGACTCGCATTTTATCTTGATAATATCATCTTATTCATCTTATTACTGATTTTTTTTAATGTTTAACTAGTATTTAAATGTGTTTCTAGTGATCAATTAAATGTGTTTTAGAGCTATTTAGGTTTCACTTTGATTCTTTTGGGAGGTCGGGAACAGGCCAATTATGTTTTAATTCATTCATATCGGGCAAGTTTGTTCCTTATTCGAGCAAACCAATTTACGGGCAATGGAACGAATTAAGCTTGTATGTAGAGGTATTACCGTACTTATGTTAGACATGATTAAAGATGACAATTGATTGTCTTTTCTAGCCCGGAGATTCCTGCCCCCTCCCCTGTTCAGAGCCGCAACGGCGTGGATGTGCAGTCGCATGTCTACAAGATGCTGACGGACTACGAAGAACCTTCTGCCGAACCCAAGCAATCCGGATCCTTCAAGTACCTGCAGGGGATCTTGGAGGCTGAGGACGGAGGTAAGCAATTTTGTGATGATTACTAGTGTTGGGCGCATTCATGAAAAAAATAAAAAATAAATAAAATATGATAAAATAAAATAATTTAGCTCATGGGCAGCACGGCGGCGCGGTGGTTAGCGCG
This sequence comes from Urocampus carinirostris, assembly GCF_059441175.1. Classification (NCBI taxonomy): domain Eukaryota; kingdom Metazoa; phylum Chordata; class Actinopteri; order Syngnathiformes; family Syngnathidae; genus Urocampus; species Urocampus carinirostris. The sequence continues at coordinate 30,594,402 of NC_142365.1, forward strand.
TGTGCGGCACAGTTCTGAGTTCATGGGTTCAAATCCAGCTACCAACCTTCCTGTGCAGAGTTTGCATGTTCTCCCCGTGGTTGTGTGGGTTTCCTCCGCCATTCCAAAAACATGCATGTCAGGTTAATTGGCCGGTCAAAATTGTCTCTAGGTGTAAAAAAGTCCAAAATTCAGCACACTTTTACTGTAAAATTTGTGCTCACATTTGCACCATTTATTTCTCTTAGTTTGTTGCTCCTGTATAAGCCACGTCCCCTTCCTCACATGGTGCCTACCATTCGCTACTGGTGACTTACAACCAAATATGTGCATATAAACTGACCCCCTGTTTTTAGTGTCTTGGTTTATGCTTGTAATTCAGCTTAGCTCAAGAATATCTGCATGAGGAAATATTTAACGCCCAGGTATTCTATGCTTGAGATGAATGACATTTATTTAGATTAATTATTTGCTGATTAGCTATTTTCTATGTGGTATCTTTATAATTGGTGATTTAAAAAGTAAGACTAATTAACTGCAACTATTGTTTTCAAAATTCAACAGTCCTTAGCCCTTTTCTCGAAAACCAACCGTAGTGTCCCTATGACGCCAAACTAAACGACCAAAGAAGGATCGTGACCGCAGTGTTATTGAAGCTTTAATTTCCTTTTCTGGATGGTGAAAAATAAAACAGTAAAAGACAAAGCGTTGAGACCATTTGCTAGTAAGTTTGCGAAAATGAAGTGCATAAACTTTACATCTTTCTAAAATATTATTAAAAATTATTCTTGAAAAAAATGTATTTTGTGGGCGGCATGCCACCTGAGTGGTTAGTGCGCTGCAGCACAGTTCTGAGGTCATGGATTCAAATCCATCTACCAGCCTTCCTGTTCAGAGTTTGCATGTACTCCCCGTGCTTGCGTGGGTTTCCTCTGGGCACTCCGGTTTCCTCCCACCATCCAAAAACATGCATTTCAGGTAAATTGGTCGGTCCAAATTGTCCCTAGGTGTGAATGAGCGAGTGAATTGTCTGTCCCTGCATGCCCCGCGACTGGCTAGCAACCAGTTTAGAGTGTCCTCTGCCCACTGCTCGAAGATAGCTGGGATGGGCTCCAGCACCCTTGCAACCCTACTGAGGATAAGCGGTGCAGATAATCTATGGATAGACATTAGGTTTGTACTTTTAGAAACTAACAGCATTACTTTGTTAATCTTTCAACATGGATGAGGATGGATCGGACATGCAACAGTCCTGTCAGCCACTGTCTGATGCTTTGCTCATTTTGACCTGGAGGAACCAAAAGTGAGGCAAGAAACCCGAAAGTAGAATAATTTTACTAAACTTTTTAACTCATTTATTTAAGGGAAACAGTTGCCATAGGGGCAACACACCAATTATTGTCAATTATGCCATTATAGCAAAAGTTTAACAAAATCCGTCTTCTGTCAAAGAATGACATAAAAATGTGTTTGAAATCCATTAATACCAACAATTGTTTATACAAAAGTCAATATATTTGCAAACATTTCTTCATTTTATTTTTTACATTTTTTAATTTTTCTCATTGGAAAAGTTTCCCTAGCAGCAACAGTTAGTGCATCAAGACGTTGAGCACCTGAACAAGAAGCAGTTTGCGTGTCTGAGCATTAGTCCCGAAACGACATTATAAATCCCCGCTTGGCTCGTTCATCTCGCTGACATACTTTTCCTTTTATAGACGGTTGGAAGAAAGGAAAAAACATGGATGAGGATGAGGAGGGCAAATGGGTAGGAGGAAGATGAAGGTTCTTTAAATAGCTTTCGACGACGGAGGGGACGCAACATTTTAAGACAATGAATTGGGAAAAATGACCTTTCCAAACAAGTGGAATTTCCAGTTGTTGAGTGTAATTGACATTTCTTTTTTATCAAGCTTTGCAGCCATGTTTGTGCCACATTGCTTAAACCACCATATTATAGGATTGTAGCTCGAATTGCTTATGTAACCAGCATTTTTTCTTGATGCGAAATAATAAAAAACTAATTGGTCCGCTCCTGTCCTCCCAAAAACATACACGTGAACCTCAAATAGCTATAATACACATATATCTGATCACTAAAAATACATTTAAATAACAAGTAAACATGAAAAAAACACGGTAACAAGATAAATAAGATATTAACTAAGTAAAAAGCGAGTTTATAATGAGCGCCGAAACAAATGTGTGCACATGCTTTAGTGGAAAGGGGGGAGTTTACATACCTGTCAACTTATGTTTTCCCCATATTTTTTTTTTGATGATTTCATACTTTTTATATGGGAAAAGTAAAAAAGACCATCTCACCCCTGCCCATTTAGTCTCTGGCACTGGCAGCAGACGACATTGTCATCGTAGATTGCGAATATTGTTGCCACGTTGTGTTTGTTAGGGTTATTTACTGCTCAATTTACTTTTGTTTTGCATGCCCAAACTGGACGAGCTGATGCTGGTGGTAAAAAGTCGCAAGTGACGAGAAATCTCTTTTGGTATCCTCAGGGACTGCTTGTAAAATGGATTTTCCTACGTATAGTGAGCAAGATTTTTGGTAAAAAGAAAACTTATACAGAAATTCTCCTGTTTAAAGGGGTTCTCATGAAGAGGTACCACAGTATTGCATTTTTACGAGATGAATCCCTCAGCGGATGCCTGGACAGGGGATAAAGTCCGTCGCGTTGACTGAGAGGTTGAGCTTCTGCTGAGACGAGGCTTTGCCTTTGAGGGGCTTTAGGAACCAAAAGCAAACACGGGCCCCCGTTGACTGGAATTCCGTAGACTCCTGAGATAGTATCTGGTTGGGGGAATAAGACACCTCTAGTTTGGAGGTTGTCTTCAGGGCAAGAGTCAGAAACCTATGGCTCACGAGCCAGGTATGGCTCTTTTCATGAGCATGGATGGCTCAGAGATAAATTTTCCTTTGTAGCATTCTAATTCTAACAAGCGCAGAGTCGAGTTGGACGCGTGCCTGGTCGCCGTAAAGCGAGTAGTGTGACAGGTTTGGTCCAGTTTCTGTCAAATTGTTGCACCAATAGACCCCAATTTGGCTGTATGTTGCTCATTAATCAATGTTTGTTGACTGTTGAGACACTTTATGAAGAAAACCCACAGAACAAACTGTAAACACCTAAAAGCCCCAGCCAAGCACACAGAGCAATCTAATTTGGTGAGCAGTAGGGGTGGGCGAAACTATGCACTGAGCGCTGTTTGCATTGAAGGTAAACACACCAGTATCCTTGTTTGCAGTGTTTTGTGACATTTTTTACAAACGAACTCTGCTTGCACCTTCTTTTGAAACCATTATTTTTGGAAAAGATGAGGGTCATAATGAGCCCAAACAATCTTAAGTACCGGTAATTGCAGGAGGGAAACAAGTTTAAAGTGGTATATTTGTTGAAATGGGACACAGTCTCTGGCATAAATCTTATTGCATAACTTCTTTCAAACTTTCTAACGTCACACAGTGAAATAAAAGGCGCTGAAAAATAAGATTTTATCTAGAGAGTATGTTTGGCGGGGTCTTTTTTAAAAATGGAAAAAAACAAACAAATAAAATTAAATTTAAAGTCAATCAGGAGAACTAAATTCTGATTCCGGTTTATACTTGCATTGAGCCTACATCGCTAATAAGCCAACACCTTCAAACAGCTTTAAAATAACAGCATACTAAGAGAAAATGAAGTGATTGTGTCTCCAACCTTTTTGAAGCCTTGAGCTACTTTTGGGTACTAATTTGTGCAAAGCGCTACCTGTTAGATATGCATTTCTAAAACATCAAATCATGCTATTACTCTGTTGTTATTATGTTGTTACCGGGTTATTTATTCAAACTAGGGTTAAATAGACTGTCAGCCACAAAACATCATTTTATTAGAAAACCACAGTGACAAGGCACTGGTGAGCTATTTTAGAACCTACAGCTGTCCTTTGGGGGCTACCTGATGCCTGCAGGAATAACGTTGGCGACCCCTGGTGTACACCATCCTGTGGAAGCAGTATATATAGTATACAGGGTTGGGTAGGGTTACTTTAACTTGATAACTTTCAATTACTTTTGGATTACTCCAATACCAAATATGCTAATAAAAGACAAAATAAACTAAATGTGAATAAAATTACTAAATTTTGTGCAGGCTTGGGGAGTAACGGAATTCATGGAACGGCAAAAATGATGTTGGCAAGCTGTTTGGATTTATTTTCATTTTGTTTCTGTCGCATTTTATGTTAGTTTTGCCGGAGATCAAAGAGATCAAAGCCAGGAGAGAAAGCTTACCACGTGTTGTGAGTCATAACTTTATTCATATTTAGTTTCTTTTGTCTTTTATTAGCATATTTGGTATTGGAGTAATCCAAAAGTAATTGAAAGTAATCAAGTTAAAGTAACCCTACCCAACCTGATTTCCTTGTAAGTCAGTGTGCCACACCAAGATTAATGACTCGCACAACATTTTTTTAATATCCAACAGAGCTGTCATTTTACATCAGTCCAAATATACAACATGGATAGACATTTTAATCGTATAACTCAGTATTTTTCAACCCTTTTTGAACCAAGGTACACTTTTATTTATAAAAAAGTTCCGTGGCACACCATCCGTCGAAAATGTTTGAAAAATGAAGTTATGTCAAATATTTCACTGTGCTACCTCATTAGCAGATAATTAGTATGTAAAAAGAAGAAAATAATACTTAATATAAAAAAGAATGATGTGCCTTGTGTTTTTGTTTTTGTTTTTTAAGGTACAATCTTAAACCACTTTGCTAAACAAATTAAGTTATTAAATATACTGTGCTACCTCAAGAACAGACAATTAGTACATAAAAAGTATATAAAAATCTACTGCCACCTACCACCATATGGATGACTATTAGTTCCTTGTCTGAAGAGTGCAAAAATACTGAATACAGTAATGGCCTAAATTTTTGGAAAAATAAAAATCCAGCGACACACTGGTATAACTGAACTATTTATCTTCCACTATTCTTGTTCATCAATTAACTAAAATATGAACGTGAACAACATATGGAAAGGCCTGTAGCCATTCTGACTTCAACATTTTACCACAAGAAATAACCAGAATCAACCATTCTTCATCAACTATAAACTACAATCAAAAAACAAGTAATATGGTCAGCTACTATACATTTCATCAATGATATCTTGTTGCAGAAAATATCAAAACTTGAAATAACAGCAGCAATGCAGAAGGCACGCGCGGGCACAAACACGCTTCTTTAAAATATTCGCCATCAGTTAATGGTTTTCCGTGCTTTGCTATTCAGTGAGCAATTTGTAAGATAGCTTCAGCGGGGGTGTTTTTAGCAGCGACAGGGGGTCTGTGTACCTGGAAACGGCGCGTTTTAATGTCTCCGCCTTGAATTCATGTTCATGTTTTGTCCCGTAATGACGTTTAACACTTGATGCGCGAGGTACAACGCTCTCGGGGCATAATGCACAAATCAGCACGGTCATTTTTTTGCTCAAAGCCCCAGTCATCTGTCCACGCTGGCTGGAGGGAACGTGATCTTTTCGCTCGAGGAGCCGTCATGATTCTTAATTTAGCCCGCGGTGTGTTTCGTTGGCTGGGTCTCTCTCGCTCTCGCTCTCGCTCTCGCTCTCGCTCTCGCTCTCGCTCTCTCTTTGCGAGGCGCCGGGCAAACTCGCACTGAAAAACCCACGTCAAGCCTAACGTAAATCCTTTACATAACATGGCGCGCAACTGAAGATGTCTAAATTTCGGGTAAATGCGCTTTAAAAAGAAAAACAAAAGAACACTGGTTAACCCCCCTATATTATATACAGTATATATATATATATATATATATATATATATATTTACGTATGTATGTATGTGTATATGTATATATATATATATATATATATATATATATATATTTACGTATGTATGTATGTGTATATGTATATATATATATATATATATATATATATATATATATATATATATTTACGTATGTATGTATGTGTATATGTATATATATATATATATATATATATATTGGCTTCTGCATTCTTGAGAGCTTGCAAACTAACACTATCAATTTTGTCTCTGGGCTTCAAAGCCCTCAAATATCTCTATTTCGGGGTACTGTCCATGTTTTGTTCCCCTGTCTGCATGTTTGGCCTTCATTTCTGCACTGATTTATACTTTTTCCATCATTTGACTTTGCTTTTACTGTATTTAGATGGATTAGATAGATAGATACTTTATTCATCCCCGCAGGGAAATTCACACTTCCAGCAGCATCCCTGCGCTGGAGAACAAAACAATAATAAAGCAAAAATAATACAATACACAAATACCCAATGAGACATGTTAATACCCAATGTAGAGTGTTAGAGTATCTAGATAGTGCTACACAGAATACACACTGCAATAAAAATATGGTAATATGCAATGTGGGGGGTGTGGTTTAATATGGGCCTTTACTCCGCCGGGTGGAGTTAAAGAGCCTCATGGCATGAGGAAGAAAAGCTCTCCTCAGTCTGTCCGTGGTACAAGACTCTGACAGTAGTCTGTTGCTGAAGCTGCCCTTCTGTCTGGAGATAATGCTGTGTAGTGGATGTGTTGAATTGTCCATGATTGACCACAGCTTTTCCAGTGCCCGTCTCTCAGCTACTGTTGTCAGGCTGTCCAGCTTTGTGCCCACAACAGAGCTCGCTTCCCTCACCAGTTTATTGAGACGAGAGGCATCCTTCTTCTTGACACTTCCTCCCCAACACGCTCTAGCATAGAAGAAGGCGCTTGCCACAACAGTCTCATAGAATATTTTCAGGAGCTTTTTGCAGATGTTGAAGGACGCCAGCCTTCTGAGGAAGTAAAGTCGGCTTTGACCTTTCCTACATAGAGCTTCTGTGTTCGCAGTCCAGTCGCTGAAGCTGCCCTTCTGTCTGGAGATAATGCTGTGTAGTGGATGTGATGAATTGTCCATGATTGACCTGACCGCAGCTTTTCCAGTGCCCGTCTCTCAGCTACTGTTGTCAGGTTGTCCAGCTGAGTGCCCACAACAGAGCTCGCTTCCCTCACCAGTTTATTGAGACGAGAAGCATCCTTCTTCTTGACACTTCCTCCCCAACACGCTCTAGCATAGAAGAAGGCGCTTGCCACAACAGTCTCATAGAATATTTTCAGGAGCTTTTTGCAGATGTTTAAGGACGCCAGCCTTCTGAGGAAGTAAAGTCGGCTTTGACCTTTCCTACATCGAGCTTCTGTGTTCGCAGTCCAGTCCAGTTTATTGGCCAGCTGCACACCCAGGTATTTGTAGGTCTGGACAAATTCTACTCATTTTCCTTTGATGGTTACAGGAACCGGGTGAGTTCTAGTTCTCCTGAAGTCCACCACTATCTCCCTGGTCTTGGTGGTGTTCAGGTGCAGGTGGTTTGCATCGCTCCATTGGACAAAGTCCTGAATCAATTTCCTATACTCCTCCTCCTGCCCACTTCTGATACATCCCACGATAGCAGTGTCATCAGCAAACTTCTGCAGGTGGCAGGACTCAGAGTTGTACTGAAAGTTCGACGTATACAGGGTGAATAGGAAGAGAGAGAGCATGCTCCCCTGCGGAGATCCTGTCCTGCGCACCACAGTGTCCGATGTACAGCCTCCCTGTTTCACATACTGGGGTCTGCCTGTCAGGTAGTCCGTAATCCATTCGACAAGGTGTGAGCTAACTCCCATCTCTGTCAGTTTCCTACTCAGTAGCAGAGGCTGTATGGTATTGAAGGCACTGAAGAAGTCCAAAAATGTAATCCTCACCGCCCCCTTAGCCCTATCCAGGAGAGAGAGGGATCGGTGTAGCATGTAGACTATAGCATCCTCCACTCCCACCTTCTCCTGGTAAGCAAATTGCAGAGGGTCGATGGCGTGGCGGACCTGTAGCCTCAGGTGGTGCAGCAGCAACCGCTCCATGGTTTTCATCACATGTGATGTCAGGGCGACCGGCCTGAAGTCGTTGAGTTCCTCAGGTCTTGATTTCTTTGGGACTGGGATAATGCAGGATGTTTTCCACAGCTGAGGGACCCTCCCCTGTTTCAGGCTCAGGTTGAAGATGCGCTGTAGAGGGTCTCCGAGCTCCAACACCAAGGTTAGGCAAACTTTTTCAGTCGCGGGCGGCGTTGAGTTAAAGATATGGCAGAGAGTCCAGGCCAGGAGGAAAAAAAATGCTCAATTGATCCGCTAATTATCTCAGATCCGATACTTAAGCAATACACAGAGGAAAAACAATGTAGATCTACCTTATTCTCTTTTGCATTTATGAATAAATATACAGTAAATTCTGATATTTACATTTATATGTACATGTTTTATACCATGTATAGTGTTTTATGTCAGGGGTCCCTAAACCTTTCCCTATGAGGATCACATAACCTATCCCTTCTCTGATTGGGGGGGCAGGGTCAGTTTGTAACAGAAAAAGTGGGACAGAAGTGCCCAAAGGTAAAAAAAAAATGTTTTCCAGGAATCCACAATCAAATAACCCTCTCTGGAGTTTACACAGAATAAGAGTCTGAGAATAAATAGTAACACTGAAAAAATGTTCATGAAAGGTATACTTTTCTGTCTTCACAGGTCCAAGTCTAACTTAGTTGTGAGAGCTCTGAATGACCAGTGGTATAGATGACTTGTGGAAAGGCAGTTGATTTTATCTCATTAAAACCCTCTTTTTAGCACGACATAATTAGTTTTGTTTGTTAAGAAACAAATGTGGCTTTTCTTGTGCGTGTCACATAATACAATGACAGAATAAAAGAAAAAAATATTGTCATTTTAACATGCTTAGAATAAAATAGAAGAAAATAATATAATTGACTAAGCATTGTAAGTGACAAATTTATTGTCATTGTAACACGTGAAATGCATAACAAAGTCAACATTCATATCTGGTACTGTGACTAACGATATCGTGATAATGATTTAAAACCAATGATATTTTTATATGTCATCTATATCACTGGAAATCCAGTTCGACACGGTTTGAATTAAAAGTCTAACTCTGCAGGATAGTTAAAGTACACCACGCTTGTCCTTCTATAATGTCTATAATGTCTTAGTGATAAAAAATAATACAATAATTATGTATGTATGTATATATATATATATATATATATATATATATATATATATATATAAATTTTCAAAGCAAACTAATCCACCATCCGCCCCAACACTATGCATGATGAAAATACAAAAAAGCACAGAGACCACGAAAGGTGAACAGCGTAATAACAAGGGGATAACTGTACCTATTTTTGCATAAATTATCTATGAAATTGCTTTTTTTTTCATTTTCTTTTACTAATGTTTTGAAATTAATTGTTTTTGTAGGTGTGTCCCCGACAGAGAGGATGAGGAACCTGAGGTCACCTGTGCGATCGCCAGTGTCCAAACTGGCAAGTCCGCTCCCAGGATGCATTTCGGGCCTGCAGAAGCTACCACAGTGCACGCGCTGTGCCAACGGCATTGTGTAAGATACTAACACCTGTCGAGTTAGCGTTAGCCTTTCCGAAAGAATATGCTTATTTTAAAATGCAACATAAGTGCAACCTGTATCCAGAGTTTCCATCCATCCATTATCTGCACCGCTTATCCTCAGTAGAGTCGCGGGGGTGCTGGAGCCCATCCCAGCTATCTTCAGGCAGTGGGCAGGGCACACCCTGAACTGGTTGCCAGCCAGTCGCAGGGCACACAGGGACAGACAATTCGCTCGCTCATTCACACCTTGGGACAATTTGGACCGGCCAATTAACCTGACATGCAAACTCTGCACAGGAAGTCCGGTAGCTGGATTTGAACCCACACAGGAGGTTCCCAAGACCTTTTAACTGTGCCGCACACGCGCTAACCACTGCCCCACCGTATTCCCAATATGATTTCATGCAATTTTCCTGGGTTCTATTCAAATCAGAGCGATGATTTACGCTGCGATCATTACACGCAAGTGTGCACAATTATTGATTGTCATTTTTGGAAAGAAAAGTTAACCATTTACAACTCTTTCAAAATGTTTGTCGTCTCCAAATGGTCAATTTTGGAAACAGCTAGACCTACCCTTAGAAAAATGTGTATAACAGATTGAGATCAAATTTGACATTGTACGAGGTTAGGCTTCAAGCTTTTGTCTCGCCTGTTTTCCAGCTAAGATGCCCATGCTCCACTAATCTGCAGGCATTTGTTTGCAAAAAAATTCAGGCGAGAATAAAAACCTTCTATTTCTGTGTGTTCCTACTCAGATTACTCAATGTTAGTAGCACTTGCAGTTATTATTTCAGTTTGGGACAACACTTTCTGAGTCTTACCATTTAAAAGAGACCAAAACCGCCCATATTCTCCAAACAGTTCAAGAACAATATTTTTGAATGAATTAAACTTTTCTTCGAAGATGAAAATAAACAAAAATAAAACAACAACAAGTCAAAAAAAGAGAAAACATCGTAATATTTCCAAAAAGTAGTAGAAAGAAGAATAAGCTTATTCAATCCTCCCTCTTAGACTTCCTTAATAATTGTCTTGTATCTAGATTTCCTGTGTATTTAATCCAACAGCACCTCATGAATATGCTTATTTACTTTTATGGATGCACGGTTACCTGCTCATCATCATTAATAATATCTGTCTCCATACATTTTCAGCATACTATATAATAAAGATATATATTCTAATAACAATAATTCTCATTGGTGCTCATGGTGACAACTGATTGTTGTGTGGTGTGTGTTGTCTATCAAACAAGCTATCTTTGGACCTGCTGCTTGAACATCAAGACCTCCCGTTGCTAGGTGTCCTGATCTGTGCATTAAAAAGACATGGGAGTTTGAGCCAGATGCCTCCAGCATCAAAGCATAATGTAATAAAGACATCAATAGATAGATAGATAGATAGATACTTTATTCATCCCCGTAGGCAAATTCACACTTCCAGCAGTATCCTTCTGTTGAAAATAAAACAATAATAAAGTAAAAGGAATATAATACATAAATACCCAATGTAACGTGTTGATATAGAGTATTTAAATAGTGCTACATAAAATACACACTGTAATAAAAATAGGGTAATATGCAATGTGGGGGTGTGGTTTAATATGGGCTTTTACTCCCCGGGTGGAGTTAAAGAGCCTCATGAGGAATAATGAGGAAAAAATGATCTCCTCAGTCTGTTCGTGGAACAAGACTGTGACAGCAGTCTCTCGCTGAATATGATAACAATAACAATGTTCAACAATAACAATAGGCCGCTGTCCTAACAATAGTCCAACGGTGCTGGGTCATTGTGATTTTCTAGTGAAATTATTTTTTTCTCTGTAACCCTATTTTTAATTATTAACCTGGTAATAACATATTAATAACATTATGAATTGTTATTTTAGAAATTCAAATAAATTTCAGTTCATGGGCTTTATTGACAAAAAAAATCTATTCAAGTATTGATAATTCTTTTTAAGCAATTAAAGGATAAAATGTATTCATGTTTTAAAGACATTTATTAATTCATCTCTTTATTCATTTCTTTTACAGAAAATACAACAAACAAATTCTAATTTATGTGTTTTTTAAAGTGACTTAGCAAAACATGTGCAGTCTTTTTTTAGCTAGCTATCTGGTTACCTACTTTTTAGCTATTTAGCAAGCTATCCGGCTTTTTACATTTTTTGCATGCTATCTAGATATCTTTTGTTTGCTAGTTATCATGTTAAATGTCCACCTTCTTTCTAGCTAGCTATCTAGCGTTTTTTTTTTTTTAACGTTCCATCAGGCTATTTTGTTGTCTTTCTATTTATCTATCGCTTATTTTGTTACCTATTTACTTTTTTAGCTTACTATCAAACTGTTTTTGTGGTATTTCCACTCCACGCATCGGCCCGGTATTGCAGTACCTCCGGGAACGGTGCATTCGCAATGATCGCAGCAAGGCTTTAGGGCTAGGACCTTAGCTTGGCCTTTTGGCTGAGAGTAAGTGTCCCGGCTCCTAGGCTTTGTAGCGTATTATGAACTGACCGATAACGGATAATGAATAACGAAGATAGATCAATAACCCTTAAAAACCCCAAAACCCCCATTTAGCAAGCCATCTAGCTACATTTTGAAAATCCATTTAAAACTGGGTGCCTTTTGCCTTAATTAGTAACAAAAAGTAGTTTGACGCTTGAAAAAGATTGGAGACCCCTGCACTAGCCTATCACAATAGACAGTCATGCCCACCCAATACACAGTGCAGCATTTGCTTTGTGCTCTCCCTGACCACAATGAACGATACGTTGATATCAATGTAAATAAAAACAATTCAATTCAAAATCCGCAAAGTAGGGAACCAGCCAAGTAGCTAGTGGTCTCTACTTGAAGCCTGCAGACATGTCATATTTTCAACTCTTTCCCTTTACCGCCAGGGGCACCATCGTCAAGGCCCGCGACAAGCTGTACCACCCCGAATGCTTCACATGCGACGACTGCGGCATTAATCTGAAGCAGCGCGGATACTTCTTCATCGAAGACAACTTGTACTGCGAGACGCACGCCAAAGCCCGCGTGCAGCCACCCGAGGGTTACGACGTGGTGGCCGTCTACCCCAACTCTAAAGTGGAGATCGTGTGAGGGCAACGGGGGACACCAAGCGGACTTTGATTTTTGCTCCGGCGTATATCGCCTATAATTTTTGGGGTCGGGGAATGTCACTATCTTTCTCTCTGCGGCGGCCGATGCATCACAGGTTTGTGACAGTGGGAGCGCCGGCGGAATGTCGGCGTGTTGTTTGACTGAACTCTAACCCTCCGGCTAAACGGCTCCATATGCAAACATGCCAGCTCCGCCTTCTTGAGTGTAAAAAAAAAAGAGTGGCAGGAGAAGCACTTATACATTATTTTGTCCATTTTGTTTTATTTTTCAAACAGGGGGGCGGGGGAAGCCAGACCATATATTTTGAAAAGAAATTCAACAAAATCGCTAAACTCACTCTCCGGACAAAAGGTTATCCTTCAGCTAGAGGTAAGATCGGGCCCAAAAAAAGCACCCGAACCCGACGCAGGCCCGAGGGGTATTAAACCCGACCCGGACCCGACCCGACTAATTAACTGGATTTGCAGGCCCGGCCCGAGGGGGCCCGAAATTACATATTTTATTTATAAGGAGGGGTGATTTATGATAACAAATTAAACTCTGCCTTTTGTTACAACATCTAGGCCTAAGTTAAATAAAACTGTATAAACATTTACATCTTTTATATTTCTGTGTCTGCACTGCAATCTGTCATTGACGGGTTTTTTTTTGAGATAGCGAAAACATTTAAAGGCGTCCGTCATTTTGACGACTTGATCATTGGGCCATATTCCACAGCAGCAGTAGTAGTACGCCTTTAAGATTTTAGCGCGGCACTTACATTGAGAGGGGGTGTTGACGTGTTGTGTGCCCTTTTCCGACTCCTATGCAAATTAGCCCCCCCCCCCCTGATCGTATTCTATATAAAACGCTTATTAAAACAATAAAGCGAGCTAATTATAATCATTGGAAGATCACGTTTATTTAAACAATAAAGCGCGATCGTATTCTACAAATTGCGTTTTTTAACGCGGATGAAAATCTCACCAACGTCAATGTACGCTTCCGACAAAAGCGATCGTATTCTATATAATACGCTTTAAAACAAAATAAAGCGAGCTAATTATAATCATTGGGAGATCACGTTTATTTAAACAATAAAGCGCGATCGTATTTTACAAAATGCGTTTTTTAACGCGGATGGAAAAGTCACCAACGTCACTGTACGCTATGATTTCCGCAATCACAACTAATTGTACACAAATAATATTTATTTGATTTACTATAATATCCGTATGTAATGTCTTTTTTATTGTGAATGAAACCCTGGTTGCATTGGATCCCGCGGTGTAAACAAATTGTTGTTTTTTTCATCTAAAATCGGAGGGGGGAGGAATTTCCATAGGAGTCGGAAAAATAGCGATTACAGCTCCTTCTCCGTTTTATCCAAATTATTTATTTTATAACAAGTATTCCTTGGTCTAGTATCCATACATAGTTTAAGTATATATTTTTAATGAACATTTAACACATTATTAATTAATTTAAAAAAAAAAAAAAAAAAAAAAAAAAAAAAAGCCGGACCGAACCCGACCCGACCCGACCGTATGACTGACATTTCAGGGCCCGACCCGGCCCGAAATTGCCTCGGGTTCGGGCTCGGGCTCGGGCTCGGGCCGTAAATCTTACCTCTACCTTCAGCACATTTCTATTTCACTGTGTGACATTTGAGAAGTTAATAATATCTATGAAATAATAATAATACCAAAGCCTGTGTGTCCCGTATATAAATGCACCACTCAAAATGTGTCTCCCACCCGCAGTTACTAAAGAGTGTTAGTGCTTATTTTGACCATCATTTTTTTCATGAATAAAGGTTTTAAGGTGCAAGCAAAGTTGTAATGAAAAAATGTCACAAAATTCTGCAAATGAGAATCCTTGCGTAGTTAGCTACGGCGCAGACAGCAGATGGGCCAGAGACGGGAGGGAGTGCTCATGCTGCTTGCATAGCTCCATCCATCCCGACCGCTCACATAATCAAATTGCTCTGGGTGCTCCGCTGACGTTTTGGCATATTTACAGTTTGTTCTGTAGATTTTCATCATAAGGTGTCTCAACAGTGAACATGGACTATTTAATGAGCTTCTATAAAAAGGATTTCTTCGCGATGTACAGCAAAACGCGTTTTTTTGGGGGCGACACCTTGACTGTAAATTTGCAGTCTTGTTTTGTCTTTGCGTGCACTACAATAGGCTTCACTCACGCAAATTTGGAACGACATGGTGAAAATTTGCATTGAATGTGTTTTTCCTCCAATCCATACGTACTCATGAAAAGAGCCATACGTTCCCAACCCCTGAGTTACTAGGTTTTTCTGCGACGAAATACAGTAGGCTTCATTCATTCGTTTATCTATTTGTGTTTTTCTGACTATTAGGCTCACACTTTAAATCAGGGGTCGGGAACCTATGGCTCACGAGCCATATGTGGCTCTTTTCTTGAGTACATATAGCTCAGAGATCAAATTATACTCATGCAATTTTCATTTGTAGTGTTCCAATCCTGATGAGCGTAGAGTCGAGACTTAACTGACTTAGCGCTAGTGTTTTGGACAGTTCTGTCCATTATATGAGGAACCCCACTACAATTTGCAGTGGTTGTCTCACACCAACTGAACCTGTTTTTGCAGTATTTTTCTAAGGAATCTATATGGACGCGCATTACACAATTTAAGTTCACTGTTGAGACACTTTATTAAAAAAAAAAAACACAGAAAACTGTTAACAGAAATAAATATCAACCAAGCACAAAAGTAATGGCTGAAATGGGATCGGTTAAATGCTTGAATATGAAAGGAAGAAAAGGAAGCCGGCAATTTGAATTGTTTGTCGATGGACAAATGTAATTTACAGCACATATTTTACATATTTTTTGCAGGCCTTCCACTAATACCTAGTATGCGATGATGGCCGTACTGACATACTATAAGGCCATTATCACATACAATAGCATTTTGAACTCCAGTATTATTTCGTAAATGTTTCCTACAAATTCATCAGATGTCGGTAAGGCCGTTATCTCATGAAAAATCTGTATAAATGAAGGCCACAGATTTTTTTATATTATTTTTATGCTTATTAGCCAATGTTTTCACAAACTCATTATGTGTTATTATTACTAATTAATTGGCCGTTTAAAAGAATAAGACCCATTGAGTACAACTATTGTTTTTAAAATGTTTTAGCCTGTTTCTCTATCGCCAAATTTTTTCTGTAATGCAATTTTCGTATGAGGTTAACAATTCGTTTCATGCATTAAGCGCATGAAATCCAAACTGCAGTTCGAGCGAGGGTTGCACCAAAAACGATCAGAATTTTTTAAAAACGTATTTTATTGAATATAACTTTCCAGAAATCTGTTTTTACGACTCAATTAACTTAATTCGTTCATAAATGGTTCCCATAAATGGGGGCGTTTAATTGTAATGTTGACTTTCTCATCTTTTTTAATGTATTTCACTTTCATAAGGCGCAGTTTGGAATTTCTGCCATCTTTTATGTTGTTTTTTTTTTTAGGTGCGCCTTTTTAGTCTGGAAAATAAATGTTTTTTAACCTTATTTAAAGGCACGGTTTAAAAACGACTAAAACCCACTTTTCAAAAAATACAAAGCAACTTGTGGAGTTCTGTTGTTTCACCGCTCAGTTTTTTTCTGTTTTTCATTTTCATTGTATTTACTTTTTTGAGGTGTAGGCATCCTCCAAAAATGGTAGTGATAGAGACGTTTACTCGAAAATCTGTTCTATTAGAAAAAAAAATGTGTTTCACATCATTCAAATGGGCTTCAATTGTATATTTTTGTGATTTATTGGAGGCATCATCTGAAAATGCTAATTAGTGCTTTTATTTACTGCAAGTCAGAATCAACGGTACGAATGTGTGTTAATCCCGAGCAATTTAATAAAAGGGTTCATTGGTGTTTTTACCAAGTTGCTTTAGAAAAATAATGAAACATGTCCTTGTTCCGAGGCCTCAACAGGAATTTTTATCAAAATATCTTTTATCACTAAAAATGAGAACTTCTTGGTTGTGTGCGTTTGTAAATGTTGATAAAAGTGTCCTGTCAACATTCTACACTTGTTTCTGTTGTACATACAAACGCTAACAGTGTGCCTTTTCCTTATCGATGGTTAATAACTTATTGTCATGCAAAATCCCTTAAACAATAACGCAGCGTTTCTAATCAATGCATTGTAATTATGAAAGCATGAATAATCATAGAGCCCTATTCTTTGTGGAGTCCTTCAGGGTTCCGTTTTAAGTGCCTGTACACACTACACCCTCTACTCTTGTTAACTACTTTTAGCAAACTGCCTTTTTTCTGGATTTATTTTTACTTAATTAATAAATGAATGTCTTTAAAGTGTTTGGGTTTTTTATCCAGTTTTTTTTTTTTACACCAGGACAAATATTTTTAGCATTTTATTGGAACACCTTGTAGGTAAGGGAAGTTATCGAACATGCTTTGAAGTCACGATTGTAACGTTATTTTGGCTCTTTAATGGACTTTGTACTATTTAGTGCCTCCTAGTGGTAAAAAAAACTTCTTACATTAAAAAAAATATTTTAATATTAGGCAAAATTACATGAGCTGTCGTGTAATCTCAGTGGCAGCCTATGCATTTCACACCTAGGCCTTTGCTAGTTCTGAATTAATCAAAGCCTCAATAATTATTTTATGGCTATAACATATTTAGTCCATGTACAGTTGTAAAATATATAAAAATGCATCAATAACCTCATAAAACTGCACTATTGTATAGGAATATAGTCAAATTTTACTCACAAGAACTACATTTCTTTGTGAACAAAATCCTTCCTCCTTTCTTTCCTCAAGAAGATGTCAATTACTCTGTCGTACAGATTATCCGTGTGTATTTTCATCAAGGAGTTATTTTCTGTTGCCATCGAAGCTAATGCTGAAAGTCGACCTTGTCCTCTTTTAGGTCTGGCATAAGTTTCATTTTATTTAGGGCTGAAAATGTCCGTTTGAAAAAAGCAGTGGTTACAGGGATCTTTTTTCACTTTTTCGTTGTGATTTTTCTATTCCCGCCCCCTAACCAATCATAGTTTCTTAAACTGCTGACATTTGCTTAGGCATTTTAGAGGGCCCAGGTGCAGCCAACTCGAAATCCAATTGTCAAAACCAAAAGCTTTATCGTCACTTATGTTATGTCTCGGCCTGCAGAACTGATACTGAAGGCCTTCGGGTAGATTTCTGAACCTGGCAGCAAGTAAAGCCTGAATTCCGATTGGTTAAATACCTAAATATCAAAGCACACCTAAAAAGCACTCATCTGGAAGCAACACAACCAGGGGAAAAGCCAAGTAAGGAAGTTGACAGACAATTTGTAACTATTTAATAAGTAGCCATGGTCAAAATATAATCAACGTCACATGATTTAGATATTTTTAGCCCAGCATAGAAGGCCTTGCAGACCCTGAGCGCCCACGTCCTACATAAATACTTTATATTCATTGGAAAACATTTACAATGTTTTGTCATATTTGTCCAACAGAAACCTTATAATTTTCCACTATCAAACATTTTTTTAAAAGCGCCATTATGGAGTGCAGAGGCTCCAGAGCCACTTGTTGCTGAACCCCGTGATAAGGGTGCCCAAAAACCTTCTGTAAGGCTGGGCAAAAAACAAATGAAAAAGAAAAAAAGTGTCCACTTGGTCACTTTGAGTAACTGTAGTAGGAGACCCCTGCACTACACAATTCAGCGACATCTAGTGGTCAAATTTATATAGTGTCGCTTTAAAGAGAACTGGACCAAACACACACGCTGGTGACACAGTGGGCCTTTTGTGTTTGTGCACTGACATCACTGCTCACTGGACTGTTTTATTCTCTTGTAATTCAAGGCTGTCGCCATAGTAACAGTGAGGAAGGAATTTTTATGAGATTCTCCCTAATAGTCTAATAAATAGCTTCAGAATACAAAAGTGGGGCCCTTGGCGTCTATTTTTAATGTTTTGTGTACAATTTATAGCAGCTGTCCTATAGTTTGGCCTCCTAAGCGTCAGGTCAATTACACAACAGTATGAAATCAAACGGGTGAGGAATGCACTGCAGATAAACTGTGGCTTGCTATTTGGCCCCCTTAAACTTTGTGGCCTTTTGCCAAACACGGAGATATAAAACTGTAATTTCTTGTGAAGCATCAACAATAAGTGGGACACAATCATGAAGTGGAACACACTTTACTGGATATTTTAAACTTTTTTACAAATAAAAAGCGGAAAAGTGGGTGTGCAAAATCATTCAGCCCCTTTACTTTCAGTGCAACAAACTCTGTCGAGAAGTTCTGTGAGGAATGATTCAATGTTGATCTGAATGACTCATGATGATAAATGGAATCCACCTGTGTGTAATCAAGTCTCTGTCTAAATGCACATGCAACGTGATAGTTTCATAGGTCTGTTTAAAGCGCAAAGAGCATCACGAAGAATGAGGAACACACCAGGCAGGTCCGAGATACTGTTGTGGAGAAGTTTAAAGCTGGGTTTGGATACAAAAAGATTTCCCAAGCTTTAAATATCCCAAGGAGCACTGTGCAAGCAATGATATAGAAATGGAAGGAGTATCAGACCACTGCAAATCTACCAAGATAGGGCCGTCCCCCTAAACTTTCAGCTCATACAAGGAGAAAACTGATCAGAGATGCAGCCAAGAGGCCCATGATCCCTCTGGATAAACCGCAGAGGTCTACAGCTGAGGGGGGAGAATCTGTCCACAGGACAACAGTCATATACTGCACAAATCTGGCCTTTATGGAAGAATGGCTAGGAAGGAAGCCATTTCTCAAAAATATCGATAAAAAAATGTTGTTTAAAGTTTGGCACAAGCCACTTGGGAGACACACCAAACATGTGGAAGAAGTTGATCTCGTCAGATGAGACCAAAATCGAACTTTTTGGCAACAATGCAAGACGTTATGTTTGGCGTAAAAGAAGCACATCTCATCACCGTCATCACACCATCCCCACAGTCAAACATGGTGGTGGCAGCATCATGGTTTGGGCCTGCTTTTCTTCAGCAGTTACAGGGAAGATGATTAAAATTGACGGGAAGATGGATGGAGCCAAATACAGGACTATTCTGGAAGAAAACCTGATGGAGTCCTCAAAAGACCTGAGACTGGGACAGAGATTTGTCTTCCAACGAGACAATGATCCGAAACATAAAGCAAAAGCTACAATGGAATGGTTCACGCGAACATATCAAGGTGCTGGAATGGCCATGTCAGAGTCCAGACCTCAATCCAATTGAGAATCCGTGGAAAGAACTGAAAACCGCTGTTTACAAATGCTTTCCATCCAACCTCACTGAGCTTGAGCTGTTTTGCAAGGATGAATGGGCAAAAATATCAGTTTCTTGATGTGCAAAACTGATAGAAACATACCCCAAGCGACTTGCAGCTGTAATCGCAGCAAAGGGTGGCGCTACAGAGTATTAACTCAATGGGGCTGAATAATTTTGCACATCCACTTTTTGGTTATTTATTTCTTAAAAAATGTTAAAATATCCAATAAAGTGTGTTCCACTTCATGATTGTGTCCCACTTATTGTTGATTCTTCACAAGAATTTGCATTTTTATATCTTTTTGTTTGAAGTCTGAAATGTGGCAAAAGGTGACAAAGTTCAAGGGGGCAGATAGTTTTGCAAGCCACTGTAGCTTTGGTAGGTTAAAAAAAATAATTTTTGTGTGTGTGTTTTTCTCTTTTTTTTTTCTTCTCAGTCATGTGGCAACAAACATCTCATCACAGAATGAGCAAATCACCTGAAAAGAAAAAAATAATGACAGGTTAAAGCCAATTGGTTATAAAGAGAAACCTGTCCCCAATTTCACTTTCAACGCTTTTCCAATCAATCCTGTACACCAATCATCATATCTTACATGATTATAACTATCATTTTTGTACCCCTCGACGTACTTGTACATTTTGCCTAAAATCGCGATCCAAATAAAAGTAATTCTGTTCTTGAACCGTTTGAAGAATATCGAAAGGTAAGAATGAAATAATAACTGCAAGTGCTACTAACATTGAGTAAACAGAAATAGAAAGTTTTTATTCTCACCTGAATTTGTTTTTTTAATCAAATGTCTGCAGATTATTGTCATGAAATGAAATTAAATGATCTGCATTTATATAGCGCTTTTCAAGTCAATGACTTCCCAAAGCGCTTTACATTGTGCTTCACATTTCCCAATAGCGGCCGTGATCTGTGAAGCCATGTAAGGCGCTAACCTGCTTATTGGGGGTATTGGGGGTTCAGTGTCTTATCCGAGGACACTTCGGTATGTAACACGGACAAGCCGGGATTCGAACTGGGATCCCTCAATCCTAAAACGATCGCTCTACCTCCTGAGCGTATTACACGACACCACATATTCCCTTTTTGTTAGAATAGGACACAAACAGTAGCATTAATCTGAAATACGCAATAACTCTTCGGTAAGTATGAGCTTATAGAAAACATACATTTCAATATTCATTACCAGATTAGAGGTAAATATCAAAGGTAAGCAATATTGTAAGGAACTATACTGTCAATATCGGTAAGCAAAAGTGTGTGAACCTTGTAAACGTAAGCAGACTGTATGAGGATCACATCATAAACAAACATGTCAATTTTTAAAACAATCAACTTTCATCATGTCTTTTTTTTTTTTTTTTTTGAAGTTCACCACATCTTTTCTGTATCTTTTTTTTTAAGTCACGTAATCTTGAAGCCATGCAGGAGCATGTCGTATTCTCGGTGCACTCGGAGAGGGATGTGGTGAGGGCACAGTTTCAGGTTCAGGTGGCAGGAGACAAGCATCAGCATTAGCAGGCTGTGGCGCTGAAGCAGTAGCACAGGTGGAAAAATGGGCAAGGTGGAAAGCATTCCACACCTTTCCATCAGACAGCAGATAAGTGGCTGGACCCTTTTGGGCTACCACTGTCAGTGGCTTGGTGAACTTTGAGTGTCCTTTGACAATGATTCCAGGTTTGCGGATGCGAACCGCAGAGCCAATCTGGAAGCTGATTTTGCACCACGACGTTTGTCAGTGTATTGTTTTGACTTCTGTTGTTTGTTTTGTATGTTTTGTAGCATGTTGCCTTTGTCAGCAGTAGGGCGCATGGAGTGAAGACCTGTGATGTGAAGCTTTGTATTCAGTGGTCTACCATGCAACAGTTCAGCGGGGGACACTGAAGTCCTGGCATGTGGTGTGGCTCTGTAAGTGTGTAAAAACTCAGTGAAGAAGGCTTTAAGTGGTTTACCTTCGATGTTGGCTGTTTGTAGACAGTCCTTGAAGACTGTTGAAACGCTCATTTTCACCGTTGGCCTGAGGGTAGTACACAGAGCTGCGACGGTGTGTGATGTTCCTGTCAATAAGGAATGCTTCAAACTCGGTCGGCACGAACTGAGGGCCATTGTCAGTAACAATTTCCTGTGGATTACCTTCTCTGCTAAACACAATGGAAAGAAAAGTCAAAACAGAGGCAGAAGTAACATTTGAGCAGAAGGCAATCTCAGGCCATCGGCTGTAATAGTCAATAAAGGTGATGGCGAAGCGGCAATCAGCAGGCGCAGAGTGAATAGGACCAACAATGTCCACAGCAACCTTTTCCCAGGCAGCAGTTGGGGTAGGCACAGGCTGTAATGGAGCAGTACGTGTGGCTGCGGTTTTGTCATGCTGCAAGCAGGTGGTGCATGATTTGATGGCGAGCTCAACCTGAGAATCCATTCCAGGCCACCAGTACAAGTCTCTCAGTCTATGTTTTGTGCGAACGATCCCTTGGTGTGTAGCATGAGCAAGTTGGATCATTTTTTCCTGTAGCTGTTGTGGTAAACGATGAGTGCCACGCACAATGACACTGTTCTGCACGGCAAGCTCATTTTGCACACGGAAGTATGGCACAATGAGGGGGTCAAGGCCTTTTGCAGTACGAGGCCATCCCTTCTGCATGTAGTGTAGCACCTTCTGTAGCACCAGACATTCCTCACACGCACTGGAGAGCTCATCAGCAGTGACTGCAGCAAAATCAGGAGACACAGCAGCTACCATCTGCAACTCCATCTCCTCGTTGTCGTCTGTGATGGGAAGAGGCAAATGTGACAAGCAATCTGCAGTAACGTTCTCAGGTCCCGGTTTGTATTCGATTGTGTAGTTAAAACACAGCAGGCGAGCAGACCAGCGAGCTATTCTCATGCCTGCACGTCCAAGGCCTTTGGTTGTGAGTAGAGTGGTCAAAGGGCTATGATCAGTCCGTAAAGTGAAGTGACGGTCCCAGAGATAAGTACGCCACTTTTCAGTCGCCCAGACGCATGCCAAAGCCTCTTTTTCAACTGTTGAGTAGTTCCGCTCGCATGCAGTCAGCGTCCCGGAAGCAAATGCAATGGTCTGTTCTATGTCACTTTTCATTTGTGTCAACGCAGCACCGATGCCATAGTCTGACGCATCTATTGTCACGACTGTTGGCAGGGAAGGGTCGAACAAGGCGAGTGCAGAGCTAGTAGTGATGATCTCCTTCACTTTTGAAAAGTTCGCTTGCGCCTCTTCAGACCAGTGGAATGTAGCAGACTGTCTGAGTAGAGCACGGAGTACCACGCAGTCAGGCCTAGGAAAGATCGCAGAGATTGAGCGTTGTGTGGAGGGGGAGCTTCAACCACAGCCCGTACATGGCCAGGATCTGGTTGTAGACCAGAGGCAGAGATGAGATGCCCAAGGAAGCACAACTCTGGTTTTCTAAAGTGGCATTTTGCAGCATTGAGCTTCAGCCCACTCTTCTGTAAACGATTGAGGACGGCGTTCAATCTGGCGTCATGTATTTCAGGCGTCTCCCCACTGACAATGATGTCGTCCAAATAGCACTGCACACCCTTTTGACCAGCCAGGATCTGAGACATCATGCGTTGAAAGGCACTGGGTGCTGATGCCAGGCCGAAAGGCACTCGTGTGAAATGAAACAGTCCATCTTGTGTTATAAACGCTGTAAGATCTCTGCTGCTTGGATGTAGCTGCACTTGGTGGTATGCATTTTGTAGGTCAATCGTGGAAAACATTGTAGCACCACGGAGCTCAGTGAACACCTCCTCAATGTGTGGCAGCGGGTGACTGTCGATCACCACAGCCTTGTTTGGTTCACGTAAGTCCACACACACACGAAGGCCACCTGTTTTCTTGCTCACGACCACCAGAGGCGACACCCAGGCAGACGCGTCCACTCTCGATGATGCCATCAGTTTCCAGTTTCGTCAGCTCCTCCGACACCTTGTCACGCACGGCATATGGGAGTCTGCGTAGCTTTCGCTGGTCTGGAGGCACATCAGCACGCACTTTAACTTTGTGTATAAAACCTGTAGCAACGCCCAAAGCATTTGTAGTGTTGACAGTGTGACTCATCTCTGATGCGGCAGGTGTTGCAATCTGCCCATCTTGTATGTGAAGGCGAAGTGCAGTGAAAAGGTCCATTCCCAATAGTGGAGTACCGTCAGGAACTATGTAGAAGTCAGTATGTGCACTCTGGTTGCAGTATGTAGCAGTAAGTTGAAGACAGCCCAACACTGGAATTGGCTTCTTCATGTAGGTCACCAGGCATACAGTAGGCTTTGAGAGAGGGACGTGCATGAATGAATGTCTGTAAATTCTCTCTGGCAGAATTGAGACTGCTGAACCTGTGTCCACAAGCAGGTCAGTAGTAATTGACTGTTCATCATTCGCATGGAGAGCAACTGTACACGTAAGGCGCTTTGGGACTGCAGCTGTAGGGGCTACATGACACACAGTAAGGTCTGGGACAGTAACTTCTCTCACTGATCGAGTAGGCACACTTTACCAAAATGTCCCACATTTTGGTATTTTGATCATGACCACTGTTTCCACATTGGTTGCATTTTGCATTTTTAGCAGGGCATTTGGGGTCATTTGCTAGATGAGAGTTGGAGCCACAACGGTAGCAGGTTTTGTGTTGAGAAGAGCGCTGTGTATATGTGCTGCTCCGATTCCTTTTATCTCTTTGTTGCACGAGCTTCACAGGAGCGTCGGGCACGTGCACAGGAGCAATAGCCTTCGCTTTTGCCATAGCGGATTCGATCTGTGTAGCAATAGTGATCGCTTTGTCAAGTTTTAAGTCAGTTTCCAACAGCAAGCGTTCTCTGATCCTCGAAGAGGACATCTTCTCAATGAATTGATCCCTAATCATATCATCAGCAAACGTGCCAAAGTCACAATTAGTAATCAATTCCCTCAATGCGGCAATGAACTGAGCAGTGGTCTCGCCCGGTCTCTGAGCACGCTGATGGAACTTGCTACGCTCAGCCACGACATTCATCTTCGGTACAAAGAAAGTTTTTAGCGCATCACAGGCGGATTTGTAAGACGTGTCAGTGTCGGGAAGGGAAAGAAAAATTCTCTGCCCTTCTGTGCCTAAACAGTGCAGCAGTAGTGCGCGTTTCGTTTGTCCGGCATGTCGTTTGCAGTCAATGCTAGCAGGTAATTTTCGAACATCTGAATCCACGTGGTGCACAACATCGTAGGCTCACCCGTGGTTTCAAGCAAAGCAGGGGGTTGTGAGATTCCGATACAAGTCATCCTCGTCGCCAATATGTTGTGTATGTAGTAGGGTTGTAGTAGGATTGTAGTAGATTCAAGACAGGCACGGACAGTACATTCAAACATGGGAGTCTGTACGAGGAAGATGAAGAAACTTGAGAAGGGACTGCACAATACACAAAGAGGTAAGTATTAGTTTCAGGAGCGAGCAGCAGCAAGTCAACTGCAGGAGAGAGAGTGGGAAAGGTGAGAGGAGAGAGAGTGGGAAAGGTGAGATGGCACAACATTCATTTGGACAGGTAACTTAAAATTAGTTTTACCTGGTTATATCAGTATCAGAAATTATTTTCCCCCCATTTTATTAAAATTGTTTGTTTGTTTGTAAATGATTCAAATTGAATCTTTTCTTCCGGCGCCGTCACGAATGGCAGCCACTCCAGCAGCTCCCGTGTTATTTTCGATTGTTCTTGATTGTTCTCAGCTCAGGGATGCTGCTGGAAATGTGAATTTCCCTTCGGGGATGAACAAAGTATCTATCTATCTATCTATCTATCTAGAGTGTTTACTTCACTTCTTCTTCGGTAGTTCTCAAGCACAAGTACAAGGCTGCACATTAGTATACAGCAACACCGCAGGAAGGGGAGTGTATTACACGACACCACATATTCCCTTTTTGTTAGAATAGGACACAAACAGTAGCATTAATCTGAAATACGCAATAACTCTTCGGTAAGTATGAGCTTATAGAAAACATACATTTCAATATTCATTACCAGATTAGAGGTAAATATTTATCAAAGGTAAGCAATATTGTAAGGAACTATACTGTCAATATCGGTAAGCAAAAGTGTGTGAACCTTGTAAACGTAAGCAGACTGTATGAGGATCACATCATAAACAAACATGTCAATTTTTAAAACAATGAACTTTCATCATGTCTTTTTTTTTTTTTTGAAGTTCACCACATCTTTTCAGTATATATATATATATATATTTATATATATATATATATATATATATATATATATATAATTTTTTATTTTAAGTATATCTTGTAAAAAAAAAAAAGTTGGGGAAAGTGTCACAAACCAGGAACGGAGACGGGACCCAATAGCGCTTGTTTTCTCAGTTTTTATCGATAAAAGAGGGAGAGAAAGGCTTGCTTGCTTTATCCGAGGGCTGACGGACAACAGGAACGAGCGAGGTGGGAGTGACACTTCCGTGTCGGAAGAGGAGGAACGGAGACAGGCGGGAATGGCAAGTCGTTGGCCGGGGCTGGAGATCAAAGACGGTTACGAGTTCATAAGCGAGGTCGGTAGCAGGAGGCAGGCAGGTAACGGGGCAAAACATGTCAGGTAACAGGAGGCGGGCAGAACAGGCGTAATCAGGTCCAGAAACAGGTCAATAACGAAGATCAGGCAGGAAAAAAGGCTTTAGCAAAACTGAGTTGTACAGGAATGCTCACTGAGCGGAATGCAACAGTTCGCAGCGATCTGACAGCAAACAAGAGGAAGCCGGGGGTTTAAACAGGGAGTGTACACCAATCAGCTGTCCGGGCTGTTGGCGCCAATCAAGCCACTGCAGGTGCTCCAAATTGGCAATCACGACAGAAAGAAAGACTTACAAAAGGAAAAAGGAAAAAAAATGGGAAAAACAAATATTCCATAGAATGACAACCCATAAGAAAGAGCCTTAAGTGACGAGTTTTTAGAGCCTCAATAGATCACAAACTTTTTTTTTTTTTTAAATGGGGAGTCATATATAAAATTTCATCATTTCGTATTAAATATTTTGTGAGGTTTTGGGGTTGGGCCCACATACGGGGAAACAGGAACTGGAAGCAGATATGCTCAAATAAAGGATGTTTTTTAATCACAAAAACAGGAACAAAATAACAAACAAGGCGTTTTAGAACAAATAGCAGGTGCAAACAAAATCAAACCTGACAATATTCAAACCAGAAACAAAGACCAAAACGGAAATGGAAACGCACATGCAACGAACAAAGTAACAAACAAACAGGTAGGCACTAAACTACTAACAAATGTCCACAATAGAAACAAAATAGAACACTGTAACAATTTATGTTTGTTTGATACTTCATGTGTTTTAGCTTATCCTTCAAATCAAGATGTTTTTTTAACAACAACGTTTTTTTCTACAACTAGGAGGCGTTAACTAATATACGATGTCCCTTAAGGGATGAAACTACACTAGAAAAACAACAACCGCTATGAGTATGCTGTTAAATATGAAATGGCACTAAATTACAAGCTGAAATTAAAGTTATAATTTTAAAGTAGGAGTGCATTTAAATTAAGTTGACTCCAAAAGTTAAACCAATCTTTAATTTGGAAGCACTCAAACTAACTGAAGCGTACTGTTTTCTTTCCTCAAAGCAATTTTGTGCCTTCAGAAACAAAATGTTCAGTGCCATTTAATTTGAATTTTAGCGCCAATACTTATTACATGTCCTTTGCTTAGATGCTTAGAGTTCTCATTGACTGCAAATAAAACCAGTCAAAAAACTAAAAGACAGCCTAAGTGGGCTATCTCAGAAAATCATAATCCAGTCAAAAAATGTGTGTGAGGAATCTAATTTGACCAACACTTTTGAATGCTCGTGAACGCTTACTGTTCATCAGGTTGTTGCTTCTCTCTTCTCTCCCTCTTATTCTGTTTGTCTCTCTTTCACTCTTCTTTTTTTCTGTTTCTTTCTTCTCTCTCTCTCTTTCCCGCTCTCTCTCTCTCTCTCTCTCTCTCTCTCTCTCTTTCTCCCTCTCTCTCTCTCTATTTCTCTCTCTCTCTTTGTCTTTTATCTCGTTTGTTCTTTTTCCTCTCAATTGTACTTTCACTTGCTGTCTCGCGCTCTCTTTAATTTTTTTCTATGTTTGTTTCTCTTTGTCTTTTACTTTCAGACTCTCTTTTTGTCTCTTTTGTTTGACTCTCCTTTTCTCTCTTTTCTCTCTTTTTTCCCCTCTCTTTTTGTCTTTTTGTCTGTGCGCAATCTAATTTGACCAACACTTTTGAATGCTCGTGAACGTTTATTGTCAGGTTGTTACTTGTCTCTCTCTCTTCTCTATCTCTCTCTCTCTCACCCTCGCTCTCACCCTCTCTCTCTCTCCTTACATCTCTCTCTCTCTTTCTTCCCTCTTTCTCTTCTCTCTTTGTCTGTGTCTTTTTGTTTCTTTCACTTCGGTTCTCTTTTTCTCTCTTTTGTTTTATTCTCCCTTTCTCTGCCCCTCTCTCTCTCTCCTTTAATCTTGTTTTCTTTTTCTCCTCTTTTTTATCATTTTCTTTCTCCTTGTGTGCCTCTCTATCGCTTTCTGTCAGTAGCAACTTCTCTTTTCTGTCTCTTTCTCTCATTCTCTTTGTCTCTGTTTTACTCTCTCTATTTTTTCTTATCTGTTTAGCTTTCTTTATTTTTCTTCTGTTTAACGCTCTCTCTTCTCTCTCTTGTCTTTCTCTCTCCCTCTTATTTTTCTTTCATTCTGTGTCGCTCTCTTTCTCTCCTTTTGAATGGCTCTCCTCTTTCCATTTCTTTATCTCTTTGTGTTTCTCTTCTCTCCTTTTCTCTTTTGTTTCTTTCTCTCTCTTTCTTTCAATTACTCCCTCCCTCTCTCTCTGTATCTTATTTTTTAATTTGCTCTCCTTTCTCTTCTTTTTCTCTTTCTTTCTATTTATTGATCTCTTTGACTTTCTATTTTTTCTTTCTCCTCTTCTTTCTCTCTTTCTCCTTTTGTTTTTCTGCCTTTCTCTATCTTTCTCCACCCCCTCCCACTCTATAATTTTCTTCTCTATTTTCTTTCTCTTTATCTCCCTCTCTCTTTGTCTTCATTTCTTTCATTCTCTTTTTTCCATTTCTCTTTTACGGGTCTGACCCCCGAGAGTATGCTTTTTCTACCACGTGGCCCCCAAACTAAAAGCGTTGGTGCCGTATTTATAAACTTTGACAAATGATGACAGTGAAGACACGTTTGATGATCTGAAACCTCCATAGAGTTCACAATGTTTCTGAATGTGTGATGTACTGGTTCAGGTAAAGTTTGAAAGCAATAGATTACTCAGAAAATAAGTTCAGTTTTCTTACTCAATGGGTAAAATGAGATGACGTGCACCCTTGCATGAAGATATGCGTCTCAGAATGTTGAAAATTGGTCGTCGCCTCGTTTCTTACAACATTGAACTATGTCGCCCTCCTTTGGTGACATTGAATGCTGCTTTGGCAGTGCTGCGGAGTGGATGATGAAATGACCTCCACCGTTGCATGCACTTGAACGACTCACAAATGCTTTGTGGGTTTGTCCGAGTGGATGCTTTTAAGGACTGAAGGCATGGGTGTAGTATTTTTGTTGCATTACTGTAGGTTTTTTTTGCCGTTTTTTTGTCGTCATTATTCTGTTGTAGTATTTTTATTTTTAGTATTACTGTAGTGGTATTTTGTTTTATTTTGGTAGAAGTATTTCCCAATGGGTATTTTTTTAGTATTTCTGTCGTGTTTTGTCGTTTTTCCTTCGTAGTAATTTTGTTACATTACTGTAGTTGTATTTTTATAGAAGTTCTGTTGTAATACTTCTGTATTAGTATTTTGTGTTATAGTTTTACTATAGTAGTTATTAATTGTATCTCTATAGTGTTTTTTTTCTTTTCAAAATGAAGGCAAAAATATATTAGGTCCCTGTCTTCAAGCACTAAATTTTTAATATCGTTTTGCAATCATTTTGAAGTAGTTTTGTAGTAATTCTGTACTAGTATTTTTGTTGTAGATACACAAATAAATGACCCATCTTGTTTTATTCTGTTTCTTTTCTATATCTGTTTTTAAACACTAAATTTTATATTTAGTTTTGTTGTAATTGTGGAGTAGTTTTGTAGTATTTAATTAGTAGAATTTTTGTTGTAGATAAAATGCATCACCTTGTTTTCATGAATATTCCTGTCTTTGGCTGGTTGCCTTTAGACACATTCTGATTATTGCTATCTGCTATTGCAGGGGTCGGGAACCTATGGCTCGCGAGCCATATATGGCTCTTTCTATGAGAACCTGAGGTTCAGAGACAAATTTGATTGCATGCAAACTTTCTCCATCTCGTTCAAAATATGAGCGATTAACCCTGATTGGATACACGCAAGGCCAAACCAGAGATGGATTCCAATGCAGTACTTTGCAGAATATATAGGCCACGTTTTTCACTACAATTTACAGTCAAGGTATCACAAAAAAAAATATAAAAGCTCACTATATAATCTGTGTTCAGTGTTCAGATACCTTATGATGAATCCACAGAACAAACTCCGGAAAGAGAACTTAAAGTTATTTGATTGGGTGAGTGGGAGGGATGGGTGGAGCTATGCAAAAAGTGCAAGCACTCCCTCCCATCTCTCGCCCTACGCCGTCTGCGCCAAAGGTAAGCACATCAGGCTCCCTGTTTGCAAGATGTTGTGACGTTTTTACAAAATAACTGCTTGCATCTGGTTTTGAAACCAATATGTATGAAAAAAAAGGGTCAAAATGAGTTTAACCGATCTTGAGTAATTGCAAGAAAGAGGCGTTTAAAGTGGTATGTTTGTTGATTTTGGGACACGGGCTCTGGCATTATTCTCTTTTCATAATTCTTATCAAATCATCAAAAATAAATGTGCCTAAGACTAAGCTTTTGTCTGGGCGCGGGTTAAGCAATTTAGTAAATTTGTCTCATAATATATGGTGTGGCTCTTTCCCAACATAAAATTAATATATTTTGCTTTTATGGCTCTTTGAGTCACAAAGGTTCCCAACCCCTGTGCTATTGGGTGTACATGAACGCCTCGTCAAACATGCAGTAGTTTCTGCAGCTGCTTGTGAACCGCACTAGCTTGAAGTTCTAGTGATGGGAATTCCGTTTCTTTTTAGAGAACAGGCTCTTTCGGCTCGGCTCACTAAAAAGGGTCGGGTTTTTTCGACTCACAAATGGGTCTTCAGTTTTGGGTTTACAGTTTTTAGGTACCTCTGGAGTATGTAGAACCAATCCTAGCATATGCATGAATAAATTTTTTTTATAAACACAAATACCTGCAAATTTAATCCATATAAATAAATTATCACATAAATAAATCACATAATAAATACCTCAATATATTTATGCATGCTATCATATATTTTGTCGTATTTTGTGTCCTGTATTATGTCATGTTATTGGGCAAAACGGGTTGATAGCCGGAGCGGGAGATCAGAGCGTGGTCGGTGGAAAAAAAGAGGTCAAAAGCTCAAGACGAAGGGGAAATCAGGAGCAGACGAGTAGGATACGGATGAAGACGGGAGCCAGAGTCAAAGTGCTTGCCTTACATATGCGGAGGTTTGCTGAAGGACTATCAAGGACAGACTGGAGTACTGAGTTTGAGTGGGAGGGGAATCAATCAGGCAATGAGCAGCAGCTGGCGCCAAACGAGCGGGCACAGGTGAGCGCAATGAGTAACCATGACATTAATGAATAGATTGAGAACTATACATTTAGCCCCCAAAATTAACAAAACACACTTTTAAATTGTTAATAATATTTATCTATCAAAAGATTTATTAAAATCCCGTTTTAAAATTGAAGATAGTTAGGGTCTGGAATACTTCCCACCACCAGAGGGCCCCAACTTGTGTTTTGAACTGGGAACAGTTGCATCCAATTAATAGATCTGACAGCGCTGTTTCCTGCCGATCAGAACGCAAGGCAGATGACCGCCCTGCCCCTTTTTGTACCACATACAATACATGGCATGATAGCCGCTTTACCATCTCAACATGGCATAGGATTGATGGGAACCGAAACAAAGTTATTTGTTCTACAGTTATTACACTGCTGTTGGGTAGGTTAGTTGTCAGCGAGAGAAGTTTGTAAGTTACTGCGGCCGCTTTACATGCACTTTCTTTGAGTATGTCAATGCGCCCTCGTTAGCATACCTCGTTAGTACATGACAAAAACAAATACAAGCGAAGGTGGCGTTTCGGAATTTAAGTAAAACTTTTAAATCAGGGGTCGGCAACCTATGACACGCGTGAGGGGTTAACCAGTGGCACCGAGCGAACTTTTTTAAATTTGAAGGTGCATTTACCTGAAATTTAGACATTTTCAGTTGAGCACCGTGTCATTTAGAAGCTTTACTTGAAAAGCGCTATATAAATGCAGACCATGGACCATTTACAATTTAGGTTAGCGCCCCTCCGTGTGTCAGCGCGTGTTTGCGCCGCACCTCGCAAAGGAGAGCTCCGAGTCTTAACCCAGCCAACAAAACACACGCGCGCGATAAATAAACGAATCGTGACGGCTCCTCGAGCGAAAACATCTCGTTCTTTCCAGCCAGCGTGGACAGATGACTGGGGCTTTGTGCAAAAAAATGACCATGCTGTTTTGTGCATTATGCCTTGAGAGCGTTGTACCTCGCGCATCAAGTGTTAAACGTCATTACGGGACAAAACATGAACATGAATTCAAGGCGGAGACATTAAAACGTGCTGTGTTCAGGTAGCAAACAAACACAGACCCTAAATACCTTTGTCGCTGCTAAAAACCCCACCACTGAAGCTATCTAACAAATTGCTCACTGAATAGTAAAGCACGGAAAACCATTGACTGATGGTGAATATTTTAAAGAAGCGTGTGTGTGCGCACGCGCATAGCCTTCTGCATTGCTGCTGTTATTTCAAGTTTTGATATTTTCTGCAACAAGATATCATTGATGAAAGGTATACTGTAGTAGCTGACCATATTACTTGTTTTTTGATTGTAGTTTATAGTTGATGAAGAATGGTTGATTCTGGTTAATTCTTGTGGTAAAAAGTTGAAGTCAGAATGGTAACAGGCCTTTCCACATGTTGTTCACATTCATATTTTAGTTAATTGATGAACAAGAATCGTGGAAGATAAATAGGTCAGTTATACCAGTGTTTTTCAACCAGTGTGCCGGGGCACACTAGTGTGCCGTGAGACCTTGTCTAGTGTGCCGCTGGAATTTTATGTTTCAAAAAAATCAGGCCATTATTCAGTATTTTTGCACTCTTCAGATGAGGTACTGTAATAGTCATCCATATCAGTAGGTGGCAGTAGATTTTTAATGTACTTTTTATGTACTAATTATCTGGTAGCACAGTACATTTAATAACTTAATTTGTTTAACAAAGCGGTTTAAGATTGCACTGTAAAAAATAAAAACATAAAACACATCATTCTTTTTTATTTTAAGTACCATGTTCTTCTTTCTATATAGTAATTATCTCCTTAAGAGGTAGTAGAGTAAAATATTTGACATAACTTCATTTTCAAACTTTTTCGACGGACGGTGTGCCACAGAACCTTTTTTTAAATTAAAGTGTACCTTGGTTCAAAAAGGCTTGAAAAACACTGAGTTATAAGATTAAAATGTCTACCTATGTTGTAAATTTGGATTGGTTTAAAATGACAGCTCTGTTGGATATTAAAAAAATGTTGTGCGAGTCATTAATTCTGCTGTGGCACACTGATTTACAAGGAAATTTGAAAGTGGCACTCCGCACCAAAAAGGTTGCTTACTCCTGTTGTAAATTATGGGATCGATAGGATGTGCAGTTTGTTATCCGGTGTATTGGGTTTGTGATGCTCGTGATGAAGT
The DNA here is from genome assembly GCF_059441175.1 of Urocampus carinirostris. Classification (NCBI taxonomy): domain Eukaryota; kingdom Metazoa; phylum Chordata; class Actinopteri; order Syngnathiformes; family Syngnathidae; genus Urocampus; species Urocampus carinirostris. The sequence continues at coordinate 30,628,165 of NC_142365.1, forward strand.
TTCCATATGTTCCTCGCCGGAGCCTTGGAACGGGTGATAGCACCACTTGTTTTTTGAATTTGATGTACTGCGTCACTTATTTGTATATCCTCTATATACTATTATTTATCACAAATCTGAATCTATTTGTATGTGTGGTATGGGGCTTCCGACTTTCTCGTTGGTTGCCTATATTTTGCATCCACCCTTAAAAGGCGTCTTTGGACACCTTGATGCCATAATTATAACTCCGTATGTAATAATTGGGAACCTTTTCTACTGTATTTTGGGATACGTTTTCATAATAAGGAAGAATTGATACCGCCGTTCTAATGGGAATTGTGACTAATGAGTCGCTCGCTGTTGTTTGGGCCACTCTACTTGCTCCGCGTTTAATACATGGATACTGTAACTATGGTGGGCGTGCCTTTGCACTTTGCGTTTGATACATGGATACTGTAACTAAGGTGGGCGTGCCTTAGCACTCTTTGTCAGATTATCACACCTGTGCTCAATCATCCTAAACCCTTTAAAAAGACATTTAAGTTCATCAAACTCTTTTAGATCATTTTGAGTTCTTCTGTCTTCCTCAGTTTCATTTTCATCACCATGCCAGGTTTGTCGTTTTCTGGTTTCTTTGTTACTTTCATCCTCGCATTTTCCATTTCCAGTTTCGGTCGTTGATTCTAGTTTGTTTTTTGTTTCTAGTTTCCTGTTTGGGCATTTTATTACTCATTTAGTACCCATTTGTTTGGTATTTTGGTCCGGATTTTTTTTCATAAATACTGTCCTTGTTTTGAGCACCTATGCCTGCAGTTCCTGCTTCCCCCACATGGGTTCATCATCATCATCATTATCATTACCATCTGCTCATTTTGCAAAATTGATATTGAAACCACCGACCATATGTTCCTTTCATGTCCAAATTTACAAGAGTTCTGTCAGAATGTTCAGCTCTGGTTTACTTATGCCATCTCCACTTTTCCTACTAACTTGACTAGAGATCATGTAACAATTGGACTCAGGAGAAGAATAATGAAAACACAATCAATCTTATCCTATGTACAGTATCATTTTACATCCACACAAAAAACAGTGTAAACCTGTTTTTCGAAATTTTGTAAGTGAATGTTTTCTTTTGATTGAATCTCTGAGTTTGATGAACACTCTCAGTGTCAAATGGATATTAATATACTTAAGACTACTTTAAACATGTCATCATTTTTATTTTTACTTTATTTTATGTATTTTCTTTTTTCTCTGTATTTCTACAGCACCTTATGTTCTCTTAAATCGTTAACGCTGTATTGTTTTTTGACTTTTCTATGCCAATTTTGCTTGTATTTTGAATGCTCAATAAAAATACACCCATTCAGTATGGCAACCTTACTTGAGTTACCCGGGTGTAGATTTCTGACAGGAACTTGCATTTCCTTTCTCTGGTCGTTCACTTCAAGGAGCTAGCTCATAGAGCCGTGTCGTTGGCGAACGACTCATCACTTCAGCGCTTCCCCCTTAGGTCCCGCAAGAACATGAGACGCACACTTATGAGCAATAACCACACCCCCTCCCCCCTTCTCACCACACCCCCACACAGTTATGATTGTTGTTGACGCGTTGGGTGGATTCCTGCCTGTCACGTGACAACCCTTTAGCATCTTTTCTTTTTTGCAAACTCAGCAATAGGAGCCGTTGCAAGACATGAGCTTCAGCATATGAAATGCTCCGGCAAAGGGAAGTTGGCACAACTATCATTGGCCCCAATTTTTTTGCAAAGCACTATTTCCGGTGTTTTTCAGGAGATGTGTTTCACAATTAGCTTTTTGTCCTTATGTGTAGTGTATTCTTGTGTTTTATAGTTTTTTTTTTTCACTAAAAGGCAATGTTTTTAATAGTCTAAAGTTGCTTAATATAAAAAAGTTTAAATGAGTTAAAAGTTCATGGCAAATCGTTCAAAAGTTCAGTGAAAAAAATACATTTAGTATAATTTACTAGAAAAATGGGATTTTCAAAAACGTAGTAATTTATTTTGTGCAAAATATTACTATTGTCAGTATTATACTGAAAAAAAGGGAACCCCTTCTTATTCCCTGCTGCCCCTCCCCTTTTTTTCATATCATTTTTACTTTTCTTTTTTTATTCACCTTTTTCCTAGCTTTTTTTATTGTTGTTTTTTTATTTTTCCTCTTTCCATGATTATTTTTCTGCTTGCTTTCTTCTTCTTTCTTAGTCCCTTTTCCCATTTATCCTTTTTATTTCATTTTTCCTCTTTTAAGTATTTTTTAGCTCGCTTTCTTCCTCTTCTTTCTCTTTGTCTATTTTTCTTGTTTATTCTTTAGATTTTTTCCTAGCGTTTAACTTACTTTTTCAAACTACATTATTTTTTTCTTATTTTGTCTCTCCTTTAATACTTTTCCTTTTTTCTTCTTCTTCTTTTGTTTCTTTTCCCCTGAGCTTTCTCTATTTTCTGGATGTTTCCTCTTTTTCTTATTTTTTTCCTGCTTCTTTCTTCTTATTCCTTTAATTCTTTTTCCTTGCTTGATTTTTTTATTATATTTTTTTCCTTTTTTATTTTGTTTCTTCTTCCTTTTGTTAGCCTTAACACCGCCCCACCCCCTGTTTGTCAGACTGCTCTCACCACTACATCCGGTTTTCTTTGGGTGGGCAGAACGTGTCTGTAGGTGCCTCACCCTGGTAACGCCCCTGTCAGCTCTTATGAAACAGGACAGTCACTCAACTCGCACGCGATGAATTGTCAAGCGTCCCGCCCTGGGTTTTTTGATTAGTGGAGGCAGCTTCGGGTTCTGGGTCATATGGGTTACATATGGGTTACATATGGGTTACGGGGCGTTGACTACTTTAAATGGCAGTCTTTATGGAAATGAGTACTAAGTGATATGCTTTGTCTTATGTTTTCTGCCCCAACTCACCGACAAAACATTCAGCGATCGCCATGAAGAGCTACCCGGAGTTTGTCGCCTTCTTGGGACAGTTCGGACGCTTCCAGCAGGTCGTCTTCTTCCTACTGTGCGTCAGCATCGTCCCTAACGGATTCGGTGCGTTCACGCTCGTTTTTTTAGCCGATACGCCGACGCACCATTGCCGAGTGCCCGATGAAAATCTGACGGAAGATTGGCGCGATGCCATCATCCCCATTGAGGTGAGTACAGCGCAAAGGTTTCTCTTCCGGGAACTCGATAGTCACCAGTACTTGCACCCCATAAAGTCGTTCAATCGCTCCAAACACATCGCTGTTTGTAACCGAACTGATCAAAACGGCTTGGCTTTTGTCAGTAAACACTTAAAAACTACACCGAGACCAACTTGTCGTGGTTAACGTGTAAAGTCAGGGTTTTGCTTATGAAGTTTGCTGGCAGGTTACGCGCGTGCACAGATCAACTGAACATTAAACTAGAAAATCGGCATACCTGTCAACCTGTACGGTTTTGCTGTACAAAGTACTTTTGTTATGTATTTTACGACGTACGAAAAAAATCTGTAAGGAAAAACGCAAATTTGTCAATTATGGGTACCACCCGGTATACACCGACTATCTCGAAACGGCAAATCAATCAAGTCAAACGAGTTCGCCGGGGAAGTCTCTATTTCGGTATCGTTTTTTTTTAGTTGTAAACGAAGGGAGCGGTTTGATGTAATCAAAGGAATTAATTAATTAACCAGAGCTTAAGAGATTTAGTTTTACTCATCACAGTACTCCCTCTTTTTAGAGAACCGGCTTTTTCGGCTCAACTCATTAAAGAGAGCCAGCTCTCAAGCACATACCTGTCAACCTCCACGGCTCCATGCCCGTACAATCTGTCGTATTTACACATACAAAATAATCTTATGCCATATACATATTTTTTTTTTCCGGAATGGTGCATGATGAGAAATCCCCAGGCGGAGGGCGCATGTGCACGTTAGCATCAAACCAATCGCTTTGTTTGCAACAAAAAAAATTAAACCGAAATGGAGGCTTCCGCAGCGAACTATTTTTACTTGATTGATTTGCCATTTCACGATAGTCTGTGTATACCGGATGGTACCCATCGTTGACAATTTTGCATTTTTCCGTACAGATTTCCTTGTACGTCGTACTCGTCTTAAAATGCATAAAAAATGTACTTTGTACGGCAAAATCGTACAGGTTCACAGGTATGCAAATGGCTCACTTGCGTTGATGCATTATATTACGAATTATTATGTTGTATAAAGAAGTTAAGAAAAAAAGGAAGTATAAAAGGAGAAAAAGAAAAAAGACAGGTTTGTGGTTATCCCTTTAATCAGTATATTACCAACAATTAATGCAGAAAATGAATTCATAATTTGAATCAGAAAATGTATTATTCTACTTAATTGTATTTGCATCTATTTTTTTCCTTCTACAGTGAACGTCCAAGCTACTTAATTTTTGAACTTTTTTTATAATAAACCTCATTCATGTCGACCAACTCAGGATCGCACAACAAAATGTTTATAACAATATCAGGTGTATCGACATTTCGTTCTGTGTACATTGTTACAAAGAATGACAATACAAAGGAAATTATTATTATTATTATTATTATAACGAAACACCTGTACAATATAACATGTTAAACTACATAAATAAAGACGTTTGAAAAAAAAATATGGTGTAAGATGATTTTGTATTTTGTAAGGGAAAATACGACAGTTTGTAAGGGCATGGAGCCGTGGAGGTTGACAGGTATGAATCGGTGTCAAGTACTTGGGCCAATCCCATTCCTCTCACTTGGTCCTGAGAACCCTCCAGTGAGGTCCCTCCTTAGGGAAGTCCCCTCAAGTGAGAGGAGTGCAAAGTGAAGATTGTCTCCTAAGAAATTGGACGGGACTTGCAAGGTTCCACCCCAGTCCAGTAGATGAGTAGATGGCCGTAATACGAATTGGCTGTAGACCTCAGTGACGTATTGGCCTACGTCACATGTAAACACCTTGAGTCTCAACCTGTGGTGTGTCAGTTGGAGAGTCCGTGCAATGTTAAAAATGCCCTCTACAGCTGTATTATTACCGATTGCCTGGAAGCTCATCACCTTTTCCGTGTCTCCAATCAATGGAGGAGAAATGCGCGATATTGAAGACTGCTTCGGCGCTATGTAGCACTGATTCATCTTTACAAGGTACGTCCACTCATTAAAAAAAATGACCCGTTCGGTCAAATACAGTAAGGGTTAACGTACAACGCATATTCACATAATACCCTATGTTTGTGTAGACATAAATGACAACCTACTTATTCGTATCTTAATGCCATTTTATGACATATAGTAGGGGTCTTTAATGTGTGACACGATGAAAAGTAAACAAACAGTCCACCTGACCCTTAAGCTGACATGATTATCACCAAACTTCCCTGTAGGACCCAAACACCTTAGTTCATAAGGAATTTAATTTAAAAGAGTTGTCATTGGATATAAAAAAAGACAATTTCTACATTTTTTCATGATGCATACCTCACAGTAAAAGCTGTCTTTTTCTTTTCTATGCCCACATTTATCTCCAAATTGTTTATCTTATCTGTTGTGTTCCAGTGTGGCCATCCCATAAGCATGGACAGGTTGGACAGGAATGTTCCCATCCTGTGCTTATGGTTCGATGTGGAATCAGAACTCATTCAGGACTTAAGGTTGAGCAAGAAGGTCATGTGGGCCCTGCAGGAGCTGCTGAAGAGGGAACAGGACCATGGCTGGAGGTCCTGATCTACGTGTATTGGCTGGCCCACGGTCTGTCCTACCGTGTGGTGTCACGGGTCTTCAGTGTTCCCAGGTCCACCGTACACAGAATTGTCCTTAGTTAATAGGGAATAAATTGCCCAAAAGCCATGTTTCAGGCTCTGGAAGTCAGACCCACATTTGCATCCTGTGCTTTTCTGCATTACTATTCAATAAACGTCTTTAATTTGAGTAACACCTTGGTGGTTTATTTCATAAGGATGTGAGATACTGTGTGTGAATTGTGTGACTGTTGGACAGAAAACAACTACAAATCACTCTAGGTTAAATAATAGTTCACTTTCAGAAAAACAAACTCGCATTGGGCCGAAATACATAATAGTAAATAAATAATGTGTCACAAAATGTAACAAAAAAATACCAATACTTCCATGAAAGTGGAAAACACAAACTGGAACTTCATTGAATTCTTAATAAAATAAAACATTTTCCTATTAAGGGAAACATTGCAGAGATGTCACTGTTCTGGAAATTTGTCCACGAGCTTCCCAAAAAGGATCAGGAACCGCTCAGTTTTGGCCTTAATTTCCTCGTGCCTTTTTTTCACTCTGGCAGACTCTTCTTTCAAAAAGTCAAGGAGTGTATTGTGCTTCCTTTTTTTTCTGGGTGATTTGGGGTTTGGCGCCGGATTGGAAGATGTCGACGACGTGCCCGGTGGTGTGGATGGTGTGGTAGCTGTGATGGTGGCCAGCTCTTCCACGTGACGTTCTACAGTGGCCTTTAGGTTGGATGGAAAAAACAATAATTACTTAATGCTGGTGTATTGTACAAAAACAACTGTGTATAGGATGCTGAACAAGTTGATGTGAGACAGGAAATTATAGGATGTGTTCTGGATAATTATTTGATAGTGAATAGATACACAAACCTGACATGTTATTCTTATGGCTGTAAGAGCCTTCTATTGGCCAGCATCAAATATGCTTTAGAATTGTCTCCATATTTGGAAAACATTTTGAGAAGGTAATTAGTTCATTTAATATGTGTTTACAGAAAAGGCAGTGGACTATGTGATAGTTATTAGTTTCATCTTTATTTCCACGTGAAATTCGGAGACATTACTCATGATGCATGATGAAAACTAATGCATTCTGATCTTGCATGAAAGAATCATATTGTAAATAAAACACGACACCTGAAATTGTGTGCAGTAAACAAGCGCATATATCCAGAACGTTATTGTGACTATGCTGCTTTAGCGAATGGCCATATACAGGTAGATGTAAAAGCACGACTCGTTTAAGATAAAAACAGGGATAGGCTGAACCGTGATTTTCTGCAGTTATCCAACTCTACGGTTTTGAGTGTGAAGAGTTTCTTGCGACTCCCTCGGTAGATTTGTGCACTGTGTAAAGTAGCGATTTTGCAATGTTCATGTTTTAACGCGAAAATACGATTTTCTATTGCATTTACGTCTAACTAAGATATCTTGATATATTTCGTTGCAAATACATGCGTAGTTGTGGAAAACTACTTACATTTGTGCGGTTCCTTTCCAGCCATGTTTGTTGATATTGAGAATTCGCAAAGCCTTCTGAGTAGTCACTTTGCTCCAAGTGCGGTACCGACCTCTCTCGATCTGAAGTGGTTATGTCATGGGTTGAGGACACTTCTCCCTCGGTCTTGAGAGTATTGGGACACATCCCATTTTCACGTGAACGCGCAAAACCGAGTGACTAGGGCAAAAAGCGAGTGAAAGTGAGAAGAATGGAACGCAGCCCTTGATTTCAATCGATCAAGTATGGAATTGTTTTGCATTCGTATGTTCCAGATGAGGGGTGTGCAAACTACTAATATATATATATATTTATCTATATATATAATGTCATCATTATATTTTTGCTCATCCTGTCCGTTATTACTCAAAACAGAGTTTCTAAAATTCTATAATTTGGGGGCTGTTTGGTTGAAATTTGGGGGTACTTGAGCACCCACAAAAATAGGCTGGTTACGCCCATGAGTTGAAGTTTCTGAATTTAAGGGCTCCACAGGGCCTTCTGCCTGAAAGTGTGCACAAAAAAAAAACAAATTTACAGAGATACATGGCGTTAATAGGTAATTCAATGGCGTTAATTGGTTTGTTCAATCTTGAGAGCTTGCAAACAAACACTTAGCTAAGATACTCCATATCCATTTTGTCTCTGGACTTGAAGATCTCCTTCTCAATTTCTGGGTACTGTCCAAAACGTTTTCTTTTTTTCTCCAGAAAGAGAATCTGACGAATAAAATGTGTTTTATTTTATAGTTGTAAATTTGGCTCCTATGGGTGTACGTACGATAGGGAGAGTATATCCAGGAGGAGAATTTCAGCGTCTGCGTATTTAGTGCTTGAGAATAAGACGGCGCTCTTATACCTGTATATAGCTGTAAATTAGTCAAAATTAAACATGCCCAGCCTTAAGACAATGCCGCTGGCATATCGAGGGTTGTGTATGACAACGTGAGTGATGCAGAGGTATTCAGCAATAACAGAACACTGCAAGTCATGGTCTGCATTTAAGTGGTGGAATAACGCAGTAATGCACCATGTAGTAATGACAGTAGTGTTACAAAATATTTATAATGCGTTACAGTACTCGTTAAATAATAATCACGTTCCAGGTGGTGTCTGTAACTTCAAAATATTGTACTTGCTGACACCATCTTCTGGTTGAAATCATCATTGCAGCCTTCCAATTTTGTGACTTTTTTAGACACGCTGTTATAAATTATTTTCCTTTTTATCTTTTTGGGGGTTTGGGTTGGCATTTGGATAGCCTTTTTCTTACTTTCACAATTTTCATCCCAGAACAAAAGAAAACTGCGAGCACGCGCTTGAAGTTGCTCACTTCTTCCGCCTACACCCCCCGCTCCACCTCCTTTTCTCCAGCGTAATGCACTCTGTGGCGGGAACACCAAAGGGGAAAGTCAGATATAAGCAGATATGGGCTGTGGACAGAATATATATGATGGCTCTTTAAAGTCAGTTGAGCATTGTTAACACTTACTTGCTAGAGAAAAAAAAAATCTACTTTCAACTTTTGAACAACACCGCAAACAATACACCCCACCTTTAAATCTTAAATAAAAACAAAAGTGATCTTATGTGCTTTTGTAAAGGCACTTTTGGCAGAAGTGAATATTGCATTTTTGAGCTGATTTTAAATCCTGATATTATCAGGAGACAGGAACATGAATACCCCAGCGTGATTGGTCAGCTTCTTTGTAATCTTTAAGTATTTCTTTATTTGACAAAGTTCCTGAGAATATCTTCTAAATGAAAGATACCAGTATAAGTTCTATGTGTTCATTTGTACGGGCAGGTGGTGAAAGGCAAAGAGTTGCGCAGCAGTTGTTTCAGGTACCGCCTCGACATAGTCCAGAACCTGTCGGACCAGGGCTACACCCCGAGGCTGGACGTTAACTTGACCTCCTTAGAAGTAGAGACGTGCAAGGATGGCTGGATCTACAGCAAAGATGTCTACGAATCCACCATTGTCACCGAGGTGATTGTGCAATGTTCACGATCTACATATCCCTGAACCCAGGGGTCTCCAATGTTTCTTTCTTTCTTTCCTTCTTTCTTTTTCTATCTGTCTTTCTTTCTTTACTTCTTTCTGTTTCTTTCTGTCTTTCTTTCTTTCCTTCTTTCTTTATTTCTTCCTTCTCATTTTTTTTATTTTTTTTTTATTTTGGGGGGGTAACCTTATCACCAAGATCGCAGATAACCATTTCAGCTCCTAGATGAGCCTCATGTTGTATAAAATAAATACACTTTTTTTTTACCTGCAAGTATTTGGAAAAATGCGTGTTTACATGATGCTTCCTGTATTTTTGCTTATCAGTCAAAGCAATGTTGTTTTTAAAATGAACAAAGTTTTTTTCTAACCACTAGGAGACGCTAAATAACATACATCGTCCCTTTATAAAGCATTAAACTAATACTTATTGTTGCAGACAAACTGTTTTCTATTGATTATATAACTGGTTTAGCTGTTTGATATTGAGCATATCTTATTTTCACAAACAGCGTACAAAGGCTTTGTTGTGGGTCTAATCAATATTTTTTATCTAACTGTATAAGCCAATATATAATGCTTCAAAGCCCTCGCAAAATTTTAAACTTAGACACTAACTGTTAAGTTGAAAGTTTAGAAGACACTCAAAATAAGGAGAGAAGACATAATTTAAATTTAAATTTACAGAGAGAACAGGAGGGTGAGTATTTAAATAAGACATTATAACCGGTTCTAAAGGCCTCTAACCCCTGTTTATAAAATCTCAGGTTACATAAGCAGATCCGCTCTAAAGGGTGTGAAAATAGAAGAACAGCAACATGATTGGACAATGATGATAATAACAGTTCATAATAGTCAAAATAACGACCAACAGTGCGCAAATATAGTCAAAAAACCGAACTAGCATCCTATGCAATGTCCTTTGTAAGTGTTCAATATTACAATCAGAATAAAATTATCACTAACCCAGGAAACCCATGAATGCAGCTAAGACAAGTCGCTAGCAAAAAAAACAATTTCCAACTCAGAATGGCGTCTATCTTCCAGTTCGACCTGGTATGCGATGACCAATGGAAGAAGCCGTTCACCACAACCGTTTTCTTTGTGGGCATCTTATGCGGTTCCTTCTTCGCTGGGCAGCTCTCAGACAAGTAAGACGCCAATTGGTGTTTGTTCGGAGTCTTGCGTACAGGAAATAATGTGTTTTTCCGCAACAGATTAGGGAGGAAGCCCATCCTTTTTGCCACTTTGGCCCTTCAGACCATCTTCACCTTCATTCAAGTCTTTTCTGTGTCCTGGTCCATGTTCACCGTCCTGCTTGTCATCAATGGATTGGGACAAATGTCCAACTACATGGCGGCATTAGTACTAGGTTCGTACTGCAAACATATAATATATTTCAGTATCAATGACAAAAAAATAATTGAAGAAACATTGATTCCGTAATAAAAGCCACTACTTTTTTGCTACATTTTAAAAGCTGTGGCTTACAGTACGATGCGGCCTATTCCTTTCCTTTTTTTTTCTGCCAGAGGCCACAAATTGTGCTAACTTTGGATGTGCGCCTAGCAGCTGGCTTAGAACTGGTGTGAAGCTACTGTTTACTTAAAACAAAGCTTTGTGAGAGCACGCGGAGGGTGATGACGCAATGTTATTTCTCCCAAGTGCTCTGAATGTCAAAATGAAGAAATTCAATGAAACACGAGGGAATGGCAGGAGTGAATATGACTCCTTTGGGTAGCCAATTGCCTTATCTTCTAAATAGTGATGTGCATGAATGGATAAACAAGATTCTTACTGTCCCTATGGAGTAAGATCGCAATCTTTCCAGGCTCAGCCGCGAAATGTCTATTATAGAAAAGTAACATGTTGTGCCGCAATTAAGACACTCATTTGCGGAGGGCAGCTGTCAATCTGAATCAACTAGCGCAGCTGTCAATATTATTTAAATTTCCATTCAGATATAGGTAGGAGGATGACAAAAACATTCTTAAAACAAAACTCAATGCACTGTAATGACTAAAATTCAGAAGTCTGTCCAATCACATCAGCCTGTACACTTGCTGTGCCAAGCGACTTATCTTAAGCTCTCCCATCCCTTGCGCACATGACAAAGTAATATAAGGGTGACCCGGTATTGCTACTAATACATAAGAATGAATGAATGAAAATTTTATTTCGAACATAAAAATAAAAACAGGACAAAAACAATGAGTCAACAACGAAATAATGTCCCACAAAATGTTCGAAAAGGGGTAGTCAGAAGCAGATGCTTATTTTTCCTACCCCTTTATCTTCCCTATTAAATACATTTTATAGATAGCTCCCTCTTGTGTACAATACAACAAAATCTCATGGATATACTTATTACATAGGTCAGATATCAATAATTATAAGTTACAATAAACACATATTTTATACACTAATCTTCGCAATACCCATCCCTCAACGTCATAATGCGCATAATGTCACTGCGGCACCAGTGATAATATCAATAAAAATAAACACAATATTTATAACAGTTCTGATGTGATAATAGCACAATAACAACAAGTTAGCCATGGTTTGAAGTGCAGTATTTCCAGTCTCCCTCATATCCCATTTTCTTCATCTCTGTATTTCGCCAGTAATGCTTTTTTGTATTTAAATTTGAACACATGGATATTTGGACATTGTTTGATTTCATTTTGCAAATTATTCCAAAGTCTGACTCCACACACAGACACACACATACTTCTCCTGGTGGTTCTCACCTTTGGGATTTTGAATTCACCACAGCCCCTCAAGTTATAATTTCCCTCTTTCCGAGTGAATAATCTTTGTATGTTTTCTGGCACTATGTTTTTGTTGACTTTAAATAACAGTTGTGAAGTGAAAAATTTTATTAAATCATCCAGTTTCAATAAATTGGACTGCATGAATAAAATATTGGTATGATCCCGATATCCTACCCTGTGTATGGTTCTTATTGCACGTTTTTGAAGGATAAAAAGGGGCTGTAGTGAACTTTTGTAATTATTTCCCCAGACTTCTGCACCATATGTTAAATATGGCAGAACGAGAGAACAATATAATAAATACAATGCATTATAATGTAAAAGAACTTTGGTTTTATTAATTATTGAAATGCTTTTAGATACCTTTGTTTGTATGTGTCTGATGTGTGTTTTCCAACTTAGTTTATTGTCTATTATGACCCCTAAAAACTTAATTTCTGATACAATGTCTATTGTGACACCATCCATTTTTACTTCTAAATTTTGATTTGCCTTACGATTACCAAAGAATATTACTTTGGTTTTATTTAAATTTAAAGATAATTTATTTATATCCATCCATACTTTTAGGTTAATTAGTTCACGATTAATACAGGTTACCAAATCCATATAGTTATCATTTGAATAGAAAATGTTAGTGTCATCTGCAAATACTACTATTTTCAATAGTTTTGAAACATTAAAAATATCGTTAATATATAAATTAAATAGCTTTGGTCCCAGGATAGAACCCTGTGGTACTCCACAACAGATGTCCAAATATTCAGATGAAAACTCTCCCATTTTTACATATTGCTTCCTCCCCGTCAAATAACTTTGAATCCATTTCAAAGCCACTCCCCTGATGCCATATCTTTCCAGTTTTTTTAATAGTATATTATGATTAATGGTATCAAATGCTTTTTTTAAGTCAATAAATACCCCGACTGCGTATCTCTTCTTTTCTATACTGTGGGTGATTTCTTCTACTGCATCAATAATTGCCATTGTTGCTGATCTGTTTGCTCTAAAACCATATTGACTTTCATTAATCAATTTATGTTTATCTACAAATTGTTCCAGTCTATTATTGTAAAGTCTCTCTAATATTTTAGAGAACTGAGGAAGCAGAGATACCGGTCTATAGTTTGTAAAAATGTGCTTGTTCCCATTTTTGTATATTGGTATAACTTTTGCTATTTTCATTTGATTTGGAAATGTGCCTGTTAGAAATGATAGATTACAGATGTAGGTCAATGGTTTCACAATGCTGTTTATAATTTGCTTAATTAGTACCATATCGATGTCAAAACAATCCATAGACGTTTTGTTTTTACAGTTGTTAACCACGTCTAAGATTTCTGATTCCGTAACCCCAGATAAAAACATGGTCTTGGAGTTCATTTTTATTAGTGACTCAAATTGTTTACCACTGCACTCTGGGATATTTGCAGCAAGCTCTGGTCCAACATTTACAAAATAACTATTGAAATTCTCCACAACTTGATTTAAATTATAATTTTCACTGTTCTTATCAATAAAATAGTTTGGATATGCATTGCTTACATTCTTTCCTTTTATTATACTATTTAATATATCCCAAATACCTTTGATATTACTTTTGTTATGATGTAATAAATTGGTATAGTATAATTTCTTGCTTGCTCTTAATATTCCTGTCAATTTGTTTTTATACGTTTTATACCGGGTTTCGGCTTCCTTAGTTCTTAGTTTAATAAATTTTCTATATAAGTAGTTTTTTTTCTTACAAGCATTATGTAAACCCTTAGTTATCCATGGATGATTTACAGATTTATTCTTAATATTAATTTGTCTCATTGGGCAATTTTTGTTGTACTTGTTGGTGAATATTTCCAAAAATATGTCAAACGCACCATCCACATCATCTGTACCATATATAGCATTCCAGTTTTGTTTAACTAAGTCATCATACAGTGATATAATAGTCGCTTCAGTTCTAACTCGTTTGTAAACATAATCCTTAATTGATTCTTGTCTAGTAACCTTTTCATCATATACTGTAAATACTGGTAGGTGATCAGAAATATCACAAACCAGTAACCCGCTGACATTTGTAAATTCCATATTATTTGTAAATATATTGTCAATGAGTGTTGCACTGTGTGAAGTGAGTCTACTAGGCCTTAATATAGTTGGGTACAAACTCATACTGTACATCATATTAATATAGTCATCAATGTTTTTATGGTTGTTTGGATTCATTAGATCGATGTTGAAATCTCCACAAATGAATAGTGTTTTGGCGCTTATTGTTGAATATGTTTTTTCAGCCCAGTTTGTGAAGGTTTCCAGATTTGAGCCCGGTGTTCTATACACACAACTGACTATGATATTTTTCCTTTTTTCATTTATAATTTCTATTGTAATACATTCAAGTAAATCGTCAATGACAAATGACATGTTTTGTAATATTTTCGATTTTAATCTTTTGTGCACATATATAGCTACTCCACCTCCTATTTTGTTAGTTCTATTTACATAGTTCAGATTATAATTATTTAATTCAAAATTTACACCCCTTCCCTCACTGAACCACGTTTCAGAAACTGCAATAACACTAAACGGGTTCTCAAATTGTTGTAAGTACTCAGTGATGTCATTAAGAAAATATGAGAGCCGATATGAGCAACTATCTTCGGAGGAGTACATAATATTTATCAAGCTGAGAGTTATCAGACTGATCACAGCCTAATATAACGTCACACTTTCTGGGGAGACAGGAAAAATAAACCTGATAATTACACTAAAATATTCAATCAGCCGACAGAATTTATTGGAAAGTTTCCAAACATTTATATATAATTATTTCTCTCGCACTCAAGTTAATCAGTTAATATTACCTGCTGCCCTAGTTGATTGAGATTGATGGCTGCGGACACAGCATGCAAATGAGTGTCTCAATTACGAAACAATGTGTTACTTTTCTGTACTAGACATTTCCCCTCTGATTTTTTTAGAGTCTTAAAAATGCATGTGAATAAGTTCCTTTATATGGCTGTTTAAGCCCGCTGCTTAAAATCTGGTGCGGAGGTTTCTTCCTTAAATTATTTAATTTGGCTTTAAATCGGGTGCGCTCTGTAGTCCAAAATTTATGGTACTCCATGGTCCCCACCCTCAGGCGCAGAGATCCTGACAGATAACGCACGTCTGCTGTACTCTTCGTTGGGGACCTGCTCCGGTTTTGCTGTCGGTTACATGATCCTGCCAGTGGTTGCTTACTTCCTGAGGGATTGGAAATCTCTCCTACTGGCCTTGTCCCTGCCCTGCCTAGTCGTAGTCCCGTTCTGGTGGTCAGTTTTTCCTATGATAACAAGAGCTGCGATTCTACTGCCCGGTTCGGGTGTGCCTGACTTGGACTTGTGTGCAGGTTCATCCCCGAGTCTCCGCGCTGGCTCCTTTGCCAGGGGAGAGTAGAAGAGGCCGAAGCCATCATCAGAAAGGCAGCCAGGATGAACAAAGTGAAAGCACCTGAAATCATCTTTGAAGACTACTTAATTGTAATTGAAATAATAACATGGATTTTTAGTAATGAATAGCAGAACTATGCTTTTGGTTGATTATGTCGATTGTTGTGTTTTGTTGTAGTTGAGCAAGTCCAAAGAGTCGGAATCCAAAGAACCGCACAGCATCCTGGACTTGGTGGGCAATGTGGAAATCGGATTCATGACAATGATTCTCTGCTATGTGGCGTGAGTACACTATCAATTTGTATTGTAAAGTCTAGTTGCTGGTAGATTGGATAATTTGACATATTGATCGATTCATATTTCTATTATAGAGATAAAACATTCATGACATTGAACTCATTTTTCTTTCTTGTTACTAAGACATGAATTGCATTTTTGATCAGACTTTATGTTTTTGTTTTCTTTTATTTCTTTGCTGAGTTTTTGGTAAAAAAGAAAAACTAATTTGTAATGCAAAAAAAGAGTCATTTTGTTCTTACATTTAACAAAATATAGCCTCGTTGATCAGATGTTTTTGTATTGTTTGACGAAATGAAAATTTGCGACCCGAGTGAGGATAAGTGGTTCAGGAAAAAAATGAATGAATAAAAAATTCAAAATATATGTGTGTATTATTAAGTGCCTCCTTGTGGTAAGATTTCTTTTACATTTGATTTAGAAATAAGCAATAATACTTGAACTACCATATAAGCGTGCATAATATAGTTGTAGGTCAAGAGATTTTTCGGATACCCTTAAAAAACAAAAACCTGGGCAAGACTGAGCAAAAAAGTAAACAGAAAAATTGTTCACTTGAGTTTCTGTAGTTTTTTTTTTTCTATTACTTTTTAGCATTTCATTTCTGTTGCACTGCCTAATACAATAATACATCACTTAATATACCTAAAATGTACGTATAACCAAAGAGAAGATATTTATCTTGTAACATAAAATTGTATTTTTATTGAAAACATTAATCATATTAACCCAGTAAGTACATTGAAACACTTATTTAAATGTTCTATTTACTGATTTGAATAGATTATTTTAAGTGCTCTAAATATATTTATAATTTATTCTTTTCTTTACCTTGATAAGTATTTGTTTCTAATTAACCACAATTTTTTTCATCCTAAAATTTATTCCAAAATATGAAATCATTTTGGTAATTTAAAAAAAAATATGGAAAACGCATAACTATGTTTAAATCCAAACAATTGTATTTTTTACGCATTGGAGAATTGAAAAAAATTAATTAAATAAAAAAAAATGACATTGCCTTTTCTAAAAGACGTATACAAATTTATGGGTAATTAAAAAACTTATATATATATATATATATATATATATATATATACATATAGCTCTTTATTGCAAACATTGTATTCATGCACGTAATAAAAAAGACAAAAATGAAGATACATCTTTTTAGAGTATTAACAACGATAGGCATAACTCCTTAGGAGGGATGTGCGTTTCACATCCAGACCTCCAGTATTGCTATGTCTGCATCAATTCAACCCCTAAATAACTATGACATTGCAGTTACAGCCGCAACACGTATAAAACAACATCAATAACAACATCATAAAATATTATTTAGGAATATAGCCATTTTTCACCTTATTATTTGTAAACAAAATCCATCTTCCTTTCTTTTTTCAAGAAACATTCAATTACTCTGCTGCACAGATTTTCCATAGTTATCAGTTCCAGTAAGAAGTTCTTTTCTATCGCCATCAAAGCTAATGCTGTGTTAGCGAAAAATCCAGACTTTAAACCTGGGGTTATGGAGGTAGGGTTTCAAAAATGGGGCCAAAAAGGACTGATGTTGATTACCCAAGTATTGGAAGCACAGACAATGAAATCATTCGAACAACTCCAACAAGAATTTGACCTACCCAGAAATGATTTTTACAAATATTTGCAACTAAGGCATTACCTCCAGAAACACGAGGAATGGGGGAAAATATGTAAGGAGCCAACTAAGGTAGAGGAATTATTAATATCATATACAAAAGGACAATCAATAAAGGGGGTTATATCAAAACTATATAAAGCCCTGAGAATGGATCTCAGTAATGAGGACATGGCAGTTAAGGAAAAATGGGAACAAGAAACTAATGTAGCGATAAAAGACAACGAATGGGAAAAAACATTGAAAGAGGGACACAAAATAACCAACAGCCCGACATGGAGGGAGTTTGAATGGAAAGTAAAAATGCGATTCTTCTATACACCCTCTATCACTTCAAAATATAAAAATACTTCAAATCTATGCTGGCGTAACTGTGGGGGGGTCGGTGACTTTACGCATATTTTCTGGAATTGCCCTGTAATATTAAATTTTTGGAGAAGTATCCAGAGAGAAATAAAATTAATCACGGGCTGGGAGTTGCGGTTGGACCCAAAGGCTTACGTAATAGGAATTTTGCCAGAAGAATTACTATCTGGTCAACAGAAATATATACCAAGGGTAATGCTTCTGGTAGCAAAGAAAATGATCACAGTGTCCTGGCTGAAACCACAACCTCCTGACATAAAACAATGGAGAGACAAATTAAAGCAAATGTACATTATGGAAAAAATCACTGCAAGACTTCAACTGAAACTTGACCAATTTGAGAAAAGATGGAAGCCTATCACACAAATTTTACTTGATGTCTAAACACCTCCCCCTATTTATTATGTGTGTATTTTTCTTTTTTTTTTTTTTTTTTTTTTTTTTTTTTTTTCTTTGGGTGTATATTTTGATTTATTAATTTTATATATATATATATATATATATATATATATATATATATATATATATTTCTTTTTGTATGGATTTATTGTATGAGCATTTATTCTTCTTTTCTATTAATAGCATTTTTTGTTCTTTGTTGTTCCTTCTGTTATTTATGAATGTGTCAAGTGTATATATTTTGTGTTGATGTAAGATGGGGGAATCAAACCTCTGTCAAAATCGGTGTGAGAAATAAAAAGTAAAAAAAAAAAAAAAAGCTAATGCTGTTAATCGAGCCTGTCCTCTCGTATTTCTGGCATAAATTTTTGTTCAGTTTAGGTCTTAAAACGTCCGTTCAACCGAAGAAGTGGACACAGGGATATTTTTCTTCACCTTTCTTGACCGCTGACATTTGCTTTGACGTTTTTATTTGGTTAAACCAACAGCTTTCACACTTACTTTTTTAGCTTTGTAGCTAGCTATCTTTGTACATTTTTAGCTAGTTAGCAAGCTATCTACCTAGCTTTTTACATTTTTTGCATGCTATGGAGCTAACATTTTATCGTTTTTTACTCTTTTGGCTAGCTATCTAGCTCCAAATAGCTTTTTACCTACATATGAACTTTAGATTACAATATTATTATCATTTATATAATCATATTTGGCATTTGGATTCTATGTAAAACAAGTTACACGTTTAATTTTCCCATATTTTGCTTAACATATTTCCCTGCCTCCAAAAATATTTTATATAGCTGATGTTATGTTTTACTAGTTATTTTGTTGTTGTTGTGCTCTGTACAGCCTTTTGAGACTTTTTGTGATAAAGGGAAATACGAATAATTATGTCTTGACTGGACTTGACTTATGTTATGCCTCGGAGCCTGCAGTGATTGTGAAGGCCTCTGGGCGCATTACTGACCTTGGCAACAAGTAATGGCTGACATGCAATTGGTTAAATGCTTAAATATGACAGCACACATCTAGAAGCAGTGTAACCAAGAGGAAAGAAATCTAAGAAAGCTGAAGGACAATCTGGAATTATTTAATAAGTATCCATGGACAAAATATAATTAACATCACATGATTCAGATTTTTTTAGGCCAGCAGAGAAGGCCTTGCAGGCCTACTACTGCATAATTCATTACCAAATCAACACAACACAAGGCAGTATGATCACACATTCAACAAAAAGCGTACTTGACACAAATATATATATATATATATATATATATATATATATATATATATATATATATATATATATATATACTGGACTGTCTCAGAAAATTAGAATATTGTGATAAAGTTCTTTATTTTCTGTAATGCAATTAAAAAAACAAAAATGTCATACATTCTGGATTCATTACACATCAACTGAACTATTTCAAGCCTTTTATTATTTTAATATTGTCTGAATTTGGCTTACAGCTTAAGAAAACTCAAAAATCCTATCTCAAAATATTAGAATATCATGAAAAAGTATACAAGTAGGCTATTCAACTAATCACCTGAATCATCTAATTAACTCGAAACACCTTGCGAGGGTTTCCTGAGCCTTAAAAACACTCAGCTTGGTTCAGTAAACTAAATCACTGCTGATCTGACTGCTGTCCAGAGGACCATCATTGATACCCTCCATCAGGAGGGTAAGACACAAAAAGAAATTTCTCAAAGAGCAGGCTGTTCACAGAGTGCAGTTTCAAAGCATATCCACAAAAAGTCTGTTGGAAGGGAAAAATGTGGCCGGAAACGCTGCACAACCAAGAGAGATGACCGCAGCCTTAACAAAATTGTGAAGAAGAGCCGCTTCCATAATTTGAGGGAGCTTCAAAGACAGTGGGCTGAAGCTGGAGTCCAGGTATCAAAAGCCACAGTTCACAGACGTGTCTGGGAAATGGGCTACAATAGCCGTATTCCCATGGTCAAGCCACTTCTGAACTCAAGACAGCGGAAGAAGCGTCTGACTTGGGCTATGGAGAAGAAGCACTGGACAGTTGCAGAGTGGTCCAAAGTCCTCTTTTCAGACGAAAGCAAGTTTTGCATTTCATTTGGAAGTCAAGGCGCGAGTCTGGAGAAAAGGCTGGAGAAGAGCAAAATCCAAGTTGCTTGAAATCCAGTGTGAAGTTCCCACAGTCAGCAATGGTTTGGGGAGCCATGTCAGCTGCTGGTGTTGGTCCACTGTGTTTCATCAAGTCCAGAGTAAATGCAACTGTGTACCAAGAGATTTTAGAGCACTATGCATTATGCATTATGTGTAGCACTATTTAGTTAATCTATATAACATGCTAAAGTGGGCATTTGCACGTCACACTGGGTATTTGTATATTGTTTTCTTTTGGCTTTATTATTGTATTGTTCTCAGCTCAGGGATGCTGCTGGAAATGTGAATTTCCCTTAGGGGATGAATAAAGTATCTATCTATCTATCTATCTATCTATCTATCTATCTATCTATCTACTACATGCTTCCATCTGCTGAAAAGCTCTATGGAGATGAGTATTTCATTTTCCAGCATGATCTGGCACCTGCCCACAGTGCCAAAACCACCAGTAACTGGTGCACTGACCATGGCATCACTGTCCTTGATTGGCCTGCTAATTCCCCTGACCTGAACCCCATCGAGAATTTGTGGGGTATAGTTAAGAAGAAGATGAAAGACACCAGACCTACAAATGCAAATGAGCTTAAGGCCGCTACCGAAGCATCCTGGGCATCAATAACACCTCAGCAATGCCACAGGCTGATTGCCTCCATGCCACGCCGGATTGATGCAGTAATCCGTGCAAAAGGATTCCCAACCAAGTACTGAGTGCATCAATGGACATTTTCAAATGTTTGATTTAGTTTTGCTGTTATAAAGTTATTTTTTTACTTGGTCTGAAGAAGTATTCTAATATTTTGAGATGGGATTTTTGAGTTTTTTTCAGCTGTAAGCCAAAATCAGCAATATTCAAATAATAAAAGGCTTTAAATAGTTCAGTTGATGTGTAATGAATCCAGAATGTATGACATTTTTGTTTTTTTAATTGCATTACAGAAAATAAAGAACTTTATCACAATATTCTAATTTTCTGAGACAGTCCAGTATATATAGTTTGCCCTATACTGTCTTACTTTTTCACCAATCATGTAATTTCCCCGTTCAATTCAAATAACATAATATGAAAAGGTGTCACATATACAGGAAGAAGGACTGGTTGGTGCAATAAGCCATCTTGTGAAAATACCATCTACAAAAGTACTCAGGTGTCATCTGGGTGACTGCAGACTTGCATTGCCTTTAGTACGAGTCTTGAGGGAAAGATCGGCTAAGACAGTATGTAAAGTTTTGAAATATTTCACATGTGTACGAGATAAAGAACAAAGAGCACAAAAACACAAATAGACTTTGTTTTACAAAGACACATCTACTGTTAACTAAACATAGTTTAGGGCTTATGTAATTTGATATAACGGTAGCTTATCATCGCTTGTAGTTAAAAAGACTTGTGGTCATACCCTTTAAATTTATTTAATTGTAACATCATACAGAAAGCTCAAGTATTTTCAACCGACTTGCCGAATGCTTCAAATGACAGGTCACATAAAACACAGCTGCTAAATGCCTCATCCTATTTTACAGCTCAACAACTGTACATCCTTGTTCGTTCACCGTCACATTGTTCTGCTATTGTCACAAATAGATTTGGAGTTAAAATACCACACCTCAAAAAGTGTTTGTTTTTTCCTCCTGCATTGGTTGATGGCAGTATTCATCTAGATCACGGGTCTCCAACCTTTTTCAGGCAACAAGCTACTTTTTGTTACTAATTAATGCAAAGGGAACCCAGTTTCATATGCATTTCTGAATAAGCAACTTGGGAAGATGGCTTGCTAAAAAATGTAAATTCATACTTTTGTCTAATACATGAATAGATTCTCATTATATTCTTTTAATTAATTGCAGTGTCTGAAACTCATGACAAAAAGTTACCAGACACCATGGCAGACAACTCTGAATAGTTGCCTGCACAGCCATAAAGTTGCCTGCCCCATTTTTCACAACTTGAAACAAAATAAGACGACTAATCGCCAAAAAGCCAATATTGCAAAGTATTAAGGATTGATAATCATAATATATAACAGAACAACACTTTAAAGTTTATCATAAATCTACTTATAACATTTATTGCATATATAAGTCATCTGTTTTACATCTGCCATCAGTATGAACCTGTACTCATCTTCATTCATGCGATGTTTGTGTTGCGTCGTCTGCTACAAGCCACGTGAACTCCTCTTTCCACGATGCTTTTAATGTACGTTTACGTTTTGTAGTGTCATAAATTTTGTTAGCTTCTTTCTAATCTTTCTTCTGGGGCTGAGGTTTTGGCTTGATTACTAACCACCTATGCATTTTTATTGTGTTCTCTGTGCGTCTACTTTGGAAAATGATATGCAAATGCACGACCTTATAACGAGAGTCCGGAAGCACGAAGTTATTCGATGCAGGCTTCTGCTTGGCTGCCGAGTATGCAAATTGCCAAACTAACCAAAATTTCCAAACCGAACCAAGATTTTGAAATCGGAATAAAGCAAATGTTTGATTTGAGAAAAAAATGTCTTTTTTTTTTTTTTTTTTTTAATATATTTTCTTGAAAAAGTTGTCGGCCACCCGGGCGGAGAGGTTTTGTAAGTTGTACGCCCTACGTTAAAGATGCGCGCCCCGGGCGTCCGGGCAGACGTTGTTTCAGACACTGTTAAAAAAATCCAATTCATCCATTAATCCAAAGAATAATCAACCGATTCATCCATTATCAAAATAATCGTTAGTTGCAGCCCTAATGCTTACTGTTTGCTACTGGGAACACACAACCAAATATATGCATATAAACTGACACCGTGATTTCAGTATTTTATTTTATAGTTGTAAATATGGCTTTGATTTGCGAGTATATTCCGTAGGGAAAATTTCTCCCTGAGGACAAACTCAACGTTGTCGTATTCTGCGCTTTTGTAACGGCTCCACCATTACTGTATTTAGTTGTAGTATGTAGTTCAACCTAAACACGCCCACGCTTCATTAATGTTGCTGGCGGAATGAGGGTTGCATGTTACATTGTGAGCGAAGGAGTAACAGCCATTACAGGACGTTGTAATTCATGATCAACTTTTAATAAGTAGCGGTGTAACATACCATGTTGTAACGCCAGTTGAGTTATAGCGTTTTATTAATAATGCGTAACGGTACTTGTTAAAGAGAACAGTAATTGCATTCCTGGAATGCATTCTTTTGTAACGCAATAGTCTCAACCTTGGTCACGAATGGATTTAGGAATTAAATGCAGAGTAGTACACTTGTAAAGTGTTTTTCCACTGCATTGATTGTTGGCAGACTTGCAAAGCAAATGTATTCATCTACATCATAACTAAGTGCTCCTTGTGGTCACATGCCAAATGGACATGGCAAAAACCAGGAAGTAGAAAAGTACTACAGTATAATTAATGCAAAGAGCAAGGCCAAACAGAAGAAGCATCAAGGTCGGGGAGGCCAACTATTTTAAGTTTAATTGGCTTAAAAATGTGGCCAATCTTGAAGTACTATCCAGTTTTATCATTTACCATTAAATATATTTTCTCTATATTTGATTTTAAATAGAATAGTTTCATAAAATTGGTTTTGAAAACTCACAGTTAAAGCAAAAACTGTCAGAACCAGCACAAATGGTAGACCCATTCGCCTATCGTTTACTCACAAGTTTATTGAAATACAGAGGAAAGTCAGCGCCAGCGATCCGGTGCTCGCAGGGTGCGAGAAGCAAGCCGCTCAGAGCGTCTTCCGAATGCGGAAGTGGATCTTCCGGAGCGTAGTTAGACGGAAAAACAGGTCGTTAGCCAGGACGGGAGATCAAAAAGTGGTCGGGGTCAAAGAACGGGTCGCAGCAGGAGACAAACGGGGAAATCAGGAACGCAACAAATGAAAAACGGGTGACAAAACTGGACCGCCGGGTTTCAGAGTCATAAAATGCCTGCCTTGTGAAAACAGAGGTTTGCTGACGGACTGACAACAGGCGAGTGAAAGGACTGAGCTTAAGTAGGACGGGGAACCAATCAGGTAGCCAGCAGCAGGTGGCGCCAAACGAGCGGTCACAGGTGAATCTAATGAGTCATCATGACAAAAAACTATATTAGGAACCTGTTTTTGTAGTATTTCTGTTGAAACATTTCTATAGTAGTATTTTGTGGTGTTTCAGTAGTATTTCCGGTACTATGGTTGTAGTATTTCTGTGGTAATATTTCTGTAGTGGTATTTGGTATTGTAGTATTACTGTAGGGGTAGAAGTATTTTAGTTGTATTCTAGTATCATTTTTGTAGTATTTTTATTTGATTTGTTTTTGTTGTGTTTCTTTACTATTTGTATCATTACTGTAGTTGTGTGTTGTATTTTTTCAGTCACACTATTTTTTTAGTAGTATTTTGTAATAAAGTCGTACTGTAGCAGTATAATATTTTTATTTCTCTAATATTTTATTTTCAGAATGAAAGCAAATTAATATATTAGGTCCTTGTATTTAAGGGCTAAATTTTATATTTATTTTTGCAGTATTTCTGTAGTAGTATTTTCGTTTTACACACACACACACACACACACACACACAAAGGGACAACAGGTGCAAAGTTTTTTTTAAATTAGCCGTACTTTATTCATTATCATACATGTTTTGTTATATTTTGACCATTTTTGTTTGGTGGGCCGATAAAAAATAGTTAGCCCACCCCTTATCAAGGTGATGGTGGCTAGCTAGCTAAGCTAACTTAATACTCTGTGCTATCACCCAGTGATCCCTCAGCCAGCTTCACTATGTCGGCAGGCAATTGTGGGATTTCCTTCAACAGTATGCATTTCCACGAGAACCCATACGTTCTAAGTGTTCCTTTTGGTCACACGCCAAATGGCAAAAACCACGAAGTAGAAAAGTACTGTAGTTAATGCAAAGAAAGCAATGTCATACAGAAAAAGTATCAAGGATATGGGTTTGTACAGGTGGTTGAAATCCTAGAAAATGCTTGAATTATATTGTTGTGTTTTCAAGGTTGAAAAGTGCAGGGATTTCTTGAAAATACTTGAAATTGTTGCAAATACCACGTTTCTCTGCAGTTTTCCACAATAGACCACGCATTTATTGAAAAGAAAAATAAATAAATAAATAAGTCTGCTTAAAAATGACATCGACGCCCCCGCTCCTACCTCGTGATTATTCACAATTAGTATCATGGCGTTGGCATGTGGAGCGTCACCTCCCCCCTACTGGTCGGACCTTAGCAACTTTAAAGTCAAGGAATACAGATTCCCTGAAAAAACACTCAACACAACAAAATGTAAAGTCAAAATATTTATTTACAGTGTAACAACAAGTATAAAATACAACAATATACATATAGCTTATTCCAGAGTTATTGATCCCTTGCGTTCATATTTTTGGTTTAAAAACAAATTATAGTGACTACCTTACGTCCTTTGCTTTTGCAACATATTAAAAACTCTTTGGGTAAAGAATTTTGCATTTAGTATCTATAGTCAATTTATTTATGTATTTGTTCTAATAAAATTTAAAGTGAAAGACAAGATCCCTGAAAAACACATAAAATATATATGGAACTATTTACATATCTACAAAAATTAAACAGTAAATACAAAACAATTTTAGCTTTTTACCCATTGAACAGATTTAAAGTCAAAAAACACAGAATCGCTGAAAATACAAAACAATGAAATATAAATAATATGAAATAAACTCTGGTGCTATAAATAAACAATAAAATAATTATTTACAACTATGTTTTGGGCAGCACAGCGGCGCAGTGGTTAGCGCATGTGTGGCACAGTTCTGAGGTCATGAGATTGAACCCTTTGTGTGGAGTTTGCATGTTCTCCCCTTGCTTGCGTGGGATTCCTCCGGGCACTCCGGTCTCCTCCCACATTCCGAAAACATGCATGTCAGGTTAATTGGCCGGTCCAAATTGTCCCTAGGTGTGAATGAGCGCGCGAATTGTCTGTCCCTGTGTGCCCTGCGACTGGCTGGCAAGCGGTTCAGGGTGTCCCCTGCCCACTGCCCGAAGATGGCTGGGATGGGCTCCAGCACCCCCGCGACCCTACTAAGGATAAGCGTTGCAGATAATGGATGTACAACTATATTTTGATAAATTTAGACACAGATCCTCTGGAAAACACGCAAAAAATAAAAATGAAAATAGTTAAAACAAAAACAAAAGATGAGCAATGAATGCACTTTGTTTTGGGGACATCAATATCACTAAAACGATTCCAGATTTTGCAATTTCTTCCTGCTTTTTATAAATACAGTACTTTTTTCATTTTTTTTTCATTTTACCCAACACCCATAGAACCCCTTAAGTAAACAAGGGTGACGTGGCCAAGCTGCGTGTGCATTGTTGATGCAGAATGGCGGCATTCATAGCAGTTTATAGCAGCCCATTGACACAAAAAGATTATAGGTCATGAATAGAAACATCAAAAATAAGCACAAGTATGTGCTAGCAACAAGATATTTTCTTTTATTAATAAAAGTCAACCTTAAAAAAACAAAAACGTTTTTTGATCTGTGTTGGATTTCCTCTTTTAATGGTACTTGAAAATTTTTAAAATTGTCTTTTAAAGTTTTTATTAAGTCCTTTAATTTGGCCACAAAAAAGGTGTACACGCCCTAATGGTAGCTATCTAGCTAAGCTAACTTAACTCTCTGTTCAGATTCACCATGTCGGCGGGCTACTATGGGATTTCCTTTAATACCACACATTTCCACGAGAACGCATACGTGAGCTGCTTCATCTCAGGGGCCGTGGAGTTGCCAGCATACGTCTCCAGCTGGCTTGCTTTGCGCTACGTGTCACGACGGATGTCCGTCATCGGATCCCTGGCATTGGCTGCCATGCCGCTCTATTTTATACAGCTAGTGCCAGAAGGTAACTTTAAGTTTTGTTCCAATTGTTTGCCTAGAGAGAGATGGGCGCCACCAGGCTGTATTTGCCCTATACACACCACAGGAAATGGTGCTCCCACGAACTTGGTGCTAAAAGGACACAACCACCCACCCACCAAATGAAATCTACTGTATAACCTCTCAATACTGACCATGAATTAGACCCACCAAAAGTTCGCTGTAACACACAGGTGTCAAAAAGGCGGCCCGCGGGCCAGATCAGGCCTGCTAAGGGATTGAATCCGGCCCGCCAGAAAACACCCAGAAAAGCACAAGAGAAAAACAAGCTGCAGGTTGAAATATGTCAACTTGAGGTTGCCAAAGCCAGGTGCCTCGAACAGACACTGTACTTGTATTTATTTTTCCCTCTCTCTCTCACTCTTTTCCACCCCCTTTTCTCCCACTCTATCTCTTTCACTCTCTGCGTCTCTCTTTTTCTCTTCCTTTGTTGCTCTTTGTCTCTCTTTCTCTCTCTCTCTCTCTCTCTCTCTGTGTCTTTTAACCTCTTTTGCTCTGACTTCCTTTTTTCCTTTTCTCTCTTCATACCCTTCACGCTTTGTTTAGTCTTTTCTCTCCTTCTGTCTTTCTATTTCTCTTTGGATTTCTTTCTTCCTCTCCTTTTCTTCTCCCCCTCTGTCGTGACTTTTTATCTTTTATTTCTCACGCTCTCTCTCTTTCTTTCTTTGTCCCGCCCTCTCTCCTTTTCCCTCCCTCTTTCTCTTATTACTTTATCTCTTTTTCTTTATCTTTAATCTACTAATCTGGCCCCCGACAGAATGTTTGTTCTATCGTGTGGCCCCCGAGTTCAAATGAGTTTGACACCCCTGCTGTAACATCTTGACATACTTGTTCCAGAGAAAAAAAAGATGTGTTTGTTTTTGTTGATTTAAAAAAAAAAGATATATCAAATCCAGCTACCATCCTTCCTGTGCGGATTTTGCATGTTCTCCCCGTGCTTGTGGAGGATTCCTCTAGCCACTCTGGTTTCCTCCTACATTCCAAAAACATGCTTATCAGGTTAATTGGCCGGCCCAAATTGTCCCTTGGTGTGAGTGAGTGAGTGAGTTGTCTGTCTCTGTGTGTATATATATGTATATATATATGTGTGTGTGTGTGTGTGTGTGTGTGTGTGTGTGTGTGTGTGTGTGTGTGTGTGTGTGTGTGTGTGTGTGTGTGTGTGTTGGTATATATATATATATATATATATATATATATGTATGCATAGCTTCAATAAAAATTAATTAGAGACGTTTCTTAAATGGCCATACTTTCCAAACTTTAGGGCGCAGCTAAAAACCCCAATTTGGCCAGGAATTTGAAAGTGTAAGTATTTGAGGAATGAGTGAGCAATAATTGATCTTATCGATAAACATGGCTTGCCTAAATTGCAAAACATTGCATGCAAAGGGAATCAAACCCAAGTAGTAGCGGTAATAGTGCCGACATTTTACCACTAGACCACCAGTGGTACAATTGACCCAAAAGAATGCATTACACCATTTCTCATTATCATAATAATTTTCCTCATAGCCAAGAACACTGAGTTGCGCAGTGTATTCTGATATGTTAAACAGTCTCTCCACTTCTTAACCAATGAATGTTAGAGAATAAAAGGAAAACAGAAAGTCTTTCAACAAAAAAGTCTTTTCGTAAGTCATTTGTACCACTGGTGGCTTAGTGGTATTGTGTTGATAGTCTTACCGCCACTACTTGCATTCCCAGTGCATACGTTTTACGATTTGGGTTTGCAGCACATATTGATGAATTGGATTAATAATATGAACCCATACACACGGAAGCTCTCACTGTAGCCTCAATTTACTGTGTCTTATAGGTCTGTGCTTTTGCATGAAAAATATATGATAAAATAATATTTTTTCGGTGAGCCTTATAGTGCGGAAATTACGGTAAATTTTAATGGATAATGGGAGATCTGTTTTAAAAGTATCTTGCTTGAAGAGACATCAGTGGATTTTGTCATCAGTACATATAACTTGCCCATGGACTGGAGTGTGGATAGACCAGTTTTGCAATTGTCACAGACCAAACTGAAACAAAAGCTCTCTCTTCTGTTGTTCAGTCGAAGTGCAATGTTTCATTAATACTAGATAAAGAAAGCTCTAACAAAATGTATTTTTTTTAAAGGTGTAAAAAACATTCAGAATGTGTGAAAATACACACAAAAAGATGTATCTTTTTGGTGTATTTTTAAATGTCTTTTTTCAGGTTTAAATTTAGACCACATGAATGAGTTAAAAACAACAATAGATTGTTGAAACCAGCATCCCAAAGACATGTAGTGCTGTGTGGATAACACCTCACAACCTAAATTACAACTAGGATAACCCTTAAACCCCTGACATCTTCCAACAAAGGACCTCCTGATATAATCAAATGATTCTCCCGGTCCATCAGGTTACTCAGGTCTGTCGCTCACTCTGGAGATGGTGGGAAAATATGCCATCACAACCGGCTTTGGTCTGATGTTTGCCTACACCACTGAGCTGTATCCTACGGCGCTGCGAAACACAGCCGCTGGGCTATGCAACACCGTTGCGAGGCTTGGAAGCTGCATCACACCATACCTGCTCGAGCTCAGTGAGTCCCCATAGAATATGGCAGGTTGTGTTTCTACTAATAACCAGTGACTGGCCTTGCTATTCACACCTAGGCCTTCAGTAGTGCTTTATCTGAATCAATCCAACCCCCATTAACTATGTATGGCTATACAACAGTTACTGCTGCTAAAGCTGTGAGACCAATAACAAAGGATCAATAATAAAATTGCAAACTTATTTAGGAATCTAGCTACACCAAAAATCATTTTTATTTATACACAAAACCCATCCTTCTTTCTTCACTAATTTGTGGTCAGTAATGTAAATCTGTTTTGTTTCAGCAATGAGAGAAAGCAGCTCCACATAGTTTCCTTTGTTTTTGGATCCGGTGCTTTCATCGTGTCCCCGAAATGAAAGTTCCTGCTTGCTCCGGTTGGGACAGGCTTGCGTGCTTCGGAGTTGTCTTACTCAGAATCAAGAATTGTATGTTAGGTTCTTTTTTTCGTGTTGCCTATGAAGCAAAGGCCTCTCATGGGGGGAAGGACCACATGTTCCACGAAGAAAGACGGATCTTTTTAGCTTTTTGGAGACTGATATTGCTGACTTCTTAGCTAAACGACAGGGAGGGACTGATCCAAGGACCATCCAGGGCTCATGGTTGGCATGCGCCATACTTCCTCGCAGAGGGGCCATGGCCCTGGGCTTTGGCCCTGGGCTTTGGCTTTCTTTGTCCCCATTATCCAAGGGGGAAATGGTTAGCCAATATAAAAGCAATACAACAATATACAGTAAGACCTCGGTTATCGCGGTTAATGGGGACCAAAACCACCCGGGATAAGTAAAAATCCGCTAAGTAGCGGCTCACCTTCCCCCAAAAAAAATTATATATATATATATATATATATATTTATTTATTTATTTTTTTAGACACGGTTAATGGGGAGCAAAACCACCCGCAAAAAGTGAAAATCTGCGAAGTAGCGACGCCCCTTCAAAAAGAATTTTTTTTTTTTTTTAAATCTCATCTCATCTCATTATCTGCACCGCTTATCCCTATTAGGGTCGCGGGGGGGGGCTGGAGCCCATCCCAGCCATCTCCGGGCAGTGGGCAGGGGACACCAGCCAGCCAGTCGCAGCTGCAAATCACATTAGTTCTCGCAGCTAGCTGCGTTCTTCATCGACGCACGAGCCGAGTGATCCACCGCTAAGAGTCGTACAGCTGGGCGATTTTACGTCCACCCAAGACGATCGGAGACAAATTCACGACAGGGTTTTTACTTATGCCGCACCGCGGGTGCCGTTCGGTCGCTCCCGCGAACGAGCCCCTAACCCGCGGCGCGGGTACTTTCGGGCGCGACAAGCCGAGCGGGCCGGGCGCTTGGCGCGGAGGCCTCTGCCAGCGTCCCACGCGCGTGCTACACGGCCCTCGATGGCTCCGGCCGACGGGCGGGCGGCCGGGGGGAAAGGGGTAGCTGGGGGGACCTGTGGAGTTAGGGGGGGGCGCCGAAGCGGAAGCCGCACCGAAGCCGCGCGCCGGGAAACAAGAACGGCGCGCCGTGCTAGGGTCGTCGGCCGAGGGGGATTCCCGCAAAAAGTGAAAATCTGCAAAGTAGCGACGCCCCTTCAAAAAAAATATTTTTTTTTTTTTTTTTTTTTTAACCATTACAGACCGCAAAGCTCTGAAGCCGCAAACGTCAAACCGCGAAGTAGCGAGGTCCCATTGTATATGCTTGTGCAGCTCGCTGGAGATATAGTTGACTAGCTCTGGCAAATACAATCTATCCCAAGCCGATCATTTTATACACTCTATCACTAGCCAATCACTTTTCTTTGTCCTCTTCAGGTTTAACAGCGGCTGGCACCAATCATAGTTGGTGGTGAAGTTTCCCTACGGCAGTTAGAAGGGTCCTTTTATGCCAACTCAAAATCTAATTGGTTAAAGCAAATAGAAGGCATTCGAGGTCCTAACAGCCCACCACTGCTAATAAGAAACACTGGGTTATTGTGTTTGGAAATATCAGGAGTTATTGGAGAATCATAAAATACATAAAACACATCGGCGAAGCTTACAACAAATACGTATGTGTTTGGTTTTATCGTGAACTTCAAATTATTATCATTATCTATCTATCTATCTACCTTGGTCATATCCCTCAAGAGAGGTGACCGACAGCAAGACACACACATACAATAACAAAGAAAATAAAAGGGAAATAAATGACAAAAAAAAAAACACACACAAAATTTTTTGGACCATGGCCAACCCAATTGCCCAAACACCCAAACAAGTACGGCTCCTCGGCACCCAAGTTGGTCATGCTTTCGTCCCTCCAGATGAAACGGGACACCAGAAAGCGGCCATGTCACTCGGGTCAGGGGGACACAACACACTCCTTTGTTCAACAGCAGGGCCCGACAGCTTTCACTGGTTTACCCCTGCCGCATCATACGGGTGCCCAGCCCATCCTTAAGAACGCGTCCACAATCCCACTATCCTTTCACAACAACTCTCCACTCCTTTCTATCACCAACAATAGCTCTAGCTTCCATTATATTTAGACCTCTTTCCTGCAGTGCACTCATAACACCATCCATCCACGTCAATCGCGGCCTTCCTCTTGGTCTCCTTCCATTTACTTCTGCTTTGTGGATCCTCATCAACATTCGCTCCTCATCCATCCTCTCCATGTGTCCAAACCAACAGAGTACTCTCTTATCAACACGCTTGCTCAGTTCCACGACTACTTCAGTTTTGTCTCTCACAATTTCATTTCTCAGTCTATCCAATCTTGTCACTCCTAACAGAGTCCTCAAACACTTCATCTCAAAAACATTCAACTTCCTTCTTAAATCTGCATTCAGGCTCCAAGTCTCTGCACCATACAACACAGTCGGCACAATCACACTCTCATACAGTCCCCTCTTAACATCCATACTCATACTCTTGTTGTTCATCACTCTCCTCAGAGCACCCAAAACCTTGCTTCCTTGATTCACTCTGTGCAATACCTCACACTCCAATCCACCAACTGCAGCCACATCACAACCCAAGTACCTAAAGCTTTCAACTTCTTTCAGCACCTGTCCATGCAACCTGATTTCTAACGTCATGCCCACTCCATCACGTGAACACTTCATCACCCTACTCTTCCCAACATTGACACATAACTTACGCCTATCACATACTCTTCCAAACTCCGTTACCAACCTTCGCAATGTTTCCTCAGAATCAGCCACAAGCGCTGTGTCATCTGCAAACAACAACTGACTTAAATGCCACACTGTTCCATTGTTGTCCATCATGTCTACACCTCTGCCAAATACTCTTGCATTCACCTCTCTCACCACACCATCCATGTACACATTAAACAGCCATGGTGACATCACACACCCCTGTCTCACAACAGTCAACACAGGGAACCACTCACTTGTCTCACTCCCTACTCTTACAGATGCTCTTACACTCCATACATCACCATCACTTGCCACAACGCCTCTCTATCAACTCTGTCATACGCCTTTTCCAAGTCCAAATATTTCTCACACACCTGTCGTACTGCAAACACCTGATCCACACATCCTCTTCCTTTCTGAAACCACTCTGCTCCTCCATCACCACCTCATTCGTTCTTTCTCTCACTCTCTTAATCAAGACTCTTCCATACAGCTTACCCGGCACAGACATCAAACTGATACCTCTCGAATTGCTACATTCATACTTATCACCTTTACCTTTATACAATGGCACCATACATGCACTACACCAATCAACAGGAACCACACCACTTAAAAAGCATACATTCAACAAGCGTACTAACCAGTCAATCATAGCTGTGCCACCTTTTTTCAGGCTTTCAGCAGTACCACCAATCAACCCAGGTGCCTTCCCCCCTTTCATTTCTTTCACTGCCTCTTGCACCTCCCATGTTTCCACAGGCTTCACATTTATATCACCCAACACGGGCATTCTCTCCATACCATCGATCGCCTTGTCTATCACTTCTCTCCCATCCTCCACATTTAGCAACTCCTCAAACTACTCTTCCCATCTCGTCCTGACTGCACTACCGCTAACCAGCAATCTACCATCCTTATCTTTCACTTTCTCTTCCTTTCCAGACTCACTGTTTCTTACTCTTTTCACTTCTTTCCAGAACACTTTTCTCCTTTCCTCAAAGTTCACTCCTATCTTTCGACACCATTCATCATTTGCTTTCCTTTTCGCTGCTTCCACTGCCACTTTTACCAACCTTTTCTTCACTTTATATCTTTCATACGCATCGCTACTCTTATCTTGCAGCCACTCCTCAAAGGCACGTCTCTTTTCTGTCACAGCCTCTGATACCTCATCATTCCACCATTCACTTCCTTTCCTAATACCTTGACCAACTTTTCTCATTCCACACATTTCTTTTGCACTCCTCAACACTGCCTCTTTAAACCACTTCCATTCAAATTCCACACTCTCCATTTCTCTTCCACTAACCCGTTCATTCTCTTCCCTTATCCTCTCTTTAAACTCTCTTTCCTTTTCTGCCTTATTCAACTCTGGCATTTTCACCTCTTCCCTCACACTCTTCTTATAACTAGCCCTCCACGATCCATCTATTCTCAGTTTTCCTTCCACATAAAAATGATCACACATACCACTCATTTCACCTCTGTAAACATGCACATCCAACAATCTACTTAACATCCCTTTCTTAACCACTACATAATCCATCAGTGCTCTGTCCACCATCTTGCCACTATACACTCTGACGAAGGTATACTTATCCACGTCCCTCTTTTTAAACAATGTATTTCCAATTACCAACTCATTTTCCACACATAACTCAATCAATTTCTTCCCACTCTTAGTTCTTCCTGGTACTCGATATCTAACAATCACATTTTCAACCGTTTCATCACCCACTCTAGCATTCAGGTCACCTAGTATTACCACTTTCCACCCTTCTTTCGCACTTGCCACACATTCCGAAAAGTCCTTCCAGAACTCCTCTCTCTCCTTAGCGCTTCTTTCTGAACCAGGTCCATATGCAATTATAAACATCCATACTTCTACACCCCACTTCAACCTCACCCACATCAATCTGGAAGATATCTCTTTCCACTCCACCGGTTTTTCCTTTGCTTTCTCACTCACAAGCACAGCCACTCTTTCTCTAGCATGTCCACCCGTAACTCCAGACCTTCTACCATACATAACTCCAAGCTGTAATTTACCCTTTCCTTTCATCTTTGTTTCACTCAAGGCTAACACATCAACCTTCCTTTTAGTCATCATCCTTCCGATCTCCTCTTTCTTCCACTCAGTCGCTTTACTTCCACATCCTCTCACATTTAATGACCCTATAACTAGGGTTTGCGAGACCTTTCGGTCTCCCGCCCCCCTTTCGTTGCCTTGCTGTCTCTTAGGGAGTAGAGATAGAGAGGAGAGGATCTCCAGTCCC
Organism: Urocampus carinirostris; assembly: GCF_059441175.1. Taxonomy (NCBI): domain Eukaryota; kingdom Metazoa; phylum Chordata; class Actinopteri; order Syngnathiformes; family Syngnathidae; genus Urocampus; species Urocampus carinirostris. Next base: position 30,663,356 of record NC_142365.1, read on the forward strand.
CTCGCTCCCTCCACTTTTGTCGCCTCTTACGACACACAACGGAACATGGTCGGAGAATTCTCTTACCTCTCACAAGGACATCACTACAAATTATAAAAGATGCAACAACAGTACTTGCTAGTTGCTAATAATACACAAGCAAAATGGTACATTCAAGATACTTTCAACATAATAACTTTCAAACTATCAAACATTGGTATCTTCAATGAACTCGGCCAATTCGTTGTGGCTGATTTTTGAAGGCTCATAATCGGCCAATTATAATCAGCATCCCATTTATTATTTAGTCCCTTAAAAAGAAACCCACAAAATAATAATGAAGATTTTTAATACACCATTCTTACGTAATTTTAGGCCTTGAAGGGACACCCTACATTTTTAGCGCTTCCTGGTTGTGAAAAAAACAGTCCTGCTTTAAATAAGCAAAAATGAATGAAGTATCATACAAAACAGATTTTTTAAAAATACTCATAGGTCAAGAAATTTTCATTTATCCTACATAACATGTTGGCAACCAGTTCAGGGTGTCCCCTGCCCACTGCCTGGAGATGGCTGGGATGGGCTCCAGCGCCCTCGCGACCCTAATGAGGATAAGCGGTACGGCTAATGAGATGAGATGAGATGAACATGAAAGCTCACTTAAAGGGAGCTGACACGATTGTGAAATGCTGGGCAAAAAGATTTAAGAGGAGAAATACGATTACGGGTTATTCCAGACAATTTACTCTTGTTGACTGATTCGAACTATGATGTGATGCTCTGACAGGGTCCATCTCGCCATTCCTGCCTTATATAATATTGGGCAGTCTGGCAGTTTTGGCTGCATTTGCCACTGTCCTCCTACCAGAGAGTTTCGGCCGACCACTGCCTGACTCCATCCAACAAATGCGCAAAAGACAACGGTATGTTTCACAATCACCATGCCCAGAATGCAAATAAATGACCATCTCGATGCACATTTGAAATTGACCAGGCCAATTTTTGAGACCACTTAGGGCTTATTGAATTCTCCAAATATGTCATTTACGAGTGGGGGATATACTTCACATTTCACCTTATCATAGTCTAAATCTCATGACATGGTCTGGTATACACACATCATTGGTTTTACTTTCTGTCTATTTTCAGAACTATGACGTTGTAAAAAAATAACAGGGCAGTACTGGTACAGACATAAATAGATTACAATGAAACTACTGGTTTTGACAGCCACACATGTGCCATGAACTTGAAAATAATATTTTAGGGAACACGGAAATCACTCAGACGTTGGAATTCCAAGCACCTGGGCAATACAAGATAATAAAATATCTAAATAATGAATTTGTTGATAGTTTAATGTTTATTAAACTAGGTTTATAGTTTAGCACAGTGGTCGGCAACCTTTTCTGTACCACGGAACGTCTTAATGTCTGACTATTTCCTCGTACACAGCCCAATAATAACACTAGTAATAATAATCATCATCATCATGATTATAATAATAATTCACTGTGTAAACAGTAAACCACCGGGGATCTAGAATGTAGATGATAAAAACAAAATAAATGGATTGGCCTGCGTTAAGAAATGTGGTATTTTCTCTATTGTAATATTTATGATACTACTACTACTACTAATAATAATAATGAAAACATCACATGAGCAGCATTGTTTCTACCCCAGCACACAATTCAACAAGCTTTGGCCGCTACGGCACAACACAAAAACATGAAAATGCTTGCTAATCACAGCAGCACTAAATAAATGCGAGCCTTGAGCCTTTTTTGCTGCAACTATACAGTTCTATCTTGGGGGTATTTGTTACTGCCTCGTCATTCTGTACGGGGGTTTACCTCATGTGCGGTCCCTTCTCAAGGTTTCCTAATTTACCTCATGTTGAGGTTTTGAGTTTTTCTTGCCCTCATGTAGGATTTAGATCAGGGGATGGTGTAATCATAATCTGTGGTCTGTGTAGCACTTTGAGACTCCTTGTGATTAAGGGCTATACAAATAAACATGACATGACATGACAATTGTCAATTACAGTATATGGTGCATCTCGAAAATACTCTCTTTTTTAGGGTATTTCAAGCTTTATACATTTTAATTGACACATTTTATCCACTTCCACAGGATCAAGTGTCCATGCAGCTCAAAGGGAGAGACTCCAGTTGCTATTGTTACTTTGGAAAATCCTAAATCTTAAAGGAAGAAAAATACAGTGTGTGGAATGAATTACTGTTGTTTACAGGGCTGGGGATATTAGGAAAAACTTCAGTGTTACTTTTTTTCTCCTGATATTTTGCTTGGAATGGCAATATATAATATCTGGACAATTCACAAGCTTAGTTTCTGATGTTATAAACATTGAAGCAAAATGCAGTTGCTGTTTACACATGCTGGTACTTCAAAGGGACATTGTGCATTAATTAGCGCCTCTCAGTGGTAAAAAAAATCATGAAAAAATTCAAAATTGGAGTGTCACCTAGATGGAGCTGACATGATTTTCCGTCATCTTGCTGCTAAAGGTACGCTCAAAAAACCTTGTGCAGTTTAGTCACTTTAAATTTACGTAGTTTGCACTCTTCCTTGTGCTTTGTAGCACTTGTTTTTGGTTACACTACACTATACAGCGACATCTAGTAGTCAATTATTACACATGTCCCTTTATCCAAGGACAATATTGCACTGCAATGTGCACAATATTTGTAATGTTTTTGTTACTGTTACGGCATCAACGTACTGTATGAAGCGAAATGTTGGGTGATGCGCTTTTAGTCTTTTTGCAGACGTGTCAGTTTACATGTTCCAATGTTTTGTTCTCCAAAAGCAAGCCTTTTTACAAAGAAATCCTAAACCAAAATTGATTGTTTTTTTGCTCAGGTGTCTAAAGCCTTACATGCTAAATACAATCATCATTGTTCTATAATCTATTGACTATGTAAACCAACCTTATAGAGCCTGTAATGAATCAGTGAAAATAAAGAAAATGTTTTGGTTAATAATGAAATAAGATCTACATTTTTGAATGGATGGATGAATGAATTTTATTTGCGGTTTTAGAAGAGGAAAATAACAATTTTAAAGGTTAAAAACCACAAATACAGTGGTATCTAAGTATTTTTTTCTCAATGAATGATCCAGTTTGGCTTAGGGGCAGGAGTTGGACTTTGTTCTCAAGTGAATCGGATCAATAAAAAAAATGTCAACGCCAAATATTTAGCTTTGTCTTTCAGTACTATGCTTTATCATTCAGCCTACATTTGTAGCCTACCTTGCAAATTATAAGACGGATTAAAAATGATCTTTTTTAAGCACATTTATTCCCAAACAATGGAGAAAAAAAAATTTCATGTCAGGCATTGAATGTGCGAACAAATTGTTTATTTTACAGATGGGTAAATGCATCTTTACATCTAAACTAACTCACCACACTAACTCGTGTAGGACCTATGAATAAAAATATTTTTTCTTCAATTTTTACACTGCATTGAAGCAAATAAAAAGAAATACAAAATAAGTTTTAGCAGTGGACGGGTGATAACATCTGATACCTTCAGTAAGGCCAACCTAGTAGTTTTAAGAAAATACTGCATAATATTGTATTTAAACTGAAACCAGATGAATCTTATTTTTAATGATCTGTGCATAAAAATTCTTTGTGATCACACCTTTTTCCTTCTCTTTCGTTGCGATCCTGCATTCTACTTGCTGCTGGCTGAGACTTGGCATAGTTTTGCCTTTAAAACTGCATCAATATCAGGTGTCAAATAGTGAGTAGTAAGACATTCAACAATGTCATTCAAATGTTTGTTTGTTAACCTTAGCCGTCGTTTTTTTCTAAATACTTTATTATTCATCACAGAGAACAGCTGTTCACAAAGTTGTCCCAAACATGGATACAAACTTTGCTGGATGTCAGCTCTTTTGCACCTCTACTGCCCTCGAGCAGAGAGAAAGAGCATTTGGTTTCTATATTTTCAAAAACATCACAACTTTTGATACAAATAAGCTAGAAACTTACTTTTTTTTTTACATATTCAGAAATGTATGGTGGCCGGACTGTATGCCATATGTTTGACATGCCTGATCTGTACGTTCATCAGATTTTGTATTTTGTAGCAAGTCAGAATCTGACTCTACCATGTAGTTATAGATGTTCCAGCACTCTAGTATGATGCATACATCCACACAAAAATCCATACATCTATCATATTCCTCGAGAGGGGTGACCGGCAGCAAGATAAACACATACACAAAAACAAAGAAAAGGAAAAAAAGGAAAAAGTACCAAAAAGGTGACCATGGCCAACCCCAGCACCTCTGCACCCAAGTTGGTCATGCTTTCATCCCTACAGATGAAACGGGACACAAGTCACTCGGGTCCGATTGACACAACACACTCTTTTGTTCGACAGCAGGGCCCAACAGCTTTCGCAGGTTTACCCCTGCCGCATCATACAGGTGCCCGATGTCCTGCCCATCCCTTAGAACGCGTCAAAATATCCCACTATCCTTTCACAACACTTCTCCACTCATTCCTATGGCCAACAAGGGCTCTAGCTTCTACTACATTTCTACCTCTTTCCTCCAGTGCAGTCATAACACCATCCACCCACGTCAATCGCAGCCTTCCCCTTGGTTTCCTTCCATTTACTTCTGCTCTGTAGATTATTTTCAACATTCGCTCCTCATCCCTCCTCTCCCTGTGTCCAAACAAACCAAGTACTCTCATATCCACACGCATGGTCAGTTCTACTACTACTCCAGTTCTGTCTCTCACAATTTTATTTCTCAAACTATCCAATCTTGTCACTCCCAACATACTCCTCAAACACTTCATCTCAAAAACATTTGAAATCCATACATACATTCAGCAATTCCTCATCCCCTTCCGCATGGGCAACAACTGTTCCCTAACCCATTTTGAAAAAAACTTATCCACCTAGAAAAGCCCATTTTCTCCTTAGATATTCAAAATTGTATTTTTGTTTTAATCCTGAAAATAATTGCTTAACAAACTAACTCCTTTCAAGGCCTTCCTGAACCGAATTAAACACCCAGAAGTTAAATTGCATGCTTTAATAATGCATTTTTATTCAAAAATATATTTTAAAAGAGCTGTTTTTTTTTTTACCAGAATGCATGATAAGTGGTCAAGCGATTTTATGAAGAGAAAGAATCATTCAAACGCGGTATTTATAATTGTTTGACTGAAAAAAAAGTCTGGTTGTTACCCAATTATGCACAAACTGTATAGTGTATCTTCCCACAATTATATGATATATTGCAAAATGTGCCACGCGCCCGGGACTCTAGGAATTTAGTCTAAAGGTTTACCCATCTGGCTTGTTTCCTGTATACAGTAGAGCTGTGACACCATTTAAGTAACACAACACTTTCAAATGGTGAATTCCATTAACACTACCTTTAAGGCAACCTCCGAAACAGACAGGGATTGTAGTGAACAGCGATTGTATACCACTCATTGCTGCTTGGATAATTGGGTACTTTGCCTGCCCTGTCTTCAAAAAGCCCAAGTGAGGTAAGTTTACCTGCCGCCGTTACAGCATGCATTCCTTGTTTGCCTTTTAGGTAAGCCATTGCGGCTTTTCGTTTGTGTTTTTCGCCGCATGTGTCACGGTTGGTATAATTTTTTCTGGCTAGCTCTCCGTTAACATTGGGGCTTTCTGTTTTGTTTGCTTCCAATTAGCCCCCGTCAGTAGCCAGCTACCCTGCCGTGTACCGTATTTTCCGCACTATAAGGCGCACCTAAAATCTGTTTTGTTTTTTTTTGTTTTTTTAAAAGCTGACTATGCGCCTTATAATCCGGTGCGCTTTATATATGGATCAATATTAAGCCGCGACAGGTCTCGCAACTTATGGTAAGCAGCCACCGACTCCATTTTTAGCATAGAAGAAGAAGTGCGCTGTGCATACTGGGAAATATTAAACAACGATTCTCTTCTCTGAAATGGCTCCTATTAAGAGACACGCTTACAACGCAGTTTAAACTCAAGGCGATGAGTTTAAATCGGAGTCACGCAGTAAAACACGGAAATAGAGCAGCAGCAAGAGAGTTTAACATTAATGAATCGATGGTGTTGAAGTGGAGGAAGCATGAGGATGAGCTGCGCCAAGTAAAGAAGACTAAACAAAGTTTCAGTGGCAATAAAGCGAGATGGCCACAGTTAGAGGACACACTTGAACAGTGGTTTGTTGAACAAAGAGCAGCAAGTAGAAGTGTCAGTACAATCACTATTCGAATGAAGGCAACAGCGCTGGCATGGGAACTTAACATTAAAGAATTCAGTAGTGGTGTTTACGTTTTACATGTTACAGTTATTATGTTATTGCTTTATTGTTATTCTTTTGCACTTGTTATTGTTTTTGCACATTACGAGTGTCACTATATTGCGATTGCACTAACGTTTAATGTACCATAACAGTATCAGACGTTTTTTCTCGTGTTGACTAAATGGAGGAAAAGTAAAATGTTATGCCTTGCTGTTGTTCAAAGATGTTAAATATGTGTCACGAAAATTATTTACCTCAGAGAAAATAATAAAACGGCTGTTTATTCATTTTGGGAGTGAAAAGAGTTGTGGAAAGCTTGTTTGTTATCTATTAATAAAGTTTGACTGACCTATCTGACTGTTTTGTTGACATTCCCTTTAGCGCGGCACCATCTAATGGTTGCATAACGTAACTACAGCCTCGACTGTAGCACCTTATAATGCGGTGCGCCTTATGTATGGAAAAAGTTTTAAAATATATCATTCATTGAAGGTGAGCCTTATAACACGGTGCGCCTTATAGTGCGGAAAATACGGTAGATTGTTTTATTCCCGGCCGGGTTCACGTTTATTGCTCTAGGGGCATTTGGTTGTTGGTTCCCGGTTAGCCTGGCTACTCACTGCGTGTTTTTTGGCCGGCCGGCTTTACGTTTTCCCGTCATTTCAACTCTCCCGGTGAGTTCCCACTAACAGACCATTTGTTATTTGGCCAGTTAGCCCCTTTTTGGCTGCTTGCCCATTGTTGTACCATTCATGTATCCACCAGTGAGCACCTAGGCATACTCCACAAATACTACCAGACCTTGGCTTAAAACAGTCGCAACCTCTTTGACTAATTAACACGCATATCAGTGGCTAGCTAGGGTGCCGGTGTTAGTTACATAACGTCAATGTTAAGGAAATCAAAGAGGACTTAAGGTTTCTTCAAAATGCAATATCTCGGAATAGAATGGGAGTATAACAATGAAATATATATGTATAGATTTTATGCAAAAATAGATACTATTTATTTTCTCACTGTTTGCGTGTTCTAGATCAGGGGTAGGGAATCTGTGGCTCGGGAGCCATATATGGCTCTTTTCATGAGTACATATGGCTCCGAAATAAAATGTAACTATTGCACATCTCTCTGTGGCATTCCAAAGTCAAGTGATTTCATCCTGATTTTGGTCCATATAAAGCCAAAGCAACTTAATGCAGAAGTTCGATAAGAAACCATTTAAACTGATGAATAAAAATGCTGGCAAATGACTTTGGGTGAGCAGTACAGGTGGGCGGATTCCTGCACACAGCGCAAGGCACTTCCTTCTCTCTCTCTTTCGCTCTTTATTTCTTTCTTTTTTCTCTCTTTCTTTCTTTCTCTCTCTCTCTCTTTCTCTCCCCCCCTCTCTCTCTCGCTCAGTGCAGTCTACACCGAAAGTGAATATGAAGATATGCTTATTGTTTGCAGTAATTTGGGACATTTTACAAAATAACTTTGCAAGCACATTGTTTTGAAACCATTATTAAGGACAAATTTCATGGAAAGAATTTGCCTCAACACTCTTAACTTAAGGTGGAAGACAAATTGTAAATGGCATATTTACATTGATTTGGGACACGGGATTTGGCATTATTATCATTTCATACATTTGATTAAATCATCAAATGACACACAGTGAAATAAAATGTGCTGAAGAATTAGCTTTTATCTAGAGAGCGTGTTTGGCAGTTTTTTCATTTTTTTCTGAAAATATATGTGGCTCTCTCAATTTCTTTTTAAAACATTTTTTGCTTTTATGGCTCTTTGGTTCAAAAAGGTTCCTGACCCCTGTTCTAGATATTGGGAATAATTTTATAATATACGGGTAACGCTTTGTTCATGAAGAACCACTGACACTCATCGATTGATAATGGAACTACAGCCTCGACTTCCCAAGTTCCCAGCATGCTTTGCCATGCCGTCGACCCCGCAACACGCAGCTCCGAAGCTAAGCTAGCCGCCTAGCTCCGAGCGGCGGACATGTTGTACTTATCCTTGCTAGGATAGACGTTTTGCGAAGCAGGTGCGAACAGGGAGGGACGTTGGTGCCGGGGGTTCCGTTGGACCGCCATGGACGCTGTCAACGCCTTCAATCAGGAGGTGAGGTCGCCTATCCTGCTTACTCTGGCGGCAATTTAGCAGCTCAGCGGTGAGCCGTCTTTGGCCCGACGAGAGGGCCTCGCTCGTGATCGCCGAACACTCTGGAAATATTCAGAAACTCGTTTGCATTTAATATGCTTCAAACATTTGCATATTTTCAAAACTCTTATTTGTTGCGGTAATTGTTGCGTTTCGCGTGCTTATACTTGGCTAGTTAGGTGACGCTGACTCAATACACGTTAGCTCGCATGAGCAAACATCCAGCTACCCCTACCATCACTATATGAGATGATTAGTGAATTGACATAAAACATGTATATATGTGATTTTGTAATCGGTGGGTTATGCAATGTTCTTTCCCATAAAGAGATTGCAAGAATGAATGGTTGCTGTCTACCACCTTTGTTTTCACGTCACCGACAACCATCTAGTGATTGTGGAGAGGCGGGGCTTTGTCGTCACTAACCGCTTCGAATGTTGCTCCTTTTATGCTGCATTTTGGGTAAATAAAGCTGACTTTTATTAATACGTCCTTTCATAACTTTTTGTTAGGTCTTTATTTCATACAGTCTGAATTAATTTTTTACTGTAGTTTCTGCACTATAACGCGCACCCTAAAAATATTTTTTGTTATATTTTTCATAGCCTGCATCAGGGTTCTCAAACTTGCGGTCTGTAGGTCAATTGCGGCCCTCGGGTTCATAGTTTGAAAGTATGTAAGTTAAATGGGCAGTGTGTATTATTTTCCCACTAGATGTCGCTGTATGCTGTTGGGCCATCAAAAACAAGTGCTAAAAGCACTACGGTAAATTACAATATAGGGTGACTGAAATGCACCTTATTACATGCGAAGGGAAATAAGAATATAAATAAATGTAAAAAAAAAAAAAAAAAAAAAGGACAGAAATGTTAAAGAAAATAAGTAAGATAAAACTGGGGGAACATTAAAAAAGACAAAAAAAGTAAAAGAAAAAATAGAAAAATAATAAAATGTCAAGTCAAGTAACATTTATTTATATAGCCCTTAATCACAAAAATGTCTCAAAGGACTGCACAGGATTACATTTACAAAATTGCACAATTACCTGATCTTAAACCATGTAAAGAAAGAGAAAATCGCATTGTTTTCATTTTTGTCTTTTTATTTTTTTTTCTCCATTTTCCCTTTTTTAAATTCTCGTTTCCCCTATGTTTTTTTTATTCCCGTTTTCCATTTTTGCATATTTTTCGTAAGTCTTCGTCCTAATTTTGTTCTTTAAAAAAATGTTGTTTTCTTATTTTGTCATTCTTTGATAAAGTTTGGGTAAAAATTAGAAGGAAAAGGGTGCTTTTTGCTTACTTTCAGTCTTTATAGTTTGTAGTCTTCCTTTGGCTCATTTTTAGTTGCACTACACATTAGAGAAATATCTAATGGACAAATATAAAACACTTTCCCTTTAAGAATAGCGAAATGTTTATAACACTTTTTTTGAGGAAAACCCTATTTGGCCAAACCTCACCTGGATCCTAGCGGATCCTAACTAAATTGAGTTTGAGACCCTTGGCCCACATAATTTCGCCTTCAAAACTACATTTAGAGTTTCCATGTGTATAGGTACATTTTAAAGCACTGCATTAGCATGTGCCGGTAAGTAAAAATAAATTATGCATTGGGTAATAAATCTAAGTTGTGGTGGTTGAGTTTGAACAATTTTTATTGACACTTTTAACAGCAAATAAACACATTCACAATTTGGTGGTGTGACAACTGACATTTTACCACTAGACCACCAGTGGTACATATTGCATAGAAAAAGGCATTGCAGTGAATCTCATCATCACACTCTTTTTACTTTTACTCTTTTACGGTGTCACAACATGGTTAACCTTGCATTCTGAGAGGTTAACGACCCGCCACCGTCAGATTGTTGGGAAGCAAATTCATGTCTGTATTATGTTACTAGTCTCTGGTTCTTTTAGAGTCTCCAAACGTAGATGTATACCCTGAGAAAAAGGAGTGAAATATTAATGTTAAGTTTTTCAGATTGTGATTAACCTTGACCTGGGACAGGTAAGGTGTCATGCTATTGTCCCAGCTGTTTCCCAGTTAAGATGCACATGCTACACTCAATTTCTCCCATGTGATTGCAAAAAAAAGAAAGAAAAAAATCAGGAGAATAAAAACCTTCTACTTTTTTGTGTTCCAACTTAGATTAATTACTCAATGTTAGTGGCACTTGCAGTGATTATTTCAATTTGGGACAAAGCTGCAGAATGCTACTTTTAAAATAGACTAAAACCATCTAGTATTCTTGTTCTACAACAGCAGTCAATTTACTTTGGGTTAATCTGGGATTTTAGGGGAATTTTACAGAATTGTTAAAGAGTTAAAAAGTCTTTCCATTTGTTCACCTGTGCGTCAAACACCTCTTGGTTTATTATGTATGCGTACATAAAAGAGCTTGTATAGTATTTTATTGAAATTTTTTGGGGTTTGAACAATTTTTATTGACACTATTAACAGCAAATAAACAATGTGAGCTTTGAAAAATTTTTCTCGACAATCTTAACAGCAATTGAGCATATTCACAATTTCGTTATTCACAATTTCGTTATATCTGACAATATGACGTTTTAACAATTTTTTTCGACATTTTTAACAGCAATTAAACACACCTTCATTATATCATATCCCAACAAAATGAGTTTTTATCGACACTTTTAACAGCAATTAAATACCTCTTGTTTTTTTTTTTTTTTTTTTAGCAAATGAACAATGTGAGGTTTGAACAATTTTTCTCGACAATCTCAACAGCAATTAAGCATATTCTCAATTTCGTGACGTTTTAACAATTTTTTCCTACATTTTTAACAGCAATTAAACAATTTTATTATATCATATCCCATCAATATGAGTTTTTATCGACACTTTTAACAGCAATTAAACACATTCACAACTTCACCACATCCGAGCTTAACAACATGAGGCTTGAACAACCCCCATCGACACCTTCAACAGCAGTTAACCAATGTGTAAAGGGCAATACTATTGTGCAAGGGCATAGCTCTGTCTTCTCAACTGGGATTCCATCCTACCCTCCCAAGCAGCATCCTCCAGTCCTCTGCCCGGGATGCTCAGATAGGTCCTCACCCTTCTTACTTCTACCTGCCACTTTGCTTTCTCCATTCTTTAACATTTATTGGTGAGATACTGCTTAAATTATCGGAATGCATCAAGCAAGTCCTACTATAAATGTTAGAGAATGGAGAAAACGTATTTCAGAAAAATAGTGTACAACCTCTTTTACTTATTCATACATATTAAATCAAGATGTTATTGATGCACATGTGAAGAAGTGGAGAGACTGTTTAACTTATCAGAATGCACCAGGCAAATCAGTGTTGTGGCACCATGGGTAAAAAAAATAGTGTGATTGTGATCAGATAAAGTCCCATGCCTTGCTGTATGTCATTTGTAACACTAGTTTTCTAGTGATAACGTGGTGGCACACTCACCGCCACTACTCCAGTTCAATCCCCGTTGCATACAATGTTTTGCAATTCAGGTAAGTGATGTTTATCCATTTTATCAATCATTTCTCCAATATGTATTTACCGTAAAACCTTTTAAGGTAACGCACATCAATAATTACTGTATGCATTTCATACCCTCCATTTTCTTTGTTATATAACGCGAATTATAAAGCGCATGCTCAAATTACTGTCCAAATTCATGTTTTTAGTTGGGCCTCATAGTCAGGAAAATTAGTTACTCAAATGTGTGGGGATGCGAGTGCCTTGGGTACCGGTTGCCTTCAACATAAAATATGAATTTGTCGTGTTAAACAAGCATTATCGTATTTTCCGATGTAGTTATTCTCCTTGATGGATTCAAAGCCGCCGATTTCCCGTGCCAAGATGATATCCATCACCAAATCGGCCATCAAGGCTATGAAAGTAAGAAATGCTTCAATGCAGTACGCTTTCAAAACACTCATTCATTATGGATTTATTTTAATATTCTTTTTTTTTTTTTTATCAGCTTTACAAGCATGTTGTGCAAATTGTGGAGAAATTCATAAAAAAGGTAAGATCAGATAATGAAACTGTTAGAGCAAGATTAAATGATCACAATTATGAATTTTGTATGTGCGTGCATTCACAGTGTAAGTCTGAGTACAAGGTATCCGGCCTGTACGTCGTGGACTCCATCGTCCGACAGTCACGGCACCAGTTTGGCGCAGACAAAGACGTGTTTGGACCCCGCTTCACCAAAAACATTGTGGCTACCTTCGAGAACCTCTGCCTTTGCCCTCCTGAGGACAGAGTAAGAAACAACACATCACCAATGTAATATGAAAGTATTTTGATAAGACAAGAAGCTGTCGTTCATACCTTTTTGTCCTCCCATGTATATCTAATTCTTTTGATCTTTGTTTAAATTTGTGTTTGTCAACATTTTTTGAACCAGAATAAGAAAACTAATACTTCAAATTAGCAAAAGTTTAGTACCTCATAGTGGTACTAAAACTTTCATTCAGGAAAACATTGATTTTACTATTAGGAAAAAATACATAAACTATTATAGCAATGTTTATTTTCATAGGTAGAGAAATTTGTATTTCTTTTACATAGTGGAGTCCTTACCTAAAGGTCGCTGCCATGTTTGTATGACATCTACGCTGTGCTCTTTCGTTTCGTTTCGTGGTTTTCGTTTGTGTTCGAAAATTCAGTGCCAGCTAGTGGTCAAATATTTCACAATGGAGCTTTAATGTAAACTTGGCATCATTTTCAGAGAAAATTAGTTAGCTTATTTTAAGAATGATATTTTTGTTTTACTATTATTGTAACAGATATATTAGGGTATTTAACAATATTTTTTTGTAAGTCTCTATTTTTTCATCTAATTTTACCTCTCAAATGTTTGTTTTTTTGGGTGGACAGGGGACTACATTTCCCTAACTGTGCTTTACGAAGTTTACTTGGGACCAGACACAAAACACAATGTTGATTTTTTATTTATTTTTTTATTTTTATTTTTTTTACCACTAGATTAAAATTGGGTAAAATCCTGAGGCACACCAGACAAGGTCTCCGGGCACACTAGTGGCTGAAACATCTCGGGTTCAAATTAACTTGTTCCGGCGTTCATGACAACATTAAATCCCGTGCCACATTTTCAGAGTAAGCTGGTCCGTGTACTGAACCTGTGGCAGAACAATGGGGTGTTCAAGAGTAACGTCATTCAGCCTCTCCTGGATATGGCTGCTGGCGGCGGCGGCGGCGGCAGTGCCCCAGCGCCTTATGCCGAAGACCTAGGTGTTTGTCTGCCGAAAGCAACAATCCTTTTCTTTCCAAGTAGCACTGAGCTAAGAATGAGAGTGAAATTGTTATTTCTGCCGACAGCTTCTACACCCCCGACACCGACCAAAGATCCCGTAGTGAACACTGCAGCAGTTCCTGGTGCTGCGCTAGAAAAGCAGGACCCAATAGCTGCTGTGGCACAACTTTTCCAGTCTGCGCCAAGTCATCAGGTGAATGCAGAAAATGTACATTGAAAGTATTACCGTGTGTTCCACACTATAAGGCACTCCAGATTTTAAGACGCACCCCCCAGAAATTGTCTTTTGTGATATATATTTATTTTAATTCATACATCCGGCACATGGATTTTTTCAAGATGGGCTTAGATTTAACATAAACAATGTTACCGTATTGTGCAATTATTGATCAGTGTAAATATACTACTGATCACGATTGCATAACATTGGACAGGAATTGAACCTGGTTGGGAGTGCACTAGGTCTTAGACCAACTAGGGATACAAAGCCAGGTTTTATCTAATCATAAAACAATTTTTAGCCCAGGTTTCAATATGTTGCTGTTGTTATTGAGCCGAGCCGTGAGAATATTGTCAGACATTAAACCGGTCTGTGGTACAGTATTGTATCGCCAACTCACAAACTCTTGAGATCCTGAACTGAATGAAGTAAAGACATTGTCATACAGTTGTCATTAAAGATCTAAATAAGCACATGGCCGCACATATTCAAAACGTTTGCCACTTACAATGCTCAGTTTGAGCTGAGAAAAATTGCAACAACATATTATACTGATGTTTATTTTGTTTTCTCATTTCTGGAATCATGACTTAAAATAGTGTGATTATGATATAAGACCTAATGCCTTTTCATGTGACCTCTGTATCCTGAGTTGAAAGGAACTAATGTTCTTTCCCTGCCACGATCTGTGTTATATTCCACTTGCATAAAATGGTATGCAATTGTAAGCAACCATCCTGGTCCCCACTAGTCATGTGGTTACTCGTTAGGATTTGTTGCTCTTACCATTGCTATACAGATTATCTTCATTGCTATCAATGTTATTCAATTTGTGGGGTAATATTTATCGACTGATCAATAATTGCACAAATGTTATAACACAATTCCAATTTTGTCTGCATATAAGGCCCACTGAATTATAAAGTACATGTCAAAATTTCTGGCCAATTTGGGGTTTTAGGGGGCGCCTTATAGTCTGGAAAACACAGTAGTTGTTTAGTGGCACTTAAACACACTGGTAGATCTCAAGAGGCTAAAACATTGATTAAAACAAATCAAATATAAGTTTTTTGTCTTAAGCTCCAACAGATGCTGCAGAACTTCCAGCAGCATCCTGTACAAGTGCAAAATCCCCCCCAGCCTCCACCTGCTCCCTTCTCAGACACGCCAAACTTTGCCCCTGTTTTCGGTAATGCCATCTCGCACCCTTCACAGACCGCCCAGCAGAAGGCGGCGTTTGACAAGGTCAGCTTTTATCCTCACAGCTCTATAGGAGTACAGTATAGTGTTTTAGTCTACATGTTTAAAATGAAACTGCATTTCAATATAGACATTATTGGATCGTTTTGACTATGATGATGAGCCAGAAACGGGAGAGGATGCCAAAGACGACGTCCCACAAACCTCTTTGTAAGGCTCCAATTGATTGAACTTTTAGTTTTATACCATCAAACATATTGGTCTTGTGTTGAATTGAACATTTAAAAACTTTGATTTTGCTGTTGTCATTCTCATGGTAACAGTGGGCAGCAACCTCCAGCCTTTCAGCCAGCCATGCTGAACATGACTCAGAACCTCACGCAGCAGGTAGTAATTTCACTTGAAAGTTTATTATCCCGATTTAAGCACAAATTGAAATTTATGACTCAATTTCAGACTGCTGATGAAATTGTGTATTCGCGATGTCACCAGTTACTAAAATGCGTTATGCCACATATCAGTGGAAAGCTTAAGTTCTCGGGATTTGAGACATGATAACCATTTCAAAATATGCTACTCACAGAAACATCAACGATCGGTCTGAAACAAGATGACCAAAAACTATTAAGAACTATAAGCGCTAGGAACTTCTACTCATGTTTCCCCGCAAATATTGTGTGGTTACTTACATGAAAATTAAGTGAATCCAAATGTATTCCATATTTACTCAAAAACACACAATAACTCTGTCGGATATAAGAAAAAAGGAATCCGCCTAAAAGCCTTCCTGCATTGTTTGACGATCTTACTTAAAATACGTCTGTTTGGCTTCATTACTCCTCTTTAAAACGAAACTGACTCGACAGATTATTTTCAATACTTCTGTTAGCCTAGGTGCGCACAATCATGGATTCACTTGTAGAAAGAGAAGTCAAACATTTACAACTCTTTCACAATGTCTAAAAAATTCCCAAAGTAAAGTACAAGAATGCAACATTTAAGGGCTGTTAAATGGTCATTTCCAAATGGCCGCTTTTGGAGCTACCGGGAGAAGAATGTGTAAAATACAATGTCCATATTCTCCACAGTTTAAGAACAGCATTCAATTTACTTTGGGCACGTCTTGGATTGGAATTTAAGGTTGATTTTACAGGAATGGTAAGGGGTTAAGAGTTATGATTTCTTTTAAAATTGCCCTACCAAAAAATACCTGCCGCTTTTCTTTTTTATATTCTGCAGCAGCCTGTTTTGTCAGTAGTAACAAAAAGTTATTTTTCATCACGAGGGTCTTCCTCCGAATGGCCAGCTACCAGCCTATGGCTTGATGCCAGGACATGGTTTTCAAGCAACGGCGCCTCAGATGGGGCAGGTTGGATCGGGCCAGCCTTTTCCTGGTTCTGCAGGACCCCCTGGCTTCCCCGGTGTTTACCCTCTTCACTCTGCCCAACAACAGCAGGTACAATTGAGGTCAAACAATAGCATTTTTAATGTCACCAGAAATGTTGATGGATTTTTGGTCCCTTCATTAGGATTCAAATTTTGATGGAGACCGTTCTACTGTGAGGGACAGCAAACATGGTCCAGCGTCACGATCAGGCTCCAGGTAAGCCAGGGCAATGACAAATAGAACATTGGTTTTGAGTTCGGCCTAGCTAGTCAATTCATAATTACTGATGCCTATACTTCAGTTTTTTAATCTGGCTGTATAATGTGTTGAAACAATGTATGCAAAGAGATTACACATGGCACTCCAAGGTAAAACAGACATAAAAGACTATCAGGATGAATAGGCACAAAATGATGATAATCACATAGTGCTTAAAAAAATGGCCTTAATTATAATAATAGTACATTGTAACAATAGTGCTATAACATTTTGCAGAAGCAATTTTTAAAAACCCTACATATAAACATATATATTTTTATTTTTTCCCCACAGATACATAAACAGCCAGTTTACCACCCATTAGGTCTACATGTGGAGAATCATGGTAAAACTGACGATTTATTGAATTTGATCGTGCAGGTCCCCGAAAAGGAGGCGCTCAAGATCCAATTCCCGCACACGGCGCTCCCGCCAACGGCGCTCCCGCTCTCGCGACCGACACCGACATTCCCCACGCTCTCGCTCACAGGAGCGCCGGGAAAGGGAGCGTGAGCGAGAGCGGCGACAAAAAGGTCTCCCGCCAATCAAGAAGGAAACATTGAGCAGTAAGGACTAGTACCTTGATGTGGCAACTCAGATTTCTTATAGAGATGCACACTTAGACTTTTTTGTGCTTTTAAGTCTGCAGTACTACTTTATGGGTGGGCCAGCTGGACAAAAGGACTCAGCAGCAGGATGTGGCAAGCTTGCTAGAGGAATTTGGACAGATTGAGGCTATTAATGTATGTCAAAGAAAGAATGAGAATATTCTTCAAAAGTGCCATGCATGGTCGAAAGTTAAATATCTTTGTTTTAGATGATTCCTCCACGGGGCTGCGCCTACATCGTCATGACGCACCGGCAGGACGCTTTCAGGGCCTTGCAGAGGCTTGGTCGAGGCACCCACAAAGTCAACCAAAAAGCTATCAAGGTAACGGACAAAATCACCAGATTGTCTTTTAAAGAAGTCAGACGTAATTGGCCTAAATGTCATCTTACAACCAGAACTTTAGGCAATGGGGTGTGTCATTTTAGGAGTCTTTAAAAAGTTGATAGTAGAATATTTTCTCAATTAATGCTTTAGGGCATGGCATCTTAGAAATAAAACAATGACGATGAACATTAATGATTTCAACTAATCTGCTGGCTCTATTGTATATGCGTTGCATTTAAGGTTGTTGAAAGCTGAATACATCAATGTGAGTGAGTGAATGAGTGAAGTGGATTTCACTAAAACATCTATTGTTTTTCTTTTGTCTACAGATAGCGTGGGCTCTAAACAAAGGAATTAAGGCTGATTTCAAGCCGTTCTGGGACGTAGAGCTGGGCGTTACCTATGTCCCATGGTTGAAAGTAAAGGAGGAACAGCTGGAAGACCTCAAGGAAGGGGGATTGCTGGATGGAGACACTTTAGCGCCAGGTACCATTTTAATGTCACTCCGCTTTACTTTCTTTTTAACCCTAGGTTGAAGAATCTTACATTTGTCTTTTATGTAGAGTGGAGTACCACAAAGAAAGCTCTGATGAACCCGCAGGAACTCACCCACAATGGTGGGGCTGAATCGCAGCAACTTGAAGATGCCCCTATTTTGGCGCCGCATCCTTCTGTACAGGTCATTTCTTTTATCTTGTGTATTAAAAAAAAGAATGGTATTCATTTCAATAGCAGCTTTTCTTATCCCCCAACAAGGTTCCTCCGATGCTTGGCATAAGCTCAGTACCGCCACCTGGCTTCATCCCCAACATGGGCATACCGCCACCTTCCTTCCCGCCTGGCATGCCACCGCCACCTTTCATGCGACCTGGCTTCAATCCTATGCAGATGCCCCCAGGTATTATCAGAAGCAATTCAACCTGTAGCTATCGTTTATAATAAAAAATCTCAACAAAATAGCAATACTGGTCTGAAAAATCCAGATTAGTCTTTCTCTCAAAATGCGGTGCCCTATTTGATACTACTATTAAATCAGGGTTTCCGCGGATCCTTAACGTTTTAAAAGGTATTGACTTCATTATTCTAAAGAAGTCCCTAATTGGCATTAGAATGCCCTAAATCCAGTTTTGAAAGTGTTAAAAATGTAAACACAAAAATGTAGTAATATCTATCAATTGTCCACATTCAAAGAGTAAAAACAATTGTTTTGTTTTTCAAAAAAATGGGTTCCATTGGACCAAATAGTCATTTTTCGTGCATTATGATAAAAATACTTCATGAATGTAGCAGAAGAGTTCTTTTGAATTAGTAGTTATTTACCAGTTTCGATTGAGGATCCATGAAGTACTGTAAAAATCCTTTTTATTTATTGTTTTTCCTGTCTAAAACTTTTGAGAGTGCTATGTTCTCGAAAAGGAAAGTTTTCAACTGGATCAAAATGTGATCATCAAAATAAAATAAATATTTGTTTAAAATTGCCTTTAATTCATGTGGGGTTTTTTTGGTTTCTTTTGGTTTACCTGGTCTTAAATTTTATTTCAAAAGACATTTAAAAAGTATTCGAAAGTCTTGAATTTAACATGCCCTAACGTGCTGTAAAAACCCTGTAAATGAAATTGTAAAATGTTCAAAACTAGTTTGTATTTTATCTGAAAAATTCAATTCTTTAGAGATACAAATTTAATTTAAAGGTACAAATTACTTTTGCGCTAAAAGTAAAGTTCGGTTGAATGTTGATCCAATAAATTGCAATTTACACCCTTCAATTAGGTCAAACGCTTCAAATCAGCCAATCATTATAACACAATTGCTTTACATTGAATCCATGCCTAATAAAGCGTTCTCATGACTCACCACAATGTTTCATGTCACAAGCTCCAAACACTTAAACTTTTAGCACAATTGCTTCCGATTGATTAGTTTTTCAGTCAGTAGTTTTTTTATAAACATTGCCATAAAAGACAGTAGTCAATTGTCCATTTTGGGGTGAAATAATTTTGAATAAACAATTTCTGTCTAAATTCTTAACATTCAATGGCTGAATTTTAAAACTCTTATTACACTTTTCTGACTACAAGAAAATAGTGGCCACAATAATTGCTATAAAAGGGCCCTGTAAAACAATATGGCAAACAAGTAATTCAACCTCTCTTCTAGGCTTCCCCCCTCCAGGGCCCATGCCGCTGTCCATGCCGCCACCACTGATGTCCAAAGGTGAAGACCTGCCTCTGATGGGTAGGAAACACAAAGTTCCCAGATGCACCCAAGTTTTTCAACAACCAAAAGGGAGCAATTTTACTTGTTTAGTTTGGCAATATTGAGCATAATGAACTGTGCCTGAGAAATGCAGTTATATTCAGATTGATTTTTTGTGACCTTCAGCGTGTATGGCTGTAAAATATAAATATTAAGTTAATTTAAATAATAATAATTTTATTTCCGGAGCTCCCCGTAAATTCTGTTATTCTCTTCCCTGCGAATTGATAGTTCCTATCATGTGATCTACATCGGGGCAACCTGAGTACGACAGCCATACTGGATGGGTTTAACATTATCTCATTTTGATTGGCATTCGAAATATGGTGATCAAAGCTTTAGTTTGGCCGTTGTTAAACGTTCCGGGATACGTTTTCAACATCAAATGTTCAAACAATACGCGCTAGAAAAAAGCGTGTGGTGTAGGAGTTATAGTTCTAATAAGGAAAACTGGGACTCATTTTAGTCGACGAACGGCGCACTATCAATATCTAGGCGTTTTAGCGTCACCGGGCCATCCCCTTGGATCCCATTGCGTTAATTTGTAGCCTATATATGCCCTCCATTCACCAAATAGGGGTACACTTTTTCCATCCAGGCTTTTAGGTATTTCGGGGATTTCTTTGGAGCGGAGTTCAGCTGGAAAACGGTGCAATATTTTTTGATAGTGGCATATACCCACTATTTCCGAAAGGGCACATTGCAAGTGAGGTTCTTGCTCTGGCCTCCACTCCCCAAATAACAGTACTTAGAAATAAATTGTAAAGGAATAAAAACAACTCCTTACACATTCCTCTTACATCTGAACATCCAACACAATTAGTGTAGACCTGTGACTATATTTGAATTGAAATGTCTTTAATGTCATTGATATTGATATTATTATATATTATACATCAGGGCTCGCGAGGCATATATGGCTTTTTTCATGAGTTCCTATGCCTTGGTGATAAAATGCCACAAATGTGATTTCCTCTGCAGCTTTATTTCCAAATCTGGGAAGCTCAATCTCTGGTATGGAGGATTCATAGCCGAAACTACTCTGATCATACAATTTGTGGTATATAAAGTCATTTATTTTTTGATATAGGACACAGAATCTGAAGTTATTATTTTTTCATGAAATGTAATCAGATCTAATGAGAAATACAATGCGCTGAAAAACAAGCTTTTGCCTGGAGAGTGGGTTTGGCGGTTTTGCTGAATTTTGTCTTAAAAATCTATGGTATGGCTTTTCTCCCTCCCCCCCAAAAAATTGCTAGTATGGCTCTTTGGGCCCAAAAGGTCCCCGACCCCTGTTATATATTAATATCAAACCACGTATTATATATATATATATATACATAATATACGCCTTCAATATGGCCGACTATTTACATTCGGGGATCCACGTTATGTCAAGCATAGTCAAGTCATTTTTATTTGTATAGCCCTTAATCACAATTAGTCTCTAAGGGCTTCACAAGTTATTACATATAAGAAGTTTAGGTTATTCGTATGCTATAGAGTAGAAGTGAGTTTTAAGCTTAGATTTAAACATTTCCACTGAGGTTGCAGATCGGATCTCAGGGGGAAGAGCATTCCACACATACTCCATCAATTACAGTAATTCCTGTTAAATGTCAACCACTTAAAACATGACTGGGAATTTATAACCTCTGTATCATAAAGTTTTAATGCTTTTGTCTGCAGGTAACCAGGTACGCGTTCCAGGTGCTCTGTTGGCAGCTCGTCCTGGTTTAATCCCGATGCAGCGCCTGCGGGGCCCTCCTATGCTGCACAATCAGCGCTTCCCACCACCTCAGATGGTTCCTCGGGGGCCACTCCCACCCCTGATGCGCCCTGACAGCCCGGTACCGAAAGGAGCCTTTGAGATGTCGCACACAATGAGACAGCCCATTCCGCCTCAAGGACCGCCCCCTCGTGCTGCACCACCTCACGGTCCTCAGTTTTCCCCTTTCATCAGACCTGGACCTGCGCGTGAGGACGAGGATGCCGGTCGCCCTTTTCGAGGCGAGCGGCCGGGTTTTAGGGAGCGAGATCCAGAAAGAGAGAGAGGATTCAGCAGTGCGCAGACCCGTCCGTTTGGCGGTGAGCGTTCAGATGAGCGGGACAGACGGGACGATATCGGGTGGGACCGAGACAGACGGGATCGGCAGGACCGTAGAGACAGAGAGAATGGCAGCAGGGATGAGAAAGGGAGAGATGGTGAGCGCCCCAAGCGTCGCGAAAGGGTTTCCCGGTGGGACCGTGACGACCGCTTGGCTGAGGCAGAGAAAGTAGAAAAGCCTCAGACGGAAACTGCCGAAGAACCGCAAAAGACCTCCAAGGTGCCACCGTCATCCCCCACTGAAGCCAGACTGGATGGGACGTCATAATGTGCATGATGTCCCCAGCCTCAACTTCATAAACTGTGACTAGAGAATCCAGTCAAAATTTTGCATAATTCCTCTTGTATGTACATTGTATATTGTGTGAATGATGCATGCCCATTTTGTTTGTGCTTCCTTTCTTTTTTTTACTTTTTTGATCAATTTAGGTTTATTTTCCTGTTTTATCACTGTATGGTCTGCAGCTATCAAAAACATTAAGTGAACGTCGGTCTGCAACTCACAATTTTTTTAAAAATAACCTTTTCCCCCTCCGATTACTAAAGACATCATGTTAACGAAGAATATCACTTAATAATGTATTATACGTTAATATTTTTTTAAAAGAGCAGGTTTTCTTTTCATTTTCAGGAAAATCTTTGGCAGCATTTTACTGATTTGTATTTGGATGGAAATATAAATTTTAATCTGAATGTATTTTACATTCGCCACGTGTTGTGTTAATTTTTCTAATACAGTACTACATAATTTATTTGGAGTTCATTATCCTGACAATGCCTGGGAGTGACCCGTTCACAACTATTTCCCAATCAATTTTTACACCCATGCACGTTGGTTTGTTTTTTTCCTCTCTCTCGGCTACTGTTAAATTTTCCCCCTTACCTGAATCATTTTAATCCAGAAGGACAACAGTCAAACGACATCTCGGGCTCTGCTGTTAATATACGATTTTACTGTCACTAGCCCAGGATGATCACAACAGTGCTAGTCGTTTGTCCAACAAGAACTCCGCTTTTTGAAGGACCCAAATGTTTTTTCAACTTTTGCTTTATGATTTTGGCTTTGTGAACACTTTTGTTAATCCTACAAAAAGACATAGATGTAAAATGTTCAACATTTCAGACACAAAAATGTGTTTTAATAAACTATTTTTGTACCAAACCTTTGTGTTAAGGGGTAAACTTTAAACAAAACAAAAAAAAATCACATTTAAAATGTGTGCGTATGTATCAGTGACAGGCTGTGCATTTCACACCTAGGCAGACCTGCCTGAGTGCTACATCTGAATTAATCCAACCCTTAATAACTGAGGGTGGCTGCGACACGTTTCAAGAAGCATTAATAAGCTCATATAATTGCAATATTATAAGGGAATATACCTACATTTTACTCATCAAAGATCCTTCGTATCTGCACAAGATCCGTTCTCCGTTCTTTCCCCGAGATGATTTCAATTACTTTTGTCATACAAGTAATCCCTGCGTTTCGGTTACATCAAGAAGTCTATCGCCATCAAAAGCTAAAGCTGAAAGTAGAGCCTGACTTGTCGGAAATATTGAATACGTTTTCATCCAATTAAGGGATGAAAATGTTGTTCAAAAGAAGCAGTTGACACAGGCAATACTGTATTTTTATTCTCGTTTTTGTTGTGATACTTCTTACTGCGTCCTAGCCAATTATAGTTTGTGAAACCACTGATGTTATCGCCACGCCCGCTAGAAGGCAATGGTGTCAACTTGAAATCTGATTGGCTAAACCAGCAGCTTAATCGACACTTATTTTATGCCTCAGGGCCTGTAGAAATGATTGTCAGAGTCTGTGGGTGGATTTCTAAATCTGGCAACAAAGGGGGGCTGAAATTTGATAGTTTATATTCTCAAATATGAAATCACACATCTGAAAGCCGTGAAAACCATGGGAAAAGCAACAAAAGAAAACTGCCACTTTGGAATTTTTCAAATAATTATTTATGGGCCAAATGTAATTACCCTCACATGATTTCAGATGTGGGTAGCACTGCAGCGCAGTGGTTAGTGCGTGTGCGGTACAGTTCTGAGGTCATGAGATTGAACCTTCTGTGTGCAGTTTGCTTGTTCTCCCCTTGCTGGCGTGGGTTTTCTCCGGGTACTCCGGTTTCCTCCCACATTCCAAAAACATGCATGTCAGGTTAATTGGTTGGTCCAAATAGTGCCAAGGTGTGAATGAGCGAGTGAGTTGTCTGTCTCTGTGTGCCCTGTGACTGGCTGGCAACCAGTTCAGGGTGTCCTCTGCCCACTACCCGAAGATAGCTGGGATGGGCTCCAAAACCCCCGCGACCCTACTGAGGACAAGCGGTGCGGATAATGGACAATGGATGGATGGATTTCAAATGTTTTGGCCAGGAGCATAGACTTTGCAGGGACCACGGCCCAACACTATATATTCTTTAGAAATTGTATTAGTTTGAGTTGAATACTCTTGAAGATGGATGATTTGATCGTTAAATAAAATCTGTCAGCTTTGACATTTACACTTACTATTAATGAACATTTAGAACCCGGTACTGGCACAATTATGACCCAAATAAATATAATTTATTAGATTGACGATCAGGAAGCAAACAGCCAATAGAGTTTTGAGAACATTGGTTTTTTTTTTGCGTGATCTTCACTGTACACTAAACAGCTTGCTCGCGCACGAATTTCCGGTCTTCAAATACGTAAGCACAAAATGTCCAATCAGACATTTGAGTTTTTGGCGGTGGTTTGCCTCTGATTGGCTAGTTTGGGGAACCCGCCCATTCGACAATCCTCAATTGCGTTTGGTTGTCTCACTTGGTGACAGCCATCGAACGTAACTCAGTAACAACTTCCAACTCCTGCAAACAAAATGGCTCTTAAAGCTGTTTGCGTGCTGAAAGGAGCCGGCGAAACCAGTGGGACGGTCTATTTTGAACAAGAGGTAAACTGTGTTACACTTAAAGAAAATTACAATATGATTTTGTTGTGTTAATTTTGCTACGGTACGTTGGTGGTGGTGTCCTGATAAGCTTGCTAAATTCTCAAGTTTAAGGTCTCACTCGATTTGTTGTGTTCATAAAACATTTTGATTAATAAATATCTTAACCAACACATTCAGTACTATTGAACAACACTCCACATTCATTCAGTTAAATCAATATGAACTACTACAAGACGCTCCCTCCAAGCAAAATGTATATCTTAAAGCTAATACGTATTAAACACTATTTGTTGTGTTTTAATAAAGTTTACACAATACAATGCTTCATAACCTTCGCACGCAGCAAGTAGTAATGATTTACAGACTTAGCCGTCTGTTGCATAAATCGAACATGTTAAGTCACTTGTTTGCGTAAATAAATGGTCATTTTGTCCGGCGTAAAAGAGGTATTTTCTTTATTTACTGTTGTAAAGGTTTGATTACTGCGCCGCAAATTTAAAGTGCTGAGTCACGGCTATCATTAATGATCAAACTGCCTCTTTGGAACGGGAAGAGGAAAAATGTCAAATACAACTGTCGGGATTTTCGACACTACGAATCTATATGGGGATGGGAAGAACTGCAGTGTTCCCAAATACTGTCAATATTGAGTAGTTTACTACCTTGGATTGTTGACAAATACGAAGTACACGTTTTCTATGAAAACTACAAAAGTCGAAGAAAAATGACCACCCTTTAATGCTCATGTTGGTACAGTATTGACAATGTTAATCTTTCCTTGAGTATCTCTGGTGGATTAGTGCCATCTGCTGGAAACTTGCAGTAAGGACGGGTTTGGTGTACGTTTTCTTTTAAATCCTTCTCAGGGCCGCTACAGTTTGCAAGTATTAAGAGAAGACCGATAACTGGAGCTGATATTTTTAATTCAATTCAAACATTTGTTCACGCGGGAGAATCCAATAAAACTGGGTCTCATTCACAAAGGTGCTCTGGTTACAGCAATCTGTGAACTACGTACAATAAACATGCATTACAATGAGGTATGCCATTTGAGAACAACTAGCTGCGGTCGCGAATATTATAGCATTTATCTACATTGGGTTGCCTCCATTTGGCATGAATATGTCTTTATAAACTTATTATTTAAACAACGATCGCCCTTTTGTTTTAATAATGCCGATCAATATTTCTTAATGAACACATTATACAGAGTATTATCGTAACACTCGTTTTATCAGAAGCGCAGTGCTGACAAGGATAGAAAATCCGACTTCACGTTCATTTAAAGGGGAGTGAGGCACCCCTGTTGTCTGCTTCCACTTGTGCGTCAGCATGTTGACGACATTTCAGCCAAAAGTTGTAACAAAGGGGGTGGAGAGAAAAAATGGTAATTGCCATTCTGAAAAGCATTTACAAATATTTTACATATACATTTGTGAAAAACATTTGAGAATACGTAAAATATTCGCGACAGCCCTAACTGGCTCCAGTAGACTGCAGACAGTGCGGAGTAGGGACAGCTTCCTGCTTGAGTGACTCGGCTCTAGTGGTAGTGTTTTTCTTTTATTCCATGATGAAAATGCTAAAAATAAGAACATGACTGTTTCAAATACAGTCCAAGTGTCAACCTTAACCCCCAAATAGATGAAAAAAAAGGAAAGTGTATCCGACTGCATCTAAGAATCTTGCATACCTGTATGTGCTTGGCACGCGCAAGCTTGACAGGGGCTGCAATTATGATTTCAGCCAGAAAGCGGTGTCAGTCAGTAGAATATTTTAAAGTTCCAGACCTCACCTTTTATTGATAATGAAATCCGTAGCTCACATTTTCTGCTGTAACTGCGTTTGCTTTGCTCAAGATGTATAACTACATTTTATCAGTCTTTCTGTGGTGTAAAATCGAGGGTGTCTACTCTCATTTGCAGGGAATTATCACAATCTACTGGTAAGGAGTTTAGATGACCTGCTAGTTATTTTTTGGGAACTATTATTTCGCCATGGTAAAGGCCCACAACCCACAGAAAATGGGTTAGCAAAACCTACTTTTGGGTCCTAACGCACCGGTTAATAAACACTGGTCAGGTAAACCAAATTTAACCTACTTAAAAGCTAACAAATATATTCAAATATGCACATAAATAAATATTCTTATTGCTTTTCAACAGGCATAATAGACAAATTTACTTGGGCTAAAAAAATTCCCATTAGATTAAAATTAAATGAAATAAGCTGTTGTTATTAAGGCACCATCTGTAGCCTTTATATTTTAGCAAAATTGGGCTAAAATCACTTAAAATAAATAGTAAATGGTCTGCATTTATATAGCGCTTTTCAAGTCAATGAAGACCTCTCAAAGCGCTTTACAGTGTGCTTCACACTTACCCATTCACACACACACTCACAGCAAGTTTTCTATTATTTACTTGACTACTATAAAATAAACTGCAAGGAAAACTAACATACCGTTAAAACAAATACAAACCATTCCTCATGTATGCTATAACAATGTATCAATATTATCTCTTAAGAGAACCTTGTGGCCTGTGTTTCTTGTCTGCTTAACATGCATATTGTTTGACTACCGCCTAATGCAGTGAACATATCTGTTAAGTTGAAATGTTAGTTGTTGGGGTTTTTTTGTACTCACACTTATTTTCCTTGGCTGTGGTGTTTTTTCAATGGATCAAACTAGATTTTTTTGGGGGAAAATGTTTCTTAACACATAATAGACAGCTGTAACATCAAGCTCTGATCTTGACCCATCAGAATGAGTCCAGCCCTGTGAAGCTGACGGGACAAATCCAAGGCCTCACTCCGGGTGAGCATGGCTTTCATGTCCATGCCTTTGGAGACAACACCAACGGTAAGTTATGATTTAAAAAAAATAAATAAATGTTAGTTGTCCCTTCTGGAAAATGTCACGTTTAAACTTGCTTTTTTTCTTGGACAGGATGTGTAAGTGCTGGTCCTCACTTCAACCCGCACAACAAGACTCACGCCGGTCCAAAGGATGCGGACAGGTATGTTCTTACATACTGTCGTCGGATGTTTAGCAGAACTAAGTTGGTAGAATAGAATAGAATAGAATTTACTTTTATTGTCATTCTTTGTAACAATGCACACAGAACGAAATGTCGATACACCTGCCCCGTACAGTTAAACTGTAGCGAGCCGATGCAGCCAAACAGGGCACAGCCATTTTAGTCATTAGGTGACCAAACCCCCCAATTCTAACCCTTGATGCTGAGCGCCAAGCAGGGAGGCAATGAGTACCAATGTTGTAAGTATGACCGAGGCTTGAACCAGCGACCTCCCAGTCTCAGAGCGGGCGCCCTACCATCTAGGCTACCGAGCAACAAGTGTTGGGCATGTTACAGAATAACAGTAGGTAGTTGGTTTCTTCATTTAAAAGTAATTCAGTTACCCTCCAGATTATTGACACCCAAGAGTAGTGCGTTTCTTAGAAATTACCTATCCAATTACAAATTACCACATATACTGGCTTAAAAGCTGACTCGTATAGCTGCTTTAAAATAAGCAAATCATTAAAGAAATTTAGTTACCCTATAACTAGGGTTTGCAGGACCTTTCGGTGTCCCGCCCCCCTTTCTCTGCCTTGCTGTCTCTTGGGGAGCAGAGATATAGAGATATTTTATTTTTATTTTCTTTGTTATCGTATGTGTTTGTCTTGCTGTCGGTCACCCCTCTTGAGGGATATGACCAAGGTAGATGGATAGACAGATTAAAGAAATGGAAGAAACCGTGTACGCCAACCTTTGGAACCGGTGAGGCCTTAATATTTATTGTCTTGAGCAATCTACAGAGATTAGAAATGGACACTTACCCGAGACACACCATATCTATTTCTCGAATATATGCTACATTTCTGGGCCCTTTTTTCTGTAGGCATGGTCTACTGTCAACATAATTTTACAAATAAAACAACCAAAATTCATCTCACACTTCCCGTAACTTCTTTGCTCACCTTTGCCCCATTTATTTCGTTGTTCCTGTACAAACCAGGCACTGTATACTATTTGCTCCTGATGAAATGCAAACAAAACAATGCCACTATAACTGTATTTGGTTGTACCTTTCTGTAAATATGAACATGCCCACCTTTGATTAGCCTTGCTGCCAAAACAAGGGTTGTATGTTACATCGTAAACAAAGGTGGAACAGTTTTCGATCAGAGGAAGCCGAATTCCTGATCTGCCTTTGCTAAGTAGCCGAGTTACGCACCATGTTGTAACACTGGTTTAGTTGCATAATTTTATTAACGCGTTACAGTACTTGTTATTGAGAAAAGTAATTGCATTCCAGGAACGCTTTTCTCCGTAACGCGTTAGTCCCAACAGTGCTGGCAGTCAAACTTCTACTTCTCAGCCTGTGTTATTTACTACTGTAAAATTCGGACTTTAAGCCGCACCTGATCATATGCCACACTCAGTACATTTTTAAAGAAAAACATTTTTAAATAAGTAAGCTGCACCTGACTATAAGCCGTATGTGCCCACATTGAAACATGAGATATTTACAAAGAAAGACTGTTCACAGAAAGACTGTTAACAATATACGGTACCTTAACCCCTTAACTTTCCAATGGCCCACCAGTGGTCCGCCGGACTTTTGATAAACAAATACGTGTCTGTACGATGTCGCCAGTCACTGACCTGCGTCATGTCAAGTATCATTGGAAAGCTCAAACTCTTGGGATTCAAAATATACTTGTCACAGAAACATCATGATCAGTCTGAAACAGCAAGCTACCCGAAAACTATAAAACCGTGGTAACCTGGCATTATGTCCCCTGGCCGTCTTCAACTTCTTTGAATGTCCACGAAAATGGCAGACTGATAAATAAGAATCCGCCTTAAACATGTTAGCTTCTTGTAATCTGCTTGGTTTGCCATATTATTTCCGTTTACGAATAAACAGACTCGTACATTTTTTCGCAATATAGCAGTTAGTGCTTCCCTTTTGATAACTTTTATGATTAGAGTCTGTTCATGCTAGTTTTATTCATGCGTAAAGTTACATTAAACTTGCATCTTCCTCGACGCATATATTCCACATGCCTTACTCTGACCTTTACTGCTCGGGCGCCGTAGGTGGTCGTTAGAGAAAAAATATCATAATGTAGCCACATCATTGCATAAGCCGCAGGGTTGAAAGCTTGGGGTAAATGTTGCGGCTTATATTCTGAATTTTACAGTAGTTGAATCTAAATGATAGACTTTGCTTATTGTTTTAGAAACCAGAGTTTGATTACTTTTTACCTTGAATAGGCACGTCGGCGACCTTGGCAACGTGACCGCAGGTGCAGATAAAGTGGCCAAAATCAACCTCACAGACGGTGTGATCTCACTCACCGGTCCATACTCTATTATTGGCAGAACCATGGTCGTAAGTAATTGTTATTAATCAGTTTCATGTGATGTACAGTTCCCCTGGCACACGGTAGGCAGAAAGCTGACCGAGCAAGCACGCAATGCTATCTTTATGCTTTGTGGTAAATTGCTATCAGACAGATAGCAAACTGTAACTGTTCAATCAAATCTGTTAAACATCTAGTTATGAAAAATCAGTAAGAATTTTGGCTACGGGGTCATTAAATTTAAAGAATTTGACTGATAGGGTAATTAAAAAAATGCTCACCTTGGCATGTTGGTTAAGTCTTAACCAACATGCCAAGGTGAGCATATTAGTGGGCATACTATGGCCCACTTGTACAATGAGGTATATTCTCCAAGTAGTTTCTTACATGAGATGCCTGATGCTTATGATAGGAAAGTTGGAGACATGTTCAGATGACGAAGCCACCCACCCATTCGCCTCACCACCTGCTTAAAATCGTGATTTTTTTTTTTCAGCCTGATGTTTATGAGGTGATTCATGGAATGGTGAATGTGCGAGGATTCGATTTGTCTATCAACTTCCGTATATTCTGTGAACTTTTTTGCTACATTTTAAAAACTAGAGCTTTAAATACGGTGTGGTTGGTGTTTTTTATATATATTTATAGATATATTTTCTTATTTTATTTCCATAGTGATTGGCAGAGTTGATGGTATTAAATAATTTCATCATGTACCAGTAAAGGTTTAGATACCTTATGAAAATAAGATGTATAATTTTGTGTGAGTGGTGTCTGAAAGGCTGACAGTTTTCCCCAGATCCCATAACTGTAGGGGCACCACTACCTGTTGGGTGTTTTGGGCAATTACAGCCTGGCCCATCCCTCGCCAGGCTGTATTTTGGTTTGGGGATTTGTTCCCCCACATTAAACAGTGCTGGTTTCAATAGTTACCAGTAGCGGGAGAAGGCTCCTGATCTCAATCAGATTCAGAACGTTCATCATCTGGTTGCCGTTGTTTGGCGGTTTAAAGCATCATCGCGCTCTGAAGAGATGAGACGGACCTTGGAATTGACGGAATTAACCATGATTTACGAATGTTTCATATGCAAAATATGATTGAATAAGCTTTGAGACTACCAAAAATGGCCAAATACATTGCTCCACGTGTCGATCCGTTTCATAATAATGTGTTTTTTGTTGTTCTTTTTTTAATACAAATTAATCATCAAGCTGCAAAATTGTGACAAGCACTTAACTTGTGCGTGAGCAAAGTATGAACATGTCTACAACTATGTTATCCTCCAAATTAAGCTTTTTAATGTGTGAAACCACTTGGTGTGTTTGACATGTACATGTAAATGTTGAAAATTCCAAATTTAGGTAATGTTAAGACACTTAACTAGTGGTTACCGTGAAAGGATTTAATAGTGAACCTTAGGTGTGAGTCTTATTAAAACAAAAACTCTCCCTTATCCAGTTTACAAAGGTTTTGGAAATTGGAATTGACCTGCAGTGGTACATGTCAAACCGCAATAAATAGATGAAAAAGCCTGCCTATGTTAAATCGATGCACCAGATCTTTCACAATGTAAACGAACTTTGAAACAGTTTTTTAGTCTAGAATTTTCAAAGAAAACGTCTTGTGTTTTAGATCCATGAGAAGGCTGATGATTTGGGCAAAGGTGGCAACGAGGAGAGTTTAAAGACCGGCAATGCTGGCGGACGTTTGGCTTGCGGCGTCATTGGCATCACTGCATAAAACATCCGGGCAGAAAGCCTCAAGCACTTAAAAACCAACTCAGTTACTTGGTGTTATTGTGTTTATTGTTATTGAGCCAGCATTTATCACTATAAAGATGTAAACTGACGACTAGCATTCAATAAAGAGTTTGTCATGTTTGGTTTTCATCTTATGTAAGCACCTGTGAGTAATCGTGTTAGCTAACAGGCATTATATATTTCAATGTTTCTTGCCTTAAAGATAGTCTAAAGAGAGGAGGGCAGTGTTGTAAATGTTCTTCAACTCTAAGCAATATCGATAATAGGTCTTTATGTGCAAGAAGGAACAGGATAAGTTTTGCAGGAACCTTACAAAATGCTATCCATCAGGCTACTTATGTGATATGTTCTAACAAAACAAAAATAAATCTCCATGAAGTTGGCTTGAGTGCCTGAACATCCTGTTCATGTGGTCAACACTCAACATTTGGGGGCTCGATTAGCAATCTGTATAAAATTGGCCACTACAAAACAAGCTCTTCATCGCTAAGAGTTGGCTAAACCTGAGCAAATGCGTCTGATGTGAAAGGATCCAGAGAATATGCGGCGAAGGTCATGTTCCCTACATCATCCATCATGACCACATACCTGTCAACCTGTACGTTTTTGCCGTACAAAGTATTTTTATTATGCATTTTAAGACGTGTTCTACGTACAAGAAACTCTACGGAAAAACGCAAACTTTCAATTATGGGTACCATCCGGTATACACCAACTATCACGAAATGGCAACGCAATCGTCAAACAAATTCGCCGCGGTTGCCTCTATCTCGGTATTGTCTTTTTTTCGCTGCAAACGAAGCGAGTGGTTTGATGCTACTGTGCGCAAGCGTCTGCCGCCTGGGGATTTCTCATCAAGCATCATTCAACATCGGATTTCATGTGGTAGTTGTGTAGTGAAAGAAAGTCCGTCTCTTTTTAGAGAACCAGCTTTTTCGGCTCAAATCATTAAAGAGAGCCGGCTCTCAAACGGCTCACTTGCTTTTATGCATTATATTACGAATTGTGTTGTATAAAGAAGTTAAGAAAAAAAGAAGTATAAGAGGAGAAAATGAAAAAAGGCAGGCTAGTGGTTATTCCTGTAATCAGTATATCACCAACAATAATTTAATGCAGAAAATAAATTCATAATTTGAATAAGAAAATGTATGATTATACTTAATTATATTTACATGTATTTTTCCTTCTACAGTGAACGTCCAAGCTACTTAATTTTTTAACTTCTTTTATAATAAACCTCATTCATGTCGAGCAACTCAGTATCTCACAACAAAATGTTGACAATATATATGATATAACGAAACACATGTACAATATAACATGTTAAACTACATGAATAAACACGTTTGAAAAAAAATATGGTGTACGATTATTTTGTATGGGGAAATACGACAGTTTGTAAGGGCATGGAGCCGTGGAGGTTGACAGGTATGCGACCAGTTTTGGGGTTTGTGTGCTGTATTTTATTTTATTTTTATTTTTTTTATTTTCACATTTAACTAATGTGTGTTTGAAATGTTCTTCTAATTTTTGTTACAACTTAACGTATTAATTGATAGAGTACAACCTACTAGTTATTTTTTTTTTTACCCTCTCCACATTGTTGACCCAAAATAGAAGTTGCAGTACCAGTTTGAATGGACTGAGAGAAGATTTGTACTTAGAGATGCGTTCTTAGAGTAGACATTTTCAAAAAAAAGATGCCCGGTTGCTGTGTATACGGGAGCAGTAATCGCTATTTTAAGGAACACAATTTATATTTGCATTTCAATAGGAAATAGGCCTTTTCAAAATCACCATAGCAGCCAATGGCTGCAAACCATTAAATAAAACTGACTTGACCGAGAACATTAAGAATGGCCGGATTCTTGTTATCCATTTCATATCTGGTGTGTTATCTTGGCAATCTGGTTCGGATTTACTTCCATCCAAATGCCTCAGTGTGATAAATCGTGTGAGAAAGTGTTTGCTTCTAATCCCTAATATAGACTAAATTTGCTACTACCGGTGCTAGCTAGTAGATCTTATACAATAATTATAACAGTAATATAACAATTGTAGTTTTTGTGTGTATTTCATATAATATATATTAACACGTTATTTTTTATAATTATTGACTGTCGTTAATATTATCGAACCCATCAACACTAACATTGTATTAAAGGCGGGTGCAAATAAAGGAAAGTCAAGTCATGTTTATTTGTATAGCCCTTAATCACAAAAAGTCTCAAAGGGCTGCACAGACCACAGATTATTGCAAACCACAGACTATTATTACACCATCCCCTGATCCAAAACTATTCCAACCCATCTCATCTCATCAGCCGTACCGCTTATCCTCATTAGGGTCGCGGGGGGCTGGAGCCCATCCCAGCCATCTCTGGGCAGTGGGCAGGGGACACCCTGAACTGGTTGCCAGCCAATCGCAGGGCACACGGGGACAGACAACTCACTCGCTCATTCACACCTAGGGACAATTTAAAGGTATG
Organism: Urocampus carinirostris; assembly: GCF_059441175.1. NCBI lineage: Eukaryota > Metazoa > Chordata > Actinopteri > Syngnathiformes > Syngnathidae > Urocampus > Urocampus carinirostris. The sequence goes on from NC_142365.1 coordinate 30,698,009, forward strand.
TTTGTGGCTATTTATTTAGTCACAGCACAAAAAAAACATCAACGACTAATTGACAATAGGAAACAACAAAATATTTAAACCAAAAACAACTGTATGAAACTATAATAGAAAATAAAAACATGTGCCCAAAAGGAGTGGGCTGAATCCGAAGTCAATGCTTCTAAAGTTTAACTTACGTGTGAACTTAGCTACTGTGAAAGTGAGCCGGCCAATTTTTTTTTTTTTCATTTTTCTTGCTTTCATTAAAAGATGTGTTACTTGTTACCAGATATAGACCGGCGTTTTATATGAGGCAAAAAAAGTCGCATATAAAAGTGCAACAAAGTGGCTCGCACAATCTATGTGTCCCAACAATTAAATTATCGGGCATTTTTAATGTTGACTTTCCCATCAGATTACAGACATTTTGGCAAACTTCCACGAAGTCTGGGAATTTGGGCACAGGGATCACCCAGAAAAATTGTTGACTGGTCAGGCCGTAGCTCAATATGATGACCTCTGCCTCGCACATTTCAGGAATTTTTAAAAGCCGGCAAAAGCAGACATCATTGGATCCTTTTTCTAAGAAACCACTGATGAGGACCAGTTAACAAAGAGTACGGATAAATGGCAAATTGATATTTTTATTATTTTCTTTATTCTTTGTTATTTTACTTTATGTTCCTCTCGTTTAATGTTTATTTTGTGTTAATCTAATTTCGACATGTATTTGTTTCATGTTCTGATGCTCTTTTCTGATATAAAATATATCATACTTTTGGGGGGCATCGAACGGAATACCTACAAATATTTCAGGTAACAAAGCTACTCCTAAAACGAATTACTGTACAGTGTTTTTGTAAGTAGAAGTACCGCTGTATGTTTATTAATTGGTCAGCAAAAATGCCAGCACTACTTTTGACTTATTTGTAATTTCCCCCAGCCTGCACAATATTTTGAAAATGTAGAGGTTGTCAAAATTCAGAACGAAAACCTCTTTATTGATAGGTGAAGTCAACATATCTACTAAGTTTAGTTGTGTTTTCTTAAGGGTTCCGGAATTTTGAGTTTTAGCTCGACGCTAACATCGATGCTAACGTTAGTCATAATGCAACACATCTTTACTGTTTTAGTATTCTTTAAACACACGTTAGTGAATTTACAATTTTTTATTATTGCTTGTTTTGTTGTTATCCAAGCATTGTGTTTTCTATTTCCTTGTGGCGTATTTATCTTTTATCTGTTGCACTAAAGCGCATCCTCCGCTAGATGGTGCTGCTGTTGACTTTCTCTGCAGCCAAACTGATTCACAATTACACAAAAGAGAGCCTCGACTTCACTTATGTAATCGCACAAAGCTATTTGCAGGGCAAGAAAGCGACACAATCGGTTTAAACTTACATGCACGCATATGCTCAGATATTGATGAGAATTATTCAGTGTAAAATATTGATGGCTGTTGTGCAAAGATGAAAACATTTCACGAACATCTCACTCTCACAAAACTGTCAGATAAGAGCACCGAACTTATAAAATATGTAAACGATTTTATGATTGCATGTTTTGAAACTCTGGAATTGAATTTTCTAGCCCTTATGACAGAGAACAGCTGTGCCGTACGCTTGCATGCCAGTGCCCACATCAATACCCACTCGCGTACATTTGACTTACTGCTTGATTTATATGCTTTTGTTTTTTAATTATTCGTATGCCCTTTTCAGGGATAGATTCTACCAAAACTGTTTCTCTTAGTCCTTTTGAGAATTCGGAGAATATTAGGTGGCATGCAGAATGGAAAACATGTTTACTTAAGCATACCTGACAACCTCCACGGCTCCTTGCCCTTACAAACTGCCGTATTTTCCCTTAGAAAAAAACAAAATAATCTTACACTATCTTTTTTTTCAAACGTGTTTATTTATGTAGTTTAACATGTTATATTGTACATGTGTTTCGTTATATCATATATATTGTTAATTAACATTTTGTTGTGAGATCCTGAGTTGCTCGACATGAATGAGGTTTATTATTAAAAAAAGTTCAAAAATTAAGTAGCTTGGACGTTCACTGTAGAAGGAAAAAATACATGCAAATATAATTAAGTACAATAATACATTTGCTTATTCAAGTTATAATTCATTTTCTGCATTAAATCATTGTTGGCAATATACTGATTAAAGGGATAACCACAAACCTGTCTTTTTTCATTTTCTCCTTTTATACTTCCTTTTTTTCTTAACTTCTTTATACAACATAATTCGTAATATAATGCATCAAAGCAAGTGAGCCGTTTGAGAGCCGGCTCTCTTTAATGAGTTCAGCCGAAGAAGCTGGTTCTCTAAAAAGAGACGGACTTCCTTTCACTACACAACTACCACATGAAATCCGATGTTGAATGATGCATGATGAGAAATCCCCAGGCGGCAGACGCTTGCGCACAGTAGCATCAAACCGCTCACTTCGTTTGCAACGAAAAAAGACGATACTGAGATAGAGGCTTCCGCGGCAAACTCGTTTGACTTGATTGATTTGGGGTTTCGTGATAGTTTCGAATGGTAACCATAATTGACAAATTTGCGTTTTACCATACATATTTTCTAGTATGTTGTACACGTCTTAAAATGCATAACAAACGTACTTTGTACGGCAAAAACGTACAGATTGACAGGTATGCTTAAGGTATGAGGACTTAGAAAAGAAGTTATAAATATAAAGTCCTTCGGATAGTGTTGTTTTTTGAAATGTGGGAAGAAATCCTGAGTCCCCGAAGGAATTTCATGGGGAGAACAAGCAAGCTCTGCTCTGTGAGGTTGTGGTAGCTGGATTTGAAACCTGGAATTCTGTACCATGGAGCTGATGTGCTAAACACTCAACTACGATCCTGCCCAAATGAGAAACCTTTTTGGAAAAATTTCTAAAACTGTGTGACAGGCATCTGCAATTTATTTGTATTGCCCCTGAGCACAAAAGACTCAACGGATTTTACATACGTAGCCGATATACAGGGTGTTTCGGAAATAGTATTTGTCTGTACCAACTCAAAAGCAGATCATTTGTATACAAAAAGAAAAACAATAGTAATCTGCTGTAAATTGTTACCCAAGATATGCTTCAGTGTGTTTGGCAGGAGCTGAATTACTGACTTGATGTATAACATATCTCAGGCGGTGCACATATTGCACATTTGTGAAATTCTTCACATATTCGACATGCTTTTCAATTTCTTATTAGAATTTAATCATATAAATCTCGTGATTTTCAAAATGTATATATTTAGTCGTGATATTTACATCACAAAGGATATCACATTTTTGAACAACAATCTGTATATTAACAATATACCTGGATTTATGACCAGCAGCCAAACGATGCTCGACTCACTCACATTAGGGATGTCTCAATTCTTACATCCTCATCCGAATGTAGAAAACTGTATTACAAGTACAGTTGCTCTTGTAGAGACAAGAATTGTGTTAGCAGCCTGACTGACAGATGGTAAAAGCCGTTAAAAATAGCCTTACATGCAGCAGTGATAAATTATGGAGGCGTAAGAAAAAGGTCTTAGGAGTTTAATGGAATGGTAGGAGAGGATACAGTTCCATTCCATTATTTGCACTGTAGAATTCATCATACTGACCTCCGCCATTTTAGAGAGGAAGGGGTAAAAGTCACGCTCTTGCCCGATATTCATCACCAGCTTACACACGGAGGTGGTAAAGGCAGTCTTGAAAAAGAGGCCCCGCCCTCTGCTTGCTTCTCCCATAAGTTTTTATTGTGAAAGTCTGGACGAAAAAAGGAGTGGTGGCATTCTTGATCGGCTTCCACGAGTTTGTGAAGTGAAAGAGCAGAGCTGTTTGCTTAAGCTATAACTTGAAAGGTAAAATCTGTCAATACGTACAAAATAGGTGAGTCAGTACTTCAGTTATAGCAATGGTTCTTAACCCTGTTTCTTTTTGATTCATGGACTGCAGCACAGCTAAAAATGTCACTCTCCGACACTTCTTCCCCCAACAATAACAAACCCCCTTTTCTCTCTTTCTTTGTTTCTCTCTTGCTATCGCTCTCACTCATTCTCTCTTTTTTTCTCTCTCTCCCTTTCACTCTCTCTTTATCTACCTATTTCTTTCTTTCTTTCTTTCTTTCTTTCTTTCTTTCTTTCTTTCTTTCTTTCTTTCTTTCTTTCTTTCTTTCTTTCTTTCTTTCTTTCTTTCTTTCTTTCTTTCTTAACATCTCTCTCCTCTCCATTTTTGAATTTCTCTCTCTCTCCCGTTCTCTCTTTTTTCCTCTCTTTTGCTCTCTCCTCTTTTTTTCACTTTTATTCTCCCATGCTCACGCTCTCTGTTTGTTTTTCTCTTTATTATTTTTTGTCTTTCTGTTGCTCTCACTTATTTTTTTTCTTCCATCTCTTTCAATTTCCTTTTCCATGTCTTTCTTTCTCTTTCTTTTTTCCTTCTATTTAAAAAAAATGTTTTCTTTCTTTCTCTCGCCTCTTTTCCTCCCATATTCTCACTCTTTAGCCCTTTTTCTGTCTCTCTTATGCTCTCTCTCTTTCTCTTTCTCTCTTTTAATCTTTCGCTCTTTCTTTCTCTCTCTTTTTCTTCCTCTTTCGTTCTTTTTCTTAATCCTTCTACTTTGGCCCCGGTGAGATTTGTTTTGGCATATGGCCCCAGCTAAAATTAAGTTGACACCCCAGTTAAAGAGCTGCTGTTGAACCTGGTTTCGCTAGATTTCAATGTTTTCGTCCAGGTATTCATCATTAACCTCGGCTATTTCATCCACGATTTTAGTTTAGTGCAGGGAAGTATTCGTCGAAAGCAGGGCATCTCATTGCGTTTGGACATGAAGAGTCGGTGTATCGTGACCTTCTTGGCAGAGGCTTCACTGAACCCCTAGGGTTTGATCAAACCAAGGTGAAGGACCAAAGAGAAAACAAAGATAGAGACTACTTTATCTTCCTTCAGCCATGGCCCCAGTAGTAAATGTGGAAAGTGCTCTGCAGACTGAAGATGTTTGGGGTGTGAGGTCTCAAAGTGTCCCCAGCAGACAAACTAATTATAAAGACCCTGTGACCTGACCTTTTACCCCGAGTTTTGTCTCACGTGAAACCACATCACAAGGCTCTCTCCTAACCATGTTTGTGGTTTACCTGCTGACATGACGCTCTATCTTACGTTTTCATCATTACCTGCTGTCTTTTTCCGGCTCCTGAATTTTCAGTGTGGCCGTCACCATGTCAAGTCAAGTCAAGTCATTTTTATTTGTATAGCCCTTAATCACAATTAGTCTCTAAGGGCTTCACAAGTTATTACATATAAGAAGATTAGGTTACTCGTATGCTATAGAGTAGAAGTGAGTTTTAAGCCTAGATTTAAACATTTCCACCGAGGTTGCAGATCGGATATCAGGGGGAAGAGCATTCCACAACACCGGTGCCCGGATGGAGAACGCTCTCGAACCAGCGGAACACTTCTTGGCTCTTGGGATCACCAGGAGACCGGCGCTCTCGGAACGAAGGCTTCGGGCCGGGACATAAGGGCAGATCAGATCTGAAAGATACGAGGGGGAAAGTCCATGTATGATTTTGTATAGTAGTAGGAGAACCTTAAAATCGCATCTTAGGCTAACAGGGAGCCAATGCAGGTTAGCCAAAATTGGGGTGATGTGATCATACTTTTTTGTCCTTGTTAAAAGCCTCGCTGCAGCATTTTGTACCAGCTGAAGACTCTTGAGTCTGGTCATCGGAAGACCGGAAAGTAGTGCATTACAGTAGTCGAGACGGGAGGTAACAAACGCATGAATTATGATTTCCGCATCCGACTGAGAAAGTATAGGACGAATTTTAGCAATGTTACGGAGATGGAAGAAAGCGGTTCTAGTAATTTTCTTCACATGTGTTTGAAAGGACAGATCAGGGTCGAAAATGACACCTAAATTTTTAAGTGAGTCACTCTGTGTGATGTGGCAATTGTCCAAGTTCACTGCGGTTTTAGAGAATAAGTCACGGGACTTAGAAGGACCAATTACTAACATTTCAGTCTTTTCAGGGTTAAGACGCAGGAAATTGAGTGACATCCACTCTTTTATCTCAGTGAGGCAGGCCTCCAAAGTTCCACAGTTTAGTGTGGTAGATTCCTCCATCGGGAGATAGAGTTGAGTGTCATCTGCGTAACAATGGAAACTGATGTTATACTTGCGAATAATATCACCTAGTGGAAGCATATAAATGCTGAAGAGAAGGGGGCCAAGCACTGAACCCTGCGGAACACCACAAGTTACACTAAATGGCTCAGATGTCAATTCGCCATATTTAACGCAGTGTGTCCTATCTGAGAGGTAAGATCTGAACCATAATAGGACGTTTCCTGAGAGACCAATCCATTTTTCCAACCGTTCTAGCAAGATAATATGGTCCACTGTGTCAAATGCAGCACTAATGTCCAGCAGCAGCAAAAGTGATGATGCGCCCGAGTCCATTGCCCGTAGGAGATCATTGGTTACCTTTATCAGAGCTGTCTCAGTAGAGTGGTTAGCCCTGAATCCTGATTGCATCGATTCAAAGAGATTGTTATCGGACATGAAATCATTCAGCTGCTGTGCCACTACTTTTTCAAGTATTTTAGAAAGAAACGGTAGGTTTGACACAGGTCTATAATTACATAAGTTTTCTGGATCTAGGTTGGGTCGTTTCAGCGACAGGTGCAGCCATTTACCCGCCACGACATTCCGGGGATGCCTCGGATGTTGGACTCCGGCGGGAATCGATCAAGTGAAGGAAATTTGTCAAGCATGCGTGACTTTTCAGTGAATGTTCACCAAGACATGTAAAAAAAATATTTAAATACTTGGAACAAAAATGTGGTTTAGAACTTTTAACCCACTAAGAAACAGATGCAATAACACAAGTAGAGTCAGGTCTTGTGGGTTTTTTTGTTTTGTTTTGTTTTTTAAATAGTCGTAAAAAATGTCACTTCCTCCCATCCACTCATTATTTTCCACTTATCCAAGGTCAGGTTGCGGGGGCACCAGCCTCAGCAGGGAAGCCCAGACCTCCTTATCTCCAGCTACTTTGTCCAGTTTGTCCAAAGGGATCCCAAGGCGTTACCAGGCCAGCCTAGAGACTAAGGCTAGGGTCACATTGCAGAGCTTGATGCTCACTTCTGATTTTTTTGGGTGAAATCAGATGTTTTTGTGAGATCGTTCACATTTCCAACTAAATGCGACTAGTATGTGACTTCATCTTCCGTGTGAACGCCACTACCAGTCCACATGCGCAGAAGAGGACACGTAATACGCTCATTTTTGTGGAAGTACTCATGGATACTAACAGCGGAGCCTTGTCCCTCCCAAATAATAATCAAATCCAAAACATTGCTTTCCCCAATTGGATGTGCTCAGCGTGGTGTAATTTGAATGGTGTGATTTGAATGCAAATATTCTTAACTACCACTAGAGCCGGGGTCTATTTAACCGTATTTTTAATAAGCAATATGGTAATAAAATACTAACAGCATAGTAATAAAATGATAAATTGTTGTTTTATAAAATAATGTAAAACAAAACAACTCCAGTTCATGGGGTCCATGGACAAAGAAAATCTATTCAAGTATAGTGAATTAGCAATTTTTTTCTTTTTTTTGCTAACTATCTGGCTACCTTTTAGTTTGTTCCTACATTTTTAGTTGTTTAGCAAGCTATCTATATAGCTTTTTACATTTTCTTCATGCTATCTAGCTCTTTATTCTTTTTATTTTGCTAGTTATCGAGCTAAATTTTGCCTTTATTTCTAGCTAGCTTTCTAACTTTTTTTTAGCTCTCTATCTGGCTATCTAGTTGGCTTTTATTTTTCAAGCTAGCCAACTAGCTCCCTTTTAGTTTTTTACCTGTTTATTTTTCTCGTCAACTATCAAGCAATTTTGCAGCTATTTCAGCAAGCCATCTAGCTAAGTTGCTTTTCAAAAAAATCATTTAAAACTGGTTGCGCTTCGCACTAATTAGTGACAAAAAGTAGCTCTCATCTCAGCTTGAAAAAGGTTGGAAACCCCTGCACTAGAGGATACTATTTCTTTAAGAATGAACTCTGTTTAGCAACGTCAGGCCACATGTTGAGAATCCAGTTGTATGTGATGCGATCTTCAAAATAAACAAGTGTTCATCTTGTTTGAATTCATGACACTCGATGTTTTCTTCCGCCGTGGTTGATTTTTCTGCTTCCTCACGCCTGGTTGAAGGCAAAAGGTCCTTGACCTATCGAATACGTGCAGGTCGCATCAATGCGTCATGACGGTTCAGACAGAAGTTGCATGTGTATCAGTTTTAGGACCTCATATTAAAGTGGCCTGGGTCTGGTGTGACAAAATCGGTTTTGTGCTGTTCAGATGGACTTTAACATATCGGATACAGGTCGCGTTCATGCAAAAAGATCACCTTTCTCTGCAGTGTAAACCTAGCCTTAGCCTTTCCAGCGTATCCTGGGTCGACCGCTGGGCCTCCTGTTGGTGAGACATACCTTAAACACCTTACGAGGGAGGCATTCGGGTGGTATCCCGAACAGAAGCCAGAGCCTCTTTAGCTGGCTCCTCTCAAAGCAGATCTACACTGAGTCTCTCCTGGATGGGCGAGCCTTTTACCCAAACTTAAAGGGAAAGCCCAGCCACGATGCGGAGAAAACTCATCCCAGCCGCTTGTAAAGGTTAAATTGCAAAGAAAATCGGTGTTAAATTCAAAAACAAACATTGCATGGACTAGTTGTCATGGTTGCCATGGCGCCCAATTGGCCAACGCTCTAATTTTGCTCTAATGTGTAGTGCACTGAAAACAAGTGCCAAAAAGCACAAGGCAGGTTACAAATTACAGAAACTCTAAAGTGAATAAAATGCACCATTTTCCTTTTCATTTTTCAGGTTTTTAATTACCCAGCAGCAAGTTGCCGGACAATAATTTCAGCTAACTGGTGAGGCTCATGTTTTTTAAAATAAATGCAAATTTCTCGAACTACAGTAATTTTTTTCAAAAACTTAATTTTGATGTAATAGTTCATGTATATCTGCTTATCATTTATACCAATATTGTTTTTGTTATATTATTATTATTTTATTATACTATAGCTCATGAGGTAGAGAATTCGTCTTGGGATCAGGAAGGTCGCAGGTTTGATTCCCGGCTCCTCTGTGTTATATGTCGAAGTGTCCTTGGGCAAGACACTGAATCCCTAATGCCCCCAAAAAGCAGGTAGGCGCCTTGCATGGCTGACTCCCTACTGGTGTGTGAGTGTGTGTGTGTGAATGGATAAGTGTGAAGCACATTGTAAAGCACTTCGGGAGGTCTTCATTGACTTGAAAAGCGCTATATAAATGCAGACCATTTACCATTTACCGTAATATTCTATATAAATTATATATAATATTATATTATGAATAATCGTGTTTTTTTACCACTAGAATTCACAAAATTATCACACTTTCTCTTTGAAGTAGTAAAACAAAATACTAATACATTTTCAGGAGTTTTAGGTTGGAATGGATTTATGCTTGTTTCCTGTGAGTTGTAAAGTGACTAACAGCTCTTCCTGATAACACCATATTTCATAATTTACTTCCAGGTAAGGCCTAAAGAGCTTTAGTTCCCAAGTCAAACGATTAACTCATCAACAACCTCTGCAGGAGCTCGACATCAATTCCCTTCATCAAATAAAATGTGTCTAGGCACTTCTTTGTTCCTGTAAGACAACTGGCTGAGGAAGTGTTTCCTGGGAGGTCTTTATGTAAATGCATCCCCACCCCCCACACTCACTTGCATGTCTCCTAAGCAAATATTTAGCCTAGAAGGAAATGGAGATCATGAAAAAAAAATGAAGTGTGGAAGTCATTTTTTAATTATTTATATCTTTTTTTTTCTCCTAATGCAGGGGTGGGACTCTCTGGCCAGACCTTTTTTCCCATTGAATTCCGTGACATGTGTGTGTGACATTTTTCACTCCAGTGTCAAGTGTTTTTCTGCTTCCCAGCGCTCCTTTCTTACCTTTGTGTACATATTCACTGTGTAGACAGGATTTTAATGATAAATACATATTACGTAATGGGACTGCTAGGAGATACAATCGGCACTGTTCTGTGAAAAAAATGAAAATGAAAACCGAGGGAAAAAGGGCATATGCTGCAAGACTAAGTAGTCCTTGTAAGACTACTTAGTAATGTTGCAGCATTTGCAGCGATGTGAAACTATAGGAAAAATATGTTTTGTAAGATGGAAATTACTTCATGTTCTCAAATTTCAAAGATTTTATTTTCTGAGGTAAGTTGTCATTCTAATAAGGAAAAAATCAATGCTGCGTGAAACCAATTTGGAACTTTACGAGAAAAGGTTTCAACGCTATAGGGCAGGGGTCTCAAAGTCAAATAGTGAACCTAATTGAACTTCTGAAAACTAAACATATATATTTCAATGTGACAAGGTAAACAAAGCAAAAATTCATTATGGCTCTCTCTGTAATCTTTAATTTTCAACAAGCACAAAGATCAATTTCCTTGAAACATGAATCCCCATGAAATTACAATAAATGGAAGAAGCCGCTATTATTTGGGCACCATCAGTAGCTTATAGTTTCTATTTTACCAAAATTAAACAAAATTTACTTCAAAGAATAAATAAAATAAAACATTTTTATCATTTACTCGACTGAAATATCTGTCAAAATAGAATTATATTTAAAGGAAAGTAGTGTATTATTGAGGTCCTGCAATAAATAATAAAACTTTTTAAATACATAACTCTTTGGTCAGAAATTTGTATATATTTTACATAACATGCAGCTCACCTTGGGGAGGCTGACATCATTATTAGGGGTTGCAAAGAACTATTATTTTCATAATCGATGGATCAGTCGATTATTTTTTCAATTGATCGATGAATTAGACATCTTAAAGATATTTTTAATTTCCTCCTTGTTATTCAAATATTGAAGTTTTGGATGGATAGAAAAATAGTGTACAAAACATCGGAGTATTCTATGAGATAAATTAATTTAAATAAACCTGCAAATATGTAAGATACTCCACTTTATCCAAAGATTATGTACAGAGTTGGGTAGGGTTACTTTAACTGGATTACTTTCAATTACTTTTGGATTACTCCAATACCAAATATGCTAATAAAAGACAAAAGAAACTAAATATGAATAAAATTACTAAATTTTGTGCAGGCTTGGGGAGTAACGGAATACATGGAAATGGCAAAAATGATGTTGGCAAGCTGTTTGGATTTATTTTCATTTTGTTTCTGTCGCATTTTATGTTAGTTTTGCCGGAGATCAAAGTGATCAAAGCCAGGAGAGAAAGCTTACCACGTGTTGTGAGTCATAATTTTATTCATATATTAGTTTATTTTGTCTTTTATTAGCATATTTGGTATTGGAGTAATCAAAAAGTAATTGAAAGTAATCCAGTTAAAGTAACCCTACCCAACCCTGATTATATAATATTTGAACTTATCATACAAACCAAAGATCAAAAGAGTAATACATTCCATTTTATGTGTAGCAAATTTTTCTATCCCAAAAAATATATAAAAAATATAAACCCACTTTTCAAAACATTGTCAAAAAATGTGATTTTTCTTTTGGTTAAATCTTTAAATATGATAAGCATTCCCAATATGAAAATTATATATAATATGCTTAAGAATCTGCCCCTTGTATAGAGTTAAACATGTCAAGTAAAGTCAAGTCATGTTTATTTGTATAGCCCTTGATCACAAAGAGCTGCACAGACCACAGATTATCATTATCATTATTTTTCTTTTTACTTTATTTTATTCACTTATTTTCTATTTTTTTCTCTGTACTTCTGCAGCACTTTCTGTTACCTTGCAAATTGTTAACTTTATATCAGGATGAAACGGTCAAACACTACAAAGTTAAAACTTTCATGGCAGTTTTGTTTGCAATGTTCAATAAAAAACGGTTTTAAAAAACGTAAGAGAACTTTAAAAGAAAGGTATTGACACCTCTGCCGGACCAAAGTTTTACTACTACTCGCAGCGTCACAAAATAATTTTGTGCACTCTTATTTGCATTGATATAGCGTACTTAGTCGCTCATAAATGATGTAATACAACAAATCTGTGATCTAATCATTCGCCATGCTTTTAATAATTGATTTTATCGATCAGTTGTTGCAGCTCAAGTCATTATCCATCATCTTGCTGCTACTGGTACCCCCAAAACCAAAAACCTTGTGAAAGGCTGGCCAAAGAAATGAGAAGAAAATAGTGCTTTATCATTGTGAGTCTCCGCAGGTTGTAGTCTTCCTTGTGCTTTTAAGCAATCATTTTCAGTTGTACACAATACAGCAACATCTAGTGGTCAAATAATACTCACTGTCCCTTTAAATATAATAAAATAAAGTGCAAAAATATTTGAACAGTGTATAGTACAGTACATACAGTAAAAAAATACACAATTCCTTGTGTATGATACAATAATTAATCAAAATCATCTCAGGGGGCCATAGAACACCTTCCCATGGGCCCGGCTGGGTCTTGACTTTGACATATGTGCCGTAGGAGATAAAAATGTAAAATAGAATTAAAGGCAAGATACTGCTATAATGAAAAAAATGTCTGGTGTTCGGGAATGCAGTAGGAAACGAGTCGTCCTAGATTGGGGTTAACCTGGTGACCAAAAATGTCAGAGTTTTGAGAAAAAATATTATACCACGAGAAAATTAGGTTTGCAGTTTGGTGAGAACATCTTTAAAGGAGCTGTATGGACTTTTGTTACTCTTTGCCTCCATCTCCTGGGTTATGATCACAGCATGAGTCAGCTCATTCATCTTCATTCAGACTCATTCATCACGCGCCTGTAAGTACGTGCATTTTTTAGATGCGCTCGAATAACTCTTCTTTTTTTTATGTTTTTGGGGTTTGAGCTGGCATTTGGACTCTTCTAGAACCAGTTATCTTAGTTTCACCATTTTCAAGCTACACTGACAAAAAAAACATTTAAAAATGAAAACTGCAGGGACGAGCATGACGCCACTCTCTGGCACTTCCCTGCAGCCTCGTTCCCCGAACCTAATGTGTTCTGCCCCAAACGGGTCGGCTAAAAGTAAGATAAAAGTAGTGGACAGTAAAGCCTAAGGGCTCTTTAAACTTAGTTGGGCATTGTTAACACATACACATTCATAGAGAGCATATTTCATTTTCAGCTTTTTAGGGACACCTCCATGTCAAACCCCACCTTTAACATTTAGAGAAAAAAATAACAGTTATATTTTTTTTATTTATATGATTTAAATACGAATATCTAATAATTTACAGTATGTATGTTTGTTCATCTCCATGGGCGATCATCGCTAAGCCTCAAGCCTTCGAAAACAAATGTCTCTGGCATCTCTCGAGAGAATGCCGCTCCTTTATTCCCACGAAGGCAGCACTTCGCCCCCGACTTTCCTGCGACCCACCCTTGTCATCTATGCTGTCAACTTACAGCGGAAATGGCCAAGACACTAAGCTGGTCCGGTATTTTTTCACAACAAGCAATGTGATGAGACACAACTGGGGAACTAACAAGGCCCCCTTGTGACTCTTGTGGTGCCTGACCCGGAAACCCTTAACTAATCTGGGATACTGACATTCCAGTCAGAAATAATTACAGTGGTCAAACACTTTTGACCCATTGTACAGTTACTTAACTCTTAAATTAGAACACAGTATACAACGCTTACCAGCTGAGGCATACAGTATAAGGCATCTTTGTTTGAACAACATGCTAGAGTCTAGCATGGGTTGGCAACCAAAAATATTCAAAGAACCATCTTGGTTTTTTGTATGCAAAGTATAACAGGCCAAAATTTCGACTTCAACAGTACAACATTTGATAAAGGGACATTGTGTTTTATTTAGCCCCACCTTGTTGTAAAATACTCTTAGGTTAGGAAAAATGTATGCATTCATTCATCCTCGAGGGAGCTGACATGATTGTCTGCCTTCTTGCTGCTAGAGGTACCCCTAATAACCTAAAACCTCGTGAAAGTCAAGGCAAAAATAAGAAGAAAAATTGTGCTGTAAGGTTACTTTGTGTCACCATAGTTTGTATTCTTCTTTGCGCTTTGTAGCATTCAATTGCTCCTCACGATGCAGCGACATTTAGTGGTCAAATATTACACAAGGTCATTTTAAGTATATTTTTTATTATTTATTCAATTTTCCATTTGCTTTTCCACTAATAAAAAAAGAACATCCAGACTCTAACAAGCAAAACTAGCAGAAGCCAGATTGATATTTTTTCTATCTTTTATATTTCTAACAGTTTTATTTTTCAAATTGTGTTAAAGAATTCTTAAAAGGAGAATTTATATTGTCCTTCATTTTCATTTCAATGCCATTTTTCTTTTAGTGGAGTGTACATAATATCTTAACAGTATTTTGAGTCTCTATAGTTTGTATTCTTCCAAGTGCTTTCTGGCTCTTATTTTAAGTTGCGCCACACAATACAATGGCATCTGGTGGTCAAATAATACACACAGTCCCTTTAAATCAGGGTCTTCCTGTACAATAACTTATTTTATCCCAAAACCTTTTTATTTAACGAAGACAAGAAAGTTTGATCACATGACCCCAATTTTAGCTGACCTGCATTGGCTCCCCGTTACCTTAAGATATGATTTTATGGATCTGTTGGTAGTAAACAAAATCATGCATGGACTTGCTCTCTCATATCTTTCAGATTTATTTCGCCCTATGTTCCGGTCTGGAGCCTTCGCTCTGAAAATGCTGGTCTACTAGTGATCCCAAGAGCCAAGAAGAGATCTGCAGGTTCGAGAGCATTCTCCATTTGGGGCCCAGTCCTGTGGAATGCTCCTCCCCCTGAGACTCGATCTGCAACCTCAGTGGAACTGTTTAAATCGAAGCTTAAAACACACTTCTATTACTGTATATAGCATATGAATAAACTATATTTTATGTTGACATTATCTGTGTATTATTTGTTATTGTAACACCCATTGTAGCCTGGTCATCCTGGAAGGGGGATTACCTCATGTACGTTCCCTTCTCAAAGTTTCTTCATTCTCCTCATGTTGAGATTTTTGAGTTTTTTCTTGCCCTCCTGTAGGTTTTAGATCAGGAGATGGTGTAATAGTAGTAATGGTTTGCAATAATCTGTGGTCCGTGCAGCCCTTTGAGACTCTTTGTGATTAAGGGCTATACAAATAAACATGACTTGACTTGACTTATTTTCTGGTATGGTTTTAATCGGGTCGTTTTTTTTTGTTTGTTTTTTTTGTGAATAACTTACATAATTCTTCAAAAGTTCTGACACGGACACATTTTCCTTACTTGTGGATCTATGATTAAAGGTGGTGTGCGTCGTTTGAAGTGTCCTTAAAAAGTTAAATGTAGAATAGTTTCGCTATTAGGTATGTGTTAACGCTGTCCAACTGAGTTCAAAGAGCCTGTAAATTTTTTCCCACTGCGCCTACCTGCTTTTATCTTACATTTATCAGAGGTGTCCGGTCTCGCAACAAATACATTAGTAAGCAGGAAATCGGGGAAGAGGGATCGGGGCTGCAGAGTAATCCATGCACGTCATCACAGGTTTTTATTAGTGTAGCATGAAAATGCTGAAAGTGAGAAAAGAACTGTTTCAAATACAGTCCAAACGTCAAAATGAACCCCAAAGAAGATGAAAGAAGAAGACTTTAGTTGAGCGTGTCTAAGAAATGCATGTACTTGCACGCGCCACAGAAGCAGCTTGACAGAGGCTCCAATGATGACTTAGGCCAAAAGATGGTGTAGACCGTAGAGCATTTCAAAATTCTGCACAACATCTAAAAGCAAGCGTCATCTATCGTTTTAAGTATCACCTAACACCACTAATGGCAGATGGCAGTTGTGTTTACGTTGACTCCCTTGGCCTATGCTTACATTTTATAAGTTGCTGTGAATTGTTAAAAAATGTCAATTTTTGTGAAAAATTATTAATTGTTATGATGTTGAGTTTGGTGCTGTCTTTACATTGCTAATTTTATCCAAATGCATTGTGAGAAAATTATGTGTAAATGGTTTAATTACAGCACATTTGTACATCTGGTTGAAAAGTGCATGGACAAATATGTGCTCGCTGTCAGATTTGGTTTGTAGAGGCTGACTTAAGTGTCACGGCGATTTAGTCCTTGGTTTAATGTTTCGCTTCTTAACAGTGCCCTCTAAAAAGCACTTTTCACACATTGCGTTTAAAAATAGGAAATCTCTTTTGCTTGGTTTGACTCATAAAACAGCATGGATGACACCAGCTAAGATCTTTGGACCTAAATCAGCACTTTCTAATAGATGCTGGGATGCTGTCGGCTCGCTTGATTTTCATGAGGAGCGTTGACGTGTGTTAGTAAAACAGTGTGTTGAGGACGACGTCAGGATTCGAAAGTGTGTGTGCGCATTAGCACTTGACGTGCTATTTTATCTGTGTCTCTCATTTGAGCTCACATACTGTTCTCGAACTCATGGGCACACACAATATAATTTGCTGACAGTCCTGACAAATGACTTGATGGAGCAAATTTGTCAGAATGTGGAGCAATGATAAGAACTGCACGCTAATTGAGAAGAACGAACATTCCCCCCTGTCCCGCCTCTTCCTTTTCCTTCCACTGCTGAATTATTTGAAAAGTATTTAGTTTGAGTTGCCTTTTTTTAGAGCTGGGTGGAAATAATTGAAGAAACATTGCATTTTTAATAGAATTCAATTACAGTACTTTCCGCACTACAAAATGCAACGGATTACAAGGCGCAACCCCATGTACAAATTTGAGACTACAGTAAGAGCTATCGTGTACATTTATGTACAACTTTTAAGTATATTTTAATGCAAAGATGTATCAATGATCAGAGTATGTGTTGCTCATCAAATACGCAAAACATTGTGTGCACTGGGAATCTAACCCGAGTGATGATTGTAACACTTTACCACCAGACCACCACGTACGGATGACGTATGAAAAAGGCTTTGGAGCTTAGCTCATCATCGCACTATTTTACTTACGGTGCCGGAGAGACTGATTTGCATAGTACATTCTGATGGGTTGAACAAATCTGACACCCGTGCATCAACAATGTTGCGGTTTAACATGTCTCCGTACGTAATAGTGCTTGTGTAGTCTCATCTCATCTCATCAGCTGCACCGCTTATCCTTAGTAGGGTCGCGGGGGTGCTGGAGCCCATCCCAGCAATCATCAGGGGACACCCTGAACTGGTTGCCAGCCAATTGCAGGGCACACAGGGACAGACAACTCGCTCGCTCATTCACACCTAGGGACAATTTGGACCAGCCAATCTACCTGAAATGCATGTCTTTGGAATGTGGGAGGAAACTGGAGTGCCCGGAGGAAACCCACGCAAGCACGGGGAGAACATACAAACTCCCCACAGGAAGTCCGGTAGCTGGATTTGAACCCACACAGGAGGTTCCCAAGACCTTAGAACTGTGCCGCACATGCGCTAACCACTGCGCCGCCGTGCTGCCCTGCTTGTGTAGTATTTTGTTAAAATATTTTGTTTTCTCCATTTTTTAAATTTATTGGTGAAGGAAGTGTAGACTGTTTAATGCAGAATGCACTATGCAAATCAGTATTTCTGACACTGGAAGTAAAAATAGAGTGTTAATGAGATCTAAGGTCTCAACGGTTGTCATCTATACCACTGGAGGTCTAGTATTATAATCCTACCTATAATGTATTGCCTTAGATGTTTATCATTTGACCAATCATTGCCTAAATATGGAAGCATACCGTAAAACTGTCTGTAGTACAGCACCTATAAATACTGTATGCATTACTAATTCTACCCACCGTATTCTGAGTTGTATAAGGCGCACCGGGTTATAAGACTTAAGTTAAATTTCGGGCTCATTTTGTGTTATTAGGTGTGCATTATAGTCCAGAAAATACGGTATATGCGCATTATTCTGTAGCCTTTTTCAGAGCTAGTTCGAAAAATTTCAAGGAACATTGCATGTTTAATCACGTAGTTCCATCAAAAATATTTATCATGCTCTGATTGCTTCTTGGCAGACATGTTTAACTCAGTTATACATGTGTAAATTACCAGAAAATGGGGGTTGAGTAGAATTGTATAATTTTCTCAGAACACAATAAAATTCTCCAGGTTTGGTACAATATTTGTCCTTCAATTATGCATCTTTCTGTTGACGCCACTCATTTAATTGCAGCATTCCTAGTTAGCAGAGGTCTGATGAGCTAAGCTTCTTCTAATGAATATTCATGAGTAGCTTCTGGCTGCAGACATGTGTGCGTTGTATGACCTTGTGCTAAGAAGTGTTTGATGGTAGCTTAGCACAATATTTGCAAAAAGAGCAGCTGTTACCTCACATATGGCGCTTTTATTTTATTTTGTTTGGAGTCATAGCCTTTAATAAGACGTTTTGACCACAGGGACTTTACTCCAAAGCTAGGAAATTTGCTTGAGCTGCCAGAACTGTTGTTTAAAATTAGGCACTGGGTTATTTATCAAGGTCAGTCAAAGTCCAGTCTTTCTTTGAGCAACTTTTACTTTCAAGGTGGAGTCTGGAGCTATAAATGTTTATTTGGTTTGTTTTTAATTATCCGAAGGAAGTATAGAGAAGGGCAGCACGGCGGCGCAGTGGTTAGCGCTTGTGCGGCACAGTTCATGTGATGGGAACCTGTCGTGGGTTCAAATCCAGCTCCAGACTTTCTGTGCGGAGTTTGTATGTTCTCCCCGTGCTTGCGTGGGTTTCCTCCGGGCGCTCCAGTTTCCTCCCACATTCCAAAGACATGCATTTCAGGTGAATTGGTCGGTCCAAATTGTCCCTAGGTGTGAATGAGCGAATGAGTTGTCTGTCCCTGTGTGCCCTGCGATTGGCTGGCAACCAGTTCAGGGTGTCCCCTGCCCACTGCCCGATGATTGCTGGGATGGGCTCCAGCCCCCCGCGACCCTACTGAGGATAAGCGGTACGGCTAATGAGATGAGATGAGATGAGAAGTATAGAGAACTTAAAGATGGTGAAAGCATAGCTCTGATAATGACAGCTTTTTCTGCTCTTTGCTTTTCTTTCATATATCTTTATCATATTTAGTCAGCGACTTTTTTTTTGTGCTAGTGCTGTCCAACAGTTCCAAAGATATATCACTTTGAAATGAAAGAAAAGGACAAAAATAGTTAATTACACCATCTATCACTCACTAAGGAACAATTGTCCCTAATTCAAATTATTCATATCTACACAAATAGAGAAATTATTTTATCAAAAAAATTAATGTAAACCGATGACTGTAAATGTATGTACCACAATGGCGGGCCATGTATTAAAAGCTGACAGGTTTATAGCACCCCCCTGTTGAGCTGCTAGTGCTAGTAAATGTTTCCTCTTTTTTTATTGGCTCATTGGCTGTTGCTTCCCGGGGGGTCATCTGTTGAAAAAGCTTCGCAGCCTTGGCTAACCTAACAAGGTTTGCTTTAAGATAAACAATAAAGTTTCCTTGACAGCGCTTTTAACTGAAAACAGTAAAAGGTTGTGGATTGAGAGTCTCGTGTAATGTTGTGAGCGGGAAAAAAAATCAGTTCTCTTCTGGTTCTTGTCATACAAACGTCACTCTAATCTTGATGTCCCAGGTGTAATGACAAATGTTATTTCCTGCAGAGGTAAAACTTTCAGCATTGTAACAATGGCATCACATGACGCTAAAGCCAGCAACTGGGTGTCTGTATTATTTCCTCTTCATTAGAATGCACAGAACTGTTCCTCTCTAATGGAAAATATAAGTTGGCCAGACAGGGATTATCTGACATGACCCAGGGCAAAAGCGCAACTCGGCTGCCGTGTCATACGATAAGGCAATATGCGCACGTGAGTTGTCTTTTTTGGCCTGGCAGCAGGATACATATTTATACATGAATTAGACGTTCAGTATACTGTAATTACATGGCAGCTAATAAGGATGTCATCTGGCAAAGCTGGGGAGGAATAGAATGGCTTTCTAGATTTCGTCACCGTGCCTGTAACCCAGTATGATTACACGAGGGGATACATAAGATAGATATGGAGTTACTGTTAGTGTAACAGTACTTGAGAAAACAAATTTTTGTCTGTCAAATATGAATTTGGTAACAATCAATTGGGCCTATTTGCTATTGCTATAAGGCAGGCATGTCAAACTCAATTCACTTCCGGTGCCAGATTTGTTCTGTTCTTGGCCGCATTAATAAAAGAAAGTCAACTCCAAATATTTATCGTAGGTTTCTTTTTCCAGTACCGTTACTATGCCACAGTAGCGGGCTATGTATTAAAAGCTGTCAGGTTAGTGGCGCCCCTGTTGAGCTGCCATTGTTATATTATTATAATAAAATGTTCCATTTGTCCTTTTTCCAATGCTTTTGCCCCTACGGCCCTAGTGGTTAAGGAATCCACACTATCCACCCACCCACTAAGCTTTATTATTCAGCCTACATTTGTGGCCTACTCTATACATCATAATCACAGATTTCAATGGATCTTTTCTAAGTACAACACATTTTTTTCATAAACAATTTTAAAAAATGGTTTTCATGTCTTGCATTGAATTTGTTAACACTGGTGGATTTTTACAACTGAACCGACTTACCAAACTAAGCAAATAAAGTGAGAGCTATAAAAATGTATATATTTGCCCGAACTGTCATACTCATTGAAATTCATAACAATTAAATACAAAATTTAAGTTTTTGCGTCCTCAGAAAGCTTCACTGTAAACAGCAAGAGAAAAATGCCAATTTCTTTCTCAAGTTCAATGAAAACCACACAACTCCACTTAAACTCTTGCAGCAAATCTGAAATCATCCAAATCGTCATCAAGACAGTCTGTTGCCTGCGCACGCATAGCTATGAGACAAGAGAAATGTGTGGTATCCTCGCTGAATTGCTTAATCTCCCACAGTGACAGTTTCATCTTGAACAAAGTTGAGCTGTAAAATTATTTAATAAAAACTCTGTTGCGGCCCTTCAAAACGAGTGTTAATTGCGCTCAACCGTTGTGTTGTTCAACTCTGAATGCACCCAGACCTTGCATTTAAGATTTCTTTATTGGGCATCATTTTATCTCCATAAACTGTCCAAATTTTATTTGTAGCTCTAAAAAGCACTTGAGTATTGCATCTTTGCTTAAAAGAGCACGTCAGTGTGGTATGCTAGGCCAGCAAGGCTGTCATTATAACTGAGAAATGACTCAAACTGGCAGTGACTTAGACCGTAAGTTGATGAAATCGACACAACCACACTCATTACATTGAACGTTTACAGTGTTTTGGATAATGTCTCCTGGTGCAAAATCCAGTTAAATGCCCAAAACTCATGTCTTCTATTCGTGATCTGTATTCTGTCACATGATTTTGTGGCAACGCCTGTCCTCCCCATTATTGAAGGTGCACCACCGGTTTCCAGGTTCATGTCGTGAGACCAGTTTGCTCCTACTTTGTCCTCGGGGTGGTGGACATGAAGGAGGAAAACAACAAAAGAGAATTGCAGTTCAATAAATAAATGAATGGGCTTTATTGTCAAGATGCGATAGTACTGCTAATTATGCTACTGCTACCACATAGAATGGTATGGTCAGTGAGTGGGCTTCTATGTCAGGCCCCATCTCCAAACTTTAAATTATTGAACCCCTTACTGTTCACTCTAGTGCTGTGCCAGTAAGTGTAAATGATTGAGAAAGTGCATTATTATTTTTTATTCACAGATGGAATTAAATTACGTATGAGTAAATGGCAGCATGGGTGGCAGTTCTCAGGTGAGGCAGGACAGAACAGGACCAAAAAAAAAAACCCAACAGAAAAACGTCATACTGTCTGCCTTGCGTCCACCCTTACATAACAATCCCCCACCTGTGCCTTCAGTGTCACAGCTTGTCACGGCACGCCATCACTGCCTTTAATCTGCTAAATCGCTTCAACGCCACTCCTTCACGTAATTCTATTAAAGGCCAATAACGCTTTGTTTGGGCAGTTCTTTGGGAATGGGACTTTCAAGCCCCAGTTCATCCCGCTTAATAGCCTACTTCCTGTTGTTGTTGGACCCCCACGGCGAGTCGCTCTGGGAGATTAAAAAGCGTACGTGCTCGATGAAGATGCATTTGTGCAAACGTGATGAAACTTCTCTGCACAGCTGACCAAGCAAATTAAGAGCAGCAGCTTCTTATATCATCTCTGTATCAGATTGTTTTAACCACG
The DNA here is from genome assembly GCF_059441175.1 of Urocampus carinirostris. Classification (NCBI taxonomy): domain Eukaryota; kingdom Metazoa; phylum Chordata; class Actinopteri; order Syngnathiformes; family Syngnathidae; genus Urocampus; species Urocampus carinirostris. The sequence goes on from NC_142365.1 coordinate 30,720,222, forward strand.
TAGTCATCATCAAGTAGGGGTTAGTCTAACAAGACAAAATAAAAGGTGTACTGCTCTAAAATACTCGATTACTAAATACTTGACCTCCTGTGTCTATTGAGGGTTGATTATGCATTTTTCAATGGGCTGACCAAACCCTTCAAAAAAGTGAATATTATACAGCTGTACATAATAATTTACGTACAAGTTTGCCAGTATAAAATGGTGAAACATTGTTAAATCTGTGATTAATTTTCCTTACAATCACATTAAACTAGCAGAGAAGGTATCTAAATTACTATAATATTGTTACAATTCCATTTCAATTAAATAATTGCCACAATCACATTGGAATTGTTAATTTTATATGTGTAAATGTTTTAAAACTAATCAAAAATTCTTCAAATGTACCGTATTTTCCGCACTAAAAGGCGCACCGGATTATAAAGCGCAGCCCCCAAAAAATAGTGTTTTGTGATATACAGTATTTTCCCTACGTAAGGCGTACTGGACATTAAGACAAATTAAATTAAACTTACAGTAGAAGCTCGGGTTGCATGAACAATAAATAAATTAATTTCATTCATTTGTTCATTTTTTTATTTCAGACAGTTACATTATTTCTTAACGCATTGTAAATATGCAACAATCATAACTGAAACCCTAAATGGGAGTAGGACGAAGAATATTCAATAAATCCCACTCTTCACCTGTGAAACTAAAGTTCACAGGAGGTGCGAAACCAACTGTATGGTTCAAAATTAACTCATAGACAGCAAATAATAATTTTGTAACAAAGAAAATATTTATAAGCGTGTTACTACAGACATAGTAACACACACACACACACACACATTATGTATATTGACTGGTAACGGAATTCATTACCAGCATTGGCAAAAAGACAAATAGAACGGACAATAAGAAAATATACCAATGTACGGATAAGTACCAACAGTGCTGAGGACAAAAAAATAACATGGCAAGAAAACAGACATACATTACAGCAGTGTTTTTTAACCTTTTTTTTGAGCCAGGGCACGTTTTTTACATAGGAAAAATTTTGCGGCACACCACCAACAAAAATTGTTTAAAATTACACTGAACAGTATGTTTGATTACAATATAATTTATAACACCCCCAGTTCTTACAGCACAGACACTTGACAGTGACATAATATTTGCAGAAAATGATTCATTAATGTTTTATAAAATTTTAAAAAGTGACATTGGATAATTTCTCACGGCACACCTGACGATCTCTCACGGCACTCTAGTGTGCCGCGGCACACTGGTTGAAAATCACTGCATTACAGAGCACACTAAGACACTTGCAATGCTTACTGTGACCAAACCAACTGTTCTAAGAGTAGTTCAAACCCGTGAATATTTTTGGATTGTTTAAGTTGTAAACTCAGACTGTTCTATAGTTTCATACAATGTACAGACTCACAAAACCCCTTAGGCATTGTTTGAATCCTTACATTTTCTATAGCCTCTCAAATTATGAGCACATTCTTGAATTTCAAACATTTTCTGTACATTTTTGGGCAACATTTTGTTAAAAGCTTGACATAAAATCATAGCTATCATAGCTGTATTATATTTTACACGGTCCTGAACTTTGAACAACTTTGCAGCACTCAGGTTCCGTTTTTTTCCCACAATTCCCCACAACATGTGTAGTATTGAAGGATTAAGGTACAGTGCGTCCTTATCAAGGAATGCTTTTACCTTATTTAAAACTGTAAGGCTTTTAGAGATTTTTCTTTTCATGTGTCTGGTTTCCAAGCAAATTTTGTTTGTAAATACATTGGAATTAAAGGAATATATTACACATAACACAAATTAACATAAATGAACATAAATTCACATAATGCCATCTGGTTTAAACACTAAAATAAAATAATTAATTGATAAAAGGTTACTGTGTTGTACTCACTTTGAAGTATCCCCCCTTTTTTGTCTGACTAATTTTCTTTAATTGCTTTTTATTTTGACATTTCTCTCAACCATTACCCTTGCAAAACTTAAAATAAAGTACAAAAAAGTCCCGTTAGCTTTCTAACTTTACAGATGTAGTTAATCCAAGCTAAGGCATTTGAACAACTATTCAACAAGAGTACATTATTTCGTACAAAACGTTACCATAAACAAAAATCTTCATTCAAGTAATCACACTGCATTCCATACTTACAGACAAGTACTGTCCAAAGCAACAACAAAATAGGATTCGCAATGAGCGTTCAATAGTTGGTGTCTGAGCTGCTGTTGAAGTTCTGAACTTCTCTTTTGTTTCCTTTAGGCAAAAAACGATTAACATGTTAACCACAAGGCATTTGAAGACCACTCAATACAGTATGTAGGCTGAACAATTACCACATGCAGTACCATTTAATTGTAACTATGCATTTCCTATTTTATCCAAAGCACTTTCTGTATAGGAGGTGCACCAGATAATAAAGCAGACTTCGGGCCAATTTGTGGTTTTTAAGTGCGCCTTGTAGTCCACAAAATACAGCAAATAAACACAGGCTCGTACATGCAAGCCAGGTAAAGTAACAGAATTGCACACCTGTCAACCTGTACGTTTTTGCCGTACAATGTACGTTTATTATGCATTTTAAGAAGTGTACGACGCACCAGAAAATCTGTACGGAAAAATGCAAATTAGGCAATTATGGGTACCATCCGTATACACCAACTATCACGAAACGGCAAATCAATCAAGTCAAATGAGTTCACCGAGGAAGCCTCTATCTCGGTATCGTTTTTTTCGTTGCAGACGAAGGGAGCGGTTTGATGTAGTGAAAGGAGGTCCGTCTCTTTTTAGAGAACCATTTTTTTCGGCTCTCAAACGGCTCACTTGCTTTGATGCATTGTATTATGAATTATTATGTTGTATAAAGAAGTGGAGAAAAAAAGGAAGTATAACATGGGAACATGAAAAAAGACAGGTTTGTGGTTATCCCTTTAATCGGTATATTACCAACAATAATTTAATGCAGACAATGAATTAATAATTTGAATAAGAAACTGTATCATTCTACTTAGTTATATTTGCATGTATTTTTCCTTCAACAGTGAACGTTCAAGCTACTTAATTTTTGAACTTTTTTTTATAATAAACATCATTCATGTCGAGCAACTCAGGATCTCACAACAAAATGTTAATGAACAATATATATGATATAACGATGCGATTGGCTGGCAACCAGTTCAGGGTGTCCCCTGCCCACTGCCCGATGATTGCTGGGATGGGCTACAGCACCCCCGCGACCCTAATGAGGATAAGTGGTGTGGCTAATGAGATGAGATGAGATGATATAACGAAACACATGGACAATATAACATGTTAAACTACATAAATAAACACGTTTGAAAAAATAAATATGGTGTAAGATTATTTTGTATTTTGTGGGGGAAAATACGACAGTTTGTAAGGGCATGGAGCCGTGGAGGTTGACAGGTATGGAATTGTTTTGAGGCAAACAAAGTCAAGTAAAATCACATGTGTTTTGATGAATAAAGGTTGCAGAAACTGTCCTACTGAAGGCAAATGTAAAACAAGTTGTATATCTTACTCTTGAGTCCAATGGAGTGCATTTAAAGACAGACAAAAAACTCACACACACTTGCTGGCAGTCCACTGTGAATTGAGGGAGGAGTGTGTGCGTGGGTAGGCGGTCTCTTTTACACATGCAAACACACACTTCTCTCACGCTCTCTCTTTTTCTCTCTCTCGCTCTGTATCTCCACACAGAGCTTTCAGTTCGCTCGGGCATGCAAGGAAGACAGTATGTGCCCGCTTTAACGTATGCGGGACTAATGTCGAGATTCTCCTGTCTCAGGGAACCGCCGAACAGAGGTACAGCAGTTTATAATTTTCAATCCCGACAGTTTTTAACCCTAATTTTCCTATCTATATATGATTGTTTGTGTGCGGCAGGGAGACACGAGCCCACGTGTGTGTGTGTGTGTATGTGGTTAATCCTGCCCGTGTAGGCGCGAGCATTGCTACTCATTTATTTACGTGCATGCTCAGTGGGCTGAGCGTTTATTAATCATTCATATTCAAAAGTGGCGCACGCGCACACACAGACGCCACAAACACACTGTGTACGATAACAACTAACCGCCAAAAGGAATGACTGACATCCCTCTTCATGCACTTTGCATGTTCTTGAAACAAGAAAAAAGCTTATAATGGTTAATGTTAGTGTATGATATAATTTACAACAGGGGCCATTAACCTTTTCGAAGCTGAGGGCTACTTTTTGTTACCCAATGGCACAAAGGGTTAGCATTTCTGTATACATTTCTGAAACAACAACTTAATTTGTTAATATTTTGTTACTCTCTTGTTCACGGATTATGGATCTCTTAACCACCTAAGTTGTCTGGGCACCAGTGAGGAAGCAACTTGAATGCTTGTTTCTATGATCGGACAGCTTTCTCCACTGCTAATGGTTCCTGGCCTGTTTTGGGTCACAACAAATTTGCCACCAGTCCATTCCTTGATGTTGTTGTCCAAGTTCATTTTCTGTCCTCCTCTTCTCCTGCCCCTTTCGACTTAGCCCTGGAGAATCATTTTGGCCTTGATGACCTTGTGACGTTTTTGTCTGCGCACAGTTGACAACAGTTCTTCATAGAGTCCAATGTGCCCTTTGATGGTGTTGCGCACCGTTTCTTTTGTCACTTGTGCTTTTAGCTGATGCTTAGAGGTTTCCATTAGCATCACAGCTCCATAGCCTGGATTTTCCTTTCCAGTTTTGCTCTGAGAATCCAGGTCTCTGCAAGCGTAGACGAGATGGAAGTAACCAACGCTTGCATGAGTTTGATCTTTGATTTCACTTCTATGTTCTATGTACCTCCAGATGAGTAAAACTCTGGCCAGTGCTGCCATGGTTTGAGTTATTATTTCCGGTTCTGACCCCTCTTCTGTTGTGATATCTCCAAAATGTTCAAATTTGGTGACAGGTTCATATTCTTGGTGGTTAATGGTGGTTTTTGTGGTGGTACCTTTGGGGTCATTACTTGGTTGTGATTATTAGAAGTTAAGTCAACCACTTAAACAATCTGTCAGTTGGAAATCAATTTAAGGAGAAAATTGAAATGATCCATCACTGGTAAGCTATTTTCAGAACCTGGTTGTGCGCCCTTAGGATATTTAGGGTTGCCAACCTCGCACAACGGTGGAAACCCCTGACTTATTTTTTTTCATAGAAATATTAGAAAGCTATATTCTACCACAAATGTGTGACCTTTTACCTTTTGTGACCTTTCTCCTGCCTCCATTCCGCACATCTGATCCATATAAACTCATGGTGGAGCATTGGCTCAATTCACCTTCCAATAATTAGTATTAAGTACATTTACAAGATAAAGAGGGTTTAAGGATTATGGACTCACTCTCAATTTAAATTAACTGTTAAAGAGGTTTACATGTCAACTGTTTATTAGAGGGGATCCAAAATGGGAACCTTTATAAATGGTATGTATTGTTGTGCTTGTGTTGTACAGATAACCCAAGAAACACAAAGGGTTATAACTGTTATAACAGTGCTCATTTGCTTATAGTATATGCTTTATTCCCTGCAAAGAACGATTGGTATTATTATGACTTACTGAGCAAGTGTTCTTGAAAAATCTCTTTTGAATAATTCCAATGTATCAATATTGTTTCACACCCGGTGGGTTGGGAGCCAAAAGTGGGCCATGGACCTGTTTGAGTAGGCCTTTACATTGGTGAAATAATGCTATGGAAAAAAAAACAACTGAACGTAATGTAAACTCCTTAACAGTTGATGGCGATAATTCCCTGCAAATGTAAGTCGACAGCCGCTATTTCACACCACAGAAAAAGACTGATTTTGTCTTCACATGAGGCACGTGATCAAACAAAGATGCAGCGGAGAATGTATGAGACGCATTTTGGACATGATTAAAATGCAACTTATTTAGCATTAAAGGGAATATTATTATTATTACTTAAAGTCGTTGTGGTTTTTCTGCTCATTTTTATGTGAAAATATTCTACTATCTCTGGTTTACACTGCACAATCCTCTTATTCAATACATATTAGAAGTGGATTTTTTTTTATGTGGGTCACGGCTTGTAATTAGGGAAGGGTGGTGGCTCCTGAAGTCAAACTAGTTTAGGAACACTGCTTTAGTATATTATCTACTATGTAAATGAGTCAATATCCGCTGTTTATTTTTCCCACACTGTAGCTTTAGTGAAGGAGTACCTCCACTGATAATGTGTCACTTCCTGGTCGCCTTGCAGTGTGTGTTTCAAAAGAGGTGACCTGTGAATGGATTTATAGTGGCAAATAAAATGCATGCATGTCTGTCTTGCGTGTGTGTGTGTCTAAAAGTGTGCGTGAATGTATGTACTGTACTTTGTTTTGGGCTTCAGCTGAAGCCCGAAGCTGCAGAACGTAGGCAAAGAAGCCATTATCTTGTTCAGTCTGATTATCCCTGTCAAAATGTACAAATGTGGGTGGGTGGTTGGGTGTCACAACCATGTGCCCTGTGTGCGCACGGTAAAGCTAATAAAGTACGTAAAAGGGGGATGGGACTTGGGGAGGCAAGCCCTGTGGCGTAAATGTGAGTGTGTGTTTGTTAATGTGTGCGTTTTGAGTGACCCACTTTGATACTCTGCCCTTGCCCTTCATATCTATCGTGCATATGAATACTTGATTGCCTTCAGGGGCTCTTGCCTCTTTACCAATCAATAATCCGTCATTGATCCGTCTGTTGGTTATATGTCACAATAGGCATTGCTTGTGCAGCAAAGACGCTCATTACATACACTTCTGCTATAAAAACAAATCACCAAGTCAGCAGTCCTTGAATACATCATGTGTTCGGCGTTGTGATGCCTTTTAATTAAAATAATGCTAATAAGGAATCCTGAGTAGATGTTGTTATCGTTTCTGTTTCTTATCGACAAAAATGAACTTATTGGCCTTTTATGTTTGCTCTCTATTTTCTCCTGCTGAGCAAATACAAAGCTTCAAAACTTGAGCACATCTACACACATGCAATCAGGCAGCGTTTGTGTTTTTTCTTCTACCAATCCTAGAAAAAGCATGCTTCATGAAAGTGACAGCCGATGGAGTTGATGCGCTGAAATGTTTATACTGTATTGTCATTATACGTGTTGGATTGCTTGTAGAAAGATACAGTGGACGTGATTTATACGTAGATAAAAACACTAGCGCTGATGGATGGATTGATAAATTGATAACAATGATAGCTACTGCTTTTTTTCAGTTCAGCATTAATATGAGTGCCAATGCAAGGAGCTTTTAACACAACATAAAATTTCACAATACATGTTCTAGAAGACCTTCAATCCCCAAGATTGCATTTTCGTTCAAATCAGATCATCATTTTTCTTTTATTCTTCTAACTTTTTTTTTGAGTTCCCGATTGTTAATCTGCATGGGTCGCAACAACCGATACTTTTAAATAACACTTTGTCTAATTGCCTTCTTCTGAAGATAATGAAATGCCAGATATTTATATTATATCTTTAGATATTATTTACAGTGATAAATAAGGATGTCACTTTAAACCACACGTGTCACCCGCCGTTTAATCATATCCGGCCCGCAAGACCATTTTACAGTATTGTTATTAATGGTCCGTCAATATGAAGAACGCCGTCTCATCCCTGGACATCATATTCTGACGTTTTAGTCACTGTACCTATTCCTTCATCTATGACGTTTACTATACTATATACCAGGGATCGGGAACCTATGGCTCGCGAGCCAGATACGGCTCTTTCTATGAGCACCTATGGCTCCGAGACAAATTTAATTGCATGCAAAACTTGAGCCATTGATCCTGTTCAGATACATGCAAAGCCAAACTAAAGCTGAATTATAAACCAGTACTTTTCAGAATATATAGGGCACGTTTTCACTACAATTTATAGTCAAGGTGTCACCCAAAAAAAAGTCGTTTTGGCTGTACAACGCTAAAGAATCCTTTATATAAAAGCTCACCATATAATCTGTGTTCAAATTGTAAATACGCCGAAACACCTGAAGAGAACTTAAACTTATTTGATTGGGTGAGTGGGAGGGATGGGTGGAGCTATGCAAAAAGTGCAAGCACTCCCTCCCATCTCTCGCCCTACTCCGTCGGCGCCAAAGATAAGCACATAAGGCTCCCTGTTCTCAGAATGTTGTGACGTTTTTACAAAATAATTTGTGTAGCATTTTCATATTTATACTTTTGACAGGAGATATATTAAGGAGAGCAAAATCTTTTGGGATATTTACGTTTTTTTAATATATATTCATTGACATAGGAGCAAAGGAATTTGAATTTTATTTTAATGTTAAGTTGTTTAAGTTAAGTTCTAAGTTGTATAATTTAACAAGATATTTTTATTTACAGCAAAATAATAAATACTGTATAAGTGATATAAGGTTTACATTCAATAATCTTTTCTGTTTTTATTCATATTTATGTTCCAAAAACATTCAGTTTAAGTGTGTTCAATAAATGTTTATCCTGGTTGGCCCGCGACCTTAAGTGTGTTTTGAATTTTGGCCCCTTGTGCAATTGAGTTTGACCTCCCTGCTTTAAACTAACCATAATATTAAAACAATATTTTTTTTTTTACAATTTAATGAATAAGAGAATACATATTAAATTTCAATATAGGCACCATCACCTTGAGTAATTTTAGAACAGAATATGGCGGGTGGGTTATTCACCCTTCAAGTTCTTGCAAATTTTTATTTAAGTAACCTCTACAAAACCCCCCACATTAATGGAACAGTGTGTATTATTTGCGGTAAATTTTGCTCTTCTTCAGCGCAATTAATTCAGTCACAATTTATGTAGTATAATGGTGATTAAATCTGCCCAATAGCTTGTGACAACACAATTTGGGAACATTTACAGCGGATTTCCTCATTTAAAAACGGTGTGTATTTTTAAAAATTTGGATGTTGCTGTATTATGTTGAGCAACCGAAAACGAGCGACACAAAAAGTGAGAAAGAATACAAATTACAGAGACTCAAAGTGACCAAACTGTTCATTTTTCTTTTCATTTTTTTCCCAGCCATTTGCGAGGTTTTAATTTTTTGGGTACCTGCAGCAGAAAAACGGTGGGCAATTATATCAGCTCCTTCTAGGTGAAGCTCCATCCATCCACCCATCCATTACCTGAACCACTTATCCTCCGTAGGGTCACAGGGGTGCTGGAGCCCATCCCAGCCATCATCAGACAGTGGGCAGGGGACACCCTGAACTGGTTGCCAGCCAGTCACAGGGCATACAGAGACAGACAACTCACTCGCTCGCTCATTCACACCTAGGGACAATTTGGACCGGCCAATCAACCTAACATGCATGTTTTGGGAGGAAACCGGAGTGCCCGTAGGAAACCCAAACAAGCACGGGGGAGAACATGCAAACTCCACACAGTGAGATTGACCTCAGTACTGTTCCACACACACGCTAACCACTATTCCGCCGTGCTCTAGGTGAGGCTCATGTTTTGTAAAATAAATGCAAATCTCTAGACATAGAAGTATTTAAGAAAATGCATGTTGATGTTATAGTTAATGTTCTTGCTTATTTTTTAATCAATATTTTGTTTTAATGAATGTTTTTTTTACCACTATGAGGCGCTAAACAAAACACACGTTCCCATTTGAGACATATAATACATTATAATAAATAGTAAATATTTTGAAATGCTTTTCAATAACCTTTTAAATACCTCAAAATGCTATATTTGATATTGAAACGAAAATATAGATACTTTCTTAAGACAGACAAGCAACAGACAGAGAATGCTTCAACAGCTCCACATGGTTCCTTAACACATTTGTTCGAGTCATCGCGCAATACAAAATTTACGCATGTCAGTTTGCGTTCCGACCGGTCCGGTTGCGCGGGTTGTCATACTGCGAGAGCACACATGACTTGACTTGGTGAGCGATTGGGAAGAAGGGGGTACTTTCCACCCTTGCTTTCCTTCCTTTTTCAGCCTGTGATGACTATGGGCTTTCCCCCCTGTTTTTCAGTCTTTTTCCTTTTATCCATTCTCTATATTCATTCCCATTTCATCGTGCTAGCCCCACCATGCTCACTCATTATCTTTAATCAGTATTGGCTTACAGTGTGTCTTTTTGTTAGCTGATGTGTTTGTTTGTGTCCAATTTCTTTGTGTGTGAATTCCTCTACTTTCATCATTTGAAGCCAAATTTGCATTATTTGGGCTATGTTCACACTGCAGAGATTTTTGTGTGAAATCCGATGTTTTTGTGATATTGTTCACTAGGGCTGTACGATGAACCGAAATCGAATCGATATCCCTATTTGATGTAGTGCGATAGTGTAATCGCCAAACACTGCGTTTTTTTTCCAATAATTAATAGTCCCATGTTGTCATTTGAGTGATGGAGAGTTTGGCCAACAAGAATTGTCACATTTTTAAATGGCACCAACTAAAAAAGGCAAGGCAAAGTTTGCAAGACTTTGATAGGCTGGTGTAATCTGTCAGTCAGTCCAAGAGCCCTTGCACAAATGGCCACCAAAACAAATGGTACAGCTTTTAGTTTTAGTGGCTCGTTACATTGCAAAAAAACCCCTCATTAATTAAATCAAACTCATAGGAGAGTCAGAAAAGCGCAAAAAAAAGCTGATCAGCAGCAGGTGCTGACTGGATTTTATCGCGTCCGTAATTAACTGAGGCTAACAGCTAGGCTAAGAACTCTTAAGCCACCACTGCCGAACGTGGCTTGTCACCAACGCCAGATCCATTATCCATGAAATGGACAACTCGGAGCTACTACTCGGGGGAAACCGCTACATTTGTGACTCTTGTATTTTAATCATCATAAAGACCTTTCAGAAGTCGCGGTAACCCGACTCTACGGTGTAGCTAGCTAGCCTCTCTCTAAATCTTTTTCTAACACTAAAAGGAATAGCCCGTCAATTTCGTTTTTCTTTTGTATAATGACAATAAAGTATATTTTTTTCAACTGAAATTCCGTTTTTATTTGTAGATCTATAGTTATTTTGTTCGTCATATTCTCAGTCTCTAAGGACGTCATCTTAGGTTAAGTTTGCATGTCACTATGTTTAAGTCCTCCCCAAAAATAAAAAAGCAAAGAAATGCACTTTTCTTGTTAAACCAAAAATTGCATTGAAATTGCATTAGATTTTTTCCAAAATCGTGCAGCCCCATTGTTAACTTGACTTACTAATTGCGGCATGTGGGCGACTTAATCTTTCTGTTTGAACGTGCCACACATGCGCAGAAGAGGACGTGTGACGTCTCACGCAATGCGCTAATGTTTGCGGAACTATTCATGGATTTTAACAGTTGAGGGTTGTTCCTCCCCAAATATTAATTAAATCCAAAACCTCCCTTTCCCCGTCGAATGCTTTTTGTGTGGTGGGATTTGAATGTAAATATTGTTGACTACCACTAGAGGATTCTATCGCTTTAAGAATGAACATGTTGGAAATATTTGATGCTATGTTGGCTGTTCTGTGAGTTACAAAATAAACAAGTGTTCATCCTCCATGAATGTGATATTTAATGGAACTGTGTTTTTGCGCTTTCTCCCTCCTGGTTGAAAGCAGAATACTAATGTCTGCCGTGTATCGATGATGTGCGGGTCCCGTGAATGCTCTGGAGGAAAGGAGGGAGTAGGGGAAAGAGGGTGTAGAGTAATTTATTGCACATGCTTGCGGTTTTCTTTAGTTCTAAGATGAAAACGGTGAAAGTAAGAAGAGGATTGTTTGAAATACAGTCCAAATGCCGACCAAACCCCCAAAAAGATGACGGATGTTATTCGAGCGCATCTAAGAGACTCCTGTACTTACACGCACAAATCAAGCAGCTTGAAAGGGGCTGCCATGATGATTTCAGCCAAAAGATGGCGTCAGCAAATCGAATATTTTAAAGTTACGGACACCACCGTTAAAAAGTTAAGTTAAACGTTTTCTCTATTATGTGTTGATGATCAACTGAGTTCAAAGATCCCTTGTACTTTATTTTCCTCTGCACCTATTTGATTTTGTCTTTTAGCAGAGCTGTTCAGGGCAGAAGTTTGAGTAATGGGGGGCTAGGAGGAGTGCTGAAGAGTGACATAATGCTCATCTCTGCATTAAAAAAAAATTTATTATATTTGTCAGTGTTTGTCAAGTAGAATCCAAACGCCAACACAAACCCCAAGAAATATAAAAAAAAGAAGAAGTTTGTTTGAACAATTCCAAGATATGCACGTACTTGCACGTGCATCATTGATGAGGTGACGGAGGCTACAAGCCAGGAGATGCCGGCTTAGATCAACAAAGTTCCAAATCCTGCACAACTCCTTTAATAATATAACTGCTAAATTAGGACATATCATATTTTAATGATCCATGGTAACAATAAACACAGCCACCAATGCATTATCAATTGTTTTATTGAACGAATGACACCACAATAAAACATTTAATAAAAAAGCTACAGCCACAGCTGAGGTCTAAGCACTCGACACACAAACCAAATAATAGGCATTTGGCCAACTTTTCTGCCTTTTTTACTGAGCTATGAATTTTGCCTCTGCTTGTTAGAAAATAGATTCAAAAGTGTGTGTGTATGCTATTGTGTATAGCTTATAATGGTAAGCCAGATCCAGAATCAACTCCAAAGCAATTTTTAAATTACATTTTTGTGAAAAAACTGTCAAATAGATACCCTAATCAACTGTCCTTGATGCACCATTTTTCCAAAGCTGTACGTGTGAAAGGAACTTTGGTGTCCTCTCATTACTGCTTCGGCCAGTTGACCTGGAAGCGATTCGAAGCGCTGCCTTTCAAAGGCTGTGATAAAGGCTCAGTGTGGCGTGTTGCCTTCCTTTAGTTTCATTATCTTGTTGTCGTGTGCCTTTCAGGCACGTGTGTAGTGTTCATTTTCATATGTGCCTGTCTATAGAATAACAATGACTTTGTCCCTGTCCGTCCGAGGGGCCTGTGTCACACTGAGCTCTTGCAGGTCACTAATGCGCAGAGGCCTGGCTCAATTCAGCTTGACAACAAAAAATAGTGTGTGGGGTCTGTGAATGTGTGTGTCTTATCTAACAGGAAATGGACCCACTGACCTGGATCCAACATCATTCACTTTGGTTTTCGTCCCAAGATATCTTTAAAGAGCCTTCCAGTATGCTCATGGTGTATGCGTTTGGGGAAGCTTTAACCCAAGACTTTTACGTTGCCGAATTGAGTTTTCTGTTAAAACTGGACTTTGACCCCTGTTGAATTAAGTCATCTCTGTTTCAAAAAGAAAAAGAAGGTACCTCAACCTAATAGGCTACTGTATTTGCCTCTCAGGGGACTGGACTTCTGGAAGTGAGAATAATGTTTATTCTAGAATGCAGTATGTGACGTACTAATCCCCACAAAATTACAATGAGCTTTGTCAACTCTAAAAAATTTATGAATTCAACAATATCACTGTTCTGTAAAATTAAATTGTGGTATTTTTTAAATTCAACTTCACGAAGCTATGTCGGTTGCTTGTGCCCTTGGCAAGCAGAGCCTTGTAAGTAACTGACAGGACTCGGACCACAGTTCGCCGTTCTTTGATATTGTTAAAGCGTAATCTTAAATAAATTCAAGTTTTTAGCAGATGTAGATAAATGGCAATAAATCAACTAGCTACAGAGCCATAAACAGTCATTTTGCTTGGATTAACAAAAAATCATAATCCAAGTATAACATTCGTCACGTTCACTGGAAGTTTGTGGCATCTATACCATTTTAAACAAATATTTGCCTAAAAATCTTTGAGCTCTTGCACTGTGAATGACCTAAATCAGCTGGATTTGCCTAGTAACCTGATGAAGGATTAAGAATAAGTAGATAGTATTTGCTTAGCTTCAGGGTAAAAGTTGGCAAACATTGTATTGTGTTTTGTGTCAAAATTCTTGTCGCAAAGCAACTGAGTGAAAGTGGGATCATGTTCAAATGACATCTGGAAGGCATTCTTTATTATGAACCTCTTTTACAGTATTTGGTAGAACCAGTGTCATAATGATCTTGGGTGTTGGTGTGCACCTAAGAGCCACACCCTGTCAATGCCACAAAACAAAAGCAGCAGGTGTGTGCTGGTGAGAAAGGCAAAGATGGCAGGAACGCAGATGTTCTCACCTTATCTGTAAAAAAATAAAACAGCATATCACACCAACAACAGTGGGTTAGGATTAGAAATACCTCATTAAGTTTACAACAGAAGAATTTGCGTTCAGGTCTTTCCAGTAGGGTGGCGTTTGTCTGTGAAATTCTGTCTGAGAGTTCTTCGCTGTTGCCGTGCATTGTCCTCTGTCTGGGCTGCTATTTATTTGCGAGTGCTGTGTTGATTCAGGTGTAGGAACCTGGCAAGATAACATCCCACCCCTACCCTGTCCTCTATATGCCTCTTTTACTGCCAGAGCTTTGTTGTTGATAACAGAGGGATTAGGAGCCTTTCTTACAGAATTTACTTGGTGTTTTAGAGGTTTATAAACATGTGCCATTCAAACAGCTGAGTACAGTCAACAGTGGTGGGTTTTTAAGGGAGATATCTACATATCTACAGTGTATATATATATATATATATATATATATATATATATATATATATATATATATATATATATATATATATATATATATATATATATATATATATAGTTTCCTTAAACAAGGATTAGAAGTACTATAACACGGGTGGCGAACAAGTTTGACACAAAGAGCCGAAATTTTTAACTGTGAGAGTCAAAGAGCCACACCACGCACTGACCTGCCATGACAGACAGACACACACAAACACACACAATCAAAAACATATTATTTCCCATAACACACTCCTCTCCTTACAATACAACAAGTATTGTTCTTGTGTTGATTTCAAGGAAAGTGTCCACCCTCAATACACACACACAAAAAAAAACTAAACATGAAACAAGGCAAAGAGCTACCGTATATAGAAGCCACGTGTTCGCCACCCCTGTACTATAATATCCTTTATTTTCCTAGGGTATTTTATATATATATATATATATATATATATATATATATATATATATATATATATATATATATATATATATATATAGTCCAGCTTTCCCTTTCTCTGTTCCACAAAACCGCCATTAATGCAAACGCCCTCAATCATCACAGGAAAAATCATTTTCAAGTGTCTGATAGTACCCTAATATTGGTCAATTTGTAGGTCATGAAGAGTTAGCTCAGAAATTAGGAACTTTAAAAGGTATTGTTTACAACATGGGTCTCCAACGTCGTGCCCCCGGGTACCAGGTAGCCTCCCTCAGAGCAATATGTCATGGGTTTCTGTGATTTCGTGGGAAATTTGATTTTTAACCGGCATGATGTTTAATGGTTGACTGAGTCTATTTTAACCTCTAATGATTACAACTTGGTAATAACATAGTAACGTAACAACAACTTAGTAACAACATGGTATTTTCAAATTGCAAATCAAACTAATAGCCCTGCATGCTTATCGTAACAAAAAAGTAAGCGCTCAGTTTCAAAAAGGTTGGGGACCCATGGTTTACAGTACCCTAACAGAACCCATCTACGTCCCATTTGTTATCGCGTGAACCCCAGTAATCTTGCATATTGTCTGTTGGTTTGGTTTGTTTGTTTTAAGAGAATAGAACAAACCAATAGAACATCCAGAAGGAGACAAACAAAAGGGGTTAAAGTCACCCAACAAAAAAAGCTCACACAAATAGTTCTGTTTGTAATTTGTGGAGTAGAGTTTAAGAATATTGCCTTAGTTGTTGAGATGAAATAAATTTTGGCCTTTGATTAATTACTATGCATATTCCCTCTTGATTTTGTGGTTTCTTGAGGGCATATTTCCCACCTCTAAATACTGGGCCAATCACTGTTGACAACTAGTCTCAAATATACAAATTGAACTGGGCCGCCGTCCTCCCTACACCAAATCCCCAACATTTTGATGTAATCCAGACTTGAGGAAGCTGTATCAGCACATCTATTATCTGTTGGTTGCTGTGTCATGCCCGAGTAGAATTAAACATTCCCAGACTACAACTTCTAACAGTACTCCAGTGGCTTAGCATGGATACCTACCAAACGAATGGTTACTATTGATGTTATTGTTGACGTCAGTTTCCTTTCGGCCCCTCTTTCATCCTCCCCCCGTGTCTCTGCTGACCCTGCCAAAGTGTAGCTTGCTCTCTCCAGCTGGAAAGTTTTATTTTTTGCAGAGCCTCAGCAATTTTCTTAGCGCTGTGTCACCTTGTTGTATCCAGTTAGCTCCCATTTCAACAATTCGCTTCTCTCGCTCGGAATTAAGTTCTCAATGTGTACGAATCGGACTTAATATTTTAGAGTTCTGTTCGTTACCAGCAACTCCTTAGCAAGGGGATGTATTAGCCAAAACCAAAGCAGAAATGCGTTGTTGTTAGATACACACATAAGCAGCTATTTAAAACATTATTAGTAACTGTTCTGTAAGTTATCATATTTAGGGTTTATTCCGAACAATCAAAAAAATTACATGGAAGGCCTCACTAATAGTGTGGCTCCAAACAGGGCTGCACGATTCACCGAAATCGAATCGATATCGCGATGTGACGTAGTGCGATAGTGTAACCGCAAACCACTGAGGTTTTTTCAAGGATTCATAATTCCACTTTGTTATTTACTTGACGGAGTGTTTGGCCAACATGAATGGTCACATATCGGAGTTTAAAATCGCCGGCCAATCAGAAGCAGTTTTAATGGATCCACCCAATAAATGCAAGGCAAAGTTTGCAAGACGTGTGTACACAACTTTGATAGACTGGTGTAAA
The DNA here is from genome assembly GCF_059441175.1 of Urocampus carinirostris. NCBI lineage: Eukaryota > Metazoa > Chordata > Actinopteri > Syngnathiformes > Syngnathidae > Urocampus > Urocampus carinirostris. Next base: position 30,737,065 of record NC_142365.1, read on the forward strand.
CTGCCAGTCGGCTAAACACCGCGTACACAAACGGCCACAGCTCGTAGCTTTGCCAGCTCGTTACGTTGAGAATAAATTCATTACTTAAATTGGAAAGTCAGAAAAGCGCAAAAAAGCAGGCGCTGACTGTATTTTTATCGCGACCAGAAATTGACTGAGGTGTTGCCGGATGGCTAAGCTAACAGCTAGGTTAAAAACTCTTAATGTCACGAGACGAGGTGGCGTGGAGTGGGATGACCGGACCAGAACGGAGGCAGGAGGCAGGAAGGGAGAACTCATATGCGTTGACGATCATAAGTTTTATTTAACAAAATAAAAGTCGCCCAATACTCCGGGACCAATACAGAGTTCCTCCGGCACGAACTCAACAGGACAAGGCATAACAGACGGAAAATGTTTAAACCTAAAACAGGACAAGGCATAACAGACCTGGGATTGTGTAATGAGCCAGCGCCCGCCAAACCCAAAATCCAGCCTTAAATAGCAGACCAGCAATCAGCTGATCTGCTGCAGCTGAGTTCGGGGGCGCGGCAGACTGGTAGCCATGGCGACCGTGACAGAGCCCCCCCTTTAAGGGACAGCTCCTGAGGTCCCCAAAAAATAAAAAAAATAAAAATAAAAAAATAAAATACTACCTCACGCCCCGGAATGGTTCGAGGCTCGGCAGGGTTGGGGGGGGCCGGCAGGCAAACTGGACCGGCAAATACGAGGACAGACAGAGAATCAGAACCGGCGAACACGAGGACAGACAGGGAATCAGAACCGGCGAACACGAGGACAGACAGGGAATCAGAACCGGTGAACACGAGGACAGACAGGGAATCAGAACCGGCAAACACAGAGGACAGACAGGGAATCAGAACCGGCAAACACAGAGGACAGACAGGGAATCAGAACCGGCAAACACAGAGGACAGACAGGGAATCAGAACCGGCAAACACAGAGGACAGACAGGGAATCAGAACCGGCAAACACAGAGGACAGACAGGGAATCAGAACCGGCAAACACAGAGGACAGACAGGGAATCAGAACCGGCAAACACAGAGGACAGACAGGGAATCAGAACCGGCAAACACAGAGGACAGACAGGGAATCAGAACCGGCAAACACAGAGGACAGACAGGGAATCAGAACCGGCAAACACAGAGGACAGACAGGGAATCAGAACCGGCAAACACAGAGGACAGACAGGGAATCAGAACCGGCAAACACAGAGGACAGACAGGGAATCAGAACCGGCAAACACAGAGGACAGACAGGGAATCAGAACCGGCAAACACAGAGGACAGACAGGGAATCAGAACCGGCAAAACAAGAGAGATAAAATCAGAACCGGCAAAACAGGAGCAGCGGAGTCGGACTGGCAGGCAGCGGAGTCGGACTGGCAGGCAGCGGAGTCGGCCCGGCAGGGAATCAGAACCGGCAAACACAGAGGACAGACAGGGACAGACAGGGAATCAGAACCGGCAAACACAGAGGACAGACAGGGAATCAGAACCGGCAAACACAGAGGACAGACAGGGAATCAGAACCGGCAAACACAGAGGACAGACAGGGAATCAGAACCGGCAAACACAGAGGACAGACAGGGAATCAGAACCGGCAAACACAGAGGACAGACAGGGAATCAGAACCGGCAAACACAGAGGACAGACAGGGAATCAGAACCGGCAAACACAGAGGACAGACAGGGAATCAGAACCGGCAAACACAGAGGACAGACAGGGAATCAGAACCGGCAAACACAGAGGACAGACAGGGAATCAGAACCGGCAAACACAGAGGACAGACAGGGAATCAGAACCGGCAAAACAGGAGAGAGTCAAAATCAGAACCGGCAAAACAGGAGCAGCGGAGTCGGACTGGCAGGCAGCGGAGTCGGACTGGCAGGCAGCGGAGTCGGCCCGGCAGGGAATCAGAACCGGCAAACACAGAGGACAGACAGGGACAGACAGGGAATCAGAACCGGCAAACACAGAGGACAGACAGGGAATCAGAACCGGCAAACACAGAGGACAGACAGGGAATCAGAACCGGCAAACACAGAGGACAGACAGGGAATCAGAACCGGCAAACACAGAGGACAGACAGGGAATCAGAACCGGCAAACACAGAGGACAGACAGGGAATCAGAACCGGCAAACACAGAGGACAGACAGGGAATCAGAACCGGCAAACACAGAGGACAGACAGGGAATCAGAACCGGCAAACACAGAGGACAGACAGGGAATCAGAACCGGCAAACACAGAGGACAGACAGGGAATCAGAACCGGCAAACACAGAGGACAGACAGGGAATCAGAACCGGCAAACACAGGACAGACAGGGAATCAGAACCGGCAAAACAGGAGAGAGTCAAAATCAGAACCGGCAAAACAGGAGCAGCGGAGTCGGACTGGCAGGCAGCGGAGTCGGACTGGCAGGCAGCGGAGTCGGCCCGGCAGGCAGCGGAGTCGGCCCGGCAGGCAGCGGAGTCGGAGTCGGCCCGGTAGGCAGCGGAGTCGGAGTCGGCCCGGCAGGCAGCTGAGTCGGAATCGGACTGGCACGCAGGGGAGACGGAATAGCAGGCAATCGGCACAGGAGTCGGGCAGGCAGGCATGAGAGTCGAACAGGCAGGCGTCAATTCCTCCCGGGACCCCATTCGAGGCACAGCAATGGCCACGACGGGCGGGGCCGTGGTTCGAACGGGCAGGGAGTCGAAGTCGGACTCAGTGGGCGCTTGCCAAGCTGCGTTCTCCAGGTCTCCCCAAATCGCGCTGGGATCGTTCGCTGAGTTCTTGTCGTGGCTGGCTCATTCTGTCACGTGGCGGAGTGGAAGGGGGCTGTCACGAGGCGTGGTGGCGTGGAGTGGGATGACCGGACCAGAACGGAGGCAGGAGGCAGGAAGGGAGAACTCATATGCGTTGACGATCATAAGTTTTATTTAACAAAATAAAAGTCGCCCAATACTCCGGGACCAAAACAGAACAATACAGAGTTCCTCCGGCACGAACTCAACAGGACAAGGCATAACAGACGGAAAATGTTTAAACCTAAAACAGGACAAGGCATAACAGACCTGGGATTGTGTAATGAGCCAGCGCCCGCAAAACCCAAAATCCAGCCTTAAATAGCAGACCAGCAATCAGCCTATCTGCTGCAGCTGAGTTCGGGGGCGCGGCAGACTGGTAGCCATGGCAACCGTGACACTTAAGCCACCACTGCCAAACACGGCTACTCACAAACGCCAAATCCATTACCAATAAAGCGGACGACTGGGAGCTACCACTCGTGGAGAACCGCTACATTTGTGACCCTTGTATTTTAATCATCAGAAGTCGCAGGGTTTCGCTTGCCAGCCCCTTAATTGTGTTTTTACACTGAAAGCAATAGCCCTCCAATTTCGTTGTCCTTTTGTATAATGACAATAAAGACCATTTGTTCAACTGCAATTCCGTTTTTATTTGTACATCTTGTCATGATTACTTTTGATTGAGCGCACCTGCGACGGCTTAATCGGTGCCAACAGCCCGGACAGCTGATTGGCTGATACTCTCTTTTTAAACCCCCGGCTTCCAAGAAGAAGCCGTCAGATCGTTATGCAAACTGTTGCCACCGGCTCAGTAAGCCTTTACGTCCGACTCTGTTCCTGCCCTGCTTTTCTCTGCCTGATCTTCGTTACCAACCTGTTTCCGGACCTGACTTTTCCCCGTTCTGCCCTGCCTGTTACCCGATCTGTTTTGCCCCGTTACCTGCCTGTCTCCTGTTGCCGACCTCGTTTGCGAACTTGACACCGCCTTTGCTCTCCAGTCCCGGCCAGCGACTTGTAATTCCCGCCTGTCTTCGATCCTCCTCGCTAGACACAGAAGTGCCACTTCCGCATCTCCTGCTCCCCTTGGTTCTTTGATCGTGGAAGCAAGCCCTTCTCTCCCTCTTATCAATAAAACCGAGTAAACAAACGCTACTGGGTCCTGTCTCCGTTCCTGGTTCTGTGACACATCTATAGTTGATATTTAACAGTCGTATACTCTCTGTCTCTAAGTACGTCATCTCAAGTTATGTTTGCATGCCACTATGTTTATTTTCTCTCCGGAATAAAAAAACTAGCACAGAAAATGCACTTTTCTTTTAAAATCGAAAATTGCATTGAAATTGTAATTTACGTCTGAAAAATCCCAAAGGCCATATTTAACGATCTTCTTCCCCCACTCATCATTCATTTGACTACCTGCGCACTCTATCCTCTCCCCTTTTAACAGCCTCTCATCAGTCCATCCACGACAACCATCCCTTTTCCTGCATCCATCAAGTCTACCTTTTCCCCCAAACCCTTTTATTCTGCACTTTTACGCACTCAGCCTCGACTGTTCAAAGGATGCCGAGCGGAACAGGAGGTATTACCCTGCAATTTGCTGACATGCGCACCTGTCATTTTGGCCGTGGGAGAGGGGTTAAACTCCTGTGGATTTGTGGAGAATTTCTCTCTCATGTGAAAATATGCTGAACTCTATTACACCCACTTTCTTTGCAGAGGTTTCAATATTTACCTTGTTTTTTCCACAAAACCATAAAGGTGGGCTCGAAACACCCTCCTTTTTTGAAGGTTTCTTTATTGGCATTTTTTTGTTCCCGAGAAACCCAACAAAGTAGGATTTTACATTTTCCGTGTTTGCTTTCACTCTATCTAGAATCTAGATAAACACTATTTACATTTAACAGCACTAATGTTGTATTGTATCATTATTTTTATTTTTATAGTTCTATTTTATTATTATTCTGGAAGGGGTCTTGGAATTCAACACATTTGAAGGTCCTTTTTGTCCTCCTTTTGAGTATTGGCGTCTTCCATGATTTTCTTTCTGAAAGCTGCCGCTAGCCCCCTAAGACCACTTGAGTGTCCCGTGGACTGGTTCTGAGGATTCATAATGGGTCATAGTGATTTTGTAGGAAATTTGATTTCCAACTGCCATGATGTATAGTGGTTGACTGAGCCCCTATGATACTTCAGCTGAAGCCAGCAAATTGATGGCTGGCCTTAATCAAACGTGTCCCTGTCATGCTTCTTTATCCTCTCTCTCCACTTCTGCTGTATTGCCAATTTCCTTACACTACTATAATAATTTCCCTATGAAAACAATAAGCTAACATTCTTAACTATTTTTCTCCAGATATCAAGTTGCAGTGATGTACTTCATATACCTCAATCACAAATTGACCAGTTGCCTTCATCCCTGATTCTTGTTGAAGGTTTATGCCATTTTCTGTTCAAATCTTTGTCACCCCTCTTTTCTTTCTTACACTACTCAGAATTCAAGTCAATACTGGATTGCCTTTGCCCAAAGATTACATGTTGGTCTTTCACACTATTCACCATCTGACACTTACAGCCCATTTCTGGTCCTACCTCAGGAGCTAGAAAACCCATGACTCTGTCATCGGTGGAGGTTTATTTGTTTGGGCTTCGTAGTTTTAGAATCCACGCTGAGGTAGTGAAACACTGTAAGCCTTACACGCCCACTAAACCTCAGTCAATGGGGGAACCTGTGCCCGAGGTTTTTTTTTTTTTAAATTACGGTAATCCCAAACTACCATAGCGCAGACATGTGCGAATTCAAGTCAATAATGGATTGCCTTTGCCCAATGATTACATGTTGGTGTTTCACACTATTCACTATCTGACAATTAAAGCCCATTTCTGGTCCTACTTCAGGAGCTAGAAAATCCATGACTATGTCATCGGTGGAGGTTTATTTCTTTGGGGGTAGTTTTAGAATCAACACTGAGGTGGTGAAACATTGTAAGCCTTACATGTCCACTAAACCTCAGTCAATGGGGGAACTTGTGCCTGAGGGGATTTTTTTTTTTAAATTATGGTAATCCCAAACTACCGTAACGCAGACAGGCAGTCGGCTGTGCCGAGAAGTGTACGACATAATCTCCCCGTTAGATGGAGGAGCGTCTATAATGAGGTTAGTGCCACTTGAGGAGTCGGGTTGAGGGAATTGACTATTAGCAAATCCCGCCGCCCTGCTTATCGTCGCCTAAGATCCTCAGATACTTTGACCCTCAAAGTTGGGGTTTTGTGGTTGTCGATACTCTTTCATTTGACCTTCAAAGACAGCTGGAGCGGAGACCTCACCGGATGCCGCTCACCTCGAGTCGATGTCAAATTTGCTGTTTTTTTAAGCCACGATTTTCCTGGCGAGAATATTGCGTGTCTTTAACACCACATGACACAGTGATGGCAGCGGGGACATAGTTGCGTTGAAATGGCGTGCAGAAATGATTCCATCAGGATTTAGGACAGGCTGTCACATTTCCCGTGAGATGGGCTTGGCTCGTCGACAGCAATTGGCAGCAATGGCGCGTCTCAAACTCTGCGACGGTAATCCCAAGTCCCAAGTGTTTTTGTACTTTTATGTAGAAACAAGTAGCTTTGTTGTGCCACTCAGTGCTGGGCATATGAAGCTTTAAATCAAGGGTCTCAAACTCAATTGAGTCGGGGACCGCTGAAGCTAGGATCCTGGTGAGGTTGGGTCTAGCCGGGGTTTCCATAAAACCAGCGCTGATAAAAAGATTCCGCTGTCCTTATAGGGACAGTGTTTTATATTTGTCCACAAGATGTAGCTGTGATGTGTAGTAAAACCAAAAATGAGTCCAAGGAAGACTACAAACTATAGAGACGGAAAGTGAGTAAAAAGCACCCTTTTCCTGCCAATTTTTACTCAGCCTTTCTCAAAGAAATTAATAAATAAAGGATTTTTTAAAATGTATAATAAATAGGGAAGAAATAGAAAAAAGAGTCAAAAAGGGAAAATATTAAAAAGAAAAGTAGGGGGAAAGAAAGCAAAAAGGACAATGGAGAAAAATAAAAAATTTTTTAAAAACATTTTTTATTTTTCGTTTTGTCTTCCTTAGCTTTTCTACATTTTCTTTTCCTTCTTTTCGAGATAGATAGATAGATACTTTTTTCATCCCCGAAGGGAAATTCACATTTCCAGCAGCATCCCTGAGCTGAGAACAATACAATAATAAAGCAAAAAGAATACAATATACAAATACCCAGTGTGACGTGCAAATGCCCACTGTAGCGTGTTATATAGAATACTAAATAGTGCTACACAGAATACATATTGCAATAAGATTCGGTAATATGCAATGTAGGTGGTTTGGTTTACTGTGGGCTTTTACTCTGCCGGGTAGAGTTAAAGAGCCTCATGGCATGAGGAAGAAAAGATCTCTTCAGTCTGTCAGTAGTACAAGACAGTGACAGCAGTCTGTCGCTGAAACTGCTCTTCCGTCTGGATAATGCTGTGTAGTGGATGCGATGGATTGTCCATGATTGACCGCAGCTTTTCCAGTGCCCGCCTCTCAGCTACTGTTGTTAGGCTGTCCAGCTCTTTGCCCACAACAGAGCTCGCTTTCCTAGCCAGTTTATTGAGACGAGAGGCATCCTTCTTCTTGACGCTGCCTACCCAACACGCTGTCGCATAGAAGAGGGCGCTTGCCACAACTGTCTCATAGAATATTTTCAGGAGCTTTTTGCAGATTTTGAAGGAGGCCAGCCTTCTGAGGAAGTAAAGTCGGCTTTGCCCTTTCCTACATAGAGCTTCTGTGTTGGCAGTCCAGTCCAGTTTGTTGTCCAGCTGCACACCCAGATATTTGTAGGTCTGGACAAATTCTACACATTCTCCTTTGATGGTTACAGGAACCGGGTGAGTTCTGGTTCTCCTGAAGTCCACCACCATCTCCCTGGTCTTGGTGGTGTTCAGGTGCAGGTGGTTTGCGTCGCTCCATCGGACAAAGTCCTGAATCAATTTCCTGTACTCCTCCTCCTGCCCATTTCTGATACATCCCACGATCGCAGTGTCGTCGGCAAACTTTTGCACATGGCAGGACTCAGATTTGTACTTAAAGTCCGATGTATATACTGTAGAGTGAATAGGAACGGAGAGAGCACGGTCCCCTGCGGAGATCCTGTGCTGCTAACCACAGTGTCCGATGTACAGCCCCCCTGTTTCACATACTTGGGTCTGCCTGTCAGGTAGTCAGTAATCCATTCTACAAGGTGTGAGCTAACTCCCATCTCTGTCAGTGTCCTACTCAGTAGCAGAGGCTGTATGGTATTGAAGGCACTGGAGAAGTCCAAAAATGTAATCCTCACAGCCCCCTTAGCCCTATCCAGGTGAGAGAGGGATCGGTGTAACATGTATACTATAGCATCCTCCACTCCCACCTTCTCCTGGTAAGCAAATTGCAGTGGGTCGATGGCGTGACGGACCTGTAGCCTCAAGTGGTGCAGCAGTTTCACACTAATTCTCTTATTTTTTTTCTCCATTTTTCTATTTTCATTTTAATTTTTTTCTTTATTCCCTTATCTTTTTCATTTTCCGTTTCCATTTTTTCTTGAGCTTCACTTTTTGTCTTCTTACTTTTTTAATTTTGGTTTTCAACTTTTTTCTTTTTTTAACTTTTTGTTTTTTATTTATTTTTTTATTTTTCTCTTTTTTCTTATTTTTCGTCCTTTTTTCTTTTCGTTTTTCTTTTCCTTTTTTTCATGAGTTTCACTTATTGTTTTATTTCTTTTTCTATTTTTATTTGTTTTTTTAATTTGTATTTTATTTTTTATTTATGAGTGCACCGCAGAAAAGAGGTCAAAATCTAGTGGAAGCTAGAGCTCTTGGTCGTAGGAATGAGTGGATAGGTGTTGTAAAAGGATAGTGGGATGTTTGGACGCGTTCTAAGGGATGGGCAGGGCACCCGTAAGATGCGGTAGGGGTAAACCAGTGAAAGCTATCGGGCTCTGCTGTTGAACAGAATAGTGTGTTTCGTCACCCTGACACGAGTGACATGGCCGCTTTCTTGTGTCCCGTTTCATCTGGAGGGACCAAAGCATGACCAACTTAGGTGCCGAGGTGCCTAACTTGTTTTGGGTGTTTGGGCATTTGGGTTGGCCATGGTCCAAAAATGTTTGTGTGTGTTTTTTGCTATTTTTTCCCTTTTTAATTTTCTTTGTTATTGTATGTGTTTGTCTTGCTGTCACTCACCCCTCTTGAGGGAGATGACCAAGGTACATAGATAGATAGAATTTTTTATTTGTTGATTTTTTTCCTTTCTCTTTTATATTCTCTCTTTCTTTTTTCTTTTTCTTTTCCTTTTTTTCTCAAGTTAAACTTTTGTTTGTTTTCTTTCGTTCATTTTTCATTTTTTTTTTAAACTTTTTTTCCGTTTTTTTCTATTACCGGTAATTTTTTTCTTTTCCCTTTTTTTCTTTTTTTTCCATTTTTTTTTTCTTTTTTCTTTTTTTCCTCTTTCTTCTTCTTTTCAAATGTAATAAGGTGGTCACTTTGAGGCTCCGTCTTTTGTCTTCTTCCATTGTGCTTTTAAGCACAAATTTTACAGAATACAGTGACATCTAGTAGGAAAATAACACACACTGTCCCTTTAACCTAAACTGTCCTCCTGCAGGCTGCAATTGGCCCCAGTGCCGCGAGTTTGAGACACCTGCTTTAAATGCTGTTTGTTTTAAGCACCAGGGATGCCGTTTGTGTTTGAGGAGCTGAGGCTGCCAGGGATAGGTGGGGAGAGGATTCACACTTGTGACAACTCGTCAGATCCCAATAGGATGAATAAGAAACTAATCTCCCTTCTAGGGAATGCAACCTCTGATGTCTCAGACAGAAGGATTGAGGGTGTGAAGCCTGTTTGACGTCATATTGGTATGCTGTGTTCAAGAAGAGTTACCGTTCTAACACCCAATCCAAGGAAAGCCTTCCTGCATGTCTGGTCTTGAATTTATGTCGAACATAGAAGAAGAACTTGCATCCCGGATTCCAGTTTTGTTTCACTGAAAATTCTTGCCCCCCTACTGAGACCCCTGTCAACCTCAGGGACTCGCTTTATTGGGATAAAGAAAGGTGGGACAGATAAATATATGTGGAATGTCAAAGATGCTCAAAAGGCCTGAGGTTAGGTCAAACCCAGGGACTACATCAGTGGTGTTTGTGGCTGTGAGGGGGCAAAGTGGCCCAATCATGCACTGAAGGTCAAGGAAAATCAGTCAACCTGCCAAAGTCTCCTATTTCAATGAGTTAAGCACTGTTATTAGAACTGTTGTGCCTTATTAGAGCCAGGTTTCTGCCTTTGTGTACACCTCAGGTCCTCAGCAGGTTCACAATTAAGTGACTGCACAACTGCCTCCCTCCCCAGTTCATTATAAGAGTTGGAGCTGATGTAGCCTTCAGATGCCTCGGGAGGTCAGAGCAAATCTCGCAAGCTGCCATGTTCTCATGTTACAAAGGTTCAGAACCCATAAGAAAGACTACTTGGCAGGTTTAAAACCAGTTTTCTGCACTTCAGTTGAGGTACAAGGTAGTAGTCTGCTAATAAAATAAAACAAAAAATTAAAAGTGCTATGCAGTTATTGCTGTCCATGGCATTGTTCGATACTAATTTTAGCTAATCCAATATCATAAGAAATTATGCCTGCTTTTGTTTATACATGGCCAAATAAAAAAAGCTTGCACTTCCCTAGGTTAAAACCTGAATGCTATAATTACTATTTATCAGCTATACTAGCCTAAAAATCTGGAGTTTCTGCTATCCTTACAACCCATCAAACACAGAAGAGCTATTATTTCCACAGATGGCGTTAGAAGAGGCGGTGGCAACTTAGTCTCACTCTTTCTCTCTCTTTCTCTTTCTCTATCTCTATCTCCATCTTTATCTCTTTTTCTTTCACTTTTTTCTTTTTAACTTTCTCTGTTTCTCTGTGTGGGTTGAGTGTAAAAAGTTTTTATAGGAAAATAAATAATCCTCATTTGGAGCACTTTTTGTCTAGGTGGGCAATCTTGGTCATCAAGAAACAAGCCCCAAAAATAAATAATAAGATTTATAGTCATAGGGAACTGCGCTGTGAAAAATATTTCCTTGCAGAAATGTTTGGCTTTCATCAGCCATCAGCGATTGACAGTTGACTGAAAGCAGGTGTTTTGCATTTCTGTAAAATCAAAATAATTCTGGCATTCGGCCATTCATTTGGTGTTCCAAACCATGGGCCTTAAGAATCACTCATATTGACACATAATCATTAATTCAGGTCCTAAAATGACATAATGTTCTTCAAGCATCTGTCAATATTACATGTGATAAGTCAACGTTACATTTGGTTTTTATGACATACAGAAATATTATAAATTTTTTTTTTGCTAGTGTTGAATCTGACATACCGTAAATTCCGGACTATAGAGCGCAACTGATTGTAGACCGCACCCACTACATTTCGGGAGGAAAACCGATTTTGTACATACACAAGCCGCATCTGTATATTATCTGCATGCCCCCACACTGCAAAAACGCAATGCAAACACAAAATTAGGCCTTACCCGATACAGTTAAAAAAACACAGCCGGCAAAATGAACGGAAAATGATACCTGTACTTAAGATTTAATGCAGACCTGCAGAGTACGGGTGCCCGTTGAAAGTAATCCAAGGAAAAAAGTGTATATTTCCAAAGGTAAGGGTGGAAAAAATATATATCCACTGTTGTCGGCCGCTTCCACAAACACGTCTCACCTTTACTCCACTTCCCGTCAGCCCGCGTTTGCCCCGCCCCTTCTTTCTCGTTTGCTCGTGGAAAACATATCAGAATAAGTTTCTAAAATGAATACATTACAAAAATATACAGTTACAAATACATATTATGCATGGTTACACATATTTACAAAGAAAGACGGTACACCAAGAGAGTTTTCAAAGCTTTAATAATAATATTATAACTTTCATCTCAAAACCGTGCCTGTGAAGGGTAGCAAAACGCTACTAGCAACACGCTCGCCACACATTAAGCAGCTCTGTTAAAAAAAACTACCGTACTTAAAGTAAGCACGGTAAACCGACCTCATCTTCCTTCTTATAATTGACGTCATCAGAGTCGTCTTCCTCCAATACGGGAAAGAGACTTTGTCATATAGACGTCGTCCCAAACTCCCTCATTCAAAAACGCGCTAGCATTACGCTCGCAAAGTGGGTTCTATATCGGACTGCTCGATTGCGATTAGCTTGAAAGTTGGGTCATGTGCCTTTCTTTTTGCAATTTGCATGATGAGGATATGTCTACGCTAATTTAATTTGTGCACTAGCTAAGTTGCAGCTTAAATCTTACCTTTTGTACTCGAGCGCCGCTGGCAGCCGTCAGAAAGATTACATAAATTGGCCGCATCACTGAATAATCCGCAGGGTTGAAAGTTTGGGAAAAAAGTAGCGGCTTATAGTTCGGAATTTACGGTATTTTGTTGAAACAACATTGTTTAACTAGTTTGCATTAAGACTTTTTTAAAATGCTGTCCTGCTCATTAGCTTGCAGGGATATATTAAAATTGGTAAAACAGATGCCTCTAGTTTACCCAGAAAAGGTTAAAAATGCTACATTACTCTCCTGCAATATCATACAATGTGACTGTCCTAAAAAGTAGCTTGAATAAATGCTGCAATCTGCAAAATATTAATGTTTCATTTTTGCATTGTTGGACTTCTTTTGCTTACCGTTCAGCCAGTATTTCATTTTGATGTCTGGATAGGGTTAATTGCGTGAAATTGCCTGGGTAATTAATGCTGAAACCAGCAAAGTGATAAGGATTGCAGTGTCTATCAAAAAGGATACGAAATTTAAAAGTCAGGTAATATTCTCATGCTTTCGAGTTGTCTTCTCGGTTAGGCATTGTGATATTGAGAGTGAATACACACCTAGGCTAAGGCAAAACACTTTTATCCACTTGAAGCTCAACAGCAATAACCTCATTCACCCCCCTCAGCCAACATCCTTGTTTGCTTCCTTTTCACTCACTGTTCTATTTATGGCAGCGTACCCCCAAACACACACGCACAAACATGAATTGCTGAAGGGCAGGTAAAAAGGAAAGTCGACGAAAAATTGAGTCAAAACGAGACAGAAAGCAAGACTTTAGTGCTGTTGCGTCGTCAAATCACTCTTCAAACAAAGCACAGATCCTGGTTGCGTAGATAGATAGATAGATAGATAGGTAGATACTTTATTCATCCCCGAAGGGAAATTCACATTTCTAGCAGCATCCCTGAGCTGAGAACAATCGAAAAATCGAAAATAACACGGGAGCTGCTGGAGTGGCTGCCATTCGTGACGGCGCCGGAAGAAACGATTCAATTTGAATCATGTACAAACAAACAAACAATTGAATCATGTATGGTTCATACCGGCCGAATATGAACACAAAACTTTTCTGGTTCTCACCTGTAAGGCCTTTATTGTTGACATATTCCTTTAATATCATAAAAAATATGTAAATAGCATGGAAATAAACGCGCTTTTAGAGGTAATGTTTACATGTGGATACAAATCTTTATGTAACTCAAGACCCCTGAACTCTTTTTAATATGTGTTTCAAACATAAATGGAAAGCTGGAAAACTACTAATTATACCATACGATGACAGAATTAAATTAATTACATTATATTACTAGTTTGGGACACTTTTAATGTTTTGAAAACTTTTTCAATTCAGTGCACATTGTGCTGTTCGTTCAGTGCGTTTCTTGGGTCCCAGAGAGCCGCTTAAAAGAGCAAGCCACAGGAAATTCTGCCATTCTTTTGACAAAAATGATGCATTTGTCAGTCTACTTTCACCTCTGCCTTAGTTTAAAAACTGTATTTTCGGACTATAAGACACACCCAAAGACTCCAAATGATTAAGAAACGTGAATTTTGTCCACCTTGTTTGTGGACAAAATTAGAAATGCGTTTACATATTTGTGCAATTATAGATCAATCGGTACATTTTATCGCTTACCAAAACTGCATAACAACGGTGGAAATGGGGATCAAATCCGATAGCAAATGGTAAGAGCACAGAATTCTATCCTCCAGGGCCATTTCTAATATGTGTGGCCTGGATTACATCTCACAATGCTTTTCTCTTCAGTCTCTGCAGAACAAGCAAATTACTTCCCACAATGCCTTTCTCTTCATTCAATTAAGAATCTTGTGCATTTTGTAAAGACTTTGCAATTAGGCAATACAATCCTGTATTTCAGTGATGCGCAATCTTTTCTGTACAACAGATCGGTTTAAATGTCTGACAATATTGCCCAGCCTGCCCCAATGATAACATCAACAATGTGGTACTATGGCTAAAAAAAAGTGTGATTAAGAGATAAAAGCTAATGTCTTTTCATGTTATGTCTGGATCCCCTGTGGTCTAGAGGATAGGATCTGGGTATCCGGGTTCGAGTCTCATTGCTTGTTATGCACTTGTGATCAGTGATATATTCCAATTGATCAATCAATATGCACATATAGTACTTTCTTATTTGTTGTGCAAAACTAGCCCTTACTGAAGTTTTAAATCCTTGCGCCTTGTGGTCCGGTGCGCCTTATATATGTAAAATATACATCACAAAAGACTATTTGGGGTGTGACTTATGAACCTGTGCGCCGTATTGTCAGAACCCTAACAGACGGTGTACCCAGACGCGTAATGTTTTCACGCAAGCTTTATTTTACGGGACTGGGGAAGTCATGCGCGTGAACACAAACGCCATTGATTCGGCAATCACTGGGCGGAAAAAGTGAGACAGAGAAGTTAGGTGCGGTAAAACAGGAAGCCAGGGGCAGACGAGATCGAAACCGGGCAGGACAAACGGGATCGATACACGAGCAGATACCGAACAGGACGCAGCAAACGGGATCGACACTAGATACTGGATACACGAGCGAGATACCGGACAGGACGGGACAGACAGGATCAATATCTGATACTGGTTACACGAGCAAGGTACCGGACAGGACAGGACAGACGGGATCGATACCGGATAATGGTTACACGAGCAAGACACCGCACAGGACGGGAAAGACGGGATCGATACTGGATACACGAGCAAGATACCGGACAGGGCAGGACAGACGGAATTGATACCGGGTACTGGATACCCGAACAAGATACCGGACAGGGCAGGACAGACGGAATCGATACACGAGCAAGATCCTGGACAGGACTGGACAGACGGGATCGATACCAGATACTGGAAACTGGGGCAAGATACCGGACAGAGTCAAAATACACGTCTTGCAAGTGCAGAAGTTCGTTGACTGACTGACAAGGAATGAATGAGAGCACTGAGTTTAAATAGGAGGGGACTCAATCAGGCAACAAGCAACAGCTGGCGCCAAACAAGCGGCCCAAGTGAGGGCAATGGGCAACCGTGACAAGTATAGTGCAAAAAATCGGCATTAAAATGTCTTGAATCCAATTTTCCAATATCTTGAAAATATAAACACGAACATTTGGTCATATTTATCATTTGTCCACATCATGTAGTACAAAGTTGTTGTTTTTTTGCCCAAAAAATGTGTTGTTATACACTCATAATTGGTCATGAATACAGCTGTGTGTGTTTTTTTTCTAAAGTACTACTCCGAACCAAAAAGTAAATTTTTCAGGCATCACGATAAAAATGCTTCATGAATGTAGTCAAGTCAAGTCATATTTATTTGTATAGCCCTTATCACAAAAAGTCTCAAAGGGCTGTACAGAGCACAACAACGACAAAATAACTAGTAAAATATAACATCAGCTATATAAAAGATGTTTGGAGGAACGGAAATATGTTAAGCAAATTATGTAAAAACTAAATGTGTAACTTGGTTTACATAGAATCCAAATGCCAAATATGATTATATAAATGATAATAATATTGTAATGTAAAGTCCATACCCAGGTAAAAAACCTATTTGGAGCTAAATAGCAAGCCAAAACAGTAAAAAAAAATAAAATAAAATGTTAGCTCGATAGCATGCAAAAAATAAAAAAGCTAGGTAGATAGCTTGCTAGATAGCTAAAATGTACGAAGATAGCTAGCTACAAAGCTTAAAAAGTAGCCAGATAGCTAACTAGAAAAACCTGCACATTTTTTGCTCATTCGCTTTATGTTTTTTGTACCACTAAGAGGCAGTAAATATTACACACGGTCCCTTTAAAGACTAACACTGCTCCAAATTTGACACTCTAAGCGCTTACCTCCACAACATTAAGGTTGGTTGTGTCCAATATTCTCCATGGACAGATCAGGGTGACCTAAAACATAAAAAAGGAGAAAAAAATGTGTCAATAAAAATCAAGGCCCAAGTTCTTTGAAATTAGTAGTTATCTGCCATTTTTGACCGAGGATCCATAATGTACTGTAAACATCCTTTTTATTTATTGTTGTCCAAAAACTTTGGAGTGTTCTGTTTTTCAGATGGAAAGTTTTCAACTGGACAAAAAATGTGATTAAAAAAATTGTTTAAAATTGCCTCTTATTCATGTGGTGTTGGTCTTAAATTTGATTTCAAAAGGAATTACAAAAAGTCTTAAAATGTTGTCGACTAAACTTGCTTTGAGCTGTTGGCTGTTTGGCATTTAGGTAAACTGATATTGTATAAAATAATATGAAACAATATGATTATGGCAGTCTACTGTATAGGTTTTCTGACAGCAATACCCTCATATTACATTAGGAAAGAAAAGGTTTTAGTTTGAACAATTTTTATTGACACTTTTAACAGCAAATAAACAATGTGAGGTTTGAACAATTTTTCTCAACACTTTTAACAGCAATTAAACATATTCACAATTTCATTATATCATTATTTTCTAACAATCTGAGGTTTAGATAGATCGATAGATAGATAGATAGATAGATAGATAGATAGATAGATAGATAGATAGATAGAAAGATTCATCCCCGCAATTCACATTTAAACAATTGGAAAGAAAAGGTGGGTTTGGTTTTTTGGTTTAACAATTTTATTGACACTTTTAACAGCAATTAAACACATTCACAATTTCACCATAAGAAAAGGTGGGGTTGGGGTTTGTAAGGTTTATTGTTCTATATTCTTTATCAATTATCCATTATCCGTTATCGGTCAAATCATAATACGCTACAAAGCCAAGGGGCCGAGACACTTGCTCTCAGCCAAGAGGCTGAGTCAAGGTCCTAGCCACAGAGCCAAGCAGCGATCAGTGCGAATGCACCGTTCCCGGAGGTACTGCAATACCGGGCCGATGCTTGGAGTGGACAGATCAAGCTCTTATTCCATCTCCCGATTGCAAAAATCAAACTTACAGCATTGCTGTATTTTGGGGAACTTCTGGATGATAGACAAATCCAGAACTTCTAGAAACTATCGGTGGTATTGCATCGTTCCCTTTAAGCCACAGTCTATTACCAGTTCCTCAATCAATTCAGAACCACAGTATGAAGTACACAGTCCAACAACAACAGAAAAGGTTTTTTTTTTTTTGAACAAATTTATTGACACTAATAACAGAAAACAATCTTGACAATCTCAACAGCAATCAAGCACATTCACAATATTATATTACAACAGAAACGGTGGGGCATATGCTATGCTATTTGAAACTAAGACAGATCAGAAACACTGAAAGAGAAAAGAATGTAACTGCAATATTTTGTCTCCTTTAAGCGCTTTTCCTGAGTGTGACACCACAAGGCTTTGTGACGAGTTTAATGGACGATCGAAGTGATGTCACACTTCACCCCTTTCATGAAAATAATTGAGTTGCCGGTTTTAGCAGCTTGAGCTTTGAATTCTTACATATCTTACGCATCACATGGCATCATAGACACTTTTATCCTTTCAATCTGTTTTCCGCGCTCAACTGCACAAATGAGCGAATGTAGATTTTTTTTTCTGTCATGATTACAGAGCGGCTGGCTGACTTTGGCGTGTGCATGCCTGCCCCAGCGGTTTGTGGTCAAGTTGTGAGTTTCCAGGGTGTAGTTCAAAGAAAGGCGGTGTGACGTTGAGACTCGGTGAACTGCATGTTTCTTGTGCCTTGATTTTCATTGACACATTTTTTTCCCTTATGTTTTAGGTCACTCTGATCTCTCCAACGAAAATCTTGGACACAATCAATCTTAATGTCGTGGAGGTGAGTGCCTAAAGTGTCAAATTTGGAGCAGTGTTAGTCTTTAAAGGGACTGTGTGCAGTTTTTTTTTTGCTAGCTATCTGGCTACTTTTTATGCTTTGTAGCTAGCTATCTATGTACATTTTTAGCTATTTACTTTTAGCTACCGAGCTTTTTACATTTTTTTGCATGCTATCTAGCTAACAATTTTTTGGGGGGGGTTAACTATCTAGCTCCAAGTAGTCTTTTTTACTTGAATATGAACTTTGCATTACAATAATATCATTTATATAATCACATTCTGCATTTGGATTCTGTGTAACCCAAGTTACACATTTAATTTTTCCATATTTTGCGTAGCATATGCATGTTCCTCGTCCTTTCTGTTATATTTTACTAGTTATTTTGTTGTAGTTGTTGTGCTCAGTACAGCCCTTTAAACTTTTTGTGATAAAGGGCTATACAAATAAATATGACTTACCCATTTTTCCATTTACTCACTGTGAGTGTCCTTTTTGTGAAATTACTATTCAACAAAAGCCTTTAATTCCTTTCAAACATAGCACAACAAGCCAAATATATATTTTTTAAATTTATATTTTGATGCACATTTTTGTATGCTATCTCATACCCAAATTTACCCCCAAAGATTTTTCAATGTCATTTTTTTTATTTCATTTTTAAAATTGGTTCAAAGATGGAAAAAAAACCCCAGAAATTATTCATTTTTATTTTTAATTATAATTTTGAACACAGCTGTGGATTAATGGTTGGCATGTCTGCCCCTCAGTTCAGATGTGTGTTTAATTCCAGCTATCGGCCTCCTTTTGGGGAGATTGCATGTTCTCCCTGTGTTTGTGTGAGTTTTTTAGGCACTCTGATTACTCCCACGTTCCCAAAACATGCAGGGCATGTTGATTGGCGGGTCCAAATTGTCCCTGGGGTGTGAGTGTGTGAGTGAGTGAGTGAGTGAGTGAATCAATGAATTGTCTGTCTCAACCAGTTCAGAGCTCTAGCACCCCCACAATCCTAATGAGGATAAGTGGGCCAAAAAATAGATTTAGGGTGTTTAATATACACTGGAGATCAAAATGTGAGAACAACTTTTTAAAAATTGAATAATTTTGAAATAATACCATCTTTACTGCTCAACCGTTTTAGGGCATTTTGTTGTGTCTATACCATGTTACTTCAACACTTTCACAAAATGGATAAGGCATTTCGACAAAAAAACTCAATTTTGCCAAAAATGCACTGATCAAAATCAGAGAACACTTTCAAGTGCCTCCCACTTAGTGGTGCTAATCTAGCACATGGTGCTAATGTCTTTGATTATATGTCGACCCGTATATAACTGGCATTATAACTGCCAGATTTACTGACTTTGCAAGATTGTGGGCTGTTCTAAAATTACTGAAAGCTTCCGGCAGCAGGTTGTCCAAACAAAAAAGAAACGTATGACCTAATCAAGCATACAGGGTTGGGTAGGGTTACTAACTTGATAACTTTCAATTACTTTTGGATTACTCCAATACCAAATATGCTAATAAAAGACAAAAGAAACTAAATATGAATAAAATTATGACTCACAACACGTGGTAAGCTTTCTCACCTGGCTTTGATCTCTTTGATCTCCGGCAAAACTAACATAGTTTGTGTGTAAAAAAAGTCTGTGAAAGCTGGAGGAGGAACTGTCATGGTTTGTGGCATGTTTTCTGCAGTAGGAGTTGGGCCTTTTGGATAGCTACATAGCCCAATGAATGCAAATGTGTATCAGAACCTTAACATCACATGGTTCCTTACTTGCGCCCATCGCCCGATCAGCCTGAAGTTTTCATGCAGGACAATGCTCCATGTCACACAGCAAAACGGGTATAGGATTTCCTTGAAGTTAAACATATTGAAATAGTGCCACGGATTCCCAGACTTGTGGTCTCAACCCGAAAGAGAACCTCTGGTATATCCTTGGTGACAAAGTTATGGTCAAGAAACCCACCTAATCACCGAACTGAGGAAGAGGCTGGAAGAAGAGTGGACAAAAATCAGAGCACAGCAGTGTGGGAGACTACTGTAGTTCTATCCTGTGGCCGCAGATGTGCTGTATTCATTCACAGCGTAGCTCTGTACACTTCGCACTAATTGCTGACCTCTGTAACCGTCAGACTTTTATTTTCATTGTTATTCTCTAATTTTAATGAGTGAATTTTCTGACAAACATCATTTTGTGAAAAAAGTACCTTGATATAGACACAACAAATTGTGCTTTCACTGTTAAGCAGTGAAGATGGTATTATTTCAAAATTATTGAATTTGTATTTATTTTGATTTATATTAATTTTGATCTCCATTGTAGTTTGAATAATGTTTCCATCATTTAAAAAAATAATGTATCTGTAAAACCTAACAATTCCTTTTGAATGTGCAACTATGTTGTTATTAATTTATTTTGTAGGAAGGTCATCGTGAGATTTGCCCGGCCATTTTAATCTGTTGCTCTGCCGCGTGAATAATGATCTTGGAAGGTCGTGAAGCTAAGCCTGAGATGCTGCCGAGGCTCAGACTTTGAAAACAGGTATGCATTATTTCGCATTGTATATACAGTGTTACCTATTCTTATGAGCTTAATTTGTTTCAGGGTAATGCACGTAGCTCAAGTTGCTAGTCTAATGAGCTATTTCCCCCCCCCAAAAATAAGTGACCTTTCCTGAACACCCAGTGAACACTAAATAGTTATAAAACATATTTTCCTTATTACTCAAAATATGAACAAGATAATATTGATAAAATAATGTGGTGGGGCAGAGGCGCAGGAGTATAAGGGGTGCCGTAGGAGTTATGGCGCATGACTTTTGATGATACGTAAACACCAATGTACTTTTAAAAGAAAGTTAACTCAAAAAAGGACATTTTTTTTGCTTGTTTTAGTTTTCCTTCATCACTTTTGTTTTCCCTTTTAGCCAGACTAGCAACATTATCACTTTCTACATCCATTTGCACCGCTTATCCTCAGAAGGGTCACTGGAGCCCATGCCAGCCATCCTCGGGCAGTGGGCAGGAGACACCCTGAACTGGTTTCCAGCCAGTCGCAGGGCACCCAGAGACAGACAACTCACTCGCTCATTCACACCTAGGGACAATTTGGACCGGCCAATTAACCTGATATGCATGTTTTTGGAATGCGGGAGGAAACCCGAATGCCCGGAGGAAACCCACGCAGACACAAGAAGAACATGCAAACTCAACACGGGGAGGCTGCGGTAGCTGGACTTGAACCCTGAACTTCTGCACCGTGGGGCTGCGCGCTAACCACCCAGCTGCCATGCCGCACCACTTTCTACGTGTGATTTGAAAAAACAAAGGAGATCTGGCTCTGAGATCTGGCTCTGCCTCCTTTTCAAAATGTGACTGAAATGCGTGACTTGGTGCTGGGGACTCGCTGCTTCACAATTTTACTTCTTGGCTTGGTCACTCCCAAGAACACAGCGCTCCTGTTTTTCTATTATTTCTTGCTTTGTTTCAATCGTCATTCTTTTTTCCTTAAACTCTTTACCCTTTCCAGAACTCATGGCTAAGGTCACAAAAAGTCACAAAAGGAGGATGCTAAAAAATGCGGTTAAAAAGATGCGATCAAAACAAACTTGCTGGTACTCGAGAGGTAGAACCAAGGCTAGGAATCATGTGGCTGAAGGCGGGAGGCACATGCGTAAACTGGACTGAGCTAATTGGGGTCAGCAGTCATGAGTGGTGTGCCATCTGGAGTGGTCTCTTGTGGTAGCCTCTGGGACTGATTTTCTTCGAAAAGCGAGCTGGATTTAAAAAGAAATATATATGTATATATAAATTGTTATGGTGCTTGTATTAAGAGATACCACTGTACTTTGTTATATCTAATTAAATGTATTCATTTGGAAAGATCCATTACAAATAACTATCCACTTTTCTCTGCAGTTGCATAATGGGGAACGCGGAAAGCCAAAATGGCGAGAATGCCTTCCCTGGCCTCTCAGTGGGCCACTTCTCCCGAAAGCATACGTCATCACGCTCTCTCCGCCTGTCTTCTGCCGCCAAGCGCTCTGTGGCCCGCCGCCCTCGTCACTCCCTGTCAGGCAAGCAGACCGAGTGCCACCGCAACTCCGAAGCCTCCACCCGGTCCTCCAGCACGCCCAGCATCCCTCGTTCACTGGCCGAGAGTGGCCCGGGAACTCCGGATGCCGATGACAACGGCGGTCACAGCACGGCTGACTTGGCCGTCAACCCGCACTGGACACAGCGCGTGGCCATGGGTTTAAGCCCTGAGGAACACCATGCTTCTGCCTCGCTGGTGCAGGACGATGAGCTGTGTGTCTTCAAGAAGAAGCGTTCAAAATCGGCAGACATGTGGAGGGAGGACAGCCTTGAGTTCTCACTGTCGGATCTTAGCCAGGAACATATGACCAGTACGGAGGAAATAGTGGACGGAGGGGACGAGGAGGATGAAGAGGAGCAACTAAGCCGGCCAGCCAGAGGATCCAAAGGTAATTAAGTCAAGGGTGTTGTTTTGGCATTGTCAAAGGGGGACCTGTCCCCAAGCGATATGAATTAGAACATTGTTTTGTACCCGGCAATATTATGTGATCACATTAAAAATCAATGCTTTACCCAACAGCGCAGAAATCAGTTAAGTCAGATTCTTTGCTAAAGCAAGGACACATAAGACCAACGTAATTGGCTTTGCCTCTCCTGTATTTCATGGGAGACTCATGTTTGGTTGCTTAGTTGGCTTTTAGGTGTATATAGCGTTGTGTATCAGCAGTAGTGAACCGTAGGCGGCGCGTGGCCAGGGGGCGTGGCTTTCAGAGGAACAACAAACCAACGTGAAACCAATGGGGCAAATGCAGTTGCGGTTTGTTAATTTCACACCCAGGCCTTCAGTGATGTCTTACTTAGTCTGACTTGAACAAAAAGCCACCCAGTTACCATCATTTATGGCATCACAGTTCAGGAAATCTGACACAGAAGCACATAAGCCATGGGGGTCACATCGCCTGAGTCGTGTACAACACAGGCTACTTTCTGGCGCATTTAAATCTCAATTAACCTGATACAGCAATTCATATGTTTCTCATCTCATCTCATTAGCTACACCGCTTATCCTCAGTAGGGTCGCGGGGTTGCTGGAGCCCATCCCAGCAATCATTGGGCAGTGGGCAGGGGACACCCTGAACTGGTTGCCATCCAATCGCAGGGCACACGGGGACAGACAACTCACTCGCTCATTCACACCTAGTGACAATTTGGGACGGCCAATTCACCTGAAATGCATGTTTTTGGAACGTGGGAGGAAACCGGAGTGCCCAGAGGAAACCCACGCAAGCACGGGGAGAACATACAAACTCCACACAGGAAGTCTGGAGCTGGATTTGAACCCACGCAGGAGGTTCCCAAGACATGAACTGTGCCGCACATGCGCTAACCACCGCACCGCCGTGCTGCCCCCTTCATATGTTTCATTATACATAATAATGTAAACATATAAAAATATGAGAATTCAAAATTAATTGTACTAATTGTTTTGGCTCCTCATGAGACCTTGGTTCTCTTAAGAGACCCATCTTGAAAATGGCTTTGCAGGTATATCTGCTACCAATCTTTTTTGTCATCTCCTTCAGCCACAGTGGGTTAACATTTTTAATATGACACATTTAAAACACTTAACTTAAATAAAAAGTCAGATGTATCTTGGTTTATCTACATAAGGCTGCTTTCGCTTAACTCAAGTGAGTATCTCCATTTCTTGTGTAAATTTTGTGTAAATTATAACTATAACCTTATCCTCTTTGTTTTATAACCTTATCTTCTCTGTTCCTTTATCTTCTTGGGTTTTTTACCTCACTGTGAATGTGTGAACCTGGAGTGTCATGCCCAATTTCGTTGTCACAATATGTTAACCCATTTTGTAGCAATGACAATAAAGGTATATTCTATTCCATCTAAACAAGACGCATATATGTCAAATTCAACATAAGGCCTTCTTGCTGGCCTTAATGTCACCATCTCAGGATCTGTTTGGCAATTGCAACTATTTATCAGGTACATGTGCCATTTAGTGCTTGGACGCCAGCACTGTTGATTCTGTTGGTCAGATTTCATACAGGTGGACCAGACAGGCTTTCTGAATTCTGATTGGATAAAAACTGTATAAATGATATGATGGAAAGTATCAAATATAGAGTATAATTATAAACTTATATACACTTTTGAAAATTACATTTCAAATGAAATGTTCTTTGTTACAATTATGATAATGATGTCTAGTTATATTATACCTAGAGAAAAGCTTTGCTCGTCCTGACGGCCCACCACGGGGCAAACGTCAGCATGTGGCCACAGAATTAACGGTAACAGTTTTCTGAATTTAAAAAATTTTAATCGTATAATTATTTTTCCCATACAACATGCCTCGCATAAGAAAGAAACTGTCTGTCCTATACTGCTGAGTTGAAGCTAAAGTCACAAAAGGCGATGAAAATATGAACAACCTGGAAGAAGCAATACAGTTTGGTGTCAAATAAAAACAATGCTAGACAATTGAAATAAAACACTAAAACTTAATGATTTGTTCCCTGCCAATGCTAAGACCAAACCTATGCCCTTGAGTAATGTGAAAAAAAAATACCGTGATTAAAAAGTACCATGATTGAATCACATGTCAAATGTTCTCGACTGCTCCACATTTTAATTTTAATGGTATTAAGTAACCCCTTACCGTTCCTGTAAAATTCACCTAAAATCCCAATACAAGACTTATTCAAAGTAAATTGAATGCTGTTCTTGAACCTTTTTAGCATAGGGAGTGTTTTTGTCTCTTTTAAAAGGTAACACTCTGACGTTTTGTCCCAAATTGAAATGATTATGTGCAAATGCTACAAACATTAAGTAACCTGGGTCAGAAGACACATGCCTCTATTTTTTTGCAATCAAATGCCTGCAGATAGGTGTGGCATGGGAATCTTAGCTGGAAAAAAAAGGTGAGACAATAGCTTGAAGCCTTACCTGCTCCCAGGTAAAATTTATTCACAATCTGAAAAACATTGTATTTTACACCATTTTCTAAGGGTAGGTTTAGGCGCTTCCAAAAGTGGCCATTTAAAAACGACAAGTTTACAGCTCGAAAAATTCTGCAACCGAAGTCATTCAATTATTATGCACACTTGCGGGCGATGATCACACCTAAAAATGGATCCCAGGTTGCATTTAAGCATGTTCATTTTCATCTTTGATCTGAATATACCCCTGGAAAACGGCATTAAATTATGTTAGGAATTTCATTGGCTAAACAATGTGTCAATCATCTTTTGATTCAGTTACTATTGACGAAACATATTCGGAGCTAAAGGAGGCGATCTTAGTTTCATCGAACAGGCCTGTATAGGTTAAAGCAGGCTGTGGCCAGTAAAAAACAGCCTGCTATTGGCCAAGAGTTGTGTCAATAAAACTGCTAGAGGCTAATGGACATATTAGGAACATTTTACGAGTATTTGTAAAGTGAAATTATGTCCAAGAATGCAGAAATTCTTGTAGGCAGATTATTTTATATCTGACGGCATTATCATGTCTTTTGGAGTAAATATTTTACACGGTTAGGTTTTCTGGACTGTCCTGGATGTAAGTAACAAAGCCTTTATCAACTCTTGAGGATCGCCAGTGGATGTTATTGGTGAGCTAAGCCGGTTTTATAGTATTTGGTTATCATGTTTCAGGCTGATCACGATATTTCTGTGATGAGTACATTTTAAATTGATATATCTCGAAAATCCCAAGTTTTTAAGATTCATTGATATGTGGCATGAAGTATTTCAGTGACTTGTGACTTCATACAGACACGTATTTGGTTATCAACAGTCCGGCGGCCCAGGACGTTATATACTGACATAGTTTTCCTTGTATTTTTTTGGATGTGTCAGGTTCAGCGGAGCGAGCCTCATCCCTGGATCACCTGTGCAGCCACCGAAATGCAGACATCAGGGCCCAGAGGGGGCGCCTCAGAGACGCAGAGCTGGATGGCAGCGGCGACGAGCCCGAAATGGGACACGCCTCTCGTATCGAAGAGGATGGCAGCGGCGCGTACGGAGCCTTTACGCTTCCCTGCCGACGCTCACATTGCCTCTCAGAGGGTCTGGGGGGGCTCGGATTGTCGGTTGCTGAAATGCCGCGTCCTGTTTTTCAGGGACGCCGTGCACAAACCACACAGGTGAGCATTCAACAAGCAATTTAGTGTATTTTACGGACTATCAGGTGCACTCGAAAACCCCAAATTGCCTAGAAATTTAAATGTGTCTTTTGTGCTCATATGCCACATTTACCACATTTGTGCAATTCTTAAAAGTACATAAATCATTGTCCATAATGACATAACAATGGTGGCAATGGAGATCAAACAGAATCCTAATCGCCAGGCTGTTAGTGGTTCACTATTGCACGACATTGGATGCACCCTGAACCGAAACCCGGATTGCGGCGGGAAGTGCGCTGAATTCAAATCACTACACCACAAGGGATGCAGACGACCCATGAGAAGCATTATTTCTTATCTCACTATCTTTAGTCACAGTACCAGATATATGAGAGAGAAAAAACAAGGTGATTAAAAATGAGTATAAAATATTGTTTCACTATTTCTCAGCTCAAACTAAGCAATGTAACGTTTAGTTTTTATTTTGGGGAATAACAACAATGCCTTTCCCTTCATTTAGTTTAGAACAACCGGATTACTTCACACAATGCCTTTCTCTTTATTCAGACTTTGCGAGTCGGCGATACAATTCTGTGTTTCAGTGGTCCCAAACCTTTCTTGTACCATGGACCGGTTTATTGTCCGACAATATTCTCACGGCCCAGCTCTAATACTATCAATAATTTGGCACTGGGACTAAAATGAGATAAAACTTATGGTTTTTCATGTGTACTGGGCTGTATCCTTATCGGTTTAGTGAATAGGATCTGGAGCTCTCTGCTGTGATTTGGATTTCCGTTGTATCCATCCATCCATCCATTATCTGCACCGCTTAACCTCAGTAGGGTTGCGGGGGTGCTGGAGCCCATCTCAGCTATCTCCGGGCAGTGGGCAGGGGACACCCTGAACTGGTTGCCAGCCAGTTGCAGGGCACACAGAGACAGACAACTCACTCGCTCATTCACACTTAGGGACAATTTGGACCGGGCAATTAACCTGACATGCATGTTTTTGGAATGTGGGAGGAAACCGGAGTGCCCGGGGAAACCCACGCAAGCACGGGGAGAACATGCAAACTCCACACAGGAGGTTTGATCTCACGACCTCTGAACTCTGCCGCACACGCGCTAACACTGCGCCGCCCTGCTGCCCCGTTGCATCCAGTTTTAAGCAATTGTGATTAGTAATGTATTTTGACTGATCAATGAATACACAAATAGGGTACCTTTTTAATTTATTTTTTGCTACCTTGGCCATTACTGTAGTTATAGTTCCATGAGCCTTATAATTTGGTGCGCCTTATAGTGCGGACAATTCCGTAAATGATTGAATCTACAAAAGCTTTGACTTTACATTTATATATTATGCTTTATGTATGTAAGACTTTCTATAAAACAAAAAAACAAAAACGTTTAGTTTATTTTTAAATGATTTACTTAGAACAGAAAGTCTGGATCTGGCCCCAGAGCCAAACTGAGGATGATATCCCTGCCTTAAAGATGTCGATAGAAGAGTTGAGAGATTTTAAAATATATTACGATTCAATTCTTTTTGTAAATTATGTATGTGCTTAACTACAAGTTCAAGTTTTTAAAAAAAATAAATTGAAAGCAAAAATGAAAATAAACTATTAATCTGGGAACAAATGTTTTGCTCGTTTTCAAATTTATGTTTAAATGTAACTTACATTATTTTTAGGTTAATCATATAATAGATTGCATTCTAGACAATATTCCTAAGAGTATTAAATATTTTTCTTAAATTATCTTTATATTTTATGATTTTAGACATTTTATTCTTCTCATAAATGTGTTTTTATTCTTTTCTTAGAAGATTATTTTTTTCTGATGATGAATTAGTTTTTTTTAATCACTATTCAAATGTAATTTTCAATCAATTATCTATTTATCAGCGAATGTGGGCTGGCCTAGATACTGTGGTCCCCCATATTTGTACCCATGTCAAACAAGCCGATGCACTTTTATTTTATTTTTTTATCTAATTTGTTTTAAAAACCCTTAAACACAATCAGCAGTTTCCCTTATTGTCACAATACTGGAGAAGACCACAAAAGAAGAAGCACCCTTCCCAGAAGCCCAAGTTGCACCCCAAGTGCTCATCACAAAATCACCCAGTTGTGTGTGTGTGTGTGTGAGTCTGTATATGTATATCTGTGTGTCAGGAGGGGTTGTGTAACATCTATAAATAGACGCACAAGGCGGCAAAACATAGAGGAAAAAGAACAGAGTGTCTCAGTTTCTTAAAAGATGAACTGTGAGCAGGATGCTCAACCTCTCATGGAAAACTTTCCAAGGGAAACGCCAGCGAGGATGCTAATGTACTAACAAAAACAGATGCAATGGTGCGACTTTATACAAGCACCTCCAACCACGAGATTTAGATATACTGTATAATGTTTTTTAACAATAATGTCGCTCGCGATTGCCCCTTGGCAAAAATGTAACCTAACCACGTGACTACTCCATAACAGACAGCAGTAACCTGTAGGAAACAGTAGGTATGGCCAGCAAATAGTAAAAAACAACAACGAAAAATCTATACTATTCAGCACCATTGGCAATGACTGGTCAAATCTGACTTGACTTGAACTAAATTGTCCTGACTTTAGTCCACACGATCTGCACCACTATTTTGTAAATGGAGTATCCCCATACACGAGTGCTGATCTAAAAGCTAATAAAAGTCTGGATGCTTACCAGTTCTTTGTAGCTGGTACGCCTTGCTGTGTTTTGTTGAGCGGAAAAATGCACACCCCGGCAGGAGATGTCCCCTGCGCAAACGTTACTAAAATGACTTGGTATCTAAATTATTGGGGAATGTAATAAAACAGTAAAGCGACTGGCAAGCTACATGCTAGAGTCGGGTCCCCGCGACTTCTGCAAGGTCTTTGTGATGATTAAAATACAAGAGTCACAAATGTAGTGTTTTTTCACGAGTAGTAGTTTTGAGTCGTTTCATGCGTAATGGGTCTGGCGTTGGTGACTACCCAGGTTCGGCAGTGGTGGTTTAAGAGTTGTTGGCCTAGAGCAGGGGTGGCCAACCCGGTCCTCAAGAGCCGCATGTCCTGCATGTTTTGGAGGTTTCTCAGGTGATGCAAATTTTAAGATTGTTTGCAAGCTGTGCGGGAGCTTAATAATGACCCAGGTGATTGGGATCACCTGTATTTGAACAAAGAAACTCCAAAAACATGCAGGACATGCGGCTCTGCCACGAGCGGCTGCCTTTTCCAGCAGCTGCCCAATTGTTTTATTGTCTGCTCCTATCTTCGGCGTTTTTTCTTCCCGTTTTGACAACTACACTATGGATTACTTCTATCCTATGGACATGGGTTTTAGCGCACAATAGATGTGTGTACTCAAGAAGTTTCAGCTCCTTGCCCTAAAGAATTCTCGTGCCGGCGTGATGAAGGGGCCCATGGTGAAAGGACAGCCGGAGCTAGCGAAGCGGCTAGCGGCGTTATAAGTCTTCGGTACCATCCGCAATTATGGTAAATGCGAACTCACGACCAAATAAGATCATCAAGTGCGGGTGGAAAACATCGAAGCGCACAGGGAACGCAGTTGCTGTGTTTTGCGGAAACGTGGCTCACGTTTAGCATTCCGGACGCTAACGTGTAGCCACCCGGAGCTACCTGGAGAAATCCGGCTTCAACGTCGCTAAACAGAGACACGAAAGCCGGGGGGAATCGGAGAGGAGGCGGACTTGCTAACACGAGGTCGTGTATCCCTGGATTTTCACAAAGAAAAGATTTCCATCTGCCGCAGGAATGTCGAACTTTTGGACTGGCGTGACGTCATCCGCTCCGCTACAAGCACCCTAGGGCATCATGTTAATCTGTTAATAAACAACGGGGTAGACTGCTGGAAGTGTGAATTTCCCTACGGGGATGAATAAAGTATCTATCTATCTATCTATCTATCTATCTATCTATCTTGAGGACCGGGTTGGCCACCCCTGGCCTAGATGTTAGCTTTCTTTTCTGACGCCGCCTCAGTTAATTCCCATACGTGATAAATATCCAGGGAGCACCCGCTAGTGATAAGCTTTTCTTTGCACTCTCCTGACTTCCCTCAGAGTCCGATTTAATTGATGAATTCATTCTCAATGTAATGAGCCACTAAAGGCACGGGCTGTACCTTTCGTTTAAGTGGCCATTTGTTCACCCGGCTGCTTGACTGAGCGCTTACATCTGCCTATTAAAGTCGTGCACACACTGGAAACAAACTGGAAACTTTGCCTCGCCTTTATTGGCTGATGCCATTAAAACCTGCTTCTGATTGGCCAGCGCTGCTAAACCACAAAACAATTCTTGTTGGCTAAACACTACATCACCCAAAATACAAACTAAAACTATGAATCCTTGAAAAAAATGCAACGGTTTGCGGTTTCACTATGTATAAATATATGTAAGGTTATATTCTTCTGCCGTCATTATTGTCATTTGTTTCAAGTAAAATCCTAATTCAGGTGCTGACCGCTAGGGTGCTTCTGACGTCTATCATGGCTCTCATTCCGAAGGCAACGTGACGTCACGTTCAAAGAGTCAATACATAGGAAAGTTCGAGACCGCTCGTCGCTTGTGACTGCTTTCCACCAGCATCAACTGGTTGGTTTGCATATACAAACTACTACAGGCAGAAAAAAAATAAACATTTTGCTGTAATTTTTTTGGTTGTGTATGTTCATTTTAGGTTACAGTAAATTTAATTTTATGGTACAGTAAGTGTTTATGTATCATTAACAGTCTCTCTTTCTAATTAATGATTGCAAATTCTGTTCATTATGTTACAATACAGTACATCTTACAAACACAGTGCAGCACCTATTCACTCACAGCAAGAAAGACTATGTAGAATGCTGCAACAATATTGGCAATCAATGATTACCTTGTCGTCTTGTTACCAGTGACACACTTTAAAAAAAAAGAATTCCCGTATACAAATTGTTATATGGCCTACACAATGTGAAATTATCAAAACCGTATGAAATACAGGGTAAATGTATATGTTGAAAGATGTACAATCTCCGTGACTTCTCCTTGCAACCGACCCCCCTTCCTTGCAGCATGCGCACACATTTGTTAACGGTGCTTATAATAAACTATGGTAATTGCTCATAATAAACCCGCATTTTATTTCGTTAATATCATCTTGATACTTGATACTTTTTAATGTACTTTTTTTAATGTCTAGTATATGAATGTGTTTTTAGTGATCAAGAAGTTGTGTTTTATAGCCATTTGGGTTTCACTTTAATCCTTTTGGGACATTCGGAGCAAACCACTTGTTTTTTGATTATTTCATATCGGAAAAATGTGCTTCTTAGACAAGACACTTTAGCAATCCTGGAATGAGTAGACTCTCAAGAAGAGGTACCACTGTGCTTAATTTTCCATAATTGGCCACCTTGGGGGTTATGATAACACGTGTCGACTTCATAGTCATCATGCTGATATATTCACCTTGATTCGACACATCGTCATTCCCCAGAAGATAAAAATCCTGAATGTATGTCATGACAGGACATCTCGGCCGCCTTGGGCGAAGGCAGTGAGCATGGCGACAGCGGCATTGACGGCGGAGCGGCTGAAGCAGCGCTGGACAGTGAGCTGTTGTCGCGTCGCTGCAAAGCCATGTCTGCCTCTTTCTCCGTGTATTCCACTGCCGAGGGCGTACTCTTCCGTGAAGGCAGCGACAGTGGCAGCAGTAGTGCTGGTGTGGCGGACGCCTGCGGTGGAGGAGTGTACGAGAACTTCCGCAAGGAGCTGGACAGTCAAAACTGGGTTAGTCTGAATTGTGGTTGGACAGAAATATTGGGAAAAAGCGTGGACCAAAATAATGGTAGTTTATACGGTGGTCGGCAACCTTCTCTAGAATAAATACGTAGCAAGTGATTGGAAGCAGGAACTAAGGGAGGGGTGCTCAAAATAAATGTTATTTAATCACAAATCCAGGAACAACCAAAAAACAAGGTTTCAAAAGCAAATAACATGTCCAAATAGAATCAAACCTAACAATATCCAAACCAGAAACAAAAAACAAACCAGAAATGGAAATGTAAGGAACTAAGCTACAAACAAGGGGTCACAAAACAAATAACTCGTCCGAACACAATCAAACCTAACAATATCCAAACCAGAAACATAGACGAAAATAGGAAATGCAACTCACCCAGTTGGCACCCCCTGGGGGAAGGTGGCATGCCAGATTGTAACACTTTTCTGTACCATGGACCGGTTTAATATCTGACTATTTTCTCACGACCCGGCCAAAGAATAACTTTAGTTATATCAACAGTAATGATAATAATTATAAGATCCACAGGGATCTAGACAATATAGGAAAATACATTATATTTGATCTGCTCATTACACTATTTTACTTATGAAACCATGGCACCACATTGCACATGTTTTTTTGCTGAACTCTTTACCATAATGCTCTTTTACTTCGTTGTACAATGTGGCACCGTGAGTAGAAATAGTGTGATGAGTCGACAAAATGCAATGCCAATTCCCCTCACAATTACAATGCTAGGTGCCTGATGTTTACGATCCGGCGTTCTATTTGCTGCTATCTGGGATCAATTCCTGCTGCATTAAATTCTGAGAAAATGCTAGCACATTGCACAACTTTGGTATATAACCTCAGTACAACACGCAACAAACTTTCTGCAATTCATTTTTCTTTCACCACTGTCTTATATGAATGTTTGTGAAAAATAAATGTTCAACCTCAAATTTTCTTTATAGTGGTTTTAATGACTGATTACTGTAGTAGTGAATATAAGTTTTGCTGAAAACTACACTAAACATTGAAAAGAGGAATAACAGATGCAGAGACACAGCAATTTTACCAGATCATTCCTAACTTTTAGGCGCATCAAGGCCATGAGCGCCCGGAGGAAGCGTGCTCGGCAGTCAGCGACGAGCTGAGCAGCAGCACGCTCAGCAGTGCCTACCCTTCCGAATCGGCGGTGGCCGCGGCCTCCCCCCACAGCACGGTTCGCAAGGCTGGTGCTCTGGCCGTCAAGAACTTCCTTGTGCATAAAAAAAGCAAAAAAGTGGAGCCTGCCGCAAGACGCAAGTGGAAACAATACTGGGTCTGTCTCAAAGGTGCGTCAATAAAATACAACTCAGTCCTTGTGACCTTGAACCGTGTTCCCTGCTTGCGGCGCTGCATCCGGGATTTCCATTTTCTATCTTGGTTTAATTTCACGCCGGTATCCTTGTCTAATCCATTTCATCCTTTTGAGCTGTATACAACAACTGCCTACTTCGTATCCAAGCGTTTCGACACATTTTATTTCGTCGAATAAGTCTGGAGGACAAGCAGACACTTTGTTTGCCCGACAACAGCAGGCCATGGTTTGTAGAGTGAAGTCTATTTTTCAACCCAATAAGTCTCAAAAGCCTCACAGTGGTTTTGGAAAGACCCTCAAAAATCAGGGCTTTTTCCATAAACGAAACTATATTTTTAACGCATAATCAATCATTTTTCAGCTCCTAAGGAACATAAGTAGGAACAGAATTTTAAAAACATTTACTTAAACGTGTTGCTTTTCAGTGGTCGGCCATGCATTTCACACCTATGCCCTTAAGGGGGCTGCATCAGAATCAATCGAACCCTGAAAACTATTTTGTGGCTATAGAACATTTACTGCAGCTACAACTGCGACACAACTGTTTTATCAATACTAACCTCATTAAATTGCAATATTATTTATTTATATAGCCACATGTTACTCATCAAAAAATGTTTTTATTTGTGCACAAAATCCATCCTCAAGAAGATTTAAATTACTCTCTTGTACAAATTTTTCAAGGGTGTCAGTTCCGGAAAATGTCCATTTGACAAAAACAGTGGACGCAGGGATTTTTCTTACACTTTTTGTTTTGATACTTCTATTACTCCCCACGAGCCATTCATAGTTTGTGAAACCGTTGTCGTTTTGTTCAGCCTTTTAGCAGATGCTGGCCCTCCAACTCGGACTCTGTAATGGCCCTTGATCAAATTATTACTTGCCCGCATCCTGTCATAAAATTAATAATATGTGGCCTGCCAGTATTTTTAAAAATAAAGTTGTACAGAAAAACCATTTCACCGGATGATGGCAGAAGCCTTTTTGACCACCTTACCCGTGGCTTTCTGTTAGAATTTTAGCCCATCCCATTTGGAGATAAAAAAAGGAAAGTTGACTGTGAACATCATTATAACAGTAGGTTTTTCACAAAGTCCGAAACAACTGCATCTGCCTTATCCCCCAAGAGACTGTGGTTGTTTTCAAAGAATATAATATCAAGAGGAACTGCCAGACAAAACATGCTTAACACAAAAAGCTAACTGGAAACGGAACACTGTAAAAATGGTGAAGCAACTGAGGTCGCTATGCTGATTTACAAGCACTTTCTTGGAATGTGAATTTATCAAAGACTGTCTAAAGAATGCCAGGCTAAAAAGTCGGTTCTCACACATTTTCAGCTTACCAAAACTTGGCCGCTTTCTACAACGTGCGGACACCCCTGGTCCAAACTAACAGCTTTAATGTCAATTATTTTATGGCTTAAGCCCTGCACAGCTGATTGTGAAGGCCTCCGAGTAAATTTCTGACCCTGGAAAAAAGTCATGGCGAGAATGTGATTGGTTAAATGCTGGAAAAAAGAAGAAAACCAATGAAAGGAAGCTGGCAGACAATTTGGAACTATTTCGATATTCATGGACATAATGTAATCAACATCACATGATTCAGATATTTTTAGGCCAGAAGAGAAGGTGTTGCAGGCCCAGATGGCCCACCAATGTTGCTTTCATATAAAATCCAAGTTTGTTACTAAAAAAACACACAAAAGAAAAAAAACTTCACATAGGGAAATATGTTAACACAAAAATGTTTAACTAATGCATACTCTCCAAATTGTGTAATGTTTCAATTATTATATATTGTTTATATTACTTTATTTCCTTGAATTAACCCGTCGGACTGTTGAGAAGCAAATACGTGTCGGTAGGATGTCACCAGTCACTGAAATACTACATATCATTGGAAAGCTTAAACTCTTGGAATTTAAGATATGATGACCTTTTCACAATGTACTCATCACAGAAACATCAGGATCAGTCTGAAACAAGATAACAGTACGCAACAATGGCCTCCTTATATCCACGAGAGTTTATTAATTCTAACTGTGTAAAATATTTACCCCAAAACACAGGATAATGCTGAGAGATAAAAAAAAAAATGAACCCAAAAGTATTTACGCATCGATGGACGTTCCTATTAACTGAAAATTTGATTGACGTTGTTTTCGGCCAATTGCAGGCTTTGTTTCACGGTCCACAGCCGCTATTACCCTATAAAGGTCCGTATGGCAAAAATGATCAGCCTCCTTTACCTCTGACTAACTTTAGCCAGTATGACCGATTCAAATGATGATTGACACATTGGTTAGCAAATAAAATTTTGTATAATTCAATATGAAGATGTCCCTATTAGACACTGAAATAAGTGTGCGTAACATCACTAGTGATTTCTTTTTGCACACCATTTTTATGTGCAAAGTGTGCAAATTAGTTATAGAGACGCGGGAAGAAAATTCAAACTCTTTCACAATCTCTACAAAAATCAAAGAAATACATACTTGCATAGGTTTTATAGCTGTGAAACAGTCATCTTCAAATGGCCACTTTCGGAAATGGCTAGATATACACTTAAAAAAATTAGTAAAATACAATGTTTAGTATTTCAGATTTTGATCAAATTTGACCTGCGACCAGGTAATGTTTTAAGCTATTGTATCACCTGTTTTCCAGCTAAATTGCCTATGCTAAACTCATCTGCAGGCATTTAATTGCAAAAAAAAAATTCTGGCCCAAATAAATACCTTCTATTTCTGTGTGTTCTTACTTGGATTAGTCAATTTTAATACCACTTGCACTTGATTATTTCAGATTCAGACAAAACTTCAGAGTGTTACCTTTCAAAGGAGACCAAAAACCATCCATAATCTCCAAATGGTTCAAGAACAGCATTCTATTTACTTTGGTGCGTCTTGGATTAGAATTTTAGGCGAAATTTACAAGAACTTTAAATGTATCTAATAATAATGTGTGAGCCTGCACCCTAAGTGAAATAAAAAAATTACCATTTCTACCCTTCTGCAATTCTGAAATATCTCTGTCGATTGCTTTTATTTTGTCAGCATCATCATAATACTGATTCCAAAACAAGGTTCATCCAGGGTTGATTGGTAAAAATAAGAAAAAGTTTATCAAGTGGGACATGGGTGTATTTACCTTGAGCTCTGGGCTGCAGTTCTGCTATTACAAAAGAGTGGTAATTTGTACATTTATTATTCTGTTATAAAGTCTTGTACAAACCACGGCCTGCTGTTGAATATTGTCACGAAAGACCTCCAAAAAAAAATCACAGACATCTGCTTCAGCTTTTTCAAAAAATGCCGGAGCATCGTTGTTTCGGAACACTTCATAATATCAGCTTGTAACTCTTTTTTTAAAATTCTAAGTTTTCCATTGATGCATATAAATTTAAGATTTTGAGTTTGTAATTTTTTTTCTTTTTGGGCCGCGCATTTCAGGCTGCACACTGTTCCTCTACGAGTCGGACGGTCGCTCAGGCATTGACCACACCAGCGTTCCCAAACACGCTCTGTGGGCCGAGAACGCCATCGTGCAGGCGGTTCCTGAACACCCCAAGAAAGATTTTGTCTTCTGCCTCAGCAATTCAGCCGGCGACGCTTTTCTCTTTCAGGTATGAGGATGAGGCGCCTTTCCTGCATACGGCACAGTGACTTGTTTAGAGTGAAACCCAAATTCTAAAACATACAAAATGTAAGAAAATAGTACATATTTTATATACATGTGATTGGTTTATTCAGATTCAGATTCGGATTCAGATATACTTTGTTGTCATTCATGCACACGTGGATACAGTACAAAATGTCGATACATCTGACCCGCACAGTTTCCTTGAGCGTCAGATAGATAAGATTAACCATGTCTTCGTCAGAATTTTAGCGCAGCAGTTCGTCATCTCGCGGTTCGATGTTACTTCCAGTTGTAAATGGTCCAGTTTATTGTCCAGAGAGCAAACGTTGAAGAGGAAAATGGATGGGAGAGGCATTTTGAAGGGTTTAGCCTTTAACCTAGCGGTTAGCCTAGCTGACAACCTCGCTTCCTCCTCCGGTCACACCGCTCTCTTGCCACTCTGCTTTGCTGCTTTGTAGGCCGCTGGGTCTTGTTGACGTAGCAGTCCGTGGCTAAATAAACACTCCCGAGTGGTCGTAGCACCGAGCGCTTGATGTCTGGATGATCGATATCCAGCAAAAAAACTGCGATCGTATATTAATCTGCAGTTTGAGTTGACTTTGTGCGCCGTCAATACTGAGTCAAAGACTGGGTTTTATGGCCGGACGAAGTGTAAAAAACTGTAGCGAGCCGATGTAGCCGCAGCCGAACAGGGGCGCCGCCATTTATATTCCAAGATAATGCATTTTGAAGACAGTCCGTTTTGTATTTGACCTTTTGAGCTCTGACGTCATGTGAAGAACACCAACGCCCTAGCTAGCCAGTCACCATATTGGTTCACATGTTAGTCAGTTGAAAGGTTTTTGAGTGTTTTAAGTAACGTTTTGGTTGTTTTTGTGGAGAATGCCTAGGCGTTGTGTCGTAGGTGGGTGCAGCAGTGGTACAACAAATTGCGAGCAGCCAAAATGTGGCAAATTTGCAAAAATAACACACAAAGAGCTAACTAGTGCTAAACCAGCCAGGATACAGAGGGCTAGCCGGCTGCTAAAAGGGGCTAACCGGGACTGATTGGCAGAAAAACGGCAAGTTGGCTGACCAAAAGCATGCAGTAGGCAGCCAGGATAACCGCGAGCCTACAAAAAAAATACTACGGCAACAAACACAAACCAAGCGATCACGGCAGGCTAGCGAGATGCTGAAGAAGACAAACTGGGACCGATCGGCAGAAACAACTGGGGGCTGGCTGACAGACATGGTAGTACGCAGGCTACCTGGGAGGCAACAGACATAAACCCACCTGGGAGAAAAACCAATGAGCACAGCAGGCTAGCAAACTAGCCAACAACTAACGATGTTAACTAAACCAAACAAAACTGGAAGCCTTCAGTTTCCCCCCCACACTAACACTAAAAACACAAAAAGTCACGATCACATATCTAAGAGGAGGCAATGGCAAAAAAGGAACGCACAATGTACAAAGCAGCAGGTAACAAAGGTCACAAAGGTAACAAAGGTAACGAAGATCTACAAAAAAGGTCTACAAATCAGCAGGTAAATTTACCCCATTCTACTTTTGTTGATCAAAGCACTCAACTTGTACCTAACAGTCAGAAGCAGCAGGTAACAAAGGTCACAAAGGTAATAAAGGTCTACAAATGTAACAAAGGTCTACAAAAAAGGTCTACAAAACAGCAGATAAACTTATCCCATGCTACTTTTGATGATCAAAGCACGCAACTTGTACCTAACCGTTAAGCAAAGTTCCAATTACTACAAGCGGAAATGAGCACTATGCATTCCTTGATTACTACAATCGTCGTTTGTTTTTCAAATGGTTTGAGTCCTGGCCATCTGGTGTTGTCACAACTCTTAGGGGTATGAAGTCAAACTGTCATGTTTGAGAATTAAATTATCGAGATCCCATGGCGCGTGGAATATTATGGAATGGAGGAACACTACACGTTCAGTGCCTAGTTGAAAAAAAAATGGCCTTTTGTAATCCTTCAGGTAAGAGGATGAGACGGACGCCTTTCCTATTTTAAAATGTATGCCGCGTACGGCACAGTGACGTGTCTAAAGGGTACCCTGTCACAATAATATGAGCTGTGACAATTTGTCATTTATATGCTCAGAACCTGTCACATTCTTGAATGTATGACAAATACGCCTTGATGAACTTTTATAAGTCTGGTTGACAGCTGTCAAATAAAGTACATGTCCTTTTAACAGATCACGTTTGCATATCAGCTATTTTGGAAAAGAGATTTAACAATGAATCCATTTTTTTTGTTAAGCACTTATCAGACAATGAATTACAAATCAAAGTGCTGCACAAAAACATTTAATGCACAGTAGTGCCCCCCAACAACCCGGAACGCCAAATACACAGAAACACAACTGTTAATATCAAAACAAAGTAAAGAATTATAAAACAAGTAATGCACTTTAAAACTATTTCTGTTATATACTTTACCAATTTCTAATTAAACAAATTGAATGTGTAAAAATGTATCTTAAGTTACAGCTTTTCCCTTTTAGCAAAAAAATTCACAATTGAAAAAAAAATTACAAATCGAAATTATTTTTGTTGGCCATTCATGGATTTCTTATTATAGCAAGAAAAATCTTAACGTTGAAAACAAAAATTCACTATCATAGATGGTCAAATTTCCCCCCCATTTTTTATCACAAGGATTTTATTTCAAAAATGAACCCGTGGGGTAGAAACCGGACCGGCCCGAGCCTTCATAGGGCCCTAAGCAAATTCGATTTTAGGCCTCTTATTGATCATTTGCATACCTTCTAGAACTCATTCCATATTCTAATCCAGGGGTGGGCTACTATTTGGAGTTGGGGGGCCTCATCGGTTTCAAAAGTTTAGCCAAGGGGCGATCTTGGAAAAATACTTTTCCATCTAGGAATGAATATAAAAGCAGACATTTACATGGTATTGTTCTTTTGAACTAGATTAGTCTCATCAAATTTGTTTTGAAACAATCACAATTAAAGCAAAATAATATGTAAATTCCCTGTTTTGAGCACTTCATTTCATATTTAGTTTACACAAATTACAGTAGTTTTACTTTTTCAAAAGTATTTTTAAGTATTTCTGTAGTCAGATTTCAGCTGATTTTTTTGGGGAATGTTACTCTAGTTTTATTTTTGTTCCATTTCTGCTGTAGTTTTTTGGTAGTTTTTCTATATTAGTAAATTCTTAGTTTTTCTGTAGTACTGGATCAATGGAGCAATGATCCAGTGCAGTCACTGCAAACACTACTTTTGTTGTATTATGATAGTAGATTTTGTTGTTTTATGTCTGTAGTTTTTTGTAGTACAGTACTTGATTTGGGTGGTTTTTGAGAAATACTCTATATTATACTATATATTTTTTTCTTATTTTTGTACTATTTCTGTTGAAATTTACCCATATCATTAAAATGAATCACATGCATTACTTTCTTTTTTTCAGTACAGTACTTTCTTTTTTGTCTTCTGTGTTGAACCTAGTTATTACCCAACTTCAACAGAGCCCAAGTTTTTAAACAAAGTAAAGCTGCGCCTGCATTTTTGAAGCCCAATGGCAGAATGCGTGTCAGTTTATAGCTGCCCATTTGCACAAAAAGATTGTAGATAGAAAGAGTTTAAAATAGCACAAAGTATTTGCTAGCAGCAAGAAAGAAACTTTATTTTAGTCATCAAAGTCAACAAAAATATATGTATATATTTAATTACACATAGGAACAAATAAAAGTTCAGTATAATGTACCTGTGACCATTGATCTTTTTTTTGTTTACCAATATCTACTCTCTTAGCCATTGTTCAGCCATTCAGAATGCAGACACAATGCATGAAAACCACGTTACGCCCCTTCTTAAAGTTTCTTTACTTTCCACATGACTCAATCCTTTCCCTCATGTAGGTTTTAGATCAGGGGCTGGTGTAATGGTATTCTGTATTCTGTACAGCTCTTTGATTTCTTGCGATAAAAGGACAAATAAAAATGACCTGACTTGAACTTGGTTAAAGCAAGGGACTACTGTATACATTTCTTATGTCTTAATGGCCATTCACACCTTTCAGACATCTGGCCAGACCGAACTGGAGAACTGGATCACAGCGATTCACTCAGCATGTGCCGCCGCACTAGCCCGCCAGCACCACCGTGACGACACGGTGCGCCTATTGCGCACCGAAATCCGCAAACTTGAGCAGAAGATCGACATGGATGAAAAAATGAAGAAGATGGGTGACATGCAGCTGTCCACCGTCACTGACACCAAAAAGAGAAAGACCATTCTGGAGCAGGTAAGCAAAAATAATTATCTGTCAGTGTTTTTAGTATAATTCTAAGATATTCTGTTCGTCTAATGATGGATGTGTTTTCTTCATCAGTCAAAAAACCATTTTCAACAGAGAGTAGACAAAAATACTTATAACCATCTGCTATTAGAGACATGTTTAAATTGTCTTACTTCACTTAAAATAAGCTAAATGTTTACAAAATTGTAATTTGTTTGTGGGTGTTTGGGTGTGTGTGTGCATGCGTGCGTTTGTGTGTGTGGTTGTTCCCTTCCACCAAAAATGAGCGGCAACCATTTGTAATTTCGTAACATTACCCACTCTCATAACTCACTCTTTTGGTTCACATCCAATCCCATTTTAAAATTCACACAAGAAGATGCCTATTTGTCTCAGGTTTTACACACATTGTAAAGTTATTAGAGAGTAAGAGGGAGGATGGGAAAATTTCAGAAATTGTAAAATATATATCGTAATTCAAACAATGTGCTAATTTCCAGGTGGACTAACCAATTATTAGTATGATGAAATGAGATATGATTTGATTATTTGTCAAATGATTGATAGAAAAAGCTTCCACATTTTTTGGGGGGGGGAACAGTCTCTTACTGAGTAGTTCGCGCGTTTGCAGCACAGTTGGGGTCATAGTTTTGAAGCCAGCCTTCCTGTGAGGAGTTTGCATGTTCTCCTTGTGCATGAGTAGGTTTCCCCCGGGCATTCCGGTTTCCTCCCACATTCCAAAAAACATGCGTGGCAGGTTAATTGATGACTCCAAATTGTCCCTAGCTATGAGTGAGCATATGAACGGTTGTCTGTCTCAAGTGTGCCCTGCGACTGGCTGGCAACCAGGTGAGGGTATCCCCTGCCCACTGCCAGACAATGGCTAGGATAGGCTCCAGCA
Organism: Urocampus carinirostris; assembly: GCF_059441175.1. Lineage (NCBI taxonomy): Eukaryota > Metazoa > Chordata > Actinopteri > Syngnathiformes > Syngnathidae > Urocampus > Urocampus carinirostris. The sequence goes on from NC_142365.1 coordinate 30,779,190, forward strand.
CCCCCGCGACCTAAGTGAGGATAAGCGGTGTAAATAATGGATGGATGGATGACTTTTAAGCCTTTGTTGTTGTGCTCTGTACAGCCTTTCGAGGCTTTTTGTGATAAAGATCTATGCAAATGAATAAGACTTGACTTGACTTGACCTTCGGCTTCAATCTGTCATCCCTTTTTTCTTTACAGGTGATTTGATCATTTTTTGATGTAATGTTTGTTGCAACATGATTGGAAAGGAAAAAATAGATGAGAAACAAATAACACCCCCCTCCCCCCCAAAAAAGGAAATTGCGTTCTGTATATTTTTCTGTGAGTTAAATTGTTTTTTTTTCTTATAATTTATTTACAAGTTTTTGTTGATTTAATAGTTAGTTTCTTAATTATGAAAGTCATGTGCTTAAACCTTCATATTGGTCATTGTAGACTCTTTCAAAAAACCCAATCCAAATTCACAATATTATTTTTAGTGTTTTTTGTCTCCCATGGCTCACTTTGTCATGCGGTCATCATCATTCTAACTACTCCCACTAGTCACACTCGTCAAGAAAGGTGCAATGTTCTTTTTTTGCCGTTAACGTGCTGTGGCCTTTTGTCTGCTCAGATCTTTCTGTGGGAGCAGAATTTGGAGCGTTTTCACATGGATTTGTTCCGTTGCCGCTGCTACCTGGCCAGCCTTCAAGGTGGCGAGCCCCCTAACCCCAAGCGCCTGCTGGGCTTTGCCTCGCGGCCCACCAAACTCGCCATGGGACGCATTGGGATTTTCTCCGTTTCTTCCTTCCATGCATTGGTACCGATTACACACGAGAAAACACCACAATTTGTTTGTTGTCATGTGAAGCAGCATGTGGTTGATACTTCACAGTTTCCCCAGAAAGGAGAGATACTTGTCTTGGAAATAATGAATACATATTCACCAGAGTTTGATGGTGTGATTGGCAGATCAATATGAAGCATCCCTGAGGCGTTTTTCCCATCAAATGGGCTTCACTCTCTTGAGCTATCCGTCTCTCGCAAACCCCCGTTTTTCCCTTCCTCCTGGCTTCCTTTGTCTCCTTATCCTACACCTCCTTATTCCCCTCTACCCCCTCCCCCACCTCACGTTGTCAGACATCAACACACAATTGATTGTTTCCTTCTGCCCTCAGTATCCATTTTATTTGCAGACATGATTATGATCCCTGCAAATCAATATAGTTAATTTTTCTGTATTTTTTAATTCATGTTACCTTTTATTTTTACATATCTAGGTAGGCTATTTTATTTCCCATCATTATTCACTTTTAAAGCATTTTTATTCTTCTTTTTCACCCTTACTACTTTTTTCATCTGATCTCATTAGCTGCACCGCTTATCCTCAGTAATGTTGCGGGGTACTATTTTTTTAAATACACAAATTATGCACTCAAAAAAAATAATTGGACATGGAACTAGATAATGAATTAATAAATATAATGTACACAGCTGTTCAAACGTTTAGGGTGGCTTAAAAATGTCTTTTTTAAAAGGAAAAGCACTTTTTTTCAATGAAAATAACATGAAACAGGTCAGAAATACACCCTATGCATATATTGTTCCATGATATATGACTATTTTAGCTGCAAATGTCTGGTTTTAAAGGCAAAATCTGCACAAATGTATTGAGTTCCATTTTCAGCAACCAGCACTCCAGTGTTTTAATAGCACATTGTTTTGCTAATTGTGTTAGAGACTCATGGATGATGAGCATACCCGTGTGCAATCACACTAGCACAGATAAAAATGGTTTAGATGTTTGGATAGGCTATAAAACTGACTTTCCATTTAGGTAGTCAAATTTATTTAGGGCATCACATATGTGGGTGTGAGTAATCTTTTAGAATGGTCAAAAAAGAGAACTTTCGTGTGGAACTCATCAGTCTTATTCAATGGAATTAGATGGAAATTGCCAAGAAGCTGGAGACCTCTTACACTTGTGTGTACTATTCCTTTTAGAGATCAGAACAAACACGCTCTAACCAGAATGGAAAAAGAAGTGGGGAGCTCAACCAATTAAGAGGATCAGTACATTCGAGCCTCTAGTTTATGAAATAGACGCCCTACAGGTGCTCAATTAGCAGTTTTGTTAAATAGTACCCACAACACACCAATATCAAAATCTACAGTGAGGAGGAGAAATGCTGACCTTTACTGCAGAGTGGCAGAGAAAAAGCTATACCAAAAGTAATTATTGGCAAAAGAACACAGAGATTAAACAATTAATTGAATAAATTAAAGTGTGACTTCATGGAAAATATAAAATTGTCTGGGTGACCCCAAACTTGTGAATGGTAGTGTATATAAATATTGTATTTATAATTTATTTTCAAGACATTGGTTTTATTTATATTTGTTCATTCATTCATGCACCCTTTAGTACATTTTTTTACACATCAATGAGTTGGATGTGGCACATTGATCTATTTCTGCCTATAATCAATACTTATTCAAACAGTTTAAACTTGAATTCATGATTGTGCATTCTCTAAGGTGTCTGCACGCACAGATTTGGGCGTAAAGCGGCGCAGCCAGGCCACGCCTTCTCGCACTTTCAGCAAACGTCGTAGTCGTTTCTCGTCGCTGTGGGGGATTGACACTGCTTCTCGCAGGAAGTTGAAAGCACAGCACCCCACCATCAGCCAGGTTGACCTTTGCTCACTCAAACAACATTTTTCCTTCAGAACGCCTTGTTATTGTCACTGCTCATTGTAACCCTATATTTTAATAGGTGTTTGTAGACGACATCGAGACAGCCAAGGCATCCACTGAACCAACCTACGAAGACTCGGCAAGTGATAGATCTGTAAGACATAAGTTTATTTTGTTTATTTTTTTTAAGTACATTCATGCACTCATGCACATTTATGAATGTTGAGTATATTTGCGGTTTAAAGTTTAACTTGAAATCTGATGTCTGGTAGGACTACAATTTAGGAAAAAAACCTATTTGAGATTGTTCAGATCTGTATTGCAATTTTAAAAGCATTTTCTGTGCTATTTCTGTCATTGGGGAAACTTAAACATAACCACATGCAAACTTACTTTGAAATGTTATTACCGACTGAAAGTATATGACTGTAATAAAACAACAACTATAGATCTACAAATAAAAACTGTAGTTGAATATATTGTCTTTATTGTAATTATACAAAACTGCAATAAAATAGGAGGGTTTCTCCTTTCTGTGTAAAAAAGCGATTTAAAGAGGGGCTGGCTAGGTACACTCAAGCATTGGGTAACCGTGACTTCTGTGAGGTCTCTGCTCAGGAGGTAGAGCGATCGTTTTAGGATTAAGGGATCCCATTTCGAATCCCGGCTTGTCCGTGTTACATGTCGAAGTGTCCTTGGGTAAGACATTGAACCCCCAATTACCCCCAATAAGCAGGTTAGCGCCTTACATGGCTGCACAGATCACGGCCGCTATTGGGAAATGTGAAGCACACTGTAAAGCGCTTTGGGAAGTCATTGACTTGAAAAGCGCTATATAAATGCAGATCATTTCATTTCATTTCATTCATTTCATTTCATTTCATTTCATTTCATCTGTGATCATAAAATACAAGAGTAGTGAATGTAGCAGTTTTCCATGAGTAGAAGCTCCAAGTCATCCGTTTAATGGGTATTGGAATTTGCGTTCGTTAGCTTAAGCTATTAGATTTCCCTTCCGACACCCCCTCAGTTGATCCCTGGACGCGATAGTAATACACGGAATACCCGCTGGTGATAAGCATTTCTTAGGGGCCGGTCACACAGACATTTACGGCTGAATCACGGCCAGAAATTTATGCCTTTGAGGCGGACGCTATTGGACGCATTGAGTTCGCCATTCAGACGAGATACAGCGGTGCTTAACACGAGGTCGGAAATTCGCGCGCGGGTGGCAGCGCGAAAAAGTTCTCGCGCTGCTCAATTCTTCAGAGCGTGGGTACACAGCCTTTCACGAGCGTATTGAGGCTGAACCACGGCCAGAAAGTTCTGGCCGTGAAGCAGATGCTGTTGGGCGCTGTTGGACGTTTAGAGACCGCCATATAGACGAGATAGAGCAGTGCTTTACTCGCGGTCGGAAATTTTCACGTGGTTGGCCGCGTTCAAAACTTTTGAGCTGCTCAAAAGTTTGAGCACGTGTTAAACCGCGTGCCGCACACGTGGTCAACACGAAGTAATGACGCGGAAATGACGCGGAAATGACGCGGAACGACGTGCTCTGGCCGCGGCCAGGGCGTGGTTACACATGGGTAGGACGGGAAATTTCAGCGGGTAATCGTGGGTGGAGCATGGTAATAGCATGTTCTGCGCCTGTATCGCGGTGTTATTACGTGAAATTAGCGTGTTACGCGTGTGACAGTCAAACGCCTTTCTCCGCGTATATACAGCGCGATTTGTCGATCACACGTCATTTGTGCTCGTGACATCAAGGGGGTGAACATGGATCCCCGTCAGCGTAGTTTCTCTTCATTTCGAATAAATCTTTCGGTGCATTCGCAGCAATGCTTTAATTCTGGGACCTTAGCTTCGCCTTTTGGTTGAGAGTAAGAGTCCCGGCTCCTAAGCTCTGTAGCGTAGTATGAATTGATCGATAATGGATAATGAATAATGAAGATAGAACAATCACCCTTAACCCCCCCCCCCGTCAGCGTAGTGATCTCGTCTTAATCCATTTTTATTTCTAGGCATTTCTTTTCAAGATAATAAAATAAAAATGATGCCATAGGTTGAAATCTTGATCTTCACGGGACTGTGTCTTGTGCGGTTATGATTGCTACAGCCCAGTGCCGAGATTTGCATCCCATCGCTAATACAACCACCTTTACCTCGTTTTATCTCACTTTTAGGGAATGTAATGGCGAACATATAACTAAAACTACATCGTCTTGCATTTGTTGGAAATGTAATACAACTTAATCCACTCCGTCTTTGTTTTTGTTGTGAACGTAATCGAACAGTAATGCACACCGTATATAAAATCCCTCCCCCCTCGCGTGAACGCGCATTCTGCTGCGCTTCCAACGAAAGCGATCGTATTCTATATAAAACGCTTATTAAAACTATAAAGCGAGCTAATTATAACAATTGGGGGATCCTAGTCTATATAACGCGTTTATTTAAACAATAAAGTGCGATCGTATTCTACAAAATGCGTTTGTTAACGTGGATGAAAATGTCACGCGAGGGGGTGGGGCGGTGTGGGTGTTGCGTAGGAGTCGGATTTGGGCACCGGCTCGGGAGCTTTTATACCCGTGGTCCACACGAGAAAATGACGCAGAAATGACGCGATGAGGAAGCGGAACAGTCGCCGGCGTCTGTTTTGCGGGCATACCACCGATGAACAGCGGGTTAGCCAATTTTGCGCATTTTCCATCCCGGGCAACCACGGGCAAAAAAAAAACGCAAAATTTTAGCCGTGATTCAGCCGCAAACGGCTGTGTGACCGGCCCCTTAGTGCTCTTCTGACTTTCCTCAGAGTCCTTTTATAATTGATGAATTTATTTTCAATGTAACTAGTTGCTAAAGATAGATAGATAGATAGATAGATAGATACTTTATTCATCCCCGAAGGGAAATTCACTTTTCCAGCAGCATCCCTAAGCTGAGAACAATCGATAATGGAAAATAACACGGGAGCTGCTGGAGTGGCTGCCATTCGTGACGGCGCCGGAGAAACGATTCAATTTGAATCATGTACAAACAAACAAACAATTGAATCATGTAGTAGTGTGTTAGACAAGCACAGGCAACTTTGTCACAATTTTAAGTCAGATGCAGTCAAGTGACCAAAGGAGGTGGGAAGAAGGTGCAACAGGATATGCACTAAAGAGTTTTATTAAGTGTGATCAGCTTGTTAAAGGAGTCATGACGTTCCTTCATATTTTCGTGAAGTTATACGGTTGTAGTACCACTTGGGTCCGGCAGAGGACGCCTTGAGAGCCTTTTATAAAAGTATCTTACACTTTTCAAAAACCATTTTCATTGAACACTGCATTCAAACACTATACTAAGTTAACATTTTCCAAAGGAACAAAGTACTGCAGAAATACAGCTAAAAATATGAAAACAATAAAATAAACAAAATTAAAAAAGGAAAAATAATTATGATGACATGTTTATCGCAACACAAGGGGCAGAATCTTAAACATATATGATTTGCACATTGGGAATGTTTATCAAGCTGCAAGCTGTTGCATTAGTTTAGATGGCCATTCATGAAAGGACTGTTTGACTGATAGCTTAGACCAGCCTATCACAGTCGCGCACCCAAAGCTTGCAAACTTTGCCATGTCTTTATTGGCTAGTGCCATTAAAACTCGCCTCTGAATGGCCGCAATGTTAAAACCCTAACTGTGACCACTCTGGTTGGCCAATCACTCAAACGACAAACGGAACTAAAAATCCTTGGAGAAAAACGTTGTCGTGTGATGACACTATCGCACTACATCACACCGCAATATTGATTAGTTTTCAGTTAATCGTGTAGCTCGAACGTCTGGGCTCAGTTCAATTGTATGCGGTAACTCCTCTCTTTAAATCAGGGGTCTCCAACATGGTGCCCCCTAAGGACAGCTGAGGTGCCTGTGAACCTGTTTGTTCAAATAACTCAACAGTGCTTGGTCATTGATAGTTTCTAAAAATAACATTTTTAGTGGTTGACTGAGTCTTTTTAGCCCTACTTACAATACTTAACCTGGTAATAATTTAGAAACAACCAAGTAATAACATGATATTTTCTATTTTAGAAATACATCTCAAACTGGGTGCTCTTTGAGCTAATTAGTACTAAAAGTGGCTTTCAGCTTAAAAAAGGTTGAAGACCAATCCTTAAAATGTTAATGACCACTGGCTTCTGATTACTTCTAAACAGATTGCGTGATGTGAAAAAACGCAAGCAAGCTGTTAAAGGTGTGTCGTTTAAGGTGTTGAAGTATGTAAGGTGTTTTTAAGTTTTTTTTTTCTATTAAATACAGTGGAACCTCGGTTTTCGACCATAATCCGTTCCAGAACCCTGTTCGAAAACTGATTTGTTGGATCACGGAAATCATTTTTCCCATTAAAAATAATTTAAATCGTTTTAATCCGTTCCAACACCCTGAATGTTTACCATGAATGTTTAACGTAAACATAAAGCTAACCCAGGCTAATCGTATGTTCGCGTAATCGTAATCTTCTGTACGAAGGATTACGCTAACATGAACGTGTAAAAATAAAAAAATCAGGTCGTTTACAAGTCATTTAGCACCCGGGTCTCCACAACAACTGGTGAGCGGTTCATTGGAAAGGGGGTTCCGTTACAAAACCCTCAATGTTGGGCTCCGTTCCAACACCCTGAATGTTTAACGTAAACTTAAAGCTAACCCAGGCTAATTGTACGTCCGCGTTATGGTAATCTTATGAATAGGATTTCTTACCTTGGTGGTGGTCAGCAGAAGGCGCTTGCACACCTCCTTCATATTTGTCTATTATTTCTTCCTTAAATGCAATAGTTGCACGCACTACTTTTCTTTTTTCACCTGTAGCAACTTTGCTGCTTGCACTGACTTTCTTCGGAGGCATAATAAGGGGCTAAAACACCCGTACGCCGCTCAGCATCGCACCCTGGCGTACGCACTCACGCATTACCGGCGTTCGAATGTACGATTTTTTGACCGAACAGCGAAGCAAGAATTTCTCAATTTTTGGTCGGACTCCGATTTGTTCGAAATGAGAGGCGTCCGAAAACCGAGGTTCCACTGTATGTGTAAAAAATGTCCAACTGAGTTAAAAAAGCTCTTATGCTTTATTCTATTTTTGTTTGGGGCGGAACTGATTAAGTTTGAGGAAACAGAGCTGTGGGGGTTTTGAAGAGTGACGTCATGCTCTCATCCCTGTAGGTTTTATTTTTATTTTATTCTTTCACCAACCCAAACCCCCAAGAAAGATGAAAAAGACGTTCATTGGAGCTGGTTTAAGAAATGCACGTACTTTCATGTACATCATGACTGAGCGAAACGAGGTTGCAATAATGATTTTAAGCCAGAGAGTAACAAAAGTTTATAATTCTGTACAGCTCATTTACTCATATTATTCCACTGATTTGGGAGTACCTGTTTTATTTATGCCACTGAAAATAAAGTTGTTAAGGCTGTTAATTTGACATCTCTACCACCTTCATTTTTGTTAACATCTCAATCGACTTTCTAATACCCAAAAATGACATTTATTGGACTAATCCAGTGTTGTGGCAGTAAGGCCATTAAATATGTGAAGAAGTACCAAACAAATGAAGACTGCAATACTAGCGTCTTAGCTTCCATATAGACGCATTTTCTTGCATTTTGGTAGCTCCAGGCCACAACCATTTTTTCCCTTAAAACTCATTTGAGAATCTGATTGAGTACAGGCTTCTTTACTTCCCCCAGGTCGCAATTTTCTCTTTACCCAGATTGTTATTATTGTGAACCACAGTTGAAACCTTCCACATCCAAGAGAATTCAGATGAGGTTCCATCTTACGCTTGACAGTGCTGGATTAAGCCTCTCGCTAACCACCCAGTGCCTGATCCACACATAATGCAATTATTTCTATTATAAGCTATCTTTTCAGCCTGTCAAACAGCACATCCCTTTTTGGCATCTCTGCATCACATTTTCTTTCACAAGGGCAAGCCAGAGTTGATAAGTCTGGGAAGCTATCAACCAGGGCTCCTTGAGTGCCTGACATTTTCTGTATGGTTGAAGTGATGGGTTTTGAGACTCTTTGGTCAGTCATATGATAAACAGTCACATATAATAGAGACCCTTATCAAAACGTTTTTAAGCTAGCAACAATTCCATGTTTTTCTCATGTAAGCTTTGCTTGTCTATCGACTATAACGGTTCATGTTTCACGGATTCCTTATCCACCACGTCCATCAGGACACAACTCCCTGTGGTGTTTCTGAGACAAAAACAGGCAGGTTGCACCCATCTTTCTCCAGGCCATTTTTTGGGTAGGAGTTTCCTCCCCCATATGAAACAGATAGTACGGGTTTACCTGTATACCAGTAGCAGGAGAAACCAGATCTGACACAGCACCTTCATAATCTGGTCGCCTTTGTTGTCAGTTTAAAGTGTCCCCCTGTTCTTCAGAAGGGAGCTGGACCTTGGCTTTGTGTGAGGATAGTGATACCAGATCTCAAATCATCCATCCATCCATCCATCCATCCATCCATCCATCCATTCATTATCTGCACTGCTTATCCTCAGTAGGGTTGCAGGGGAGCTAGAGCCCATCCCAGCCATTCTCGGGCAGTGGGCAGAGGACACCCTGAGCTGGTTGCCAGAGGTTGCTCGGGGAGAGAATAAGTGAGACTGAAAAATGGGGTAAAGCTGCTATCGCTAGGGAAAAGAGGCAGGCACAAAAACATTGCCACTAAAACTTAAAAAAAATACAAACAAATTAATACATTAAAAAAGGCATATTTCCAATTCTGTTCAGTCGCTGGACTATTAACACACAAATGCTACAGTTGTAGGCTACTGCTTCCAAACTGTCACAGCTGCTGGCTTTTTCCTTGCATTTTGGCAAATCCCACTGATGGTGGCAGCATTTCGGATGGGCCAGATGGTGCTCGCCTCGGTAGTGGTTGGGGGGAGTGGGAATTGAAGGTGGAGCTGTGCCTTTGAGGAGCTAGGGTCATACCCTGCACTGACACGCTCATCTGTTGAAAATTTGTATCAGTGAAGGGGAAAATGAGATGGTGGAAGCTGTCACCTGATATGATCGGAAAGATCAGCATGTGAGTGGTCCTGTTGATTCAAATCAGGCTGCCAGATTGGCACACACATACTCACACACACACAATCTCAAAGCCACCTAGGAGCACAACGGGATCACAAACAAGATTTTGTAATCAGACCTGCAGATGCTTGAGACCACCAGCAGCGCTCATCAACTCTATTCTATTTTATCTATTGTATCTGAAAATGAAGCACAGTATTTTCCAGACTATAAGGCGCATCTCACCCCAATTTTTCCAGAAATGCAGAAGTGCGCTTTATAACACGGTGCTTGTATATCAGTGGATACAATTGGAAATGCACACAGTAATTAAAGGTATGTGTTACCATACAAGGTCCTATGGTATATTACCGGATTTGAGAAATGATTGCGAAGAGTGATCGAATCAATAAATTGCAAATCATTGTATGCAACGGGAATCTAATCCGAGGAGTGACTGTGAGAACACTTTACCACTAGACCGCCAGTGGTACGAATGACATACAAGGGATTAGACCTTATGTCATAATCACACAAGTTCTATGGAGCCAGGAACACTGATTTGCATAGTTATTCTGATAGTCTCTTCTCTTCATCACCAACCAATGTCCGAGAATGGCGAAAACAAAGTCTTTTAACAAAACTATACAAGCTCTTTTACATATTCAAACAAAACAACACAAGCTATTTTATGTAGGCATATTTAACTGAGTGTTTATTGACAGACTGGAGAGTCTGTTTAACCTGCACTCTGCAAATCTGTGTTGTGGAACACAAAAGATAGAGTGATAATGGTATAAGCTTCAATGCAATTTCATACTTTATCTGTACCAATGGTGGTCTAGTGGTAATATTTTGGGACTTTCCCCGCAGATACTTGGGATAGATTCCTATTGCCTACAATGTTTTGCAATATTAAACTGCACATATTAATGCATTGCAGGAATGCATGGTTCCGTTATGTACCCGTAAGCTCTTACCGTGGCCTCAATTTCATTCGCCTTATGTATGAAAAATAAATGACAAAAGACTATTTTTGGAGGGGGGTGTCCTATAAATCAGTGCGCCGTAAAGTGCAGAAAATGCAGTATATGCCATAGCGTAGACAACTATGCACCTATATACTTATATACTGTGTGTATGTGTTGGACCTGTTTTCAGAAGGAGCGAGAAAGCTTGGTGAAAAGTCTTCCCCAGTTGTCCCTTGACAATGATGTATGGCTCCCAGAGTGCCTGGCTCCCTCTTGGGTGTGCTTGCCCGACGACCAACCCGTCCTGGCCGTAGTGCAGCCCGGTGACACAATGCTTGAGGTCCTCAGCACAGTTTGCAAGGTGATTTGAAAATCCCAAAAGTTTTAAGATGCATGTGTTTAATTGCAGATGTGTTTTAAGGTTGTTGTCCTTCCCCAGAAAAACAATTTGGATCCTTCGGGTCACTACCTGCGTTTAAAGGTGGTAGTGGACGAGAGAACGCTCTTCTACGTACCCAAACACGATGAAGACATCTATGATGTGGTGAAATATTTAAATGTATTTCATTGTGATTGTAATATTTTCTCATAGGTTAAAAATCCACAGTTTGTACAGGTGCTTGAAATCCTTGAAATGCTTGAATTTTAATGGTGTGTTTTTAAGGTTTGAAAGTTCATTTTCAGTCAAGTGCTTGTAAATGCTTGTAATTGTTGCCATGTTTTTGGACAGTCTGACTTCATAGTACACACATTAAATGAAGTAAAAAAATAATCTAGAAATAACGCCGACACACCTAAGTTTACACATAAGTTAAAACTTTAGAAGAATCTGTCAGGGAAGACCAGAACAGAGCAGGAGACCCCAGAGTGTTCGTACAATTCTTTATTTGGGGAAGCGTAAGGGTTAGCGGGAGACGTGATGACCGTCGAACGTCAGCAGCAGCAACGACGTGAAGACAACTTCGGAAGACGTAACCAATCGTAGCGTGGGACGGAGGCAGGTCGAGTTTACCAGGACTGGAGAGAAGATCGTAGCGTGGGACGGAAGCAGGTCGAGTTTACCGGGACTGAAGAGAAGATCGTAGCGTGGGACGGAAGCAGGTCAGATCGGAGGCAGGTCGGATCGGAGGCAGGCAGGCAGAATCAGGTAAACAAGAAGGCACATGTAATCGGGAGAGTCTTACGGGGTACAGAAGTAATCCTCAGACAAACAGGTCTCGGCGTAGCGAGCTTAAAAAGGGAACATAAACCAATCAGGGAGCGCGTCAGATGATTACCCCAGGTGGCTCCACTTGGGTAATCATGACAGAACCCCCCCCTCAAGGGACGGCTCCAGAAGTCCCCCAGGAAAAAAAAAAAAAAAAAAATCCAAGACACGTCACAGGGAAACACAAGTAATCGGGGAACTATGTAACAGCACAGTACCTCTCAGAATCTCTCCGAATGGAGGGAAGCCCCCTCATCAGCATCCGAAGGGGCGGCAGAGGGTGGGTCCGGAGGGCAAACAGGAAGAATCAGGACCGGCGATTCAGACAGGACAGGCAGAATCAGATCAGACAAGACAGGGGCGGAGACAGGACAGGCAGAATCAGAACCGGCAAAAACAGGACAGGCAGAATCAGAACCGGCGAACAGAGCAGGCAGAAAGGACAGAATCAGAACAGGCAGAATCAGGGCCGGCAGCGCAGTCGGACTGGCAGGCCGGAGAGTCGGAGTGGCAGGCCGGAGAGTCGAAGTCGGACTGGCAGGCAGCGGAGTCGGACTGGCAGGCCGGAGAGTCGGAGTCGGAGTGGGACAGGCAGGCCGGAGAGTCGGAGTCGGAGTGGGATTGGCAGGCCGCGGAGTCGGACTGGCAGGCCGCGGAGTCGGACAGGCAGGCAAGGGAGTCGAACAGGCAGGCATGGGAGTCATTGCGCAGTCATAAGGCCGATTGGGTGGCAGGGAAGAGGCCTTAGCTTTACTGAAGACTTCCCGTAGGTGGTTGTAACGAACTGGGACCTTGGACAGATTGGGAAGTAGAGTGACCCGGGTCAGGAGCGGCTCGCAGACAGGTTTGGTGACAGTCCATGCCCCATTCTAGTATCGAACCAGTGCGCCAGTCGAAATGGGGGTTGTGTTGGACCAACCATGGATGACCCAGAACGAGGGGTTGGCTCGGGGAGTGAAGCAAATGGAATCGGATCCTCTCTTGGCGATTTCCAGACAACTGTAATTCTATGGGTTCAGTTATTTGAGACACGGTGCCTAACAGGTGACCATCTAAAGCCCGAGCAGATATCGGATTAGGAAGGGGTTTAACAGGTATCCCCATTTTGCGTGCGAGGGACAGATCAAGGATATTTACCTCAGCGCCAGAGTCAATCAGGGCTGGGAATGTCTGCGTAGAATCGGGGAGGAAGAGAGAAGCCTGGATAACGGGTCTAGCGTCTTTGGGAGCAGATACAAGGACTGAGTTCAATCGGACGCTCCTTACGTCCGACGAGCGTTGGCCTTTTACCGGACAGGTGGCCACGCGATGTCCCTTACCACCACAGTATAAACATAATTGATTGACAAATCTTCGCCAGCGTTCCTCGGGGGAAAGAGAGACCCGGTCCACCTCCATCCTTTCTTCGATGGGGATGACCGGGACCTGGTCCACCTCCATCCTTTCTACGATGGGGCTGAACGGAACCCGGGGGTTTGGTACATTATTAGCTTCTTGAACTTGCCTGGTGACGGATTGGCTGGGACCCTCCCTCTCTCGGCGTCTCGCCTGAACCCTACGGTCAATCCGGGCGGTCAAGTGAATAGCTTCGTCAAGTGTTGCCAGAGGAGCGTGGGAGACTAATTCATCCTTGAGATAACCGGACAAACTGTGGAGGTAGGCGTCGACCAGCGCCTCTTCATTCCAATCACTTTGTGCTGCTAGCGTACGAAAGTCGACAGCATAGTCGGCAATGGAACGTCTCCCCTGGCGGATGTTCATGATCGAGCGGGCCGCGTCGACCGATGAGGAACCAGAGTCAAAGACCTTAATCAGCTCTTGAGCCAAGAGGTTGAATGATTTGCACGCCGTAGCACCTCTCTCGTAGGCGGCCGTTCCCCAAAGACGCGCTCTTCCCGTGAGGTGATTAATGGCAAACGCTACCTTAGCTGCTTCCGTAGCAAAATTGCGGGGCTGGAGATCAAATATTAATCTACAATTTACTATGAATGGGCGGATCTGAGCGGGATCTCCCCCAAACTTTTCTGGCGAGCCCACTCGCGGCTCAGCGAATGCTGCGCTGAATGAACTGGGAAAGGCCGAAGGTGGCCGGTCAGTGTTGGGCGCCGATGAAGTGGCTTGATGGGTCATTACTTTGGAGAGATAGGACCAGTCCCGACCTAACAGATCCCACTCGAGCCGTAACTGACTCACTTGCTTAGCCAATTCCGCCACGTCGGAAATGACTTGCCGAACTGCACCTTCTAAAGGGGGATTGGGCTGCTGGTTCTGGCTTTCATAGTCGTCAGGGGGCACATGTACGAACGCGGGGTCCGTTCTGGTCTGAGGATTCTGTCAGGGAAGACCAGAACAGAGCAGGAGACCCCAGAGCGTTCGTACAATTCTTTATTTGGGGAAGCGTAAGGGTTAGCGGGAGACGTGATGACCGTCGAACGTCAGCAGCAGCAACGACGTGAAGACAACTTCGGAAGACGTAACCAATCGTAGCGTGGGACGGAGGCAGGTCGAGTTTACCAGGACTGGAGAGAAGATCGTAGCGTGGGACGGAAGCAGGTCGAGTTTACCGGGACTGGAGAGAAGATCGTAGCGTGGGACGGAAGCAGGTCGGATCGGAGGCAGGTCGGATCGGAGGCAGGCAGGCAGAATCAGGTAAACAAGAAGGCACATGTAATCGGGAGAGTCTTACGGGGTACAGAAGTAATCCTCAGACAAACAGGTCTCGGCGTAGCGAGCTTAAAAAGGGAACATAAACCAATCAGGGAGCGCGTCAGATGATTACCCCAGGTGGCTCCACTTGGGTAATCATGACAGAATCGACTTTCCTTTCTCTACAGTTTGATGTCATTGAGTGCTGTCAGTAAGAAGAACAAGACAATTTGATACAACGTAGAGCAAACAAATGGCAGCAAACACTAATGAAATGGGGGCATGTAAACTCTTGTTTTATTTTCTATGCACCAGTCAGTGAATGATAGCTGCTGGTTTAAAATTTTGCTGAGGATTTCTCAGATTTCCTGGTTCTTTTTCCCACAGGCAGCTTATGGATATAATTACACTGGATTTCTTTTAATGGTACTGGTAAAATTGGAAAATTGGTTCTGAAAGTCCTTTAAAAGTGCTTGAATTTGGCCATAGAAAATGTGTACGAACCCTGAAATAAGACTTATTTAGAGTTGTCGTCAGTATAAATGGATACTGAAGTGAAAAATTATGGTTTTCAAATACAACTATTTTGGTTAAATATAATCTGTTGATTTATTGTGTTTGACATGATTATTATTGACATTTTTGTATTCCTTTTCCACCGATTCATCTTTCTTTTATACTTTTGTATCAGTAGTCTGCAACGCTCTTTAAGACTTGTGATTAAGGGCTTTACAAATAAACATGACTTATCTTGCCTTGTTGTCTACTGAAATTCCTATCTTGTCAAAATGTAGTTGTTGGATTATTTATACATTAAACTAACTAGAAATGCCAGTTGATTCGATGTAAAATAAAGATTAACTCTGACCCGAAAATCATTGTGTATAGCTACTTTTCAAAACAAAAAGAAATAGACAAATGGATGAAAAGAAATTCTTAAAAATAAATAAGTGGAATATTACAAATCAAAATAACTCAGTCTTATTTAACACGTTAGGGCACTTACATGCCTGCTAAATGGATCAGCGACATCTTTCCCATTAAAATTCATGCATACATGGAGGGTTGAATTATGCGAATTAGATTGTTGTGGTTGTTATCTAATAGACGAACAACATCATGAGCCTCCATATTCACTTGAGTTGTTTCGGGCATATTTTCACCTTGATCTAAAGTACTCTTCATCCGCTGTGATCAACATTCATACTTATCAAAACCTCATTCCACTTTTTGATGCATGCGTATATACACACACACACGTACACACACACGTCTTGACCATGCGACCTTGACTTACAACTGCTCAGCGAATAGTTGAATAAAACATGAGGTTATTTCCAAGCGTGATGACCGTCACACCGTTGTGCTTCTTATTTTTCTTCAGCTGTACCAGGAGATCGAGATCCGCACCAAAGACACCAGGTTGATCCAGTTTGACCGAGCTGAATCATGCACGCTAGGATATGGTACGCGGGTCTAACTTTACTTAATAGATTTAGTTAAAAACGCAATGACAGGTATAACACAGTGTGGTTTTATTGGAATATTTACAAAATACATCCACTACCTTAAGGATTTGGAGAGAATTTAATTGAAAGAACATAGTCAGATTATTTTATTGCACCCAAAATTAGGAAAAGATTTTTGCGGGTCCAGCAACCATGCATGGAGCATGTGGAGAGTTAGTCATCGACCTCATTCATATATTTTGGCTGTGTCAAAGAATACAAGGCTCCTGGGGGAAATTTGTGTCTGCTTTAAAGAACATTGTTGGATATGTGATTCCCCAAACATATAAGGTGCCCTATATGGGGAATCAAACAGGAGAAACATTGCAGAAAAAAGATAAGTACCTGGTAAAAGTTCTTCTGACAACAAGAAAAAAAGTAATGAGAGGAAAACATTTAAAATAGGAAATCAGAAGACCTAATTGAAGGACAAATGTGAAAAATTAATGGACTATAGAAAAATGCAGGACATGACTTCCAAACAATGAACTGGACTTTGTAAATGACTTGGTCATGTTGGATATTCCCCAGCACTGCATTGTTTTCACATTTGTTGTATTTTGTTGGTGGGTGTTCAAAAAAGAAAGAAAAAAACACAATAAAAAGGAAGTTACCAAAAAAAATAGTTTAGATTCTTCAAGTTGAGTGCAAATTGTGGAACAAACCTTTTTTAGCTCCAAATTTTGTTAAAGAACGGGTAAGAATTTAGAAAGGGTAACATATGTTTTGCCCTTTAAAATTCTGACTAAAGTTTGTTTCCCCAAATTCAGGTTTCTCAGTATCCGTTCTGGACGAGGACGGCACCCAGCGGCTTCACATCACTGACGTCAAAGAAGGCGGACTTGCGTACGCGAAAGGCAAGAAAATTAGCTAGCTTAGCATGATGCTCACACAACACCCTGTTGAGTCACAGACACGCGCACACACTCACTCTAAAAGCGTTAGTGGGTCAGCCAGCATGTTCCATTGATCCACTGAAAAGAATGTGCAGAGACTGAAAGAGATCACGGAAGAAAAACCAGGCCAACACTGCAGGCTTTACTCCAACCCGTCTCCCTTAATGGAGTCAGAGGCGCACACATGCACACAGACTGGCACACACGCTGAGTGGCTGCCCATTCAGGCCTGGAGGCTTTATTTCTTTCAGTCCGGTAAAGATTCTTCTTCGTGTATAGCTGACATTTCCCATTGCAGACAAGTAGGTCAAAACTTGAGGGTAAATGTGTCATTTGTCGATATACAAAGTAATGTGTACGTGCACACACGTATAGGTGAATTGTCCGTTTCTTTGCTTCTAACTTGCAGTCAGTTATAAGAGCAAGTGGCTTGAAAAGACACTTGTGTGCTGCATGTGGTTTTGTATTTATGGGCTGAATGTTCTAATCAATTTTTTTTTAAGTAAGGCGTGGGTGTCAACCTAATTTTCACAGAGGGCCACATACGCGTAATGACTAGGGCTGGCACGATTAGGAATTTCTAGATATGATTGTCACACAAATAATCATGATTGACGAATATATTGTCAATTTTACCCCTCTGCATTGTATGCCACTCTGAAAATCTGAGCTTGATATTACATATACTAAATAATCGCAAATGTGAAAAATATTTGATGATACGACAAATGTTTGCGATTGGACAAATATATCATATTCGCGACAGCCCTTGTAATGACTGCACTCAGAGGGCTTGATGTAACTTATAAATTTTTTGTAGTTTGCAATAATCTGTGGTCTGTGCGGCCCTTTGTGATTAAGGGGTATACAAATAAACATGACTTGACTTGACTAAATAAATAAATAGTATTTGAATGGTTTATAAAATACATGCAAGTTCTTCATGTAAAATTACCTTCAATTTATTTCAAACACAACCATCACAGTTGCAATAAAAGATGTAGCTGCACATTCAGGTATATATTATGTTAAATACTAAATATAACTACATTTACACAATCCTTTTGTGACATTTTTGGGTTATGTTCTTAGTTTCACTCAATGGAATTCATATAGATATGTTGTGGCGCTGAGGTATTGTTGACAGACATAGTTGCAAATGTATTATTTTGGACCCATTGATTTTTTAGATACGCAGACATTTTAAACTCTCGCGGGCCGCATAAAATGATGTGGCGGGGCACATTGGTCTCGCCGGCCATGAGTTTGACATGAAAAAAAGGTTTCATATTAGTCTGTCAAGAAAGGGTTTTGGTATAGGGCTAGGCTTGAAATGTGGGTTATTTTTTTAAGTCAAGGCAGCATGGCGGCTGAGTGGTCAGCACGAACCTTCCTGTGTGGAGTTTGCATGTTCTCCCTGTGCTTGCATGGGTTTCCTATGGGCACTCCAGTTTCCTCCCACATTCAAAAACATGCATTCCAGGTTAATTGGCTGGTCCAAATTGTCCCTAGGTGAATGGGAGTGGGGCTGGGATGGGCTCAAACACCCCCGCGACCCTCCTGAGGATAAGCGGTACAGATAATGGATGGATATTTCAAGCGATGGTTGGTTTGAGTAGGGTCTCAAAAAAACCATTCTGACAGGTTACTTTTTTTAAGAGTCGAGCTATTAGTTGTAATTATGGTTTCAAATTGTGGTATAAAATTAGGCCGGGTTTCAGTTAACTAGGACCAAATGTCAAGGTTAAGTTTAGTAGACTCTCGAAATAAAGAATCGAATCAAATTAATCTGTAAAGCACCTTTGAGGCGGGAAATTGTTTTTTTATAAAAACAACAATGGAATTTAAACTTGCAAGGAGGACTGGGAAAGGTGTTTTCAAATAAGAGAATTCCATCCCGTTCTAAAGCCCTCCTCTCTAAGGCCCCTCTTTTTGATAAATATTCTAGGTTACAAAAAAAACATATCAGATCTAGGGGGTGTGGATATCATAGAACAGCAACAGGATTGACTGACGATGACAATGATGTACAGTAATCTTCAAAACAATGAACAATAGTGGACAATAAAGGTCGAAACCAGGAACTAGCATCTTATAAACCTCATTTGTCTAACTTTAAATCAGAATAAACTTATTGTATCACCTGAGTTAGGCTTTCAAGTGACTGCACAACATTAAAGGGGTTCAGATGAGGGTTGGCTTTCAAAATAGGTTGCAAGATTTAAGATTGGTTAGTGTTTCACGCAAAGGTCAGGTTTTCAGTGTAGGGTTCTAAGTCAGAGTTGCAGGCTCAAACAGTGTTTGAGGTTGCCAATTAGGTAAATCAGCTTGAGCGTTTTGGACAAGATTATCAACAGAATGCAGCTTCAATATGATAGTGACATTTTCTTAAAGCTTAATTTTGTGGATAATTACCTGTAACCAATCCCCCACTTCCAAAAGGTGTACGTGCTGGTGATGAAATTCTGCTCCTGAACGGCAAGCCAGCTGCTGCCCTGCAGATGGATGACATGCGGGCGGCTTTTGCCTGCCAGGCCTTAACCTTGAGCCTGGGCACCTTACCCCGCCTGGACCCTGCCCTACTCTGCCCACCACCACCTCCCAGACGCTCTGATGCCGAACCTGCCACCGCCGCTACAGACATCTTCTCACAGAAACAAGGTAAGGAACACGTGTATTTAATGAGTCGTTTTACATTAAAGTTTACTGCAATGTTTATTGGTATGGTGTGAAATGTGTTCTTGTTAGAATTGTGGTTGAAGCTAAGGTCTTAAGACTGAGCTAGTGTTTAAATTGTAATCTTGAACTATTCATGTTTATGTGAGATATTTCTTTTTCTGACTTTTCTAATGTGCTTTCCAGATGGTCCATCTTAAAAAGACATGTGTCAACTCATGCTAATTAAATACCTGCCCTACTCATTTGCGCACAAGGGCGCCAATTCATTTATTCTTGTTCCTTTGATTAATTAATATGCAGGGAAGCAAAGGCTTTTGAATATGCATAAGATGCTGTCACAGGACAGACAGGAGTGAACATTGCAACTAGAAGTCATGTACTTATAACAAGGAACAACGCAATACTAAAGCCATGTCAATTTTGATAATAAAAAAAACTTTCACCATCCCTCATTTGGGTCCTCAGAAGATATTCTGGACGAAGTGTCGGGCCTGACTGTTGATGATATCTTGGATGAGGGCGTTCCACAGAGTCCTAGAGATTCTTCTGAAGAGAAGATCTATGTGCAGAAGGTATGTTGTTTTTATATTTTTTGCAGATTTCATTGATTCATTTTCAGCATTTTGATTTATAAGGCTGTGCAAATTTATCTGGCACTACAACAATGTTTTAAAGCTGCTTTGTTAGCCCAATACCCTGTTTTATGTCCAAGTAAGAAACCTGCCATCCATGTGCACTTAGGCATTTATTCAGTTTGATAGGCACACATTCAACGTAAACAACTAGGCACATCAGATTGGACACAGTAATATTAAATCCTGATCCGCATGCTATAATTTAAGTCAGACTTGACATTGTCGTCTTTTCACAGTAACCTGCACACTTCCAGCGCTCAAGTGCTCAAAAATGTGATTTGGACTCCCGTAAACCACCATGTCATTGCTCTTTCTCTAAAAACCTTGCTATTTTTATTTTTCTGCACATCTGCCTTGGTAATTGTACCATGCTTGTACTGAGGGGCCTACCCATAAGATGCTTATTTGGCGATAGTCATAGCTTCTAACTAACAGTGTGTGTGTCTGTGTGTTTTTTCTGTGTGTATGTGTGTGTTTGTGGGGGCCTAGGCTGAGGGGTTCGTTGTGTGTAGTGATAATAATAATACATTTTAATCAAATAACCTTTCAGGGCACCCAATGGCGCTGTACACGGAGTATAAACACTGATGGAAAAAAACCCCACAAATAAAATACAAACAATATATACAAATATTTAAAACAAAGAACAGTAAAAAAGTGGGGCCGTGTGAGGCAGTTTATGATGGGTAGGCAAGTATGAACAGGTGGGTTTTAAGTCTGGCTTGGAAATTGGAGAGGGTTGCAAAGTTCCGAAGGTCAGGTGGTAGTTAGTGCGTTTTAGAGCTGCGCTGCTGGTACAGTCAGATAGAGGGAGGAGGAAGATCTGAGGGCTCAGGATGGCATGGCAATGTGAAGGAGCACAAAAAGGCAGGGAAAGGCAAGGTTAGGGATGGCCTTATAGCTGTGCAAAAGGATTTTTAAGTGATTATTTGGTGATCGGGAGCCAGTTGTTGAAGAACAGGGGTGATGTGGTGGCAAGAGGGGAGTTTCAGTGATGATACAGGCAGCGTACAGGCAGAATTTTGGAACAGCTGAATTCAAAGGACTTTAGAGGTAGGCAATACAGTAATACAGTACAATACAGTAAATAATACAGCAATACAGTAGATAATTACAGCAATCAAGGCGGGAGGTAACAATGCTATAGACAAGGATGGTGTGTATGGCTAGGGAGGGGTGAAGTTATCTGTATGAGAGTAAAAGAGTATACTGTGAAGGATGACCCAGACTCTTGACCTGAGAGGAAGGAAATAATAGGGAGCTCTCGAAGGAGAGGGAGAGGGTCTAAACTTAAGACAGGTGGATTTGGCGCCAATAAGAAGAAATTTAGTTTTATTGCAGCATTGTTTACCGCAGTTTAAAATACATTTGTACCCAAGAAAATCCACTATTATCCACACGATGGCAGCAGCCCTTTGGCCACCTTGCCCTTGGCTTTCTGTGTGAAATTTAGCCCACACCATTTCCAACATGGCACTCTAAATAGAAAAATGGAAAGTGAGGGCCGCCACTTCCAGGGCTAGCGGAAATTTAGGTATTTTTTTCAGCGAAATCCAAAACAACCGTCTTCCTAATTAGCCAAGAGACTGCATCTGTTTTCAAAGAATATAATATCAAAAGGCACTGCCAGATGAAACATGCTGACTGGAAATAAACATAGTGAAACGGCTAAGCAACTGGTAGCTGTTTTAACTGCACATAAGAGGTTTTTACGGCAGTGGAAAATGCTACAGAGGCGAGCTACAAGGTTGCAATGCTGATAGTCAAGCACGGAGGTTTAATTTGTTAAAGACTGTTCAAAGAATGCCATGCTGAATAGTTGGCCCTCACACGTTTTTTTGCTTACCATATAAGGTCCACTTACTGAAAAATTTGGACACCCTTGGCCTAGGGCAGGTGTAGGGAACCTATAGCTCGGGAGCCATATATGGCTCTTTTCATGGCTCAGAAATAAAATGTAACTATTGGACATCTCTCTGTGGCGTTCCAAAGTCAAGTGATTTCATCTCGATTTTGGTCCATATAAAGCCGAAGCAACTTAAAGCAGAAGTTCGATAAGAAACCATTTAAACTGACGAATAAAAACACTGGCAAACAACTTTGGTTGGGTGAGCAGTACAGTTGGGCGGAACCCTGCACACAGCGCAAGGCACTCCCTTCTCTCTCTCTCACTCAGTGCAGTCTTACACCGAATATGACGTTATGCTTATCGTTTGCAGTAATTTGTGACATTTTTACAAAAGAACTTTGCATGCACATTGTTTTGAAATCAAGGAAAAATTTCATGGGAAAAAAATTGCCTCAACACTCTTAACTTAAGGTGAAGACAAATTGTAAATGGCATATTTACATTGATTTGGGATACAGGATTTGGCATTATTATCATTTCATACATTCGATTAAATCATCAAATGACACACAGTGAAATGAAATGTGCTGAAGAATTTGCTTTTGTCTAGAGAGCGTGTTTGGCAGTGTTTTCAATTTTGTCTGGGAAAAAAAATATATATAATATATTTCTTTTTAAAACATTTTTTGCTTTTACGGCTCTTTGGGTCAAAAAAGTTCCTGACCCCTGGCCTAGGGGGTTGAGGTAGGTTCTGAAGAAGAGGGGCCATAGGGAAAAGCCCACGGGCACACCTGTGATAACGGGAGAGGTGCTGATGGAGGAAGATTTAAGTTGTAAGAACTGAGTACTGTCTATGACGTAGGAATGGAACTATGGGAGGGGTGTGTGCGTGATGCCAATTGAGGAGAGTCTACTGAGGAGGATGGGGTGAGATGAGGTTGTGTGTGTGTGCGTGTGTGTGTGTGTGTGTGTGCATGCATGCACGATTTTGACAGACAGGTGAGACAGGTGTGAAACAAGCGTATGATTAAATAATCAAAGTGCCCGACGGCTTTCATCAGCACCTCAGCACTGTGATGATTGTTTTAGGAGAATAGCAGCAGAACCCTTTGCCTCCTCCCCCAGATACGCTTGTCAACCCGAACCCCTTTGTCACCATGGCAACAGCACTTGCCTTACCTGACCTTTTTTAATTTTTGTAGAATGAGTCCAGTTAAAAATGAGAGGGTGAAGGGCTAAAGAGATGTGCTATGCTTTTGTAAAGATGTCAAAGCTCACTTTTCTCCAAACATTGAGTTCAAACAAGAGTTTTAAGACTTTTGATTCCCTCTTCTCATTAGCATAAAGGATTAGGAAATTTGTATGCTGTCTGTCAACAAATCCTGGCAGAATCGCTCCCCCTTCTTCCCTTTTTTTCTGTCTTTCGAGTGTCTGGTTTGTCTCAACCTCGTCTCACCCGGCGTCGAAGTTGGAAATGACTTTAATTTTCCCGACACTGTTGTCGCTTCATTGTGTCATTTAGCACAGACAAACGAGTGTCTGGGGCAACAGTGAGTTTCATTATTTTAGACAAAGCGCCACCGTTGCCTACAAATGTGATAACTAAAGAAAAAAAAAGGGAGGGGTAGCTACAAGGGGACGAGGGGGGTGGACTTCGGATAACAGTAATCATGAAGATGATGATAGTGCTGATTGTTATCATTCCCAGAGGAGAGCAAGTCGCTCTGCTTGTCATTTTATATGTTCCTTTTTTGAACCTGAAGGCTTTTAGAAATGGTAAATTTTAGGTTAGTGTAGTTTGTCAGACATTGCTTGCTTAATGTGTGCATTTTTTTCTTAAATGTCTCACCCTCATGTCCTATCATGTTTATTGATGCACCAGCACCGTTTGTCCACTAGAGAGTACTATATGCGGGTGTCTTCATTAATGGTTTATAAATACTGTATGATCTATGTGTTCAAAAAACCCATGTAAAGAAAATCTGAAAAAATATGCAGGTTTTCTCTTAGACCCAATAGACGTATTTTCAAATTTATATCCATCATTCGATAAAGACTCAAAATAACTAACCTTTGATAACACCTGAATTATGTTATGCGCAACAAAATACAGTGGTACCTCTCTCACGAACTTAATTCGTTCCAGGATCATGCTCCTGCCCCCCAAAAAGCATCCAAGTAAACAGGGGTTTAAGGAGTCAAAGAGAGCACATACATATCAACGTATACGTTTTCTTTGTATTTGATATGTTTTAGGATCATTTCTCATCGGGTATGCAGTATAACAATTTTTTTACAGGAATTCATTTTTAGATAAACTGATTACAACATCTTTATCGTAGATTACTAATTTTGTTGCGGTATTCTACATAGTCTGTCTCGCTGTGAGTAAATAGTTGCTGTGTTGTGTCTGTAAGGTTTATTATCGCTTAATAAGGAATATTTGCAATCACTATTAAGGGAAGCAATCTGTGGAGGTTCACTGGTATTTGATGAAGAGACGGTTAAAGATACGTAGATACACTGCATATGGGTTTAATACATCGAGAATAGTACTACACTCCAGAATAAACACAATATAAACATTTAAATGTAAATGGTTTGCATTTATATAGCGCTTTTCAAGTCAATGATGAAGACCTTTCCCATTTACACACTCTAACTCACCGATGGAAGACCTGCAATTGGGGGCATTAGGAATTCAGTGTCTTGCCCAAGAACACTTTGACATATAATACAGAGCGACCTCTTGATCCCAAGATGAGCGCTTTACTTCCTGAGCCAATGCCGCCCCAATAAAATGTTTGAATCACCACGTGATTTTTTTTTGTCAAGTGTCCACTTGTTTTAATACTTGCCTTGCCTGGGAAGCGGCATATGCTGCGCGTAACTAATCTCTGTTTATCCCACTTTTTGCTGGCGGGCGTAGCAATGCCGACAGGTTGGCGCTTGCTCCCAAGCTCCTCCCCCCACTGTTCATTGCTCGCTCACACACACACACACACACACACACACACTCACATGTACGCACTCCATCCTTCGCCGCCGGCTGTTTTGCATGCAACGACAAAATGTACAGCACCTGCTCCCGGAACAAGGTAATATGTGGTCATGACTCTTAATCCATGCATTTACATTTGTTATTTCACATGCAATTTTATTTGCAGCTCAAGGTTTGTTTCCTAACGGGGATCCGTCCCACTGCCCGTTGCGTTATGCTAATGGACTGTCAAGAGACACATGCGTGCATCAGTCTGTTGGAATTAAGGCGTGCTTCTGAGATTACGTAATATGTTGTGAAAGGAAGGGCCAGGTGTGGTCGGTGCAAGTTGTGTAGACCTTGGAACACACATCAGGACAGAATAAAACCTATTTCATGGAAAGTGGTGGTGTTTAAAAAAAGAACGTTTTGATCTACGCCGAGTAGTTAATTTTTTGCATTGGTTTATAAGGACAATTTTGCAAAAACTGACCAACAGGGCTTTTGGGAAAGTTTCTCTCCAGAACAAAACATCTCATCCTTGAAAATGCTTGAATTTAAATGTTGTGTTCTCAAAGATTAAAAAGTGCTTGAAATTTGGTTGAAGTGCTTGTAAATGTATGAAATTGTTGCTGTGTTTCACAATGAGTCTGCTAAAATATGACACCGACACTGCTCTCTGGTGGGATCGCTTTGCCATTGCATTACTACCCTTATGAATAACGGCAGCTGTTATAAGTTTGTATGGCAATTTCCTAAGAAGCGTCTCTGGGTTTTGTCCAAGAAGACAGGTGTATGCTACTCTTTAACAAGGCATTATTAAATTTGTATTAGTGCAAGGATTACCTATGAATGATGGACGTTTATCATGGGCCATGCAAAAAATTATGGTAGCGTTCTCAGTGGTAAATTGTAATGGGAAGAATTACCTGCGACTGAAAATGTAAACTATTTATTATAATTATTTTATGCAACATCTTTATGGGGAGGGATTCGTCTCAAAAATATTAAACGCACACACATGATTAAAAATCGCATCTGATGTATTGGTGGATCTGCAAAATACATGATTCACACCAGTTTCTTATTTTAATCGCACCAGAGACATTGAAAACTTTGCTTTGAAAGTCCTTCAAAATTGCTTGAATTTTGCCATGAAAAAGGTGTTGTTTTAATTCTGTTTATTATTCCCAAAAAATTGTTTTTGCATTTCCTGAAAAGGGCTCTACCCAATTAACTTTCCCTTTTTTTGGAGCACATCTGAATTTAGGAAAGTGAGTGCTGATCCAATCAGTGTTTGATCTATCCTCTTGTTGCTATCAATCTTGCTTACATAAGCAAGTGAGCGTATGCTCTTCCTTCCTTTCGCTCCTCTCTTGCTCCTCCTCCTCAGTTGCTCAAACGCTTCTTCTGAGCATGCTTGCCGCACTTTGCAACCGGGACAGGTTTTCACTAGTGTTGCACTGCGAAGACTTTGCTGTCAACCACTGGACGGATGAGTGATCCCAGCCACGGGCATGTCCGTTTTTAGGAGGTCCAAGAAGAGGATGGGCTCCAAGTGGGCGTCCAAGATAGTCCGTGACGTTTTGCACATGGTGAGCTGCATTGTGCTCATTTTGATTATGATTGATTAAGTGCACTTTTTACCTGGGCGAGGTTTACCACAGAGTAACAGCTGGCTATTAAATGCGTGATGGCGGTGAAGTGGTGTCCTTGTGTTGCGTTCACATCTGTCACAGCAGCACCAACCATATGACACTATGCTGTTTGAACTATCTTCTGACTGTTCAGAGTGACTCCTTACTTTAAGTTGTCATACGATCTTTTTTAGTCCTCACTTGGTGAGGAAATTACTGTCAATCGAAGTCAGTATTTATTGTTTTACCAAACTGATACAGGGTTTCAGGGTTGATACCACCTTTCCTATCGATATAGGAACTTGTGAATATCTGCGACTTTCTATTAGCCTTTTACCTATCAGGATTCTAAAATTAAAGGAATAGTAAAAGGTCATTAAATTAATGCAATATTCAGGGATACTTTGAGATTTTATATTTCTTTCTTTCAGCTATTTCCAAAGAAGCATGATAGTCCAAGAAGAATGATAGTCTTCTTGGAATAGCACCGATGATATGCCCTATCTTTGCTGAGGAAAGGGAATATGATCTATGACTGTTATAACGTTTCATGCGAATATTGCAAAACTTAAATTTTTCTTTTTTTGTCTTTTCTGTTTTATGCATACGAGGTAGATAAACCGTCTCAGTTATTCATATTTATATCAACTTTCTGAAATTAGAATTATTCTCATTTTGTATTCCACAATTAAAGTGTTAGCATGCTATAATGGTTTTAATTACTTACGTACCCAGTATGCAATAATAGCCGCACTGAAGTACCGTAAGGCATTTATCACATACAATATAATTTTGAAATCCAGTACTTTTTCTTCTCATCTCATCTCATTAGCTGCACCGCTTATCCTCAGTAGTGTCGCGGGGGTGCTGGAGCCCATCTCAGCAATCATCGGGCAGTGGGCAGGGGACACCCTGAACTGGTTGCCAGCCAATCGCAGGGCACAAAGGGACAGACAACTCGCTCGCTCATTCACACCTAGGGACAATTTGGACCGGCCAATCCACCTGAAATGCATGTCTTTGGAATGTGGGAGGAAACCAGAGTGCCCGAAGGAAACCCACGCAAGCACGGGGAAAACATACAATCTCCGCACAGGAAGTCCGGTAGCTGGATTTGAACGCACACAGGAGTTTCTCAAGACCTTAGAACTGTGCCGCACACGCGCTAACCACTGCGTCACCGTGCTGCCCTAGTATGTTTTTTCCTTAAGGTTCAAATTCATCAAATGGTGGCAAGACTTCTTTCGCATTGAAAAATGTTTTAATTAATTATTTCCTAATTAGCTATTCTTTTGACACACTGGTTATGTGTTATCAATAATTGGTCATATAAAAAAGACTAATTAAATGCAACTATTGTTTTCAAAATGTAATAGTTTTTGCCTTTTTCTTGTAAATCAACTATTGTCAGTAATGTCCTTTTTGTATGTGGTTAACAACATGGTATTACTACCAATGGCGACTAAAGATTTGGGTAACGTATCGCACTGAAAAAAAAATGATGTATGCAATACCCCTAGTACTTTTTTTCCGGGCTATAAGGCGCAATAAAAAAAAAGCCAGGTAACCGTGCCTTATAAATCGGGTGCACTTTATAGACCGGTAAATATAATGGATAAAACCTTATAAAATAATAAATAAAAATATCACACAAAATTCAGTTTTTTATGGGGACTCTTAAAATCCAGGACATTATTGTCCGGAAGATACAGCAACACATAAGGTGATTATATGTTCTGTTTTTTCAGAAGGATTTACAAAATTAGACCCAACAGAGTCATACACTGCCTCAGAATTGTGTTTAAGAATGTTATGATAGACGAATTTTAAAAAGCCTATTCACTACAACGGCAACTAGGGCTGAAACAACAATTGATAAAATCAATTAAAATCGATTATTATTAGCATTGGCAATGGATTTCATCATTTGTTGTGTTGCGCGTTGTATGTGTCACCCAGCATGTTCATTGAGTTTAGTTGTGATGTAGCGTGGATGGGCTGCTGAAGAGACATGCTTGTAGCACTACTTCAATCTAGCAGAAGGTGACTTGCGATCACATTTTGTTGCGCAATGTCCTTTTGATACGTATTTCTTATGTTCGTGGTCCTCTTTATCCGACAAAGTGCTCGCGTTTGCATTTTTGCATTTTATCTATAAGTGTCTTAAGTCTTTGCAGATATATAGCGTACATTTGTATATAGTTTTGTTTACCGTATCTTCACGACGATAGGGCGCACTGCGTCAAAAGGCGCAGTCTACGTAACACTAATTCGATTTCTGTATTTAACACATAAACAGGGCCAATAGGACGCCGGTGCCCTTTTACTGCAGCCGTTTGAAATAACACATATAAGCAAACAAGTGTGCGTATTCAAAAATACAGCGGGAGCAAAACTGAGTTTGGTTGTGGTTTATTTCAATATTGATTAAGAATTAAAACCCGTCAGAGTTCGTATTTCAGCTTGCTCCACTTGCCACAATCGATTCATTCATTAATTTTCAATTCTCTCGCGGCTGCTCCGTTTCCATGTTCTTCCGGGACAGCCTCCGGTAGCACAATAAATTTCAAATTGCTAGTCTTGATTTTTTTATTGTCTTTATTATAGAATATTTGTATGTTTTGTTTCACTATTTTTCTATCCGTCTGAAACTTCAATATTTGAGCAAAGAGGGAGAAATTAAAAATGTTTAAAAAAAAAAACGACCTAGAGTGGAACCTCGGTTCTCGACCATAATCCGTTCCAGAACCCTGTTCGAAAACCGATTTGTTTGCTCACCGAAAATCGTTTTTCCCATTAAAAGTAATGTAAAATCGTTTTAATCCGTTCCAACACTCTGAATGTTTACCATGAACGTAAACATGAAGCTAACCCAGGCTAATCGTACGTTCGCGTCAGCGTAATCTTCCGTACGAAAGATTACGCTAACATAGTAGTTTAAACGTCATTTAGCACCCTGGTCTCCACAAAAAGTGGTGAGTGGTTAAAGGATAAAGAAAAGAATTATGAATAGGATTTCTTACCTTTGTGGTGCTCAGCAGAAGCCATGCTGTATGTATAGCAAGATCGGAAACTCGCACACCTTCATATTTTGCTATTATTTCTTTCTTAAATGCAATAGTTGTACACACTACTCTTCTTTTTTCACCTGTAGCAACTTTGCTGCTTGCACCGACCTTCTTCGGAGGCATAATTAGGGGGTAAAACACTCCGTTCACCGATATTAAAAGCGAAAAGAAGTGCGCGCGCACGTCATAACAGTTCTTCACTAGGGGTGGGGGCAATCTACACGATCTACACCCGTACGCCGCTCAGCATCGCACCCTAGCGTACCGGCGTTCGAACTTCGATTTTTTGAATGAAAAGCGAAGCGAGAATTTCTCAATTTTTGGTCGAAAACCGATTTGTTCGAACTGAGAGGCGTTTGAAAACCGAGGTTCCACTGTATTCATAAATTATTAAAAGAGTCATTTGTTGCAGCCCTAATGGAAACCATGAGTCATTTGAAATCAAATGGATCTTTCATGTCTATACCTGTCAATTTTAGCGAATGGGTTAAAGTTTTGTTCAAGAAAGTCATACAGTACTTTGAGAATGTCACACTCTGCAGCAGGCTGCCCTTGTGCGTCTAATGTATTGTTGTTGTTTAGTTTGAGGATGAAAAGACTGGATGTGAGGTAGATCCATATCGATGTGTGTGTGTTTATGTGCGCGTCCAGATGCCACGGCGCTGCCAAACAGGTTTGGACGCCACCACGGAAAATGGTCTTTGTCGTAAGCGGTACGAAAATGAGCGACGAAGCATGCGATGCGCTCCGACGGGGCAATTCCCGCCCCCGCAGCCCTTTGTCACTTCAATTTGTATCCGTCTGGATATTTAACACCATTGAAATGCTATGCAATTACAAAGGTCAAAGTCAACACTGTGGTTTTGACCTTTAATGAAATCATGCAATGTGATTTTAACCTCGCTTAGGGCTATCATAAGTTAATTTGGAAATTTGGGTTAGTACTTTACTGGTGAAATCTTCAACAGAATCGCTTTCTGTTTTAGGGACATTATTTACACAAGATGCATGAAGGTGTCATACATGACTCAAGACTTATTTTTGGAGTAATGGTAGCTGACATGACTTGTTTAGACCTTGTGTAAGGAATACCATCCAAACTCAATTGAGCTGGGGGCCGTTGTAGCGAGGATCCTCGCGAGGTTGGGCCATAAGAAGGAAAGGTACATATAAATAAAAATGAAACATAGAGAATAATAATAATAATAATAATAATTTCCTTGTATTGTCATTCTGTGTAACAATGTACACAGAACGAAATGTCGATTGCACCTGACCCGTTGTAGCGAGCCGATGCAGCCGCAGCCAACAGAGGGCGCCGCCGACCACTTTTTAAGTCTTAGGAATGACTCGGCCGGGGCGCGAACCACCGACCAAAGGAAAAGCAAAAAATGTAAATATAAAAAAAGAAAGAAAGAACAAGAGAAACCAAAACAAATTGGAAAGCAATTTTCTCCTTTTTCATTTGTCTTTTCTTTTTTTTGTTTTTTTTTCTCCATTTTTCTTTTCTATTTTCAGTTGATTTTTTCTTTTCTTTTTTCTTTTCTTATTTCTCCACTTTTCAAAGGTAATAAGGTGTGTTTTGGTCACTTTGAGTCTCCGTATTTTGTCTTCTTCCATTGTGCTTTTAGCACTTGTTTTCAATGGCATGACAGAATACAGCAACATCTGGTGGGAAAATAATACACACTGTCTCTTTAACTTTCATGTTAAGGCGGGGGCCTCATTTGATCATCCTTGGGAGCTCAAACTATCATCATAGTGTCCGCTCTTGGCCCCTGGGCCATGAGTTGAGACCCTGCTCTAGACTTTATTTAAATACACACTGACATTTGACATTGTTAAAGAGATTCAATCAAACATTGGGTAAGCTCTTTTAGAGCCTAATGCATCTTTATTTCTGACACAGGTGAACACAGCTGTACACTCCTTTAGACATTTTCAAGAGACTCTTACATTATAGTTTAGGTCTTGCTCTTCAACAGTGTTCTCAAACACCTTTGAGCAAATGCACACTTTATTTCATCTAAAATAATCAAAGAATACTGACAATTAAAAATAAAAAACACACAAAACAATAACACTTTCATCCCCTCTATCATATGTTTATTTGTTATCATTATTGTTATTTTAAAGCTTAAATTACCAGGCTTATCATATGTAGTCACCGTAGCTCAGGAGGTAATTGAGGTTATTAATTTTGGGTAATAATTCTGCTTTAATTTTGGATCTAACTATAATTAACCCTTTTTTTAATTTTGACTATATTTTTATGAAAAACAAAACTAAAACTAAAATAAGAAGAAAATGTTTGCCAGTTAAATAAAAATAAACTGTTTCTGACTTAATCCTGTTAAAAGAATAATTAAAGTCAGCCATATAATGTGCAAAGTGTTCCTCTATTTGACTTATTTTATATTTTCCTGTAATAGTAAAAAGCATATACAAAGAAAAAAATGTAAGCATCTGCTTCTGACTACCCCTTTTCGAACATGTTGTGTGACATTATTTCGTTGTTGACTCATTGTTTTTGTCCTGTTTTTATTTTTATGTTCGAAATAAAGTTTTCATTCATTCATTCATTCAATGTACTGCCCCTCATTGATTTAAACAAATATTAGTTATTAGTTACAAGCATTCAGTATCTTTTGCAAATATAAAATAGGACAATTTTCACACAAGACAATTTTTCTCCGCACTCTAGCGTGCCCTGGTGCACTGGTTGTAAAACACTGAACTGAATAGTAAAATTTATATTTTAAGAGGTGTGTACTCCTGAAGAAAAATGTATACCTCATTTGCAGTTTAAACCTTAATGATATGTTTGTTTAGAATTTTACAAGAAAAAGTTTTATACACTTAAGTTTCTTTTTTGATGTTGCATGTTTGAGCTTTTAAAAACAAAAAGGCCTCTCTTATGCATTACATGTGTACTCCTATCCTTAGAAAATGGAGCAGTCAACAACCTTCCACAACAATTGTCCAGACTACCAGGCATCATCTTGCTCGTCTTCCTCTTCATCCACTTCATCCCTGTCTCCTAGCCCAGTGTCGGCCCTTCCGCCGACCTGCGCTCAACGTCAGCTCTCGCATGCCGACAAGCTACGTAAAGTCATAAGTGAGCTGGTGGACACAGAGAAGGCATACGTCAAAGTCCGTGGTGACTCAAACCCTTCAGCCTCCTCATTTTTTCTGGTGGAGTCTGAGCTTGTCCTTCCTCATCTGTGCAGGACCTGCGCTGCCTCATCGATTGCTACCTGACACCTCTGCAGAAGGAAAGCTTCCTCACTCAGGACGAAGTAAGATCATCTCTGGAACTACTGTATTTTCTGGACTATAAGTCGCAGTTTCTTTCATAGTTTGGCCAGGGGTGCGACTTATACTCCAGTGAGATTTACATGCGAAATTAATAACACATTACCGCGTATATTATTTCACAGGTTATTTTCAAACTAAACCGCAAGAGGGTGCTGTATGTAATAATTTTTACATTGTCGGTGTTGTGCCGAAAAATATCCCCCTGTGTGTAATGCATATGTTACTACAATTTCTCATTTTTGAGTAAATGTAATAGAACAATAAAGCACAGAGAATTTGCACCTTGTATAGAAATCACTTTTGAGCAAGTTGTAAACATTTACCGTATTTTCCGCACTATAAGGCGCACCTAAAAGTCTTAATTTTTTTCAAAAGCTGACCAATATTAAATCGCAAGGTCTCGCAACTTACGCAACAGCCGCCGACTCGATTTTCCCCCGAACGTGGAGTAGTCCGCGGTGTATGCTGGGATTTATATACCGGCGTTTCATTGGCTAACCAATGTGTCAATCATCATTTGAATCGATCGCTATTTGCTAAAGTTATTCGGAGCCTCGGATAGGCTAGAGTGCCGAAACAAACCCTGCAATTGGCCGAAAAAGATGTGTCAATCATCAGTTAAATCGATCCCTATTGGCTGAAGTTATTCGGAGCCTCGGATAGGCTAGAGGACCAAAACAAACCCTGCAATTGGCCGAAAAAGATGTGTCAATCATCAGTTAAATCGATCGCTATTGGCTGAAGTTATTCGGAGCCTCAGATAGGCTAGAGGGCCAAAACAAACCCTGCAATTGGCCGAAAAATATGTGTCAATCATCAGTTAAATCGATCGCTATTGGCTGAAGTTATTTGGAGCCTCGGATAGGCTAGAGGGCCAAAACAAACCCTGCAATTGGCCGAAAAAGATGACTGAATAGCAAGCTTGCTAAACTACGCCATAAAGAAACATGTTTCATTAGTCTGTATTTGTAAATATTTTACTCTCCTGGATTTACTAAACTCACGGTTGTAAGAAGACCATGGTTGCGTATCATTATTGAACGTGGGAACTTAGGTGACCTATGCGGCTTTATATTTTCCCGGTATCTTGTTTAAGAACGATCTTGATGTTTCTGTGATGAGTTGAGTGAATTAAACTCAATTCCAAGTGTTTATTGTTATATGCACAGTAAAGTTGCGAGCGAAAAAGAAAATAGAAACTAAGGATTGGTTGGCATTTCTTGAATCCCAAGACTTTAACCTTCCGAATGATATTTGAAACGATGCATTTGAGTGACATCGTACGGACACCGCATCCGCACGTGTCTACGACACGTATTTGCTTCTTTGCAAGCTTTGGGAATGTTAAGGGGGTAATCAGTTTGACTGAATCATCTGACTGTTTTGTCGACGTTCCCATTGTAGCGCCTTATAATCCGGTGCGCCTTATCTATGGAAGATATAGGACCAAAAACTAATTTTTGGGGGTGCGCCCTATAACCCGGTGCGCCCTATAGTGCGGAAAATACGGTACTTTGACAAAATGACCTTTTGTAACCAATTGGGACACAAACGTTCAGAAGGCGTCATTTCGTCAAAGTAAATATTTTTAACTTGCTCTAAAGAGATTTCTATACAAGGTGCAAATGCCCTGTTCTTTACTGTTTTATTATATTCTAAAAAAAAATGAGATACAAAGTCATTTTTGTGATTTTTGCGCACCCCTGCTAGGGGGACATTTATACGTGGGGGGACATTTTTATGCGAAACACCAGTAATTTACATAAACAACTGAACAAAAATGGCTTGGAAAAAAAAATCCTATTCTGAACATTACAAACTGCAAATAGTGAAATATGCAGCCAAAAAGCAGAAAGCTGACGTAAAGTGGAAGCGGTGGATTTTTCAACCGTGATAGTGACACAGAGTTATGAAAATTGTATTGGATTGAGTGAGTGATTTGGAGTGAAAATGATAGTTTGGGCATGTTCTCTATGCTAGAGTTATCTTAAGATCTGTTACTTTGTTCCTGAAATTAACAATCATGTAACATATACTTACAACATACTCAACCCATTGTTCTCTTTTTTTTTTTTAAATTTGTTCAAGATAACGTGTATGCTTTTGTTGTTGGGTTTTATCAAATAAATGTCCCCCCCAAAATGCGACTTATAGTTAGGTGTGACTTCGATATGTTTTTTCCTTCTTAATTATGATTTTTTTTTTTTTTGCTGGTCCGACTTATATTCCAGAGCGACATATTGTCCAGAAAATACGGTATTACTAAGCTCCGATCTTGTTTTTGACGTCCTTGCTGCTCGGTTCCAGCTGGACATCCTGTTCGGAAACTTGGGCGAGATGGTGGACTTTCAGGTGGAGTTTCTGAGGACATTGGAGGATGGAATCAGACTGGTGCCCAATCTTGACCGATTGGAAAGGGTGGAGCAGTTCAAGGTACTGGAAATTGGTGTGGAGAGTAACGTTTGACTGCTCTTCAAACTTTTGTTCAATTTTACTGATGAAAAAGAAAGTTAGTTTAAAGGTGCATTTTTCATGGCATGAGTTTGTATCCTTTTTAGTGGATACAAACTCATGCCTTGACAACATGGCTACATCAATTTCCCCTTTTTGTTACAAGCACCAAAGTCAAGTATAGGACCTCATGGAAAATAGGGTCATAGACAATTCATTCCACTGCCGCTTTTGTCCATGTCGTGCCGCCATCATCAATAGAAACTAAGTTTGCAAGAGAAGCTTCACATTTTTTTCAACTCAGTCTCACATTACTTTAAATGTTATAAGAAATTATTGAAATTTTGTCTAGACCCTGTTGAAGGGCTTATACATTAGTGGTTTGATTGAAGGGTCTCAGTCACTGTACAGTAATCCCTTGTCTCTTAAGGGGGTGCGTTCCAAAAAGTCCAGTGATAGTCAAAACACTTAAAGTAGAAACATTTGTTTACATATTAAATATTAGTAACATAATATATGCAACTAACAAAATTATTATATTATACAGTATATACCACAGCCATATCCTCCTAATGGGAGGTGGCTAGAGTCATTTCTGACTCTTTTTGGGAGATTGATTCAGAGGAGGGGATTCCCAGCCCCCTCGCTCAACCCAACTGAGGTGTTGGGAGTCATTAGGTGACCAAACCCCCCAATTCCAACCCCTAATGCTGAACGCCAAGCAGGGAGGCAATGGGTACCAATGTTTAAGTCTTAGGTATGACTCGGCCGAGGCTTGAACCACAACCTCCCAGTCTCGGGGCAGGCGCCATACCCCCAAGGCCACCGAGCTGGTTAAACTAACAAAATAACAGCAATAAATCGACAAATGAATACACATATTGCATTTAAATGAATGGTCTTTATTGCCATTATACAATAGTACAACAAAATTGGAGGGCTTCTTCCTCAGTGTAAGAAAGTGATGTAGAGAGCGGCCGGCCAGGTCTCTGACGATTACAATACAAGTCACGAATGTAGCGTTTTCCACAAGTTGTAGCTCCAGGTCATCCGTTTTATGGGCAATGGATCCAGCGTAGATGGGATACAGGCTCAGCATTGGTGGCTCATTACGTGGACATAGCGGAAGGTCAGACCTGCGGCACCACCATTGCTGCCTCGACCCACACCGCCTCATCTCTTCCCGAACAGATAACAATCCACAGAGCACCCAGTGATAATCAACATTCTTGTTGCGCTCATTTGACTTTCCCAGGAGTCAAATTTAGTTGATACATTTCTTTTCAATTTAACGAGACGCTAAAATACTTACTGTCGCTGTGCTTTGCAGTTTGTTTTTGGTGGACCTATTGACTTGTGGGCCCAGCCGCCTGGTTGACGGAAAACTTAGAGCCGACTGTCAGTTGCGCACATAGTCGCACCCGCCCAGCACACGCACACACAGCCCTCCGCCACCTGTCCTCGTGATAGCATTTGCTTGCTGTTTGTTGTCTTCTGCAGAACAAAATGCACGATAAAAAATCAAAACCGTGAAAAGTAAACCACGATGACTGTAGTGTAATTTTGGTGTTCAAATCCATACACTCTAGGTTTTAACTCATGAAACTGACCTCAAAGCGGCGCTGCCACGAGCGGCTGCCTTTTCCAGCAGCTGCCCAATTGTTTTATTGTCTGCTCCTATCTTCGGTGTTTTTTCTTCCCGTTTTGACAACTACACTATGGATTACTTCTATCCTATGGACATGGGTTTTAGCACACAATAAATGCGTGTATTCAAGGAATTTCAACTCCTTGCCCTGAAGAATTCTCGTGCCGGCGTGATGAAGGGGCCTATCGTGGAAGGAGAGCCGGAGCTAGCGAAGCGGCTAGCGGCGTTATAAGTCTTCGGTACCATCCGTAATCATGGTAAATGCGAACTCACGACCAAATAAGATCATCGAGTGCGGGTGGAAACATCGAAGCGCACAGGGAGCGCAGTTGCTGCGTTTTGCGGAAACGTGGCTCACGTTTAGCATTCCGGACGCTAACGTGTAGCCACCCGGAGCAATCCGGCTTCAACGCCGCTAAACAGACACGAAAGCCGGGGGGAATCGGAGAGGAGGCGGACTTGCTAACACGAGGTGGTGTATCCCTGGATTTTCACAAAGAAAAGTTTTCCATCTGCTGCAGGAATGTCGAACTTTTGGACTGGCGTGACGTCATCCGCTCCGCTACAAGCACCCCTAGGGCATCATGTTCATCTGTTAATAAACAACGGGGTAGACTGCTGGAAGTGTGAATTTCCCTACGGGGATGAATAAAGTATCTATATATATATCTATCTATCTATTTATCTATCTATCTACTGACTTTTCTCGATTCAGGTTTCAACCCCACCTAAGGAGGTTGATTTTAGTCAAGAGTCCCAATATTTGTTAAAGGGAGTCAAGCACTCTGAACAAGAATTCCTTTTTTTGGAGCCAGTTGTAGTTAAGTCCTTTTCTAAGGGGTAGCATACTATGGTTTAAATCCCCTTTTAATGGTACCCCACTTAAAGCCCATATGTATAAGACATACACTCTGTTTTAGTCATACATGATTTATACCTCTATTAAGGGATTCACCTGCTTCTTTGTAGAAAGTACTATTCTCCTTGGGTGGCTCATTCCTGTATTACGCCGACCGCTTCAAGATCTACAGCGCTTTTTGCGCCAGCCACACCAAGGTGCCCAAAGTCCTTGCCAAAGGTAAGCCTGACTTCTCCAGCAAAACGTGTTCAATGTGAAAAGCTCTTTTGCTTGTCGTCCAGCCAAAACTGATCCGGACTTCAAGGCGTTCTTGTCAGAGCGGAACCCGAAGCAGCAGCACTCCTCCACATTAGAGTCCTACCTTATCAAGCCTATCCAGAGGGTCCTCAAGTATCCGCTGCTCCTCAGAGAGCTTTACTCGCTCACCGATCCTGAGAGTGATGAACATTACCACTTGGATAGTAAGTTAAAACACTACAATACAGAAGTCATTTAAAAAAATCATGCACATCTTATATTTTAGACCTCAGTGAAATGATTTGGCCACAACTTAAATCCTACGCTAAGGTTTTCATATGGATAAAGTCAGATTTTGTGTATACCTTGCTTTAAGTAATCATCCAGTGCAGCTTTTTGCATGTAAAGCAATGTACATAGTTCTTTGGATCTTGCTAAAACGTTCTAACCACACTACGAGAGTTAGTGTAAATTCCGGAGTGCAAACCTCAACTTTTTAGCTACATTTCAAACATTGCAGCTTTAAATACGGTGCAGTTGATTCTTTATTTTGTTGTGGCTTCACAGAAGAAAACGGCGAGCTGCCCTTTTCCACAACATATGCACTCTTAATACAAAACACTGCGATGAATTCTTGAAACATTTATGACCACCTTTTAGAGGAGAAATTGTTCGCTATTTTCTCCAACATTATTCATATAATACATAACATGAGCAAAAGGAGAAGTTTAAAAGTAGTTTATTGAGTGAATATTCACAACATTCTCACAATATTTCAACATTTTCACCAACAATTCAGGTCCTCATTTTAAATATTCAGATGGCACAGCAGTGGAAATGATCAAAATCTCTACACTTTTCCTTCTGTATCATCATCAATGTCAGGTCACTGATTTTTTTCTGAAATCCTCGAGGAACGATAACAGGTAAATGCAATTTGGTCAGATACCATGGCAACCACCAATGACAACAAAAGGACGACGTCCACGTCTCTGTTACAATCTGGCACTATTTTCCACAATATGGTTGCCCTTGTGCTGTCGTCTAGAAATATAGGGCTCACACTTAATGCGATGCAGCTGTTATTTGCATTTTCTTTCGGTGCTGTAGCATATATGTGCTTGTCTTTATAATCGCAATCTTGAATGGCCACATGGTCCGGAAAAACGTGGCATAAACAATTGATGCAGAACTGATAGGGGGAACAGCGCCGTTTGCGTTTTGCAGCTAAGGGTGTCAACTCAAATTTCCCCATTTGGAGCCATGTCTGCGCTAGCTTTCAAATGTAAGAAATGGACGGGAATTACTTCATGTTTATGGCTATTTAAGCCTATAGCTTTAAATCTGGTGAAGCCATTACAGAGACCAAATTCATTTTTATTGCTAAATTTGAGCATGCGACTTATTCAGCTCTGCTCTGTATTCTCGAATTTATAGTATATATTTGGACGTAACACATATCAAAGGATGTATGACTTTTTAAAACAAACCTATAGAATTAGCTTAGTTAATTGATCAATGTTTGTGTTGTATTTTCCCGTTAGTGGCCATGAAGGCGATGAACAAAGTGGCAAGTCACATCAATGAAATGCAGAAGCTGCATGAGGAGTTCGGCGCTGTTTTTGATCAGCTCATCGTTGAGCAGAAGGAGGTTGGCGACCTCTCCATGGGAGATCTGTTGATGCACTCCAACGTCATCTGGATCAACCCACCGGCCACTTTAGGAAAGAACAAGAAAGACCTGGAATTATCTACTTTTGGTAAGTACCTACAATTGGCAAATCATGTGTCTCTAAACATTTATGACTTACTGTGCACACTATCTTATAGCAACAGTGGATTACAACAAGATGCACTTGCAGGTCCACTTCCCTGACTTTTACTTTGGATTGTATTAACCAAATTAATCTGCTGTTTTTGGCTATTAATATTGTTACTATAGTTGTTGTTACAGTGGCTGTCATCTTGATTATTTTTGAAACAAATAGTAATGCATATTTTCAAAAATATTTTTGATCTAATTGCAGTTCATAATTTGGATACACAATATATTATTTTTTTATTATTTTACATTCTAAGTGAAAATGTTTCAAACAAAGTCAAATTAGATTAGAACATACTGAACGAATGATTTAAAGAAACCTAAATGCTTAAAGAAACATACTCACTTATGGAAAGATTTAGATGATGACCTTAAAAATAGCCCTAATTGATATCAATTAAAAAAATTATACTCTACATATTATAGAGGAATATGCTAAGAACGATTAATAAATCAAGCATTTCTTTGGGTAGTTTATGTTATAGCTAGTGATAATATTATACATTTTAAATGTAATTTCTTTGTTTTCTAATTTCCCTTTTGTGGGGTAAAGTTTTGTTTTGATGTTTAGATTTTGAATATGTGTTCCTTGCAAGGAAACCGTTTTAATAGTGGTAGGCACTTAAAAGCTTCGGATTCAGCCTACTCCTTTAGGGCACATGTTAATACTTTCTATTATTGTATCTTGCAGTTGTTTTTGGTTAAAATATTTTGTTGTTTCCTTTTGTCAATTAGTCGTTGATGTTTTTTTTGTGCTGTGCCTAGATAAATAGCCACAAACATACCTTTATTAAAATGTATACTAAATGTTATGTAATTGGGTTAAACTAGTTAGGTTTTAAATCAGGGGATGGTGTAATAATAGTTTGTGGTTTGCAATAATCTCTGGTCTGTGCAGCCCTTTGAGTCTCTTTGTGATAAAGGGATATACAAATAAACATGATTTGACTTGACTAGTCAATTGTTTTTTTTTTTTTGGGGGGGGGGAATGTAATTTAAAAGAGTTAGAGCTCAATTCAGAGATGAATGTGATTTATTCACAATTCTTTTAAAAATGTAACATTTAGCTGTGCATGGATGTTTTAAAAGGTGTCAATGAAAGTAAGACACTTGCAAACAACATTATCTTTTCACTTCATAAAATCCTCTCTACATAGCCCCCTTATTTTTTTTGCTTTGTCCTGGGCTTAGAGTCAAACAATTATTAATACAACACTTACATCATCATACCCAAAAAGAGATTGTCCTGGAACAGCTTCGTGGAAGTGGATTTATCTGGTAATGACGTCATCCCCCCAAATATTTTTTCTTTTAGTGTTCAAAACTGCTGTGGTCTTTGTCTGCAAAGAATCCTCCAAGCACCGAAAGAAAGTGGTGAGGAATTCTAAATGTTTAAATACAAAATAGGGGAACCTTAGTGCTCCCTACTGCCACATAAAAGTATGACATCTCCTTGTCCTCAGGGCGCCTCTCATAGATCGTCCATGAACGAGGAACGAGAGCCATTCCGCTTCCGCCACATGATTGCCTCACACTCCCTTCAAGTCCGCCCCCTCTCAAGTATGTGTGCTGACATCATAACCTATAATGGCCTCCCATGCAATTTGCAGAAACATTCACCATGCACTGCAATTAATACATTTTTAATGTGTGTGTGTGTGTGTGTGTGTGTGTGTGTGTGTGTGTGTGTGTGTGTGTGTGTGCATAGATTCTGATTGCACTGCCGTATGTGAAATAGTTCACACCAGGTCAGAATCCGAGGGGCGACCAGAGAGAACATTCCATTTGGGCTGCAGGTTAGCTTTTTATTTACTTCATCTATAATACAGGGTTTGTACAGGTGCTTGAAATTCTTGAAAATGCTAAGATTTTATGGTGTGTTTTCAAGGTCAGGAAAATGCTTGAATTCTGGGCAGTGCTTGAAAATGTTTGGAATTGTTGCCAATGCCATGTTTCTTCGCGGTCTGACCCTGTAGACCATGCAATAAATGAAGGAAAATTGTGAAAATGACACCGGCACGCCTGCTCTGGTGGCATTGTCTTGTGAAGTGTCACTGATGATATATTATCAAAAATAATCAAACATGCAGTAAATTATTTAGTGATTAGTCACTTTTTCAGAGGGGAAACATGAAATATAATAATATATAAATTAAAATGTTTACAGACCCACATTTTTTTGTGAAATACAAAGCAATTCTGACTTTTTACACACTCAACAGATTTAAAGTCAAAAAACAACACAAAATGTCCGGATATGCAAAACAATCAAATAACAATTAAACATATTAAGTATTCAGTAGTGTAAATTATTTATAAAATGCAAAAAAAATAACTGTTTACAATTTTAATTTTACCAATTTAGACACAGATCCACTAAAAACAGGCAAAAAAGATAAATTAAAATAAATAAAACAAAAAGCAAAAGATCAGCAGTCTCTAACTTGAAAGATTGAATGCACTCTGCTTTGGATCAATCAATATAATTAAAATATCATTTAAAAACTCCAAATCTTCTGGATCAGAGTTCTCAAACTGTATTCACTTAGGCCGTCAGAGCTATGGTCTGCCTGAGGTTGGGGCAAAGTCATTTTTCCGTAAGAAATAAAATTATCCTGCTCTTGTCATATATCTTTTTAATACATACAGTACATTTTTTTGTCTTCCATATTGAAATCAATACCTATAGAGCTCCTTCCATTTTTGTAAACAAGTGTAGCCTAGTCAAGTTGCATCTGCACTGTCAAAGCAGAAAGTTTATAGCAGCCCATTGACGTACATCACAGGTACAGCTCAAAATAGCAAGGTGGGCGACTTTATTTTAGTCATCAAAGTCAACAACAGCAAAAAACGTTCTTTGATAGCAGCTGGATTTTTTTTATTTTAAGGTACTGGAAAACGGAAAAAAATTGCGTTAAAAGTGCTTGTGAAGTGTTTTAATTTCGCCATGAAGAATAAACGGACCCTGATAATATTTAGTTGTGTACTTGTTTTTTTATAAGGTTCCAGATTAAGATTTTTGTACAAGTAAAATTATCTTACCACCTGCTCGACTTATGTCCACCGATATTTTATGACCCCAAACTACAGTTTTTGGTTATTTTCCTGCTGGTTACCTTTTTCTAAAACTCTAGAGTTGTAGCACAGAAGTATATAGCAAAAACGCGAAATGTAAAACAATTTTGGCAGCCAGCCGGCACAGTAGTCTACCACTACACTCACAAACTGGATACCGTGTCGGCAGCAGATGATGCCATTGGATGTACAATGAATTGTTCCCAGTTTTAAGTCGGATGTTACCTGTACTTATTTTTTAATTTATCGTGGTTTATTTTAAAAAACGTAAAAACTCCCCCCCCAACTGCACACAACTCCGTTATGACACTGAGAGTTGTAGTACCACTATAGGGCACCTCGAAACCGTTTCTATGCATTACATTTTTTTAAACCCTTTTTATTAACCATTGAAATATTACAAAACTGTCAGGAAAAAGTCAAACACTACGAGGTTAAACATTTTCTAGGGAACAGACAGTGCTGCAGAAGTACAGAGATTTTTTTTGTAGAAAAAATGAAATAAAAAAGAACAATAATATTGATTACATGTTTAACTCTACACAAGAGAATTAGCATATTACATATCA
Organism: Urocampus carinirostris; assembly: GCF_059441175.1. Taxonomy (NCBI): domain Eukaryota; kingdom Metazoa; phylum Chordata; class Actinopteri; order Syngnathiformes; family Syngnathidae; genus Urocampus; species Urocampus carinirostris. Next base: position 30,822,985 of record NC_142365.1, read on the forward strand.
TGCTCATATTGGAAATTAATATCATACTAAGATTTAACCCAAATAAATCGTTGATATAATTTCAACAAGTGGGTTTTTCATTTCTTATATTTTTTTTTGTGGATATATCAAACCATTGCTACCCATAATATGTAATGTATTACTCTTTTTTAGACTTTACTATTTATTATAAGTCCAAATGAAATATTATCCCTGGAAAAGGTGACAAAAAAGTATTTTTGATATTTGCAGGCATATAGAATATTGTGTTGTATTTTCCTATCTGTCCAAAACCTTAATATTTGAATAAAGAGAAAGAAATTACAAATGTGATTTTAAAAATATCCGATTAATTCATTAATCAGGAAAAAAATCAACCAATTTATTGATTATAAATATAATTGTTAGTTGCTGGCCTACATTTGACTATGTTCACCTTTGTTATGATGGTTCAAGCCTCGGCCGAGTCATACCTAAAGGCCCTGTCACACAGCCTTTCATGGGCGTATCGCGGCTGAATCATGGCCAGAAATTTCTGCCCGTGAAGCAGACGCTGTTGGACGCCTTGAGATGCGATACGGACGCGATACAGCCGTGCTTTACACGCGATAAGAAATTCACACGCAGTTGGCCGTGCGAAAAAGTTTTGCGCTGCTCAAAAATTTATACCACAGGTAACCGCGGGCGGCACAGCGATGCAGCCGCGGTTACCCGCGATAAGGACGCGGAACAGTCGCCGGCCAATTTTGCACATTTTCCACCGCGGGCAACCACGGGCAAAAAAAAAAAATCACAAAATTTTACCCGCGATACAGACGCGAAAGTCTGTGTGACCGGGCCTTAAGACTTACAACATTGGTACTCATTGCCTCCCTGCTTGGCGCTCAGCATTAAGGGTTGGAATTGGGGGGTTTGCTCACCTAATGACTAAAATGGCTGCGCCCTGTTTGGCTGCGGCTGCATCGGCTCGCTACAGTTTAACGGGTCAGGTGTATCGTTCTGTGTGCATTGTTACAAAGAATGACAATAAAAGTAAATTCTATTTTATTCTATTCTATGATTAAAATTATAAGAAAATACTTCATGCATTCATTACGTTTTACAAATACATTTCAAAATTGACTAAGCATAAAATCAATAAAAACGTGTTTGCATTACTTGCATTTTAATTCATTTTATTTTATGCCATTTCATATTCTATTGAAGAAGATACTCTAAAATTTGGTTTTCCGTGTCTGTACAACTTTTACTGCAATGTTATTGCCGCACAGAAAAGGCTCAGGCAGAAAAGGGGCAGAGTGAATTAGCCACTTATAATGCAGAACACAATGCACAACTAACAGGGATGTGATTTTTCCGCTAATTCGCGGAATTCCGCTTTTTTATCTCCAAAAATAAAATTTTAAGATTTCCGATTTTTAATTGGTAAAAAAACCGATTTCGTCTCTAGAGCATTCCATTTTAGTGTTTCCGTAACTGAAATGAAACGTACTTGCGATTGGTTGAAGTCTCCGTGTTGACCAATAAACGCGCTTGTTATAAAGGCGTAGGAGTATGCCAGTGTTCATTTCTAACACGTTTTTGCCGAGTGTTTAAAGAAAGATGTCCGAGATCGAACGCAAAGATGCTCCGCGAGGTAAAGAAATTGATAAGATCGTAAAAAACAAGTTTCGATCGGACTGGTTGGAGAAGGAATTATCTACAAATTTTGGAAAGAAGAATGTGACGAATTTGTTCAGTGACTTTATTCGGAAGATCGATCGTGCCGGGAAAGCGCTTTGCATTTGATGCCATGATACCATTGTCTATGGTGGGAGAGGTTTCAAAGCTCTTGAAAGTCACGCAAAGAGCAAAAAACACGTGAAAGAACTCCAGTCAAGAACATCAAATTATTCCATCGCTGGTAGTTTCGGTGCCCAAACGAAAACTTTAAGGCCTCCATCCCTTATTGACACCACAAACGGAAGCGGTAATAGAGAGACGTGAGTCACCCCAAAAACCTGTACCAGTTGCTGATAGAGTCGTGAATTTTGAGGTAGGTGGTAAACTTTTCAAATTTATTTGACAGTTTTCCCCTTTTTTTCGAAAATATTATAACGTAATAAAAATGGCCATAAATATTTAACAATTACAATAATAGATTTTCATGTGTACATTACACCAACACTTTACTGTAGGGCCTATACTTATTGTACTTTCATTTATAGATAACATCTTCTGCTATAACAAAGACATTTGTGGTATGTTCTAATATGAGTTACTTTTTATTTGGTCATGATACAATTATTTCTTCATGAAATTTGAACTCTTCAACATGATTTATGTGTTAACTTAGTAATCACATGAGTTAGATATGATGATATTCTCAGTGATAGTTTTTAAAAGCAAAGGCAGTCCAATGTTTTTTAATGTGACTGATTTTGAGTTGACTTAAACTGTAATTTTATATGGGATAGTTCAAAATACATTGAAAATTGATGCTGTTGTTTTGTCTATTTCTTTGTCATCTGAGTGCATTGAAAGTACTTAAAAAAACGTAAAACCCATGAGCTCCGGGGGGCTTCGCCCCACTTGTCCCCCCACCAGGGCACTGCCCTGGACCTAGCTGGGTGCCCGCGGCCCCCAGACCCCCGCCTAATTTTCAGATAATTTCACTTTGGTCAAATCACATCCCTGAACTAAGTATCGAAACCCAGAAAAGCTAACTGCGATTCAGCAAGGGTTTACTGCATACTACTGTAATACATCTAAGGGTGTCATCCTCTACTTCTTATACCACGCACCCAGACTCAAGTGTTATATTTTTTGGTAAAAGAAAAAACTGGGCGTAATACTCAAATAAATACTGTGATTGAAATCATCGGATGTCCTTTTCTCTTTCCAAATGTTTGTGTTCAGTTCTGTCGAAAGCAAGAAGGACCTACTGAAGGCGGTGCACTCCATCATCAGGGAGAAGCAGCGAAGGCAGCTGCTCAAGACTGAGTCGCTTCCCCTTAGCCAGCAGTACGTTCCCTTTGGGGGCAAGCGGCTCTGTGCCCTCAAGGGGGCGCACAGGCCCCCGGTCAACCGAGCAGGTGACCCTGCTAGCAATTAACGCTTGGGCTGCAATGATTAAAATAGTTGATCATTGATTACATTGTTGGCTATTGTGGCCAGAAACGTTTTTTTCAACAAAGTGTGACATTTTACATGATTATAATCTCTGTTGAGATTTGCAAATGTTCAAAAGAGTCTCTGTCTTGAGCTGTAACATACAGAATTGATGGTTTCAACATCAAATATGTGTACCAAAACTTCTTAAGTTTGGGAGCATTTTAGCATGGATACTAGGGGTGGGCAAAACTGCGAATTTCCATATCGACTTGAACCTAGTAAATACAGCGTACTATCGATTAATCCGATACCGATATTTTTTGTTTGCAAATGTCACGATCATCAAATAATTAAACCCCTCACCTCTTGAGTTAATTTATATTTACGACAGACAGAGCACCAAAATTTTAGGCACTAACATTTTTTTTACTAAATAACTACAAGGCTAACGTTAACAGTTTATAAATATTTCTATTGCAACTGTTTTAAAGACAAACAAACAAGTCACAAAAGGCAAACCAAAAAAAGCAGCAATGTATCAAAGTCAACATGAAAACTATACTTTCATTGCACATTACTTTTAAAATGAAGTCAAAGTGCAAATAGTGTAAATAGTACAAAGTAAAAACCTTTAACAGTATAAAAAATACTAAGACAAGAACTGTTTATGAACAAAAATGTATAGAGTCAAACCCCAAAAAAGCAGCAAAGTAACTAAAATCAAAATAGTGTTAACAAGACAACTATAATACGTTCCATTCCACATTTTGAAAATAAAGTCAGTTGTGCAATAAAGTGTAAACATAATTGGATTGAATTTGAAAGTAATGTCTGTATAATCTTACACTGCACTAACAACATTATTATAGTGATAGTTAAAATGTGAAGACAGTATATAACCCAAGATAATACAAGTAATACGTAACAGTATCGATAGTATCGATATTTGGATGGATCCTCCTACCCATACTGGATATGACCAAAAACTACTTGCAAAGTTTGCAAAGCGGAGCTTGTGCATCATAGCATAACATTTCAAGAGAAAGCACGGCAGTTGAATGAAAAGCTAACTGCGATTCAGCAAGGGTTTACTGCATACATTTAAGCCAATACGGTTTTGATAACATGCATTGTCTTAAACAAGTATGTTTAGCTATAAAACAGCTTGAGCGTTATTCCAGACTGAGGCTGACAAACATTTTTGAAAATAAATTCATGCATTCCAAAGAATGAAAACTTTATTTTCGAACATTAAAATAAAAACAGGACAAAAATAATGAGTCAACAACAAAATAATAGTTTCTTTTGTAAAAATTTCACAAAATACTGCAACTCGGAGGGTACCGATGTATTTACAGTATGTCGCGAAAGTGAGTACACCCCTCACATGTCTGCAGAGATTTTATCATAATGTTTAATTGAACAACAGTAAAGAAACAACACTTTGACACAATGAAAGGTAGTCAGGGTAAAGCTTATATAGTAGTATAAATGTATTTCCCCCCTCAAAAAACTCAAAATATAGCCATCAGTAAACCCCTTGTACCAAAAGTGAGTACACCCTAAAGTAAAAGTTCCTAAAGTTCAATATTTTGTATGGCCACCATGATTTTGCAGAACCGCTTTAATTCTCCTGGAGGGAGGGGATCATTCTCAGCGCCAGTATTTGACATTACATTCTTGAGTTTGTGTTTCCCTTAATGAAATGCAACTCCATAATTCCAATTGCCTCCATGCAGCCCCAAACCATGATATTCCCAACACTATGTCAGACTTAAGGCATGACACAAACATTTGTACTCCTCACCTGGTTGCCGCCACACTTGCCTCACACCATCTGAGCCAAATAAATTAATCTTTGTCTCATCAGGCCAGAAGATATCTTTCCAGTAAGCCTTTGTTGATAGACTTCTTTTCATTGTGTTAAAGCGATGTTTCTTCAGTCATGTTCTATTAAACATTATAATGAAATCTTTGCAGAAATGTGAGGGGATACTCACTTCTGTGCCATACTGTACCTTTAACGCAGGGCAAAAAGAAGGAAGTTCTTGCACTGTGTGCATTGCTCTGCCTATCCTACCGCTCACCTAATCAAATTGCTCTGGGTGCTTGGCTGGCGTTTTGGGTCAACAGTTTGTCTTTAGGTTTTCATCATAAGGTTTCTCAACATTTTTAATGAGCTCCGATACGAACGATTCTTTAGCCACATACAGCTAAAACGAGATCTGTTTTTGTGACACCTTGACCGTAAACTGGAGTTGATACTACTCTCTATATATACTTGACCAAACCATTTGCGTCGATAGAGATACATTGGGTTTGCATTTACTAAATTCGGTTACACATACAGTTAATATGGGCAAAACAGAAGTTTTCCCAAGCCAAATTTGATCTCAGAGTCAGATGGCTCACGGGCTATAGATCCCCGACCTCTAATATACGGCACCATCATTTATTTTTTTGTACAAATCCGCTGTATGTTCAACAAAGGATGTAGTTTACATTTTACCCAATTATCTTGTGGATTATATAATTTGCCTTTTAAATAAAAACAACTTCATGCTAAATTTACAGAAAAATTAATAATTATCCGATTATTCAACAAATCATTTTAATAGTCCTAATTAGTCGGGTTGTTAGTTGCAGTTCTATTTGCCGCGCACACCGATGACACTCACTTTCCTGTATTGTGTGTTTTAGCTTCAGCCCCATCACGGTCTATGACTCGCAGGAAGTTGCTTCGAAACCGCTTCACTATCGACACAGACCTGATCTCGGACACGGACCCGGTCTTCAACAACAACAACCACCAGCGGGACTCTGACTCGGCTGTTACGCCTCTTGGACAATCCTCCCGGCACGCGACTTCGGAGCAATGGCTGGAGCAGCAGTTTGACCTGCGCCAGTACGAGGGCGGCTCCAAAGTGAAGGAGACGGACATTCTGAGCGACGACGACGAGTACTGCAAATCTCGGTGCGTGACGGCATCGCCAAACCACACACAGACCGCGGAACTTGACGCCAAAATGGACGCCATGGAGATCCACGGTGTGCTGAAGGCATGTGCGGCCCATCGGGGGCCCGAACGAGACACCGTTTGGGTGCGTAGGGACGACTTTGGCTGCAACAGTGATGTCTTCTGACGTGTGCTAAGGGCGCTTTGGACAGTTTATTACAGGGGTTCTCAAACTTTGCTTTGTGAGTGTGAGGGCAACATAACCTTTTCTTGTCTGATGAGGGGCCAGGGTCAGTTACTAACAGAAAAACTGTGACAATTGCAGTAGTGCCTAAAATGTAAAAAATGTATTGTTTTCCAGAAAGCCACAATCAAATAACCCTTCTGGGTTAGTCACAGAACAAAAGTCAGAAATTAAAAATAGAACTATTTATGAAATAAAAAACAACCAAATAACACTATGTGGGTTCCTCATGAAAAAAAATTCATGGTACATAAATTTCTTAATACATTTAAGTTAGGCTTCGTTGTCAGAGCACTAGACTACCAGTGTTATATATGACTTGCGAAAAGGCAGTAGATTTGATCTCATTATCACACTATTTTAAGTCACGGTACCAGAGCTAATTGCTAATTCCATTGTGTATTTTATGTGACACAACGACAATACATAGAATAGAAGAATAGTACCGTCCGCAGCCTACCAGTGGGCACATAATTTAGGAAAATAACATTAAAGGAAATGGCCTGGCTCCCATTGACTTGTAATAGGAGCTGCAGTACTAGCCACTGTCTGCCAGGAGGCAGATTACTAAGAAAAATAACACTAAAGTCATTTCATTCCAAAGGCACCACTGAGTTGCTATGGGAGCTGCAGTATTAATTTTGTTTTACATCTTACAATGAAAATAAATTCTTGTTCCTGGGTTGCATGCAATAACTTCAAGGATTTAAAAGTGCTTGAATTTTGGGTGGAGTGCTCGTAAATGCTTGAAATTGTTGCCATGTTTCTCAAGTCTGTTGAAAAATAATGCCGACACTACTCTTCTGGTGGCTTTGGTTTGCCATTGCAAGTAACGGCAGCTGGCATAGCTTTGTGGGGCATTGTCCTATTAAGCATCATTGCCCCCTACAGGTCATGCCCAAGCTTACAGGTGCATCTGCACCGAAACAGGGCGCTATGAAATATTTATTAGTGCAAGGATTATGTATCAAACATGGACATTTATTATGGGTCATTAAAAAATTAAGGTGAAAAAACAATATATTTTCTTTACTCTTATCTAAAAGTCATATGTCTTGATAAATGTACATGCATGATTAAAAATTGCATATGTAGATTGCAGAAATATTTGTGGCTTTGTAAAATACGTGATTAACACTAGATCTCTTTTTGGCTTTGAAAGTCCTTAAAACTTGCTTGAACTTGGCCACGAAAAAGTTATATATTATATTCTATTCCACTTTAAGCATTGTAGGAGACACTTTTATTGTTTTTGTAACATGTGAAATGCACAACAGATTCACATTTGTCTCTGGTCCTGTGACAAAAGATCATGAGATAAAACCCGATTCATTTTTATATCTCTTCAATATCACTGGAAGTCCTGTGGTCAGTTTGGTGTTCTCTCTGCCGCAACCCAGGTTCTAATCCCATTACAGTAAAAAAAAAAAAAAAAGCACTCAGAGTTCTTTTTAGTAAAGAACTCACGTTACTGGGTGTAAAACCAGTTCTAAAAGCACTAGCAGGACAAGCAAACTTCGCAAAGTTGATGATTTAAGTCAAGTCACATTTTTTTGTAAAGCTCTCAATTACAAAATGTCTCATACACTTGCATGCACAGACCACCATTAAAATATCAACATTTGATAGATGTATCAAAAGTGTGTCAAAATGCTCTCTAATAGAGGCAGGCTGTATCCGGCCTATTGGACATAGTTTGAGGACACGTGGTTTCTTAGTTACACCTGCGTCCACCTGAGTGTGCCACTTATACCTTTTCCCTCTGTGAGGATCACAGACGAGACACTTTTTCACATGATTTAAAGAATCCAAAATGATTCTCACATTTCAGAGCAAAAGTCTAGTTGATTTTAAGTGCGAATTCTAGTTTTGGCTATTTATTTTTAGGTTAATTTAATGGTTATAGTTGTCAAACTAGGCTGGCTGTGAGTGAATTGTATTTTTACCCAACAATGTTTTATGAACTACCACTATTTAAACAAGATATTGTGGACTTTCTACATTGACCCTTCCCATACATGTGACCTAACTACGGGGCGATGCCATAACGGACCGTAGTAAGCAGTGGACTAGGCCAGTAAACAGTAGACAACAACAAAAACAGCTATACCATTCAACACCATTGGGAGTGACTAGTCAAACAAATTTCATGCAGCTGTCGTACGAGGGGGCTCACCTTGTCGCAAAGCACAAAGTCCCCCATTTAGAAAAACTGAGCATAGCATTAGCAATGCTAGCTACCGAGCCATACACTATTCTACCTGACATGTTCTCAGATGTAACCGCATCCTCCAGTCCACAGGATCTTTTCCACTATATCGCAAATGGAGTATCCCCATACATTGCTGCTGATCTAAAAGCTTATAGAGTCAGGATGCTTACCAGTTCTTATCAGTCAGCAGAAAAATGCACTTCTGGCTTGAAATATTCCCCTCGCGCAAACTTAATTAAAACCACTTGGTATCTAAATTTTGTGGGAATATAACAGAGCCCTTTGAGACCTCTTGTGATGAAGGACTATAAAAATTGACAGTAAAGCAGTTGGTATTTTCACCTTTTACATCAGGGGTCTCCAACCTTTTTCAAGCATCGAGCTACCCTTTGTTACCAATTAGCGCAAAGGGCACCCAGTTAGATATGAATTTCTAAAATAGCGACTTAGCTAAATGGCTTGCTAAATAGTTTAAAAGGTAACTTGATAGTTAGCTAGAAAGATAAACAGGTAAAAATGGAGCTAAATAGCTAGCTAAAACAGTAAAAAGCAATCTAAATAGCCAGATATAAAGCTGAAAACTAAATAGCTAGCTAGCAACGGACAAAGCTAAAAACTATATAGTTAGCTAGAAAGGAGGCCAAAATCTAGCCTAATAAGTAGCAAAAATCAAATTTACCTATCTAAAAAGCTTGCTAAATAGCTATGAAGGTAGCCAAGTAGCTAGCCAAAATCTTTTTTTTTTAAACTGCACATCTTTTGCTTATCGCTTAATAAAACCCAAACATTGGAATTCAGTTTGTTCTTTTTCCTTTAAAAAATCGGTAAAAGATTAATACATTAATTTTTTAAAAAACATGAGTAGATTCTCTTGAAAATAGGATCAAATAGACCCAGTCGACCAGACAAAAAAAAACTACTAGAATCAACCAGACAAAAAAAACTTTACGAGAAAATCAGAAAGGCCTATCACTGGTGAGTTATATTCAGAACAGGTTACTTTTGAGCGTGTTGAAAATATATCTTTTGGCAAAATAACGTTTTATCTTCTGAACGTTCGTTTGCCGTTTTATCCATTGAGAATTTGACAGTTCATTTCGGCGTTATAAACTTTATGGTAGAGCACAGTTTTCAACACATGTTGTATCAGAAGACTACTGCTTTGAATCCATTTCTTATCACAATAAACTCTGCCAATTTACATAGCAAAAATGGCAACGGTAAGACATTAATGTAGCCAGTTAGCACTAGCTAACCTATTATATTGAGTGTCTTTGACTTTACTTAACATAAAATTGCTCGGAAATACATCAAACGTACCTTTTAAAAATGCTAGTTGCAAATCCTGGAGTACTTTTAGGGCGGTCATGGCCATCGCTTAGCAATAAATCACTACGGTAAAAAGTGGTGGTTATTGATATTTGTTTCAACTCAAATCCTCCAGTGCCGACCGCTAGGGTGCTTCTACCATCCGTCATGGCTCTCATTTTGCCAGGGAAGGCAAGGTGACGTCACGTGCAAAGGGTCAACACAATGACTGTAGTTTCCACACTATAAGGCGCACTGGATTATGATGTGCACCGACAAATAATCGTCTTTTATCATACTTTTTCATATATAAGGCATATTGGAATAGAATTAAAACTGCAGTAAAATAAATTAAAAATACAAATAATACAATATAATATAAATAAAAATAAATACATGTATTTAATTTAAAATTATTCTTTTCATAAATTTATACATATACACTCACATCTGATTTTACCACTAAAATTATCTTAATCATTGATAACTAGTTAATGTCCTGTCCTCACTCCGAAGTGTCCCCTTTTTGCCTGCTAATGGATGACGTCCTGCATAACCAGACCTATTTTCCTTTGTTGCTGTTTTTTGGAAAATGGCCTCATTCATAACCCTTATTACACAGGTGTCAAACAGGCGGGCCGCGGGCCAGACCAGGCCCGCCCAGGGTTTTTATACAGCCCGCAAGAGAAGTGCAAGAGAAAAATGAGCTGCACTTTCAAATATGTCCACTTGATGTCACACAAGCCAGGCACCACCCACAAATCAACTGTAGTAGTATTTGGGTTAAATTAGCATTAACAATCAACACGTTTCCCACAAGAGGCTATACGAGGACCACATGTTTCTCAAAGGCAGAACAGGTACCGTATGCAGTTTCATTTCATTGTCACTATGCAATCCCAATTTTATCCACCATATTTTCCGGAATATAAGGCTTATACTTATATTATAAGGTACACTGTAAGGTGCACTTTCAAAGATCCGTCCAAATTTTGGTTATCGTTTTGGAAAATACACTAATGTTTTTCATTTATTATTTAGAGTAGTGAGGGTGCCTGAATAATTTTCCTACTCCACGATGCATTTAAGGGATGAAACTGTTGACATCCAATATAATATTTTTTGAAATATTTACCGACATTCACGATTTATACCAAAAACCCTATTGACTGTGAGCATGACTACTGCAGAACCCTACTATCTTCCAACTGGCTGAGATAAAATGAATTTATCACCTAAAACCTCTTAAAGTGATTTTACGCAAGAATCCAATTTGACACGATTCCGGAGGTGTTCACTAAAGGATGATTTTTTTTGGGAAGCACTATAATGACCCAAGAAGACGAGTATCGATTTTCAACCCTGTATTTTACAAGCCAGAACCCTAGTTTGACAAGAATATCTTATTTTTAGGGTCCTAAAAATCTATTTTTCCACCTTTGAACTATCTATTTTTTTGACTATTCGTTTTTTTGTTTTGATGCATGCTTGTATTTATAATAGAGAAAATGCTCACTCTTGGTATCATGAGATGTTTGAATAAGAAACAACAGTCTGCTTTAGTGTTGAGCACACCTATACGGCGTTAAAGGGACAGTGTATATTATTTCGCACGAAAATTATTAAAAATAAATAAGACTGATTTGAATAATAAGCGAAAATGTATTGCGTTTTTTCAAATACTCTTAGCTTGAAACACAAACTTTCTCCTTTTTTTCTTTAATATTTTGTGTTTATTTTTCTTCTTATTTTCTTTGTTTTTGTGTAATCCTTTTGTTTTTTAGGTGTGGGGGGATTCAATTTCCTTTTCCCATATTTTTATTGTTTTTCCTTTGTTGCTTTTACTTTTTTTCCTGTTCTCCTTTTTGTTTCTTTTTTCCTTCTTCTTTGTCCTTTTTTTCTATTTTTCTCTTTACTTTTTCTCTTCTTTTTTTCTTTTCACTTAGTTTTCCCAATTATTTTATTCTTTTATTTGTTTTCTCCCCTTTTTCTTTTCTTTTCTTGATTTTCTTTCCTTGTTTCCTTTTATTTTTTTTCTCCTTTGCGTTTTCCTTTTCTCCTGCTTTTCCTTGTTATTTTTTTATTTTTCCTTGCAAAATGCTGGGAAAAAGGGTCACTTTGAGGTTCCATAATTAGTTTTATCTCTTGTGTTTTGTAGCACTTACTTTAAGTTGCACTACACCAATACAGTTGCATTTAGTGGTGAAATATTATACAGTGTCCTTTTAAGTGTCTCGTAAGAATTTGTTTATCCAACTAAAACTTAGTTAGACCCTAGAACTAATAAATAACAAATAAATGTAACAAGTTTACCAAATCAAAGGGAAAATGAAAAAAACAAAGCAACATTGGCGTCTATGCTAACAAATAAATTACTATACTCTTAAGCGCTCAAGAGTCCACACCCCCTTGAAAACCTCACATATGCTCCTTGTTTACTTGAAAGTCATCCCTGCAGTTTCTCCTTTTGTCCACTTAGCGTCGCTGTTTCATTGTCGTTTGCACTCGAGGACAAAAGGACACAACAGTCGCAAAAGCAAACAGTATACTGTGCAAGTTTTGTGCTTATTTTGTACAAATATTTGTGATGCTTTTGATAGCGGTTCGCTTTTTGGACTGTTAGGCGCAATCACATGTGTGTCCCGTTTTTGACTTTGTACTTTTTTTCTACACGACACGTGGAATATTATCCTTTGTATGACGGCAACAACAATAAACTTTATACATTTACACTTTTCTGTGTGTGTGAGGCCACGTTATTCTATGAAAACAATAAACAATACAAAAAGAGTAGTACAAATGTATTTCAATGATAAGCAAAAATATGATGTATGTGTTACTAGGAATTAAATACATTAAAAATGTAACATTTACCAAATTGTTCGAATTAGTTATCTGACTCCATTAACCAAACACAACTTAAATTCGCCTAACGATGCATGCTCGTTTCTTTATGGAAAAATGAACAAGAGACCGGCATTTCCTCACGGGGGCAGATTTAATTTCTTATACAAATTAACTAAGTGAATTCCATCGAATTAGTGTCGTTTGAGTCTTTATCGAGCCTCTTTTTAGATTGTCCCTCTCCATCTTCTGAAGTTCTTCTTCCCACGACTTTTCACAAGCTGGCGTGCCGACTCCTCCCGTGGGCGGGCCAGAGACTCCCCACGTGGACTCCACCTCGTCTCCTCGATGTCTGGACCCCGAGCGATTATCAAATCAGTGCCTGGCTTTCTGCGTCTTGGCGTTCTCCGTCAGAGTCCTGTTATCAACAGAACTAAACAAAACATTCGCATTCGGAACAGTGTGACGTGTCATTGAACTTAAGCCTTCTCTGTGAAAAATATTCACTGCATTCAATAAATGTAACTTGTATAAAATCCTTGATAGTAAAATGCATAAAATCCTTCAGTGTGAATTTTCTTAAAGGTGGTGACCGTAACTTCAAAACATCCGACTGGCTGACGCAATCAACTGGTTAGAACTAACATTGAACCCTGTATGGCATGCGCCATACATGCTGCTTGTATGGCGCATGCATGTACTGTCTCTTGCTCGCAAACTATTCTTTTTTCATCTTTTTGGGGGGTTTGTTTAGGCATTTGGACTGTTAAGTATTTAAAACAGCCCTTTTCTTAGTTTCACCATTTTCATTCTATAATACAAGAAAATAAATGAGCATGAGTAAAAACTCTCTCCATGACACCTGCAATGTTTGTTTATTTTATAACATAAGCCTCACCTGGAGGGAGTTGACTTTGCAATTTTCCATGGATTCTGTATTGTTGACTTTAAATTGGTTTAGTACTCAAAACATTTGTAATTCATCTTTTTTTGGGGATCTGTAAATATCTTATTTCATGTTTCAGGTGTTTTTTAGGGCCGGGCTTCAAGAATACCTTTTTTTCCCCGTTTCTTCTTGCATTTCTTTTTTTTTTTTAGCTTTTCATATCTTTTTTCTGCCTTTTTCTTTTTTTCTTTGTTTGACCTTTTTATTTTTTATTTTGTTTCATTTTCTTGGCTTTTATACTTCTTTTTTTCCTCTTTTTTCTTTTTTTCCTTATTCTTTTTTTTATTTTTCCTCTTTTTTACCTTAACTTTTTACTCCTTTTTCTTGATTTATTTTCTATTTTTTCTATTTTTACTGTTGTGTTTTTTTCTGCTTGATATGTCCCCCTTTTTAGTAGTATTGTGCAGAATCTATCAAGAATCGGAACAGGAAGAGAACCCAAATGCGTGACGTTTCTCACACAAGCTTTTATTTTACGGGAAATGGGGGAGTCATGCACGTTATGCCAAATGTCAGTGATTCGGCGATCGTTGGACAGAAGACGTAAGGCAGGGGTGTCAAACTAATTTTAACTCGGGGGCCACGTGATGGAACAAACATTCTGTCAGGGGCCAGACTAGTAGATTAAAGTGAAAGAAAAATAGATAAAGAAATAAAAGTAAGAGGGAAGTAAAAGGAGAGAGGGCAGGACAAAGAAAGAAAAAGAGAGAGAGGGAGAGAGCGTGAGCAACAAAAGATAAAAAGTTGTGTTTGACACCTGTGACGTAAGGCATCAGTCTGGCGTGGAATGACAGGAAGCCAGAGGCCGACGAGATCGATACCAATTGCACGAGCAGATATCGGACAGAAGGGGTCAATACCGGACAGGATATGAAAGACAGGGTTGATATCAAAACTGGATATCAAAATCGAAGTCCTTTGAGACATTTTTGTGATTAAGGGATATATAAATAAATGTGACTTGACTTAAACAGCACAAACCAGACCGTAAAGAAACTGGAGATTGATATTAAACAGGACAAAATAGACGGGAACAAACAGGAAACACAACAGGAAACCGGACAGAGTCTAAACCCACGTCTTGCGGGTGCAGAGGTTCTTTGACAGACTGACAAAGGGATAGTGAGAGCACTGAGCTTAAATAGAAGGGAAGCCAATCTGTCAACAAGCCACAGCTGGCGCCACACGGGCGGGGCCAATTGGGCACCATGGCAACCGAGATATAATCTTACATTATAATTTGCAAGAAATGAATTAAAGCAAGAAAAAGAAAATCCGGAGAGCTGTGTAGTGAGTCGAGACGAAAAAAAACGGTTCTCGAAAAAGACAAAATTCCCAGCACTACAACAAAAGGATGCGTTGCCATTACACGCGGCTCCCACACACATACGCAGACACTTTGCACTGCAACTTGTGTTTTGGCACATGCGCGATTCTATTGCAACCTGGATCCCGAGGGTGTAACATATTGATGCTAAGAGGAGCTGCTCGCTCCTGGGGACTGATGCACACACTGTGCTGTAGGCAGCAGGAGAGTCCACGCAAGTGTCCGCTGACATACAAAACAATAATATGATCGTGGATGTGCTGCCCAGACTGCCCTCATTATTACATCCACCTTTCTTTGGGTAGGCAGAGCTTGTCTGTGGATGGGCTCTGCAAAGGCTTTTAGGATAAAAAAAGCAACAATATTTAAAAATGTCGTCCCTGGACTGCCTTAAGTATAACACTATTGCACTAATCCCCAAACAAGTCACAAGCTATTTATTTATCAGTTTTAGAGAATAACATTTGGCAGCAACAAAATAGACAAAATAAGTCTCAGTAGGTATGTCTTCACATTTTTGTGCACTCATTTAGGGTGGTGATGGCCCTTGAGAATATGCTGTCTCTGAGCCTGTTTGTCCTCGATTTAAGGAGACCAGGAGCACCTACCAGAGGCAAACAGGTTAATGTCCCCTCAACTGGGCAGAGAGCCGCCAATAATTTTCTGAGCTCTGTTGATTATCCTCTGTATGTTTTTCCTTTCCGCTGCTGTGCTCCCAGCATAACACATTGTGACGCTGTATGCCAAATTTGTCCCAGATTCGCGCGTGTGCGTCGGAGTTAATCTTGACATTTGGCATATAACCTGAAGATTATTCCAGCACATCTGCTGCATAATCTCAAACCGCAACAGGAGAGAAAAAACACAAATTCTAATCAAATCACTGCCTATAACCTTCAGGCAAAACAACATTGTTTCATGAACATAATCAATACTATAGTATCCACTATAGTTATTGAGTATACAATGACTTTTATTTTTAAATAAGCGTTCATGCCCTAAATCAGTGGTTTCAAACTGATTTTAGCTAGGGCCACATGGTAAAAAACATTCACGGGGGCTGGACTAGTAGATTAAAGAGAAATAAAGAGGGACAGAGGGATAGAAAGAAAGACGAAAAGAAAGGGCAGGGGAACAGAGGGGGAATAAAGATAAAAAGAAAGGGAGAAACAAGAGAGAAAGAGAAAAAGTGTGTGAGAGTAAGAGAGAGAGAGAGAGAGAAAAAAATAGAAAAAAAGAGAAACAGAGACAAAGAGCGAGAGAAAAAAGAAGAAGAACGAAGGAAAGGGCGACAAAGAGAAATGGAAAGAGGAAGAAAGAAAGAAAGAAAAGAAAGGGAGGAAGAGTGTCAGAGAGATAAAAAAGAGAGAAGACAGAAAAAGACCTAAAAGGAGAAAAATCGAAGAGTGAGAGAAAGAAAGTGAGAGAGAGATCAAAAATAGCAAAACAAATAGAAAGAGAAAGAGAGAAGAGAAAGAGGGGGAGGGGGGAAGGGTGATAGACAGATAGATAAAAAGAGAGAAACAATCGAGAAAGAAAGATATGAGAAAAGAGAATAGGAGGGACAAAAAGTTATAGAGCGATAAAGAGAGAAGGAGAAAAAGAACTAAAGGGTGAAGGAGGGAAAGAAAAAGCGAGAGAGAAAGTGAGAAAGAGAGACGAAGAGAAAAAAAGAAGAGAGAAACATAGAAAAGTAAAAGAAAGAAAGAGAGATTTAAAAAAAAGAGAGAAGACAGACACAGACAGAAATATAGAAAAAGGGGTGTGTGAGAGAAATAATAAGACAGACAAAATATATGGTTAAAATAAGTGAAATAAAGAGAAAGAGATATACAATGAACAACAGAAATAGAAAGGAGAAAGAGAATTTGGGGAATGAAAAAAATATAAAAAAGAGAGAAACAACAGAGAGAGAGAGAGAGAAATATAGGAGAAACAGACAAAGAGCGAGAGAGCGAGAACGAGTGAACAACAGCGAGGGGGAGAAAAAGAAAAGTACAAAGTGAGAGAAAAAGAGAGAGGAAGATAGATATAAAAGAAATAAGAGCTATGAAGAGATAAATTGTGAAAAAAGGGTGTGGGGAGAAACAAATAAAAAGAAGAGAAAAAAGACAAAGAGTGAGAGTGGTAAAGTGAAAAAAGAGGAAGAAAGAGAGAGAAAAAGAGAAGGAAAGAAGAGAAAGATGGAATAGAAAGAGAGAGTCAGACAGAGCGAGAAAGACAGAGCAAGTGAGAAAGACAGAAAGAGAGAGAGAAAACAAAGACAGAAGAGAGTAAATGAAAAAGAGAACACTGGCACGAGGGAAAGAGAGGGAGAAAGAGAAAAATGAGAAAGAGAATAAGAAGAGAGATGGAGTTCAAGAGAAAGAGAGAAGAAAGATGGAGAGAGAAACAAATACAGTGATTTTTACGTACTTTGGGAGTTGCCAGGAAGTGGATATTTCTGAAACTGCATATAATTTTTCTCTTGTACTTCTGTCAGCGTTGTCTTGTTGGCTGGATTAATTCCCTTTGCTGGCCTGATCCGGCTCGCAGGTTATATATTGTTCGTTCCTATCCTAAAATATAACTGTACTAAGGTGTTTTTGCTTCAAAAATTTGGATTATAATTCTCGTTTTGACACTTCCGCTATTCTTTCATTATTCTCTCGCCGGAGCAAAAGTGAGCCCCCGTGTTGACTCTTCGCCGGTTTGTGGAATTTTCACGACAAGATAAAGGGATTATGAGCGTGGATTGCTGTAGCAGACATTTAACATGTTTATTGGTGAAGCCTCTTTGCTCGTTTTCAAGTTGAAGTGATGGCAGCAGTGGAGAAGACCTGCCTCCTTCTTCTCATCATCAGCGGAGGAGGAGTGGAAGATCCCGGATAACATTTGAAAAACTCAATGAAACGAAGCGGTGCCGCCATTATGTACGCGCAGGACTTTCTGCTTTTTGGAGTTCCGCTTCTTCTGGTCCACTTGGGACTTGCTGACTCTCAAGTTCTGCGCATTGGTGAGTTCAGCGTGCTCAATTTGGGTTTGCGTTTGGGAAACAACCTGCGCTCTCATCAGGAAAACATCATAGACGTCCTCGATTTAAAGCACCCCCAAATTCAACCCAGAAACGCCCAAAAATAATAGCATTTTGAGAACTCGCTTTACTTACATTGGGTATTTATGTATCATATTCCTTTTACTTTATTATTGTTTCATTTTCAACACAAGGATACTGCTGGAAGTATATCTATCTATCTGTCCGTCCGTCCGTCCGTCCGTCCGTCCGTCCGTCCGTCCGTCCGTCCGTCCGTCCGTCCGTCCGTCCGTCCGTCCGTCCGTCCGTCCGTCCGTCCGTCCGTCCGTCCGTCCGTCCGTCCGTCCGTCCGTCCGTCCGTCCGTCCGTCCGTCCGTCCGTCCGTCCGTCCGTCCGTCCGTCCGTCCGTCCGTCCGTCCGTCCGTCCGTCCGTCCGTCCGTCCGTCCGTCCGTCCGTCCGTCCGTCCGTCCGTCCGTCCGTCCGTCCGTCCGTCCGTCCGTCCGTCCGTCCGTCCGTCCGTCCGTCCGTCCGTCCGTCCGTCCGTCCGTCCGTCCGTCCGTCCGTCCGTCCGTCCGTCCGTCCGTCCGTCCGTCCGTCCGTCCGTCCGTCTTTCTATCTACTTTAAAAACAGAAAGGATTGCCATAGATATGATAAATGACGCTAGATAAAAAAGTAAAAAAAAAGGAAAACAAAAGTGTGAAAAACTCAGTGTGAGAAATACTCCACTGCATTGCAATGATTTCTAGAAACGCAACGACGTATTTCATACTCGTCAACCTCCACGGCTCCATGCCCTTACAAACTGTTGTAGTTTCCCTTACAAAATACAAAATAATCTTACAACATATTTTTTTTTCAAACATGTTTATTTATGTAGTTTAACATGTTGTATTGTACATGTGTTTCGTTATATCATATACATTGTTAATTAACATTTTGTTGTGAGATCCTGAGTTGCTCGACATGAATGAGGTTTAGTAAAAAAAAAAAGTTAAAAAATGAAGTAGCTTGGATGTTCACTGTAGAAGGAAAAAGTACATGCAAATAAAATTAAGTAGAATAATACATTTTCTTATTCAAATTATTAATTCATTTTCAGCTTTAAATTATTGTTGGTAATATACTGATTAAAGGGATAACCACAAACCTGTCTTTTTTTCTTTTTCTCCTTTTATACTTCCTTTTTTTCTTAACTTCTTCATACAACATAATAATTCGTAATATAATGCATCAAAGAAAGTGAGCCGTTTGAGAGCCGGCTCTCTTTAATAAGTTGAGCCGAAAAAGTCGGTTCTCCAAAAAGAGACAGACTTCCTTTCACTATACAACTCCAACTCATTAGACTTGATTGATTTGCCGTTTCGCGATAGTCGGTGTATACCGGATGGTACCCATGATTGCCAAATTTGAGTTTTTCCGTACAGATTTTCTTGTACGTCATACACGTCTTAAAATGCATAAAAACGTACAGGTTGACAGGTATGGTATTTCTACAGTAGTATTTTTTTTTTTTTAAGTATTTTTTATTGTGGATTTTTCTTGTAGTACTGTAAATCAGTAGTATTACTGTAGTTGTATTTGTGTAGTATTTATGTTGTAATATTTCTGTATTTTTGTATTTCCATAGTAAAATCTTTATAGTATATCTGTACTATTTTTGTGGTATTACTTGAGTGGTACTTTTGTGGTATTTTTTTAGTATTTCTGTTGTAAGATTTTTGTAGTATTTCTGCAGTCAGATTTTTGTAGTATTTCTGTAGTATTTTATAGCATGACACTTTTATTTTGTAACATTTTTTATTTTTTCTACAGCAGTACTTTTATAGTATTTAGTATATGTGTCGTATTTTTGTAGTATTACTGTAGTTCTATTTTGTCGTATTTCTGTCGTAATACTTATGTAGCAGTATATTTGTGTTAGAATAGAATAGAATATACCTTTATTGTCATTGTTACAAATGGGCTAACATATTGTGACAACGAAATATTATAGTGTTACTGTGGTGGTATTCCTGTAGTATTCCTGCAGAAGTACTAGTATCTTTGTAGTATTTCACAAGTGATTTCTCAATATTACTGACGTTTTATTTTGTAGTCTTTCTGTTGTAACATTTCTGTAATGGTTTTATTTGATCAAATTGTTACTGCTGTAGTATTTTTGTAGTACAGTATTTCTTTAGTATTTGTTTTTAATCAGAATTAAGACAAAATAATCTATAGACCCTGTATTTAAGCACTAAATTGCCACTGTATATATATATATATATATATATATATATATATATATATATATATATATATATATATATATATATATATATACATAATATTTCAACCATTTTTTGGCAGGCTGTAATTTGCCCACCCATGATCTGGGTACTCAGCACCCTCAAAGATCTCAACCTAAAATCGCTCCTGGAAAATACCTGTCAACTTCAGCCAAATGCTCCCCCGATTAAAGGTGGGGTGCCTTGTTTGAGGTGTCCTTTAAAAGTGTAAAGTTAAACATCTTCTCTATTAAGTATGTTCAAACAATGTCCAACTGAGTTCGAAGAGCCTTCATGCTTTATTTTCCATTGCACCTATTTGCTTTTATCAGGCCTGTTCAGGGCGGAACAAATCCCTAAGAAGAGTTTATTCAAGCGTGTCCGCAGGGTTCCACTAAGGCCCAAAACCTTGAAAATGTTTTAAATTTGATAACAGCTAATTTGGGTATTGACGTCGCTGCCGGGGATAAGGGCGGCAGTTGTGCGCAGGCCTACATCACGGGGTCGCCCGGCTGACGCTTGGAATCAGTCGCGGTGGAGGAGTGGGGAACGGGGTTAATGGCGGCAGTCGGGTGCAGGCCTCCATCACGGGGTCACCCAGCTGACGCCTTGAACCAGTTGCGGCGGAGGTGTCAGGTACTGCGGGGATAACGGCGGCAGTTGGGTGTGGACCTCCGTCTTGGGGTCGCCAGGCTGACGTCCAAATCCAGGCGCGGCGGGGGCGTCTTGTGGAGCTGAGATTGTGAACGCAATCGGGCGCCTGCCTCACACACAAGGTCGCCAGGCTGACGTCTGGAACCAGTCACGGTTGGGGCGTCGGGTAGAGGTGGGATAACGGCGGCAGCTGGGTGTGGACCTTCGTCATGGGATTGCACAGATGACTTCCAGAACCAGGCGCAGCAGGGGAGTCTTGTACAGCGAAGATGGACAGCAGTCGGCGCGGGGCTCAGTCACCGGGTTGCCAGGCTGACGTCTGGATACAGTTGCAGCAGGGTCGTCTGGTACAGCGGAATAATGGCTGCAGTGTTGATAAAGTGAGCAAGATTTTAAAATAAATGCGTGGAGGTGCTTTTGTAAAAAGGTATCACTTTGGCCTGCAACAACAAATTGAAAAAAATCGATTCAAATCAACTGTTAAACGCTTTCGGGTCCGTCCCGCACCAGCTGATCAACTTCCCCTTACGCCAGACCGCATTAGAGGTCTGCAGCTTGAAGTGAGCATAGCGATGGGGTGTTTGATCTCTCCCATACTGTTCATCGCGGCCTTCAAAATCATCCTCATCGGGGCTAGGAAGATGGCCTGGGGAGTTAAATTGCCATCTGGCCAAAGGCTACCACTGTTTCGAGGCTTAATGGATGTTTTCACCACCATTTTCCAGACAGCAGCATGTACATCAAGACTGCTGGAGAGGATTAATGAACTGGTTGGTTGGGCAAGAATGAAGGTCGAGCCATACAAGTCCAAAAGCCTGTCATAAAGGAAAGGTATTAGGGGCGACATACTATTTTTACTCCAGGGGTAGAGAAAAACACTACTATCAAAGCAATTCAGCTGTAGCCTGTGGCGCTCCCAGCAGAGCTTTCAGACAAGCAGGCGGGAGAGGCTGTGAATTAGCAGCTTGAGGATGGCCAAGCCAGTATTCATAAGAGCCAGCTGCCAGGCAAATACAAAGTACGGTGTTACCAGCACATACTATAAAATCAGGTGATGCGGCCTTTGAAGGTGACTGAGGTGCAATCAATTGCCTGCAATCAAGCTGGACAGGCTGGCAAACTCTTTTATCAAGGAGTGGCTGGGGCTGCCAAAATGCCTCTCAGACGCTGGCATCTTTGGTCGGAACATACTTCAACTGCCACAGCATTCCATCAGCCTTGGATACGAGAAGGAGAAGGCCTGTATGGTTAGGGAGTTGAGAGAGTTCTCCGACCATCTGGTTTGGGCAGCGGGCACCAAAGTTCGAACAGGAAGGAGGCGGAGGGCAGAAGAAGAGTTCGGCAAGGCAATCGGCAGGCTAAAACATCGCCAGGTGGTGGGTAGGGTCCCAGTAGGGCGAGCAGGTCTCAGTTGAGGCGACAACCCCCTCTGCTGGTCAAAGGCTTCCAGGTAGGAGAAGAAAACCAAGGTCTGACTAGGAAGGCCATACCATCAAAGCAGTTTCTCAGAGCAGACAGGGCATCTGGACAACATGGGAAGGGGTAATGGACAGGCCTATGTCTGGGCCCGACCTGTGATCCCTCGACCAAGGCAAAGCTTTCTGATCTTAGCACAACACACTAGCCTGGCCCCAAGATCTCCATCTGTGTTTCAGCACTGATGAGATCTGCCCCCTCTGCAGTACCATCAAGGCTTTCCTTTAGCATATCCTCTCGGGCCGCAAGACGGCACTGTCTCAAGGCCGCTATACAGATGGCGGCATGATGCTGTCCTGAAGAAGCTGGCAGAGATAGCCGAAGCTTGCAGACAGGAGGCAGACATTTGCCCAGCTCCTCCATCAAGACACATCATCCAGTTTGCAAGGGCTGGCAAAAACGTTGGCAAAAACACTAGTGCCTCTCTCCTGCCAGTGAATGGAAAATGAAGGTCGACCTCACAAGGCAGTTGCAGTTCCCCAGGGAGATTGCCAAAACATCATTGCGTCCAGACATTGTGCTGTGGCCTATAGCCAGCAAGGCTAGTGGAGCTCACTGTACCTTGGGAGGAGGGAATAAAGGCAGCATTTGAGAGGAAACAGGCAAAGTATGAATACATGGCAGTTGAGTGCATGGAGGTGGGCTGGAAAACCACAGTAAGCATATAATATATAATTTTCATCATTATTGGGAATGTGTATCATACGAATAGATTTAACCCAAAAACCAAAAGTGGGTTTACATTTGTGACATTTTTTGGTGGATAAAAAAATTGCTACATATAAAATGAAATGTGTTGCTCTTCTTTGTTGTTTTTGTTTTGTTTGATAAGTCCAATTGTAAAATGACCTTTGGATAAGGTGGGAGAAAAATAGCTTCTTACATATTTGCAGGTACTCTGTTGTTTTGTGTACTATTTTTCTGTATGTTAAAACATTACAATTATAATAAAGAGGATAAATTAAAAATGTGTTTTAAAAAAAATCATATTCATCGATTATTCAAAAAATAATCGAACGATTCATCGATTATGAAAAAAATGGTAAGCTGCAGCCCTAGTAACTCAACTTACACCCGCAACATAAGGGCATACAGACTCTTTGAATTCAGTTAGACATTTTTAACACATACTTAATAGAGAAATAGTTAAATTTACACTTTTTAATGACACCTCAAATGACCTTTAAATATTTAAAAATAAGTAAAGATTTCCGTACAACATCCTTATTCTTTTTCCCCCGTTTAGATATATTCAGCACATGTGCTGTTATTTACCCTACGTCAGGATGTTTGTTAGATTTCTAAGTTGAATCCGTTTAACAGGCGGCATCCTGGAAACGCGCGAGCGTGAACTGGTGAGTTTGGACGAGGTTGCGTTCAAGTTTGCTGTGAACAACATCAACAGGAACAAGACACTAATGCCAAACATTACGCTCACCTATGACATTCAACGCATCAATCCAAAAGATGGTTTTGAGGCTTCCCGCAGAGGTAAACAAGATTCTTTACAATTCATGATTAACTTGAATTTATTTCTTTATGTTTAGCTGCTCATTCAGATCACCTCAGAATAGAGGTCGACAGATTATCGGGCAGGCCGATTATCGGGATTGATATTTGGGATTTTGAATAATATCGGTATCTGCTTTTTTGCCGATTATTATTAAGTCACAGATGCAGCGGCCTGATACTCTGTCTTTCTTTCTCCTACAAACACTCTTCCCTCCACTTAACTCACTTACCTCCCGCTACCCACCCCGCGCCATGTGATTGGATGAGCGACCGGGGGCGGAGCCCATAAAGCAGGAACATTGGAGCAATTGCTCTGCTTATTCGCCCTGACATGCCTGTGTCAGTGATATAAAAGCATGTTTGCGATTAAGAGATATCGTAAAAAGTGTAGTTAACTTGTTTTGAGGAAGCACGTTCAGGCGGGAAATGATATATTAGCTCTAATTACAACATACGTTCGTCAATCAGGCATGCGTGTTTGTGATTGAGAGCAGAAAAAGCACTATAAGTGAAAGGCTGAGTGATTTGCTGTTACCATAACATTAGTTCGTCAGGAATGCCAACACTTGATTCGCGCGCTCGGTTGAAGTTTGAGTCATGTTGGTTGTATTGACATTTTTAGTAAAAACAGATAAGGGAGCTGGTTAAGTTTTTATGTACCTTTATATGAGTTGCTGCTGAGCCTAATACAGTAATCCCTCGGTTATTGCGGTTAATGGGGACCAAAACCACCCGCGAAAAGTGAAAATCCGTGAAGTAGCGACGCCCCTTCAAAAATGCTTAAAAAAAAGATTTTTTATTTTTCTTATTTTTTATTTTATTTTATTATTATTATTTTTTAGACCCGGTTAATGGGGACCAAAACCACCCGCAAAAAGTGAAAATCTGCGCAGTAGCGACGCCCCTTCAAAAATGCTTAAAAAAAAAATATATATATTTTTTTTAATTTATTTTATTTTTATTTTTATTTTATTTTATTACTATTATTTTTTAGACCCGCGAAGCTCTGAACCCGCGAACGTGGAACCGTGAAGTAGCGAGGTGTATTAATTCCTGTACGGTTAGTTTTTGTTTTAAGCTAAAGATTAGTCATGTTAGTTGTGTTGAAATTCTAATTTATTTACTGCTAAAGGTTTTCAGAGAGATATTCAAGTTTTATTTGAATTTATAAAAAATCTTTGTTTCTTTTTCACGATTAAAAAAAATTCTTACACCAATATTTAAGCATAAACAGCAGATGAATATCTGCCACAAATATTGGTTATTGGCCTCCTCTTAATAATAATTGGTATCAGTTCTGGGCGGCATGGCAGCTAAGCTCTGAGGTCATGGGAAAATCCAGCTACCGGTCTTCCTGTGCGGAGTTTGCATGTTCTCCCCATGCTTGCATGGGTTTACTCTGGGCACTACGGTTTCCTACCACATTTAAAAAATATGTCAGGTTAATTGGCTGGTCTAAATTGTCCCTAGGTGTAAATGAGCGAGTCAGTTGTCTCTGTGTACCCTGTGACTGGTTAGCAACCAATTAAGAGTGTCCCCTGCCCAGTGCCCAGTGGGATTGGCTCCAGCCCCCCGCCGCCCCAATGTGCAGATAATGGATGGATCGATGATATCAGTGGTGAAAAAACCATTTCAGTCTATCCCTACCTCAGATGTTTAGCAGTAATGCAATTCAAAATTACCGTATTTTCCAGACTGCAAGACGCACCCAAAAAGCCCAAATAAGGCAGAAATTTGAAAGTGCACCTTATTTATTTGCACGCTTACAAATACTACACGACGTTTTGCGGTACACCGACATCGATAAACATCACCTACTAAAGTTGCAAAATATGTTATGCAATGGGAATCAAATCCGTGTTGACATGATGAGAGTCGTGTCACTTTACCACTATAACAATAGTGATAAAGATGACATATGAAAAGGCATTAGATTTTACCTAAAACAAATCAATGCAGAGTCAAGTCATGTTTTGTTTTTATAGCCGTTAATCACAAAAAGTCTCAAAGGGCTGCACTGACTACAGAGCCTTATTCAGGGTTCGTAATGCTTGAATTCCATGAAAATGCTTGAATTGGGTTTTCAAGGTCGCAAAAATGCTTGAATTTTGGGTGAAGTGCTTGAAATGGTTGCTAATGCCATGTTTGTTCGCAGTTTGACTTAATAGACCACTCTATAAATGACGTTTTTTTTTTTGTTTTTTTTTAAGTCCGTGATAATGACGCCAACACGCCTGGCATTATGGCATTGTCATGTGAGGCATCACAGTCCTCTACTGGTTGCACCAAAGAGGACAGCTCTGTTTAGAAAACTGGCTCTTTTGGCTCGGCTCAATGAGAAAAAACAGCTTATTTAGCTCCCAAACGGCTCCTCAGATATTTTGTTTTTTAATGATATATTATCAACTATGCACCAAAATATTTAGTATAAATGATTTCATATGTGGGCAGCACGGCGGGACAGTGGTTAGCGCATGTGCGGCACAGTTCAAGTCATGGGAACCTCCTGCGTGGGTTCAAATCCAGCTCCAGACTTCCTGTGCGGAGTTTGTATGTTCTCCCCGTGCTTGCGTGGGTTTCCTCCGGGCACTCCGGTTTCCGCCCACATTCCAAAAACATGCATTTCAGGTGAATTGGCCGGTCCAAATTGTCCCTAGGTGTGACTGAGTGAGTGAGTTGTCTGTCCCCGTGTGCCCTGCGATTGGCTGGCGACCAGTTCAGGGTGTCCCCTGCCCGATGATTGCTGGGATGGGCTCCAGCACCCCCGCGACCCTACTGAGGATAAGCGGTGCAGCTGATGAGATGAGATGAGATTTCATATGTTTTGCATAGGATTCCTAAAAAACACATGAAATATAAAAGCTAAAATATTCCCAGATCTACAAAAAATACACAGATTTTAATTCAAACAACAACACAAAATCCCACAAACTCAATCAAATATAAATTGAAAATATTAACTCCCAAAAACTATAAATAAAAAATAAAATGATAAACTTAATAACTATTTACAATTCTATTTTAGGCAATTTAGAGATCTTCAGAAGAACACGCAGAAATATAAGTTAAAATAAGTAAATCAAAAAGCGAAATGTCAGCAGTATCTACGATTGAAAGCTATCAATTTCAATCAAATTAGTCAAAATTTGGCACATTTTTTTGTTTTTAAACGTACAGTAGTTCCTTTTTTTGTCTTCTGTATTGAAATCAATTATTACCCAAGAGCTGTGTTTGTGAAAAAGTATTGCTTAGTCAAGCTGCGCATGCACTGTTGAAGCAGAATTGCAGAATTCATGTCAATTTATAGCAGCTCATTGACTTGAAAAGATAGTAGATCATATATAGGAGCAGCCCAAAATATGTTCTAGCAGCCAAGTAGCGACTATATTTTAGTCATCAAAGTCAACAACAACAAAAAAATATTCTACTGAGAGACGCCGGATTGCTTCCTCTGAACGTACAGAAATAAATGAAAAATTGTCTTTGAAAGTGCTTGAATTTGGCCTTGAAAAAGGTGTATGAACCCTGATTAAAACCTACAGGAGATTAATCATCAGATACACTAACGTGTTGTCTTCTTTATATCTTATTGGGCAACTTTGGTTTTCTCTATTCTCTAGTCTGTAACATTAATTTTGGCACCAAGTGTTGGTCCCAAGTGGGGGGAGACCGGAAATGGAAACATGGTTGCTCAAAACAAGGACAGTGTCTATTACAAAACCAGGACCAAAGCCCCAAACAAACCAGTGGGCACAAAGCAACTAACAAAATGCCCAAACAAGAAATCAGAAACCAAAACTGGAACTGCGAAAAATATTAGAAGTGTAGTACCAAAACACAAATAAACCCGGTCGTGGTTGTGGAAATAAAAGGAAAATCAGGATGACAATGGCAGAAGACCCAATGACCCAACCCAGTACGGTGTCCAAACAGTTTTATGTTAAGGGCTAGGATGATTAGGCAAAGGTGTGTGGGAATTGGACACACTTGTACCCAGTTCCAAAGCTTGTTGGGGCCCTCTGACAGTAGGAGGCTAACTACACCCTAACACAAAGTAGTGTAATGATGGGATTAAATCTAATCACTTTTTGTGTGATATTTACTTCACTAGTGAGTGGTCTAGTGGTTAGCTTTCAGTGCTCTCACCACAGCAACCCGGGTTTGATTCCCACTGCATACAATGTTCAAATATGGTGGTATATTGTGAAATCATGCATTTATTTAACTATTGTTTACATTTCCACACATATTCGTTGTATTCTGCAGTGTAAATGGCATACTGTGGTTTAAGGCACACATACATTTCTGGCTAATTTGGGGTTTTTATGTGCGCCTTATAGTCCGGACATTTCTGTACTAATCTGACCTCTTTCCTTTCTAGTTTGCGACCAGCTGTCCTTGGGTGTGGTGGCTGTGTTTGGTCCTTCTCATAGTTCTTCAGTAAGCGCGGTCCAGTCCATCTGCAATGCTCTGGAGGTTCCTCACATCCAAACGCGATGGAAACATCCGTCGGTGGACAACCGGGATACTTTCTTCATTAACCTGTACCCCGAGTACACGGCAGTCGCAAGGGCCGTGCTGGATGTGGTCACCTTCCTTAAGTGGAAAAAGCTCACTGTCGTGTATCAGGACAGCACAAGTTTGTACAAACCTTTTACTCTAAAACAATATGTCACACAGTACACCAGCATTTTTCACAAGCAATCTAAATATTGTTTTCCGCATCCGTGCTTTATTCAAAGCAGGGGTAGGTTGACATTTTGATTTGCGGGCTGAATTGGGTTAGAGACCTTTTCAGATGGGCCTGGCCAGGAGGAAAATAGTCATTGATTTGATTTTTTGGACACCAATACTGTCTCCAATCTCATACCTAGGCAATACATAAAGAAACACTCACTGGGGATAAGAGTGTCATCAAAACAATAATCTTTTTCTGGTATTTTGTACTTATATTTTCACGGTTCACGGATCCATTTACCACCTGGGTCATATGGGCACCGCTTCCTGTGGTGTGTCTTCGGCAAATACAGCCTGGCAATGCCCATCCCTTTCCACAACATTTCTTTGGCTAGTGAGGTGTTCCCCACTTAAAACAAATACTGATTACACTGGTTAAAGTTCTGGTTTCCGTGGTTACCAGAAACCTCAGATACAGCACCTACATTGCCCGGTACTGTGAGTAAAAATAGTGTGATGATGAGATAAAATGTAATGCTTTACCTTTTTATTTAGATCCCTAGTGGTCTAGTGATTACACAATGGATTTAAGTCAATTCATGTTTATTTGTATAGCCCTGAATTACAAAGAGTCTAAAATGGCTGCGCAAACCACAGACTATTATTACACCATCCCCTTATCTAAAACCTACATGAGGGCAAGGAAAAACTAAAAAACCTCAACATGAGGAAAATGAAGAAACCTTGAGAAGGGACTGCACATGAGGTAATCCCCCTTCAAGGATGGATTTTGCAATAACAAATACTACACATAATACATAATAATAATACATATTTAATACATATTGTGAACATAAAATATAGGTTATTCATATGCTATATAATAGAAGTGTGTTTTAAGCTTAGATCTAAACATTTCCACTGAGGTTGCAGATCGAATCAAAGGGGGAATAGCATTCCACAGCACCGGGGCCCGAATGGAAAACGCTCTTGAACCTGCGGATCTCTTCTTGGCTCTTGGGATCACTTGTAGACCAGCATTTTCAGAGCGAAGGCTCCGGACCAGAACATAGGGGGAAATTAAATCTGAAAGATATGAAGGAGCAAGTCCATGCATGATTTTGTATACTACGAACAGAACCTTAAAATCACATCTTAAGCTAACAGGGAGCCAATGCAGGTAAGCTGAAATCGGGGAAATGTGATCAAACTTTCTTGTCTTAGTTAAAAGCCTCGCTGCTTTCTGTAAGGCGCCCGCTTTGAGACTGGGAGGTCGGTGGTTCGCGCCCCGGCCGAGTCATTCCTAAGACTTAAAAAGTGGTCGGCGGCGCCCTCTGTTGGCTGCGGCTGCATCGGCTCGCTACAACGGGTCAGGTGCAATCGACATTTCGTTCTGACAATACAAGGAAATTATTATTATTATTATTATTATTATTATTTTGTACCAGCTGAAGGCTCTTGATTTTGGACTTCGGGAGACCGGAGAGTAGTGCGTTACAGTAATTGAGACAGGAGGTAACAAACGCATGAATTATAATCTCGGCATCTGACTGAGACAGCATAGGGCGAATTGGAACTTGTTATTATTATTATTGATATCATTAATAATGTTATTATTTAAGATGAGCTGCAAGAATATTGTCATACAGCAAACTGTTCTGTTCTGTGGTACAGAAAAAGTCATGAACCACTAGTGTAGAGAACACTGTCAAGAGATTTTCAACTGCCAATAAATCTAATATGTAGAAAATGTGTGTGCTACTTTTTCTAGCTTTCTACCAGGTCTGCAACAAGATGGCACGACCTTGCTACTCCTTTCTTCTGACATACTCTTACTCAGGGTCAACAATGAGGCACTCTAAGCTGTCCATGCAAAGTAAAAGGATAGAATTGCAATGGGGGGCATTTCAGACATGCCTCAAAACAAACAATTGATAAATACAAATCAGAAAATGTGTCGATTGGCTTTTTACATTTTTGTTTGGTTTATTTGGCGTTGAAGCCCTTGGCTGCAACACCAAATAAACCAAATAAACTGATTATTATACCTGATAGACAGCATTTGGCGTAGTTTGACCATCCCTGATTTAAAGGGACAGTACGTGTTACCGGGCTGCTCTGCACTGTGTTGCCAGAACACTCAAAAATACACACTGTCCCTTTAAGAAATTCATTTTTTGTGTAGGTTTGATGCGCATGCAGGAGTTGATCAAGGCTCCAGGAAAGCTCAACCTCAAGATAAAAATCCGCGAACTGACGCCAGGCAACCAGGATGCGAGGCCTCTGCTGAAAGAGCTAAAAAAAGACAAAGAATTCTTTATCCTCTTCGATTGCTCCTACAGCATGGCCTCGGAACTACTCAAACAGGTCTCCTCGGAAAACCACCTGTATCACTATAATACAAGGTTGTTTCAAAACCTTTGATGTCCGTTCAAATAGAGGTAACCCAATCGGGCCTAAAATTTTACTCACTGTGTTTGGGTTCGGGCAGGGCGACTCTCTCGCTGACTTTGTTTTTTTTTTTTTAATTAACCAGCCGCCATTGTTCTTTGTTTCTTTTCCTTTGTGTTCTTTGAGAATTCAGTCCCCGTCTCGCGCAGCGCAGACCGCGTTCCCGCGCTTGACGGCGGGCTCGGCAGGGTGCTCGGTGGCGTGCTTGACACTATGCGAGTACATCCACACAGAAAGAAACCGATAACAATGACGGGTTGATACATTTTTTTAAAAGTTGGTGAGAAAGGGGCCTTACAAATAAAATATACAAATCCGGGTTCTTTTCAGACTCTGTCCCTCAAATCACGTTAATTGATCAAGCTGGGGCTGGGTCGGGCTTTAATACCGGCAGGCCGGGGTCAGGTTGGGCTGCCTATGTTTTATACACGACCTTACATCTTACTTAGAATATTATTAATTGATCATTATAGTAGTCAAGTCAATTTACATTTATTTGTATTGCCCTTAAACGCAAAATGTGTCAAATGTCTGCACAGGCCAAAAAAAACATTCCCCTGATTAAAACCGGCATGTGGGCAAGGAAAAATTTAAAACTTCAACATGAGGGAAAAAAAGAAACATTGTGAAGGGGCCACACAAATAGTAGTCTCCCTTCCAGGATGACCAAGGCTGCAATAGATATTGCAATAGGTACCAATACACAAAACTGTGTCTCAGGCTGTGCGCATATTAAACATTTGTGAAATCATTAACGTCACCCAAATTTCTCATTCAGATTTGGAAGAACAAATAGTTCCGGTTTCCAACAGTAGTACTTTTAAATTTGATTTACCTTAATCATGTACTTTCTGAGATATTTACATCTCAAGGGATATTAATAATTTTGAAACACATTGTAATAATTACCACATGACCTCATCAGAAGGATCTTAACTGTGTGTTCAGTATTGTCTTTTGTATAACTGTGTATATAAATGTTTATTCAATTATTGTTTGTTGACAGCTTTCATCTATGGGAATGATGACAGAGTACTACCACTTTTTCTTCACCACTTTGGTGAGTCACAACGTGAAATGGATTTAGAGATACAACCTATCGAATAAACGATTGAATTTCCTATTAGAGTTACTGACTAGCATGATAATAACGCTTGGATATTTTCTCAGTTAACCAACTCACTATCTTAACTAGCTTACAGGTTAAAAGTACTTTGTTAATTGAAAATGATGAAATATTTTGCAACTTTTTTTTTGCTGTCGGACAGAGACTTCACATCAAATTGAAAACCGTTGGGCAAAATCACTTTTTTCCAAAATAAAATCAAATCCTTGGAGTCAGGATGAAAACTTCCGGAAAACTTTTTTTATTAAACTGTCATACAACAAAGTGCGATTGCACCTCCACTACATAAGGGGGTAGTTGTGACGGTAGGAAAGAAGTCAAACAATGACACATTGTGTATTATTTAGCACCCCTTGAGTGGTACAAAAAGCTTCATTCATTAAAAATACTGCAATATTGATTCAAATCAAAAGCAGTAATACATGGACTTTCATACAAACATGCATTTAAAAACAAAATTTGTAGGTTAAGTAATTAGCATTCAATCTACATAACATTAGCGTCTTATAGAAGGAGATGACATGATTGTCCGCTATCTTACTACTACAGTACCCCCAAAAACCAAGTAAAAAAATGGGCAAAAAAACAAGATCACTTTGTAGTTGCTATTATTCTTTATGCGTTGTAGCACTAATTTTTCGGTTGCACTACACTAGCGGTCTCCAACTATTTTCAACCTGAGAGCTACTTTTGTTACTAATTAGTGCACAGGGCACCCAGTTTGATATAAGTTTCTACAATCACAACATATCATGTTATTACTATGTTGTGACAATGTTATTACAGGTTATTTTTTGGGGAAGTGGGCTAAGATAAACTTAGTCAACAACTAAAAAAATCATTTTACAAGAAAATCATTTTTAGAACAGTTCCGCGGGCACTTCAGCTGGTCTTAAGGGGTGTTGGAGACCCCTGCACTACACAATACAGAGACATCTAGTGGTCAAATATTAGAAAGTGTCCCACTCACAACAAGTTTAAGTACAAGGAAAAACTACAAAAGTAAATCATTGATTTACTCACTGGATACATGTTAATGCTACTACTACTTGCTTGGCGTAGGACTTGTTTGCGTTGGACCTGGAGCCATACCGTTACAGCGGGGTCAACATGACGGGCTTCCGATTGCTAAACATCGAGGACCCCTGGGTGGCCTCCACCCTTGAGAAATGGGCCATGGAAAGGCTGCAGGGACCCAAGCAAGATGGAGGACTTATGGGTGGTGTGATGACTGTAAGAATCCATAAGAGAATTCAAGACAATAACACTTTTTGCAGTGGCAATTGGTGATAATAGCTAGGCAGGTTTCCACATAGGTTCTGTTGTTCCTGTAAAAGCCTTCCCGCGCGCTGCCAACAGTTCAGAACTCACAAGGCCTGAACAAACAGACTGAGGGATGGATTCTTCCCCAAAGCTATCAACTTACCAAAAAGCAAAAGTGCAATGTCCCTGTTCTAAGTGCAGTACCCTGTTTTTTGAGTGTAATATCTTGGTTAAGTGAAATATTCCAGTTTTGTTCAGTTATTACTTTAATGCTCTTGATGTAAGTCTAAAGCAGTCATGCAGTACAAGTGTTTTATTTTGAGAAGAATTATTTTTTTTGCAGAAAGTTCTTTACTTTATTTGTTTTCTTTTAATCAAAGGTTTTACGTTGTACTGTTACCTTATTTACACTTGACTTCATTTTCATAACCCAAAGCAATGGAAAAATGTCAATTGTCACGGTAAATTTTAGTTTTAGGTGAAATATCCCAGTTCAAGTGCTATAGTCCAATTTTGTATAGTTCTTATTTCAGATATAAATACTTTATATTAGAAGTGAATACATAACATATACATTTTCTCTGTATTCATAAGTGTTTATATTTTATAATTTTTTGCCAACTGGAGTGTAACCCTAATCTCGTTCAAATAATCTCTTGAAATACAATGATAACAAAGATGATTCAAAATCTGTTGGCAGGTTATCCACATCAATTTTACAATTCACCATCAATGTAGCAAACATGTTGATATTTGGAGCTCTGTTCACTCACCGTGTTTTCATGTTACAGACTGATGCAGCTCTGATGTACGACGCCGTCTTTTTGGTGTCTGTGGCGTCTCAGCGTGCAACTCAGATGACTGTCAGTTCTCTGCAGTGTCACAGACATAAGTCTTGGCGCTTTGGACCTAGATACATGAACCTCTTCAAAGAGGTATGGAGTAGGCTGCAACTAATGATTCATTTTATAATCAATTAAGTCGATTTTTTCTTTGATGAATGGATGAATCAGATTTTTTAAAAACACATTTTTTTCTTTCCTCCTCTATTTAAATATTTAAGTTATGGACGGATTACAAAACAACAGATATACTGTAATATAAAACAATAAAAAAATAGTGTAACTTAACAATTTGAATATGATAAACCATCCAAATGTGCCAATAATATATAATATACTTAAGAATTTGCCCCTTGTGTTGAGTTAACCATGTCATTATTATTTTTATTTTATTTTATTGATTTATTGTCCGATTTTTTCTCTGTATTTCGGCAGCGTGTTTGCCTGTTTAATGCAATGTTCAATAAAAAAAGGATTTAGGAAAAATTAAAGCTATTTTTATAAAAACGGTCTTAGGGTGCCTTCTGCCGGACCAAAGTGGTACTACAACCCGTAACTTCACAACAAAATGCATTGCACTTATTTCCTTTCATTTAACACGCCTATGAATCGATGACAAAATTAGTCGCCAATGCTTTTAATCGTCAATTTAAATCTATTTTCCCGATTTGTACCTGCAGCCCAACCAACTAACTAACTAACTAACTAACTAACTAACTAACTAACTAACTAACTAACTATTCAGCAAGGTAAGTGACTTCTGGCCAAGGTGATAACTAACTAACTAACGTAACTACTTAGTTAAGTCATTTTGACCAATGAGTCAAAAAGTCAAAATAAAAGACTAACTTACTGATGAGGTAATAACAAACACAATGACAGTCCAGCTGCCTAATTAGCATTTAATTTACCATACTATTTACTATACTAAACTTTATTTAATTTGTGATTGTATCACAGTATCTTTATACATTAAACATTGCTATAATATATTCTAGTAACTTAGTACTACTACTACTACTACTTTTCAGTCAAAGTATATGACTTAATAGCTCATTAACTATTAAATATCCAACCTCAAAATAACTACTCATCAATTAACAGACGAAAGGATTGGTTTGCATGCTAAATAACAATTCAGACACCTACCTACCTAACCAACTAACTATTCAAATGGATAACTTGTCACTGGCCAAGTAGATAATTAACTAACTTCTTAGCGAAGTAATTATGACCAATGAATCAAAAAGTCAGAATAAAAGAGTAGCTGACATATCGAGTAAGAAAACTGACCAACTGCCTAATTTGCCTTCAATTCAATTCTACTAAACATTTACTGCACTTTTTAATTAGCTAATTTAGTAATGCGCTAGATACCTAAAAACTTTACTCAAACTAAATTACTTAATACTATTCTATAACAAATTTTAAAATAACTGCTTACCAATTAACCGAATAAACTATTACTTCACATGCTAATGAATTAGTTCTCACCCTTTACTAACTAACCAACTAAATACCTAAATAACTACTTAGCAGCCTAACTAATAATTATTTGCTTTGCTAGCTATCCTATGGAACTATTTTCCCTTTGACTAAGTAGTTTAACATATATTCACGATTTATTTATTCCTTAAACGCCTGGGTTATCAAAGCACCACTTTCTGTAGTGTGGTTTTTTTGGGTAGGGGTGTGTTTCCCTTATTGAAACAGTCCTGGTTTCCATAGTTATTGGTAGCAGGAGAGGCCGCCTGATCTGACTCCTTCTGACTCCTCACCCCTTCATTACCTGGTCACTGTTGTTATCAATTTAAATTAAAATAAGTACATTATTAGTGTGCTCTATTGTGTTAGGCTCAGTGGGATGGGCTGACTGGCCACATTGTGCTAAACAAGAGCGACGGTTTGCGACGGGAGTTTGACTTGGACATCATCAGCCTAAAAGAGGACGGCAGCACCCGGGTGAGTAAGCTAGTCCACCTGCTCCCGTATGAGCACACTCATCTTAACTTATTTATTATGTCCCCTCAGGGTGTCGTAGAGGGCGTAAATCGGCTCACCAAAAGGTGGATAAAGGTTTGTTTCCAAATATGGTTGTCTTTTCACTGTACAGGAATCAATATAAAAAGGAAAAACTGCGATATTTAAACAAGCGTGACTAGACGGCTCTGCCAGATTTAAAAGACCAAGTTTTTACAGTATGTAGTAATCAAATAAGGCCGTAGAATCTTCGCTCTTTTGTGAGTAACCAAGAAATTAAAGTGTGACTTGATGACATGTCAAGTGTGCTTGTTTAACGTACTTAGCATTTATCACATCACTGACTTTGCTCTTTAGCAGCTGAGGAGAGATTTCAGGGTCCAGCTGTCACATGCCTGATCCGTCCTGCATGCATTCGTGCACGCGGATTATTGCTAGCATAAACTCATTCACGGTTCTCTCATGCAGAAGGCATACGCGCCATGTACTTTTGCATCGATGCAATGACATCATCAGCAATATTGTGGTTGTTTCAATTTATATCTATGGCATACAGTATGCCATACTTTACAGTATCAATTATTGTATACATCTGTGTTTTTTTGTAAACTTTTTATGAGCCAAGGCACAGTTTATTTTTCATCATAAAAATCTCAATCATTATATTAAATACATTTGAGAAGGTTTTTTTTTTTTATTGATGTGGGTCGCAATTTTTCATTATGGCGGAATGCAGAATCCTGAAGTCAGATCAGTTGAGAGGCACTGGTTTAAATAATCCAGATGGCTCCATCTTCTTTCCAGATCGCCACATGGAGTTCCGTAAAAGGAATGACCCTTATTGAGAAGTCGTCACAGACGAACAAAAATGTGACCGACTCGCTAGCCAATAGGACGCTCATCGTCACCACCATCCTGGTGAGGAAAACTAAAAAGAAAGTGCATGGACAAGCGATGACAATGCGACAAAATTGTCCTCGCAGGAAAATCCGTACGTGATGCACAAGAAGTCCGACAAGGAACTGGTCGGTAACGACCGCTTTGAGGGTTACTGCTTGGACCTTCTAAAGGAGCTCTCCAACATCCTGGGCTTCACCTACGAGGTCCGCCTGGTGGCTGATGGCAAGTACGGCGCTCAGAATGACAAGGGAGAGTGGAACGGCATGGTGCGAGAGCTCATTGACCACGTGAGGACAAAGTCTTTTGTCTTTTGCACAGGCTTGATAAAAGTGAGTTAGGACCTGATCTGAGTTACCCCTCTAGGTAGCCGACCTGGCTGTGGCGCCATTAACCATCACGTATGTGCGCGAGAAAGTGATCGACTTCTCCAAACCCTTCATGACGCTCGGCATCAGCATTTTGTACCGAAAGCCCAATGGCACCAATCCAGGTGTCTTCTCTTTTCTCAACCCGCTCTCGCCAGACATTTGGATGTACGTTCTGCTGGCTTGCACCGGTGTGAGTTGCGTGCTCTTTGTCATTGCCAGGTAATGGAAGACACGATACTATGTTGTTATACTGCAGGGTTGGGAAAACTACAGCCTGGGGACATATATGGCCCGTCAGGCATTTTAATAGGTCCCGGCAAACAAAAATAGGGGATATGTTATACTTATATTTATTCCTGCGGCTCTTTGGCGCTCGCTAGTGGCTTCCTGCTGCTTTTCCAAAAATGCTTGATAATGGAAAAATATATGTTTTTTTTTTTGTAAAAAGGCAAACAGAACACATTCTTAACGTTTTATAATGAATATAGATGGATACAGTCTCGCGAAAAAGTATCATCTGCTGTAAAGTTGTCCTAAATATAGTTTTGCAGTAAGGCGGAAAGAAAAGTATTAACATTAAAATTTGACAGAATTTTTATAACAAATAGACCAATAAAATGAATGAGTAGTAAAATGAATGCAATTTGGTCCATTACCGCAGAAACCACCAATTACAACAACACACAAGACACGTGTCTGTTGCAATCTGGCAATATTATAATAGCTCTCGCATCGTTGTCTGGAAAAATAGGGCTCATATTTTATGCAACACAGCCCTCATTCAAGTAAAAATGTGTGCATCTTTTGATGCACCATCCTGAATAGTCTCAAGAGCCGAAAACACGTGGCGTAAGACTTGCAGAATAACTGAAAATGACGCATTTGAAAACGGCGTCAGGTTCTGTTTGCCTTCTGCAGCCAAGGGCTTCAACACCAAATTCCCCACGTGCTTTGACCCAGATGTGCCCGGGCTTGAAATGTTATAATTGGAAGTCACTGGGTTCTTTTTTATGGCTGTTTAAGCCTATGGCTTAAAATCCGGTGAGGCTTGTACATATTTTATTTTATTAGAAGTATGTGGCCTTTAATCAGGTGCACTTTTTCATCCAGAATTTACTGTACTGTATGGTCAAATAATAAACAGTATCAGCCAATCAGAATGCCGAACGCAATGCAGGATGCAAATCCGTGAAGTAGGGAAACTGTAAAAAAGGATTTACTGTAATAGTAAAGTCAAACTAAAATGTTTTGTTGTCTATGTACCCAGTGTTCTCTTGTTAGCTCCACGCCAAATGTATATATATATATATATATATATATATATATATATATATATATATATATATATATATATATATATATATATATATATATATATAATCATAAACTCCCCCAAAGGGTTAAACTTTTCTCTAGATTATGTCATTACGGACGGAGAGTATACGACTGTCACAAAATAACAATAATAGATCTACAAACCAACACATAATTGGAGTGGAAATAATAAGTTTATTCTCATTATACAAAAGTAAAACAAAAGTGGATGGCTTCTTTCAGTGTAAGAAAGCAATTTAGAGAGCTGCTTGCTAGCATCGGGTGACCTCGGATGGAGACTGATCTCCGCGATGATTAAAATAAAACCATCCCAAATTAAGCGGTTTTCCACGAGTTGATGATCCATGTCATCCGTTTTATGGCTAGTGGACCTGGCGTTGACAAGATTCACGGTCTTCAGCGGTGGAGTTGTTAGCCTGGCCGTTGGCAGTAGGCTAGATTAGCAGCATCTCTCTTACCTTCTCCCAGACACCGCCTGAGTCGCTTCTGGAACCCGATGATAATCCACGAACCACCCGCTGTTTAGTTGCGTTCTTTAGACTTTCCTCAGAGTCTGATTTAGTTCATGAATTTCTTGTTGATGTAAAGAACCACTTGTGATGCCCCTTCTCAAGGTTTCCCAATTTCCTCGTGCTGAGGTTTTAAGTTTTTCCTTGCCCGCATGTTGATTTAAGATTAGGAGATGGTGTAATTGTGACCTGTGCAGTCTTTTGAGACATCTTGTGATTAAGGGGCTATACAAATAAATTTGACTTGACTTGACGAACCGCTAAGAGCTAGCAAATGCTATGCTTCCGAGCTTGTTTACGGAGACAGCTGCTGCAGGACAAAGACTAGGAACCTTACCGTGGTGTCCTGCGAAGGGCTCTCTCCCGGGGGAGCCTTACGAATCCAACTCAGTCCACTCAGACTCGCTCTTTCTTTCTTTCTTGGTCCTCTCTCCTTCTTTGTCTCTCCTTTTCTCTCTTCCCTCTCTTGTTTCTCATTTTCTCTATCCCTCTCTTTCCTACTCTCTCCCCACCTCTCTCACTCTCTTTTCCCCCTTTTTGCATTTTACTCTGTCTGTCTTTCTCTCTTTCTATCCGTCCCTCGCTTTCTCTCTCTTCTACTCTCCTCTCTCTGTTCTTCTTAGGGTGGGCGACTTCGAGAGCAACCCTGGCCCCCAGTCCAAATGCCAGTGGTGCTTTCGAACCATTCGCTGCGACCACACCCCAATCACCTGTACTACCTGCCCACGGGGCTCCCATAAATCATGCACCGGCCTGTCCGAACGTACTAAGGACTTTAGAGGCTTCGTCTGCTTGGTTTGCTTGGGTCGCACCCCGTCAGGCCTGGCGGCACAGGACAGTCGCAGCCCCTTCTCCTTCGGAGAACTACGGAGCCTCCCACGAGCGAGTCTGGCGCTACTATGGATTACCTTAGGCGCCTTGAGTGACTCAACGACGACGACGACAACGAGACAGCTGCCGCCCACTGTTGACAGCATACACCAGAGTCAAAGTCGTGCACACAGAAAGTCACACCAGCCTATCACAGTTGCAAACACAAATTGTCACACCCACCCAACGCAAAGCACCCTCCCTAATCTGTCCCCGCTGTCAAAACACAAAGCACGACACAATGGTTTGACAAAAAAAAAACCCAAATCAATTCAGTTCAAAATCCGTGAAGGAGTGAACGAAGATTAACAGAAGCGTGAATTAGAGAGGGATCTCTGTACTATTTTATAAATCTTTTTATCCATTTCATTTTTGGAAAAAATATCCGAGCTAGCCCTTCTCAATTTTGAGTTTTTCAATGCATACTTGGGACCTGGGACCTTTTATATATTTTTGCTTTGATTCTGAATATTTCAAAAACAATTTGATTGAATTAATTTATGTATAGACATAACAATAAATATAACATTAACAACGTCTGCTTCCATATTTATTCACATGAAAAAAAAATAGATTTTTGTCCTCATGCATTCCTGAGGTACCCGATCTGGACTCTGTATCGTAGATACAAAATATTCAATCTCCTTTTTTTTTGTCCAGGCAGTGCCCCTTTTTAAACCCAATTTTTTGGTTTGTCCTTCCCTTTTCAGGTTCACGCCGTACGAGTGGTACAACCCGCATCCATGCAACCCTTCGTCCACGCTGATCCAGAACAATTTCACCTTGCTCAACAGTTTTTGGTTTGGCGTTGGCGCACTCATGCGCCAAGGTAAACTAAGATACAACTGGCTGATGGTGGTTCTAAATTGTATTTAGGTTTGGGTCTGTTATGGTTCGCAGTGTTCAGACAGGAATGTGAGTTAATCTTGTTCTTTAGTGTCCAAGATTGTTAGTATTAATTTTTGGGTGGTCAGTATCCCTTAGGTTTATTCATTTTAGTCGCGTTTACCTGTAAATAAAGACATAACTGGGTAATAGTGGCCCTAGTTATAAGTAAATAAATATAAATTTTTGTACTTTAAATGTACTTAGCTTTAGTTCTGTTGTGGTTAGTCGACTTCAGATAGGAAGGTGAGTTCATCTTTTTCCGGAGTGTCCAAGGTGGGGAATATTGATTTTTTTTTCCAGTCAGTAGCACTTAGGTTTATTCATTTTTGTTGTCTTTACATGTGAAAAAAGAACAGGATAATGGTGGCCCTAGTGATTATTCGTTAACCAATTAAAAGTTGGTATTTGGTTTGGGTCGGGTATGGTTAGTAGAGTTTGGATAGGAATGCGAGTTAATATGGTTCTGTAGTATCTTAGGTGGGTTATTATGACTTTTTTTCAGTTCAGTAGCACTTCTTTTCATTTTAGTCGCCCTCAACTGTAATCAAAGACACAACAGATATCGCTGCAACGTAAAATAAAGGAAGAATACACACTACAGTGACTAAAAGTGACCAGACTACACAATTTTTTATGCCCAGCCTTTGGCAAAGTTTTTTGCTTTTGAGGGGTATAGCAGAATGATAGCAGCAAAAAGGCAGACAATTATGTCAGCTACTTCTAGGTGATGCCCATGTCAGGTAAAATAAATGTATATTCTCGATGTGTGTGTACCAATACCAAGTATCGGTGCAAATACCAGCCTTTTTTTATAGGATCAGTACATACATTCTTCTAGTGGCCATTGAACACCCAGGAAGCTCAAATTATAGGGATGATCAATCGTCATTAAATAAATACCATGTAATCAGTGAAATATTAGGTTTTGGGATTAAAGGTATGTTTTTAAAATTGAAATAGGAAGAGAAAATGTTCAAATCATAAACATTTTTTTGCAGAAGGAAGGTAATTTTCAGTCAGTCATTCAATCAATCAATATGTCAAAACCATATCCCCCAAGTGGGAGGTGGCTAGAGTAAAAAACACTCACATTGACCAAACATTTGTTCCCCTTCGCTTTTCCCAAGCTGACACCGAACATTATGCCCACAGCACAACAAAGGGTGACTTTCTCTTCCACACAACCAGCAATCAGCAGAGAGGCCCGACGGCTTACACCAGTTTACCTTCTTTGCATCATATGCGCCAATAACAGTCATTTTTAACTATCATTTTCCTCTCACATGTATCCCTGGCACACACGCTTGCATCCATGAATTTAACCGACCTCACATCCAGAGCACATTTCACCCCATTCATCCAACCATAGTTGGGCTTTCCTCTCATTCTATTTCCCACCACTTTAGTACTACATACTCTTTTAGTCAAATGGCCTTCACCCATTCTTTCCATATGTACAAACCATCTCAGAAAATTCTCATCAACCTTCTCAGCAAGGTCTCTAACCAAACGAGTTATTTTCCCTCCTTCCCCATCCCTTAACCTATCAAGTCGTGTCACTCCACACATACTACGCAAACTTCTCATTTCAAAGACATTTAACCTATTACCCACTAAAAGTATTAGTATGTGAAACCACTCGAGATAATAGACACTATCCTTTTAATATGACATTTTTTTAACAAAATATATCAAACATTCCTAGTTCTAATTATTTTGATTACAGTTAAAAGACTTTAGTATAGGGATACTATTGTGTCACTCAATGATTTGAATTTGATTTCTTGCTTAAAATAGCATTATGATCAGTTATTTTATCAATTAAATGTATGTTATGTGTTAAGGTGTTGTACTAGTAATTATAGGAAATTTATTCTTATTGTTGCAGGCTCCGAGCTGATGCCCAAAGCTTTGTCCACTCGAATTGTTGGAGGTATCTGGTGGTTCTTCACTTTGATTATCATATCGTCCTACACGGCCAATCTGGCCGCTTTCCTCACCGTGGAGCGTATGGACGCGCCCATCGATTCAGCAGACGACCTGGCCAAACAGACCAGAATCGAATACGGAGCCGTGAGGGATGGCTCCACCATGACTTTCTTTAAGGTTAAACTTCTGTATTTTCTGGACTTTGAGGTACACCCAAAAACCCCAACTTTGCCATAAATTTGAACGAGGCGCCTTATATAGTATTCCAGTGTGCCTAATATGCAGACAAATTTAAAATTTGGTAACATATTTGTGCAATTATTGATCAGTCGATACATTTTGTCGCTAACTACTATTGCACAACACTAGTGGCAATAGGAATTGAACCGCATAACAATGGTAAAAGCATCAAATCCTAACCACCATTTGCATAACATTGAATGCAACGGGGTGACATAGCAGTTCACACGTCAGCCCCATGGTGCAGCGGTCCAGGGTTCTGCCCTAAACTAGCGTGCCACATGGTAGGTTAGTTGGTGACTCTAAATTGTCCCTAGGTATGAGTAAGCGTGGGACTTGTTGTCTCGCGCTGTGTAACCATTTCAGGGTGTCCCGTATCCAGCTGGGACAGGACACAGCGCCCTTGCGACCCTGGTGAGGATAAGCTGAGCAGAAAATGGTCGAATGTGACGTAAACTGAACCTAAATCGTGGCGGGAAGAGTGCCAGAACCTATCCACTAGAGACTATCCTGTTATCAGACTAGTTTTAGTTTATTTCTACTGTTTACATCATTGTTAATATCGTCCAATAATGTTACTGTTCTTTGATCACTACACCCATCCGCCCGATCTGCTTTAATTAACCTACGGCAGTGGTTGGCAACCACTGGGCCACAGACCTGTTTCGGGCCATGGGTCGTTTGGTACCGGCCGCAGAAAAGAAGAAAAATGTT
This sequence comes from Urocampus carinirostris, assembly GCF_059441175.1. Taxonomy (NCBI): domain Eukaryota; kingdom Metazoa; phylum Chordata; class Actinopteri; order Syngnathiformes; family Syngnathidae; genus Urocampus; species Urocampus carinirostris. Next base: position 30,866,910 of record NC_142365.1, read on the forward strand.
CTTGATTTTTTTTACTTTTACCTTTTTTATTCGTGAATACACACATTTCTTTTCCACTCAAAGAAAACATTTGTTGCGCGTTATACCGAGGTTTAACAGTAGTATATCACTGCTCAGCATTGGATGCAACTGAAATCGAACCCAGATCGCTGCGATGGAAACACTAGGCCAAGATTGTACACCACAAAAGAAACAATATTGAAGTTGGTCTCATCGTCATACTGTTTTTATTCACTGTGCCACGTTGTACAATGTTGTACGGGACCATGAATAAAAATAGTGCCATGATGAGATGAAGTTGAATGCATTTTCTTAGGTCAACTAGATCCGTAGTGGTTTAGTGATTACACAGTGGTTTTGGGCTTGTGAACGTTCTATTATTATTAATTTTTTAATTAATGTAATTGTAAATATCACTAATGTTATTGGGCCGGGCCGAGAGAATATAATGGGTGCAAACAGGTCTGTGGTACAGAACCGACTACCGACCACTGACGTTGGAGATTTAATAAAAAGAAAAGGTTCAAGGAAGGGCTTTTAGAACACAATTTAGCATAGTGAGGGTTTTTTGTAACGATTATGCCCGTTCTCCTTGCAAGTTCAAAATTAATTTATGTCTTCTCTTTTTATTTTGAGTGCCCACTAAACTAAACCTATCAATAATCACCCAAGCAGCAGTGGAGTTAAAACCCAGCTTGACTAACTCTTGCCTGGTTTTATCTCAAGGGATTATAGCCTGCGATTACAAGTGACCAGATAAGACGTAAAAAGTTGGGACTAGTTGAATCAGTCGGATGGGTTTGAGAGTACAGCTGCCCCTTTTTTTCTCATCATAGACGCAAAAGGTCTTGCTCAAAGTTTTTTTTGTGCACTAGAAATCCAAGATCTCAACCTATGAGAAGATGTGGGCCTTCATGAGCAGTAGAAAGAACACAGCGCTGGTGAAGAACAACCGCGAGGGCATCACCCGAGTCCTCACCACTGACTACGCTATGCTGATGGAATCCACCAGCATCGAGTACATCAGCCAGAGGAACTGCAACCTGACTCAAATCGGAGGACTTATCGACTCCAAGGGATACGGGGTGGGCACGCCCATCGGTGAGGATTTGCTTGGGATTTCACGGCTTCTTACAGAATAATGTGAGACCCTGGTGGGTGGACAGTCCAGGGGAGTCCAGTGGCGTGCTCCCCCAGAAGAAAAGTTTATTTTGATTTTAAATGCATTGATCTGGTGCATTTTTAGGGCAAAACAAAAAGGCTATATATATGATTAGTGTCTGCCTTTGTAAACTATTTAATCATAAAAACACTAGTTATGAAAGGCTCTTTTTAGAGAACCGGCTCTCTGCTCAGCTCGCTGGCCAGTGCTTGCTGCCCAACGGCTCTTCAAACTTGTTTGAAAAAAAAAAGTAAAAAAAAAATAAAATAAATAAATATATATATATATATATATATACATATATATATATATATATATATATATATATATATATATATATATATATATATATATATATATATATATATATATATATATATATAGGGCAGCACGGTGTGCAGTGGTTAGCGTGTGTGCGGCACAGTTCTATGGTCTTGGGAACCTCCTGTGTCAAATCCAGCTACCGGACTTCCTGTGCGGAGTTTGTATGTTCTCCCCGTGCTTGCGTGGGTTTCCTTATGGCACTCCGGTTTCCTCCCACAATCCAAAGACATGCATTTCAGGTGGATTGGCCGGTCCAAATTGTCCCTAGGTGTGAATGAGCGAGCAAGTTGTCTGTCCCTGTGTGCCCTGTAATTGGCTGGCAATCAGTTCAGGGTGTCCCCTGCCCACTGCCCGATGATTGCTGGGATGGGCTCCAGCACCCCCGCGACCCTACTGAGGATAAGCGGTGCAGCTAATGAGATGAGAGATGAGATATGATGATATATATATATATATATATATATATATATATATATATATATATATATATATATATATACTGTATATATATTTTACCAATAATAGTCATTTAAAAACTAATTATGCTACTTTATTGCAAAATCCATTATTGTTTCAATCTACCGTGGACTTTTACATATTGTGAACTTTGAAGTTGTTTATGCTAAGCAACATTAAAGTCAAGCAACATAGAATCCCTAAAACGCCTGACACAGCAAAATATAAAGTACAAATATTTCCTTCCTAGTGCAACAACAATATAATATGAAATACAATAACAAACCCTTTTTGCACATAACACATTTTGAATATAATATATAGCTCAGGTCCTTTTGCCACTGTTAAACATTGCGCTCTGCTTAAGAGCCGTCAATATCATTAAAACAAATACAAATTTGGCTCATTTTCCTACTTTGACTCCTTTTTTTTTTTTTTTTTACTAACAGTACTTTTTTCTTTTCATCCTACATATTGGACTCCAGGCGTGTAGAATGAGAACAGTTATTTTGATTAACTTCGCAGCTATATCAAAAATAATTATTAGATTTGTTTGATAATACAAATTTATGAAAGTCTGGTAGGACTAAATAAACCCTGGCGGCCGCCAGATTATTCCTATCGTATGTCAAACATTCTGCCCATCAAAGAACTTCACACTTTGCATTCTTTGTCCAGGCTCTCCCTACAGGGACAAGGTGACCATTGCCATCCTTCAGCTGCAAGAGGAGGGCAAGCTCCACATGATGAAGGAGAAGTGGTGGCGAGGGAACGGCTGCCCGGAGGAGGATAACAAAGAGGCCAACGCGTTGGGAGTGGAGAACATCGGCGGCATCTTTATTGTCCTCGCCGCCGGCTTGGTTCTGTCCGTCTTTGTGGCCATTGGCGAGTTCATATACAAAGCCCGTCGCAACGCCGACATCGAGGAGGTTAGCCAGGCAATGCTTCCCACTGATACTAGGGCTGCAACCGCCGACCATATTAATAGTAGACAAGTCAATGACTATTGTTAGTTAACGGTTTGTCGATCTGATATTTATTCTTTTTTTCTTAAATCTAGCATGAACTTGATTTGATTATGTGGCAAGTGATGGGTACAATGAAAAATACATATTTTATTGAACATACTGCGGATTCGTACTAAAATAAAATAAAAATGCCCTACCTTAAACCAATTAGGCACAGTGCTCGGGCAATAGAGACATAGTTAGCTAAATAAACCTGTATCCATTTTTATGATTAGACAAATCAATAATAAAATCAAGTAAACCAAGAATAGTCCAATTTTCAATAGTAGAACAGTAAATGAAACAAACATGATGTGCATTTTGCGAAGTATATTCAGTGTGATCAACTTCAAAGTCTGTAAAAAGAACTCAACAATTTCTCAAGTTGAAATCAGACAGACTGTGGACTGCATGCATTTACCGTAAATTCCGGACTATAAGCCGCCACTTTTTTCCCAAACTTTCAACCCTACGGCTTATTCAGTGATGCGGCCAATTTACGGAATTTTTCTAAGGGCCGCCAGCGGCGCTCGAGTACAAAAGGTAAGATTTAGACTGCAACTTCTTAGCTTGTGCACAAATTAAATTAACGTAGACATATCCTCTTCATGCATATTGCAAAAAGAAAGGCACATGACGCAACTTTCAAGCTGAACGCAATCGAGCAGTTCGATATAGAAGAAAACAGAGCTTTTGCACGTAAACTTTACTTTGCGAGCGTGATGCTAGTGTGTTCTTGAATAAGGGAGCGTGGGACGACGTCTGCATGACAAAGTCTCTTTCCCATACTGAAGGAAGACGACTTTGATGACGTCAGTTAAAAGGAGGATGATGACGTTTTACTGTGCTTATTACTAATACGGTACATTTTTTAAACAGAGCTGTTTACTGTGTTGCGAGAGTGTTGCTGGTAGCGTTTTGCTACCCTTCACCGGCACGGTTTGGGATGAAAGTTATAATATTATTATTAAACCTTTAAAAACTCTCTCGGTGTATCGTCTTTCCTTGTAAATATGTGTAACCATGTATAATACGTATTTGCAACTGTATATTTTTGTAATGTATTTATTTTAGAAACTTATTCTGATATGTTTTGTACGAGCTAATGAGAAAGAAGGGGCAGGGCAAACGCGGGCTGACGGGAAGTGGAGTAAAGGTGAGACGTGTTTGTGGACGCGGACGACAATAGTGGCTCTATATTCTTCCCACCCTTACCTTTGGATGTATACACTTTTTTCCTGGGATTACTTTCAACGGGCATCCGGATTCTGCAGGTCTGCATTAAATCTTAAGTACCGGTATCATTTTCCGTTCATTCTGCCGGCTGTGTTTTTTGGACTGTATCGGGTATGATTTAATTTCGTGTTTGAATTGCGTTTGTTCAATGTGGGCGCATGCGGCTAATATACAGGTGTGGCTTGTGTATGTACAAAATCGGTTTTCCTCTCAAAATGTGGTGGGTGCGACTTATAATCAGGTGCGCTCAAGAAACTCAACTTTGTTTGTGTACAAGGTGTTTTTTAAGCCGTCGAAAATTCGTTCATTTATGTCCATTACTTACATGCTAAAAAATCAGCAGGGAATTGTCTAGTAGAGAACAGTAACACATTGTTCCGAGATGAAGAAACTCACTTGCAGACGTTGTCTGCAGCTGTCAATCTCAATCAACTAGCAGTAACGCAGCAGTAAATATTAAATATGAATTTGAAATAACACAGATGCAGAAGTGCGACAAAAAATATTATTTATAAATGCTTGGATTCTTTGGAACAAGTAGTGACGGCAAATTGAATACTTAAGTGTGGGAGCAATTGACTTATTACAGGGTACATTTTCCTTTCGTGCCAAAAACTGTGACGTCATATTAGGCTGTGATTAGCCTAATAGTTATTGTGTACCTTTCCTCTGTTAGTAACTAGGTTCAGCATATATAATGATTTGTCTATGTAGTAGTAGCAATACTTGATCTTCTCCCTATCACTTTGTCATGTGCGCAAGGGATGGGAGAGCTTAAGATCAGTGGGATGGGACAGCAAGTGTATAAGCTTTTGTGATTGTGTTGGCTTCTCAATTTTGGTCAATACAGTATATTGAGTTTGGTTTCAACAATGTTTTGTCGCATTCCTGCGCATATTTCAATGTCAATTTAATTATTATTGATTGCTGCTTAGTTGATGAACATTGACAACTGTGTACGGAGTCCTCAAACGATGTGTTACTTTTCTGTACTAGACATTTCCCCACTTATTCTGTCAAGATCGCGATATTACTCCATAGGGACAATGGAAATCACATTCATCAATTCATGCGTGTCCCTAGTTAAAAGACAAGGCATTTGGCTACCAAAGGGAGTCATAATTACTCTCGCCGTTTGCCTGAGCTACATTGAATGTCTTCACTTTAAAATTCACAGCACTTGGCAGAAATCACATCGCGACACCATAAACATTCGGATTCTGCTGGTTTGCACCAGGTCCAAGCCAGCTGTATTGCAAGCCATACTGTTTAAAATGTAAAATAAAAGTAACGAGAAAAGTAATTGTAGTCCGGAATTTACGTTAGTGTTTTTTTTCTTTGTTTCCAGGCCAAAATGCTCCCAAGCTTCAGTTTAGGTACACATACTTGATGTTGAAGCCATAACTTAAGCGACTCTCAGCAGAGATTGTAATCATGTTTCATTACTCTGTTGGAAAAATTGGTATGGGGACAATTGACAACGTCTACTGACCATTTTGTCAACAATGTCTACTAATCATTGCAGCCCTAACCGTAACAGGAAGTGTTGACTTTGATAGAGAATTCTTGTTTTTGTCCCTATCTGTCCTCCCGCTTTGCAGGCATTCTGCTTCTTTTATGGGGTCCAGTCGCGTCAGTTTCAGCGGCGTGCTTCCACTTCCTCCTCAGGCACGTCTTTGTCCACCGACCTGGAAAGTGGAAGGTTGCTCGGTGACGACACAGACTAATTATGCAAACTCATTGGAAATATTTTACATTTTTACAGCCTATTTCTTTTTTGCTCCATTTCACTGTCTTCTTCGGATATATGCTCCACCCTCCCTCCCACCCTATGCAATAACAGTGGACCTTCTACATACGAGCAACTCTAAGTTACAACAATGTCGAGGAAAAGTGTTGCCTGACATACAACTGAAAATCCAAGACGCTAGACCTAAACAGTTCGAGAATGTTTACCGTCAGCATCTGTTCCCAGTTAGCATGTACATTTCTCACAACACTGACCTGATCTCGCGTGCTTAGGTTGCGCGTGTTTTTTATTTATTGCAACGCTTATGTATCATCAACTATCTCTTGCTCCCTCTATCCTCCCTCCCACACTCCTCCACTACGACACAAACGTCCCAGTTAGCACCACCAACTTCCTCCAAGGTCAGTGCACATAATAACATTTTATTTCATTAATATAATCTTATTTATCTTTTTACTGTATGTTTGTGTTTGGGTATGTTTTAATGATCCAGATCTTCCTGTTTGTAATTATATTTATGGTTAACTTAAATGATTTTGGGAGGTCAGGAATGGATTAATTGGTTTCAGTTATTTCTTATGGGGAACGTGTGTTCAAGATGCAAAAAATTCCAGATATGAATTAGAAACGAAATTGTAGAGGGGCCACTGTGTGAAATCATTTATTCATTAAAAAATCTTCTCGGACGGATGTAATGTTGCTTTTCTTTGTGAAACTGGTTTTCGGTGCCGGATTTTATGTCTACGAAAAATCATGTTTTCTGACTTTTCATGTTCTTGAGTGATTTGTCAGACTTTTCCTCCGTCTAAAAACTTTACTTATTTGATTGTTTACCTGTCTTTTGTTTGTCTGCAGTCCAAAATAGGCCCACTGGCAACTATTGAAAAAACACTTCAAATGTTGCTTGTATTCAAGGGACATATTATTATTTAGCACCACCTAATGTAAAAAAACTTTCATCATAAAAAGAAACAATTGATTTAAATAATAAGCAAAATACATGAACCATCATATAAACACTCGTGACCAATGTTCCCTCTAATTTTCCACGGGTCTGAGCGTTCACACAAAGTCGGTGAGCAACGCTTGGAACAACAGTGAGCAACAGCAATCCCGGTTCTTTTTAGTGAGCCGAGCTAAAGAAGCCGGTTCCCGAAAATCTCTGCTGACTTTACTTAACTTTGTTCTACTTCGACATTGACTTAAAAATACGACATTTAGAACACAGCGTCAGGCGAACCCTTGTATTTATACATTCATGCACTGTAACTTTGACTTTATTCGTTTCTTAATTAGCAATTTCAAGCCCTGATTTTTGTGAGCTGGCTAGATTTTCTTGTGCGCGGAAAAGCTCTGGGCAGTGCGCAATTGCGCACACACGCAGCTTAGAGGGAACATTGCTCGTGACCCTAGTGAGGATAAGAAGTGCAGAAAACAGATGAATGGATGGATCATATAAACATGCTTTTTTTTAATACCCGAATTAGCAATTATTTTACATAACAGCCTTACCTAGATTGAGCTAGCATAATTGTAAATAATCTTGCTGCTACGGGTCACCGAAAAACAAAAACCTTGCAAAAGGCTGTGCAAAATATGAGAAAAAAATATGCTTTTTGCTCAATTTGAGTACCTGTAGTTTGTATTCTTCCTTGTGCTTTTTGAAACTCGTTTTCTATTAACAAGGGGCATTGTGTATTATTTAGCTTGTTCTAGTGTTAAAAAAACTTAATTCCTTTAAAGAAATGATTTATTTGATTTGAAACTAAAGCAAACCCACATGAACTTTCATTTGAACTTTTTTTTTTTTATGTTCTTGTAGGTCAATAAATTTGTATTTATTTTACGTAACAAGAGGCTTAATAATCGACCTCCATTTACAGCTACAAACAGCCCAACAAAATCATAATCTTGTGAAAGGCTGTTCAAAAAAATGTGAAGAAAAATGGTCTGGTTTGGTCACTCTTAGCCTCCATAGTTTTTGTTCTCCATTGTGCTTTTTAGCACCTGTTAATAACATAATAATGATATTGTAACTACGTAGTAATAACCTGAGTTGTTATTTTAGAAATTCATTTCAAAGTGGTACCCTTTCGCGCTTATTGGTAACAATAAAGTATCTCTCAGGCTAAAGAAGGTTGGAAACTCCTGATCTATTTTCATATTATTACTTTTTATTCTGGTGTTCTTTTGTTTTTCTGTTTTTCTGTTCTGACATGAAAAACTCAAATTTAAGACAAACAAAAGAAAAATATTTTTTTGTATTTCGGGGTCCATATTTGCAGAAACTTTTTTTGTAAACTAAATTTTTTTTTCCAATCCAGTGTTTTGTATGTATGTGACTTGTTTTTAGAATGTCATACATTCCAACTTTTGACATTAGATTCTATCATGCACTCTACTCTACTCTACTCTACTCTACTCTACTCTACTCTACTCTACTTACATTTTACATAAAATAGAATAGAATGAAAACAACAGTATGTGCTTATTTAAAACCAGTTTCAATCTTGTACCAAAACGGAAATTTAAAGAGATCGACAGAGCGGTTAATTCACACACAAGGACTTGTCTCGCTTCAAAATAAAGCAGCCGTAAACTAAAATACTAATGTCGAGTCACCGTTATTGTTGTTGTTATAATTTAATAAGAGGTAGATTAAACAAAATTGTAGGCATTTCCAAGGGGAGAAAAGCGGTGGTCTAACACTCATAGTAGGGGTGTCTCAACTTTTCCGAAAGCGGGACAGATTTGGTCAAATGAAAATGTCTTTGTAGCATTTTTATTTGATTTCAAGGTCTTGAGAAAAAGTGATTTTCTTAACTGTTCGAACAGCTTCCAGTTGCTTTTCACAGCATTTGTTTCCAGAATGCGTTGTCTGGCAGTGACTCTTGATATTATATTTAATGAAAAACAGCCACAGTTTCTGTTTCGGATTTTGGTGAAAAAGTACTCCAATTTCGACCTCGTCCTGAATGTGGTGGCCTTCACAGTCAACTTTCCTTTTTTTATTTAATGTCGCCATGTCAGAAATGGGTTGGGCTAAAATTCTCATGCAAATCCAAGGGCAACGTGGCCAAAGGGCTACTGTGATCATTTGGTGTAATCTGTATTTTTGGACAAATTTATTTTATACTGCGTTCAACATTATTGGTGGGCCCCATTTCATTAATTTTATGACAAAAGTTGCGAGCCATTAACTGGCCCCCAAGCAAAACTTTGGATGCCTGGTTTAAAGCGATAGTGTTGGTGAGTATTGGGATGTGATTTTTATCCCTAACTGCCTCTCACAGGTTAGTCTTCATCACTAGGGACTCTTCTTAATCCCTTCATGTAGTGCTTTTTTAATTTAAATATATGCCAAGCAGATTAATTCCAGGATTGCACATAATATCTTGGTTTGTAATCTCCCTGGCATCTCGGTCATGACGGACTGCAGCCCATCGTTGAAACCCCTAGCGGCTGTATTTATTTTTTACCCCTTGGCCGCTCCCTCGCTTCAGATTGTAATCCGTCATGAATGAGGGCAGGGATTACATTGCTGACCTTGGCATTCATCTGAGCACAATGACCTTACCTGATCACCACGGAGGCCTCCAATGCGATGCGCTCAAAAGACTTTTGTTGCACTAAACAGATGAGGCGCTCGCGTTGCAGGAAAGTTTTTATGGAGATGTTTATTACCTCCGCCAAGGAGTTTTTGCTGGTGTTTACGGGAGACACCAGCTGCTTAAATAAAGACGCAGGACTACAATAACATGAGAATAAAGTGCAATGTGCTCGGTCATAAAACACTCCAGCAGTACATTGGGGTTCATAAATCTTATTAGCAATGTTGGACGTGTTACTGAAAATACTAATTAGTTACTAGTTATTTTATTCAAAAAGTAACTCAGTTACCCTCCAGATTACTGACACCAAAACGTAGCTCTTTACTTCATAAGTAACTATCCATCCATTCATTCATCCATTATCTGCACCGCTTAGCCTCAGTAGGGTCGCGGGGGGTGCTGGAGCCCATCCCAGCTATCTCCGGGCAGTGGGCAGGGGACACCCTGAACCAGTTGCCAGACAGTCGCAGGGCACACAGAGACAGACAGTTCGCTCGCTCATTTTATATATATATATACAGTAAGACCTCGGTTATTGCGGTTAATGGGGACCAAAACCACCCTCGATAAGTGAAAATCCGCGAAGTAGCGGCGCAGCTTAAAAAAAAAAAAATATATATATTTTTAAAAAATTATTATTTTTTTAGACCAGTTTAATGAGGAGCAAAACCACCAGCAAAAAGTGAAAGTGAATATATATATATATATATATATATATGTGTATATACGTTCGCGGGTTCAGAGCTTCGCGGGTCTAAAAAAATAAATAAATGAATAAAATAATTAAAATTAAAAAAAAAAAAATATATATATATATATATATATATATATATATATATATATATTTTATATATATATATGTAATAATAATAATAATAATAATAATAATTTCCTTGTATTGTCATTCTGTGTGACAATGTACACAGAACGAAATGTCGATATATATATATATATATATATATATATATATATATATATATATATATATATATATATTTATTATTATTTTTTTTTCTTAAGCATTTTTGAAGGGGTGACGCTACTGCACGGATTTTCACTTTACGCGGGTGGTCTTGGACCCCATTAACCGCGATAACCGAGGGATTACTGTATATATATATATATATATATATATATATATATATATATATATATACACAGTGGAACCTCGGTTCTCAACCATAATCCGTTCCAGAACCCTGTTCGAGAACCGATTTGTTCAATCACCGAAATCATTTTTCCCGTTAAAAATAATGTAAATCATTTTGATCCGTTCCAACACCCTGAATGTTTACCATGAATGTTTAACGTAAACATGAAGCTAACGCAGGCTAATCGTACGTTCGCGTTATCGGAATCTTCCGTACGAAAGATTATGCTAACATGAACGTGTAAAAATAAAAAATCAGGTCGTTTACAAGTCATTTAGCACCACAAGTGGCTACGGCTTCATTGGAAAGGGGGCTCCGTTCCAACACCCTGAATTTTGGGCTCAGTTCCAACACCCTGAATGTTTACCTCGAATTATAAAGCTTACCTAGGCTAATCGTACGTTCGCGTTATCGTAATCTTCTGTACGAAAGATTACGCTAACACGAATGTGTAAAAAAAAAAAAAGATAAAGAAAATAATTATGAATAGAATTTCTTACATTTGTGGTGGTCAGCAGAAGGCGCATGCTGTATTCCCTAGCAAGATCGGAAACTCGCTCACCTGTTTCATATTTAGCTATTATGTCTTTCTTAAAGGCAATAGTTGTACGAACAACTTTTCTTTTTTCACCTGTCCTGCTTGCACCGACCTTCTTTGGAGGCATAGTTAGGGGCTAAAACACTCCGTTCACCGATATTAAAAGCGAAAGCAAAAAGAGGCAAGTGCGCACGTGATAACAGTTGGTCACGAGGGGTGGGGGCGATCTACACCCGTACGCCGCTCAGCATCGCACTCTAGCGTATCCACTCACGCATTACCGGCGTTCGAACTCCGAATTTTTGATCGAACAGCGAAGCAAGAATTTCTCGAAATTTTTGGTCGAACTCCGATTTGTACGAATTGAGAGGCGTTCGAAAACCGAGGTTCCACTGTACTTCTCCTTTTCATGTTGGCCAGAAAGATCGTCCCCTTTTTCTTTGCAAAGACTCACCTTCCTTGCGTTTCCACTGGACTATTGGGTTACCTACACTTTTCGTTTTTGTCAGGACCGCAGGAGACTTTTATTTTTCCATTACCACAGGCAAAACTGAGGTTCCACTATATATATATATATATATATATATATATATATATATATATATATATATATATATATATATAAATTGCTTATTAGATTCAAGATTACTTTGCTTTGCTTCCTGGTCATGCTCGTACAGTCAGTTGTGGCCAAAATAATTAATTAAAATTTTGTGTTTATCTTACAACAAGACTGAAAATCTAATCTCTGAAACCTCAAAAACAGTACAAGAGAATTGTATCAGTTGTGTCAGAATTTAAGTAGTTAATGAGAATATTACAATTAGTATTGTTAATAAATAAATATAATAAAAATTGTTTTATATAATTCAAGGGGAGGTTCTTCTTTATTTTGCTTGACTGAATCAATTGTGCTGAAGAAGAGCAAAATCTATCTCAATGGAAACCAGTCAGCAAAGTTTAAAACACAAGGCATGCTTTTGGGGGGCCCAATAAAAATGTTTATTTGTTTGTGTGTGTAGGGTTAGGGTTTGTCATGATTACTAACTCTGATCACCTGGAGCAATCATGTGGGCGCCTTCTGATTGGCTGGCACTTCGCTCATAAGCGCGCTGCGCCCAGACCCCCTCGTCAGAGTGTACAATCTGTAACTCTGTGTGACTCTCCTGATATCCAGTTTATTTAAAACTCTGCTTACCTGTTTCTGCCTGCCTCCGACCCGACCTGTTTTCCGTCCCACGCTTCGATCTCCTCTCCAGCCCCGGTAAACTCGACCTGCCTGACTTCCGCACTTCGATTGGCCACTTGATCCGAAGCTATCTCTCCGGCTCCGCTGCTGACGTCTGACGGCCATCCCGTCTCCCGCAAGCCCTGTACGCTTCCTTAAATAAAGCACTGAAACGAATGCTCTGGGGTTTCCTGGTCTGTTCTGGTCTCCTGATAGGGTTAGGGTCCGAGAAAATCTATAAAGTTTGTATAGAGTTTAGATATGACCACAATCTTTCTCAAGAAGTCAGGTAGGTTAGCCTATATGTCACAAATACCCCAAAAAGCGGACTTCTTTTCATTTTGTTGACAGCATTTTTTCCCCAGAAAGACATTCCACTCTCCCAGGGCAGAAAGACATTGAATATCAACAGCATCTTTTACAGGCAGTCAGGTCAGGAACACCAGACGGGAAAACTGCCCCCCAAAAAGCTGAAAAATAGTTTTACGTCTTAATGGCGCTCAGTCATTCTAGTTCCATTCTACTAACACTTGTACTGTATACCCGATGCAGCATTTAGCACTGTGTGGAACACATCCCCCTTCCAAACAGGGGGGTGCGCAAAACCTTTATACAATATCAATTGCTGCTACCTACAGGGCCCGGAATGAATCAGGCCTGTTATGAGTTATGACGCAAGATTGTATTGGGTGTCATTGGAAGGTGTATGCAACTGATGAAGTACACTCAAGAGTGATATTACAAACATCTTTTTCCTTAAGCCATGTTTGCTATTTTAGTTATGAATGGCCCGTATGCGCATCAGAGTGGGAGGAGGGTCAGTCCATGTCATTTGAGACATTTTATTGTGAAGGGTCGGGTGGAGGTTGGGAAGGCAGGGGCCACAGTGCTGATGCCTTTGTGTAGTTTGTGTGTGGACAGGAAAGTGCCTGGACGGGACGCCCGGAGCAAGCGGTGCAAGGAAGAAGAGGTGGTGGCGGGGTTGGGGCAGGTGTGCGGCGGGGGGGCCTGGCGGCACACCCATCCCGAGGGCTCAGGAGACTCTGAAGACTGGACTTACCTGGCCTTAGAATTTTTACTTTGCAGGGGCTGCTTCAGGTAAGCTTTTCTGTTAGCTTTTTGTCCGTGGAAGTGACGTCATCTTTGGTAACCGTTAAATCAGGGATTTCAAACGTAGTTAGTGTCTGGAGCCAGTTCCACATTTTTTGTTCTCAGGCGGGGCAGACCAGTAAAAGAATGTCAACTTTAAACTTTTAGCTTACCGTATATTTTCAATATTATTCCTTATCATTCAGCCTTTAGTAGCTTACCCTACATTTTTAACCATGACAAGGGATTTTTCCAAGCATAACACATTTATTCAAAAACAATAATTTTTTTTCATGTTTGGTTTTGAATGCGTTCAATGGTTTATTTTAATAGTTGAGTAATTGCAGTTTTACACCTGAACCAAATGTCCATGCTATACAAACTCAACACGGCCCTTTCGGGCCTGGAGAAAGTATTTAGTTTGCATTTATTTAAAAAATCGTAACCTTTGATAGCAATAATGTAGAGATTTGCTTCTTTTTTGACAAACTAAGAAATTCATGTCTGAAAAAAAATCACCCAACTATGTTTGACATGCCTGGGTCAACAACCCCAAGGTGGTGCATTAAGGTTTATTGATTATAATTTCAAAAAACTTGTCAGATTGTTTTTCTGTTTTGGGGACAGTAAGTCGATTCTTTTCAAATGTGTTGATCAGTTAATTTGTCACATCTTTTTCGAAACATCCATAATATCAGTTACTGTTATTTCTCGTAACACTCAATTAAGTGTGCTGATTCATTATGTAGATCAGTAAGTCTTTTACCGTATGTGAGGTAGTGAATTAAAATGAATAGTTGGTCTATTGCTCACCAAGTTATTGTTCAGGTGGGCATCATGTTAATCAGGTTTTTGGTCATTATTAACATCAGCAAATTAGTTCATTAATGAGCTTGCTGGAGAAGTCATTTGGGCATCATGTTAATTAGGTTTTTGGTAATTATTAACATCAGCAAATTAGTACATTAATGAGTTATATATGTAGCAAATGATAATGAACATGAAAAAAATGCAAGGAATGAAAAACACATATATTATTTAAAATGACTTATGTTGTTTTTACGTTTTAACCACTGACGTTTGTTGTTCAGACTACATGCATTTAATTTTTAATACGTTTGTCAGGTACAGTCTGGCATTGCACTCAAGCTCTCTTTTGTAGCAAAATATATGCGTGTAAAATGCACAAAGCATGTGATCAAGCCTGAATGTTACTTTAATCTTACTGAGGCGAGTCGGACTCCATTTTGTTCAACTATCTGAAGGTTCTTTTTAAATGCGTCTGCATTTCCATGGTACTGCCAGGATACGCAAAGTCTGCTTTGCAGACCTTTGTATGTCAGAGAATTTGACATTTTCCAAGCAGTATTTGAATCACTTGAAGAGAGAACAGAACGAACCTTGTAATATGTATTGCACCTCAACTTATAAATATACAAAAAAAAAAAAAAACCATAGCAATTTCAACCTTTTTTATGCTCCACACATTTAAAGCCAACATTACAGAATCCCCCCAAAATGCATTTTGACCAATCTTAAGAGAAAAAAATGAGTCTTGGAGTGTATATGCTGTTGTCTAGTTGGGCTCCTTTCGTTCACTCACAAGAGTCGGCTCATAGACACGTTTTGTTGCTGCTGCATCCACGAATGTCAACAGCACTGGTGGCTTACTTTTTCGTGACTCAGTCCTCCTACGCCTTTTCTTTCGGCGCTTTAGTAAATATTTTTGTAATTGCTACCTAACTATATGGTAGTGGGTATTTTAAATGATGTAAACAACTCAGACAAGAGCGTAATGATGTGTAGCTGAAAACAGCGTCAGGTTTGCGGGAGCACCGCGCCGTTGGCGTTTCTCAGCCCAAAAAACGCAGCGCTTTTAAACATCAGTAACGGAAACGGCGGAAAAAATAATTAGTTAGATAGCGAGACAGATAATCTTGTTACTGAAAAACTAACGTCATTATTTAAAACGGCCTTATTCCCAACACCCTTGACTATTTGTTATCGTTTTTGTCGACAACGCCGACTCATCATTACAGCCGTATTGTTCATTGATAATCATCAATTCTAACTGTGACGCAGGGTTAAATGATCACGTCAACCAGACGAGTGTCTCCTGATGCACCCGAAGTACGCATCTCCTTCAGCCTTGACCACACACCAGGTAGACACACACTCACAGCTGCAGTCCACTCATCCAAAACACCGATAACGACGTATTTCAAGTGCCGTCTGATCATTTAAGTCCCTCCAAAGCCCGGTTGTGTTTACAATGTCTGGAAAACCCGGAGCTCACATGTCCCGCCCATCTACACACGCATTTTCTTACACAGTGCAGCCGCGACAGGTGTTAACCTGCCTCCCCCTGCCAACTAAACCCCTCCTCGCAAACCCCTGAGCCCATCGCGTTGTCACGTACCAAATGCTCGGCTTGTTGTCCGGCATGGCGGCGAGGACGTTTTTAGAAAGTTGCGTCACACACGCTCGGAATTGCAGCCGCGCGTCCTGCATGACTTCACGCACACATGGATCGTTTGATCCTCTCCCTGCTCCTGCAACCCACTTGACACTTCATTTGGTGTGCTGGATTGGGGTGAAAACAGATCTGGCTCAAGGCATAAACCCACCAAGCACCTCCTTGTGAAACTGTGACCAGCTCAGGCACAAAAGACTCATTAAAGCAAGGGTCGGGAATGTATAGTTTGAGAACCAGGTGTGGCTCTTTTCATGAGTTTAGTAATCCCTTGTTTTTTCACGGGTGTCAGATTCCAAAAAAGTCCTGCAATATATATGACTATAGCAAAATAACAATTATAGATCTACAAATAAAAACACAGAATTGCAGTTGAATGAATGGTTCTCTTTGTCATCATATAATTGTACAATAAAGTTGGAAGGCTTTTCATTTCAGTGTTAGAAAGCGATATAGATAGCGGCCGGCTAGCTGCACGATTCTCCAGTAGAGCCAGGTCTCAGTGATGATCAAAATACAAACTTCACAAATGTAGCAGTTTCCCACATGTTGTAGCTCCACGTCATCTGTTTCAACATTTAATTAATTAATTTCTTTTCAATGTAACAACCTCTTAAAATACTAGCTGTCGCTGTGCTTCACATTTTTTTTGGGTGGACACATTGACTTCTATGCTCTCCCGGCTGTTTGACTGACAGCATACACCAGCCTATTACAGTTGTGCACACAGAAAGTAATGCCCACCCAACACACACACCTCACTCTGCAACCTGCCCCGATGATAACTTTTGCGATGTGTTATCTGCTGCAGAACACAATGCATGATGAAAATCTGCTAAATATCAAAACCGCAAAAAGTAAAATGCAATACTGCAAGGGATTAATTTGTACATATATAGAAGCTAACCCAATAAAACTGCTTTCAAATAGCTACATATTAAAGGAAATTGAAGAAAATGTGTAGACCATTCTGTTGATGCAGTGAAACCTTCATATTTCTTGGCTTGTGCATTCCATAGAGCTTGCAAACAAATACTTAGCAGAGACACTCTATATCTATTTTGTCTCTGGGCTTCAAACCACTCGAGGATCTCCATTTCCATTTCTCTGTACTCGACGGAAAAATTAGGTTTTTGTTAAAATAAAAGTAAGTCTCCTAGATCAAATTCAAACACAGGTTTTACACATTGTATTGTTGACAATAAGTAAGAAACTGTAAAATATTTATCACGATTCAAACAATGTGATCATTTCTAAATGGACTGACAAACGATTGTTATAATGATGTAAGATAGGATAATTTGTTTAAAGGATTGATAGAATAAGTTATTTTGTGGACGTGTCTCTTATAAGCCTTGGGCTCCAACCTGTCATTTATCTTTTTAGGTGATTTTCTCATTTTGTGAAGTGATGTTTTGTTGTGAATGACTGAAAAAAAAAAAGAATAAACGAGAAATACAGATCATAACTGAAGTTTTAGGTTATGGGGGGGGCGATAGACGCATGTTAGGGAGGCAGGAACTTAGAGGCAAGGGAGCTCAAAAAGAGTAATTATTTTTGGTAACAAAAATGAGGTACAAAGTGCCAAATAAACATGGGTTCACAAAAGTTTGAAATATCCAAACAAAATCAAACCTAACAAAATCCAATTCAGAAACAAAGACTGAAACTGAAAAATGAAAACAACAAAGTAACAAAGAAAACATAACAAAACAAACCTGGCTTGTTGGTGGAATAAATCTAACATGTGACCTTTAAAATGTCCTTATAAAAAGTTCAGTATAAAAGGGCAAATGTTTGTAGTGATTGGACGTACCTGTTCCCAGTTGAAACCCCAGTCGGGGCCCTCTGGTGGTAGGAGGTGTATTCGACCCTAACATAAAGACTGTTTTTTTCAATTGACAGATGCACGAGATGCCAACAACCTTGCTGAGACATTCCCAGATCTTGAACAACGACTTCAGGTATGCGACGCCAATGTGTTGTCATGGAAAGAAAAAAGGATTCACTGATGGTGCATCTGTAGAACCTGGGAAATTGGAAACGATTTATTGACCAAACTAACAAAAAAATAATAATATTTATAGTTTTATGTATTAACATGCAATGACCTAATAATATTTAAACGGACATTGTGTCCAATTTAGGGCCTTTGTTTATTAGAACAAAATATATGACTAACAAGCAAAGAAAAATAATTGCTTCCTTTTAAAATGGATTGTTGTCAATGAGTGTAGTTTTTAAAGCCATATTTATTCCCTTTTTTTGCATTTTGGTTTAGCCGGTGTTGCCGTGCATGTCTCTGAAGGAGAGCGTGCATGTGTACAAGGAACATTGCAGGATGGCGAGGGAGTTCCATCAAGTCAAGCACGATATCGCTGCTCTGGAGGAACGCAAGTGAGTTGCAGTCATGTATGCGCAGTAAATATTCGGTAAATAATACACTCGGTCCTTTGAGTACTAATTAGTATGAAACATATTTTGAGGCAAAAGAGTTGCATGCCTCTGCATCTCCACACACTCGTCACAGTAATACGTTATCCAATTCATGCTATCAACCATTTAGTTGCATGTATTTATGCAACATTAGCACACTGTTGCTATGTCAAAAACAAATGCACAAAATAGCCGCTGTTGAAAGTAACAGCCATCAATCAAGCAGACATAAACAACAGATTAGCCAAACAATCTGTTTTCTCTTTTAATAGAAGGTTTATTTACGGTCCGCTGCAACCCAACACTAAAGACGCACACACATGCTAGCTTGGACAAACTAGCACACACATACGAACACATGCGCATCATTCAAAGTCACATACTGAGTCAGAGCAAGGGCTAGCTAGCAGGACTCTGAGAAACAATGTTCTTTTCTTTTTATACCGATGCGTGAGTCATGGCCGTCCGGCTGGGTCGGCCTACTCGCCACCTGCAAGCGTGAATCACGTCTTCTGACAGGAATCTTGCTTGTCCCACTTGTCCGGCCGGTGTCTCCTTCCTCTTGTTCGAATTCCCAAGCGACGCCAACGAAGCCAAAGCCATCAGACCCGTTCGGTGTATGTGGCCGCTCGCTGGTCCTGTTCTCTGAAATTGTTTACACAGAAGTACCCGTTTGCTTTCACTTTGTGAATGATGGCTGGAAATCTTATAGGGTACGAGGTATGGCTTTTTATGGATAGGATCAAGAAGTGTAGTGCATTTAATATTAATAATAATTATAATAATAAATGTATTTACAAAATGCCTTTCAGGACATCCATGGTCCCTCTACACAAAATAGATAGATAGATAGATAGATATACTTTGTTCATCCCCGAAGGGAAATTCACATTTCCAGCAGCATCCCTGAGCTGAGAACAATCGAGAACAATCGAAAATAACACGGGAGCTGCTGGAGTGGCTGCCATTCGTGACGGCGCCGGAAGAAAAGATTCAATTTGAATCATGTACAAACAAACAAACAATTGAATCATGTACAAACAAACAAACAAACAAAATATTCATGTTTCAATATAAAACTACAATAAAACCACCAAGCAATAAAAACAAAAATTAAAAAACAGAATACAGGGAATGGGGGCTGAGTGGTTGAAAGCTCTGCTCCCCATGGAGCTGAGACGAGCAGCGGGTACGGTGGGATGGAAGAAGGCGGAAGATCTGAGGTTGTTGTATGGTGTGGCAATGGGAAGAAGGTCAGAAAGATAGGGAGGGACAAGGTTATGGATGTCCTATCAGGTGTAAAGAAATATTTTGTAGGTTTGGTTGATCAGGAGTCAGTGGAGTTGTTGGAGGACAGATGTTATTGGGGGTTTTGGTGATAATGCGGGCATCAGAGTTCCTGACCAGCTGAAGTTTATGGAGGTACTTTAGAGGTATGGGCGAAGACAGTTGATAGAGCGCAGGTAAAAGTAAGCAGACCGGGTGATGTTAAGATGTTTCAGAAAGGCAGGAGGTGAGGAAGGAAGGAGGAAGTGTGGAGTCTAGTTAGGAAGAAAGGTAGAGTTGAAGGCAATGTTTAATTTATTGCCTAGGTAGGAGCCATGGAGAAGGCTCAGAGGAGAAAGACTTAGGTTGTATGAATTGAGTGTGTCCTGTGAGGTAGGAATGGAGGAGGGTGCGGGTTTTGCCAATTGAAGACAGCCTACTGACAGAGAGTGGTGTGAGAAATGGTAAGACAGCACTAAGGTCGAAGAAGATGAAAAAGAGGAGTCAGCTGCAGTAAGGAGGTAATTGGTGATTTTGATAGGTGCAGTTTTTAGGCTGTGACGTGGACGAAAACCGTAATGAAAGGGTTCGAAAAAATCTCATCTCATCATGCGATTACAATAATCCCTCATTTTGCGTGGGGTTGCATTCCAAAAAGGTCTTGCAATGGTCAAAAATTATTTTTGTACTGTCAAATGTATATTTAGATTTTAAAAATAATAGTTCTGCTATCTATAGACCAGTTAAAATTTACAGTAGACTAGTTCACACTTCAGGTCAATTTAAGAATAATTGACTTTTGTCGGCTTGCACCTACCTTAAATACATCATGAATGTTGGTGGGATAAACAATAACTGATTATGACAATTAATCAATAATAATTAATATTACAAATATGATAATGTATTATTATTAAATGTATATTATTTAAAATATACATAAATCATAATGTTAATAATGTTATTATTGTTGTTATAATAATAATAATTATTATTATTCGTATATACAATCTACTGACAGCATACACCAGCCTATTACAGTTGTGCACACAGAAAGTAATGCCCACCCAACACACACACCTCACTCTGCAACCTGCCCCGATGATAACTTTTGCGATGTGTTATCTGCTGCAGAACACAATGCATGATGAAAATCTGCTAAATATCAAAACCGCAAAAAGTAAAATGCAATACTGCAAGGGATTAATTTGTACATATATAGAAGCTAACCCAATAAAACTGCTTTCAAATAGCTACATATTAAAGGAAATTGAAGAAAATGTGTAGATAGATAGATAGATATACTTTGTTCAGTGTAGTGGTTAGCGCTTGTGCGGCACAGTTCATGTCATGGGAACCTGTCGTGGGTTCAAATCCAGCTCCAGACTTTCTGTGCGGAGTTTGTATGTTCTCCCCGTGCTTGCGTGGGTTTCCTCCGGGCACTCCGGTTTCCTCCCACATTCCAAAGACATGCATTTCAGGTGAATTGGCCGGTCCAAATTGTCCCTAGGTGTGAATGAGCGAATGAGTTGTCTGTCCCTGTGTGCCCTGCGATTGGCTGGCAACCAGTTCAGGGTGTCCCCTGCCCACTGCCCGATGATTGCTGGGATGGGCTCCAGCCCCCCCGCGACCCTACTGAGGATAAGCGGTACGGCTAATGAGATGAGATGAGATGAGACAATCTACTAGCTACCATCAGTAGTCTCAAACCTACAGTCTATAGTAGGCATTGGTAGCAAACATAATTCCCTGACACTTATCCTACACACGCCTACAAAGGCATTCGGCATTTAAGGGAATTACAACGATACAACATGGTGTTTCTGTAGTGCAGTGGCAAGCACATTTACCCGACTCGTGAAGGGTCCCCGGGTCGAAACCGGGTGGGAACATTTTTTCACCTGGAGAGGGATAGGCTCTAATAAATACCTTATCGGTAGCATGGCAGAGCAGTGGTTAGTGCGTGTGCGGCACAGTTCTAAGGTCATGATATCGAACCTTCCTGTGTGGAGTTTGCATGTTCTCCCCGTGCTTGTGTGGGTTTCCTCCGGGTACTACGATTTCCTCCTAAAACATGCATGTAAGGTTAATTGTCCAGTCCAAATTGTCCCTAGGTGTGAATGAGCGAGTGAGTTGTCTGTCTATCTGTGCCCTGCGATTGGCTGGCAACCAGTTCAGGGTGTTCCCTGCCCACTGCCCGAAGATAGCTGGGATAGGCTCCAGCACCCCGCGACCCTACTGAGGATAAGCCGTGCAGATAATGGCTGGATGGATGGATAAATTCCTTGTAAAAAATAGCATGTAAAGAAAAATGTATCCAGATATTTGAATGTTGAGGACACTGGGGTCTAGAGTGGCATCAAATCAACACATTTTAATTATTAGTACATTTTTAAAGATTTTATACATATCGAGTCAAGTCAAGTCACATTTATTTATATAGCCCTTAATCACAAAAATGTCTCAAAGGACTGCACAGGACTACAATTACACAATTACCTGATCTTAAACCAACATGCAGGCAGGGAACACCTCAAAACCTCAGCGTGAGGAAAAAGAGAAACCTTGAGAAGGGGCCTCACAAGTGGTAATCCCCCTTCCAGGATGACCAGGGTGAAATAGATTTAGCATTACAGTACACAAACATAGTAAACACTCGGTAACATGTTAAAAAATTGTCTGGAAAGTGCATGACAGCAACGACGCCCCCAGCCTGTAAACTAGTCCATATAATATTCTTTATTCATATATTAATCTATATGCATATTATCATGACATTTTTACTTTTTGGGGAATGGGATTAAATGTAAATGGCCTGCATTTATAAAGCGCTTTTCAAGTCAATGAAGATCTCGCAAAGCGCTTTACAATGTGGTTCACACTTACCCATTCACACACACTCACATAATGAAAGCGGCGTCATTCATGCAACGCAACTACCTGCTTACCGGGGGCTTCCGAGATTCAGTGTCTTGCCCAAGGACACTTCGACATATAACAGGCCGGAAATCAAACCTGCGACCTCTTGATCGCAAGACGAGCTTTACTTCCTGAGCTACTGCCGCCGAACTGTGATCAAAAAGCTCGATGGCCGCATGTGGTTCAAGGGCTCTAGTTTTGCCACATCTGCCCTAAAGCTATTTCCACATCAGTGCCGTGGACTCACGAGAGGCAGGCGAGGCCATGCCTCACATAGAAACATAAAAATACAAATTATTTTAAATGTTTATATTTATTCAGTTTTAAAGTTCTTTTTCTTTTAATTTCACCTTTTGATTTTCTTTTTCAAATCACAGAATTTTCACACTATAGTCTGAATGTATTGAATACAATGAGTATGTAACTGAGCCTAGCATCTGCAGATGCAGAGTGAGGCACACAATTCTCTTGCTTCATGGCTGATGACGATAGTGAGAATAAGGATTGTGATTTGGCGCACACTTAGCCCCAAACAATAGAATTAGTGATACAATTAGCAAGCTTACAGCAAGCCATCCAGTATTTTTTTCTCATTCCATGAAATGGTTATTATAATAGAGTATTAGCTATCTATTGATGATTAAATCATGAGGAGCAGTATGTAACGTATTACTGTGATGAGTGTGTGGAGATGCAGAGTGAGACATGCAACTCTCTTGCTTCATGATAAAGAGTGGTAGTGAGAACAAAGATTCTGATTTGGCATACACCTTAGACCCAAATACTAGAGTTAGCAATGGTATTAGCAAGCTAACAGCAAGTCAGTCCATTCAGCATTTTTTTTTCTCTATGCATGAACTTGTTTAAAAAGGAGGATTTTCCCATCTATTTTTATTCAAGAGGAGCACATATACCTTTTAGTCAAAAGTGGTGTATGTAATTTCAAAAAGATTCTACTCGCTGACGCCATCTTTTTGATGAAATAATCATTGCAACTCCTTTTGGTGCACATGCAATTATGTGACATTCTTAGACGCACTCAAATAAAATCTTCCTTTTTCATTTTTTTGGGGGGGATTGGGTTGGCATTTGGACTGTATTTGAAATAGTCCTTTCTTACTTTCACTATTTTCCTCCTACAATTAAAGAAAACTATGACCACGTGCTTGATATCACTATGTCCCTCACTCTAAACCCCAACATTATTTCGGAACCTTAAAATCAGTTTAAAACCCTAACTTGTAGCCCAAACCCTATCCCTACACCTAACTCTAGCTATAACCCTAGTTCTAAACCTATTTTGGAACCCTACATTTGGTTTAGAACGCTAATTGGAAGCTCAAACCCTTCTTTCTAACCCTAAACCTACACCTAACTCTTACTGTAACCCTAGCCCCAACAATATTTCAGAACCTTAAAGACCTAAGAATGTTAGCCCAGCACCTAACCTAAGAAATATGGCAAAAATGTCAAACGTTAACAAGGACAGTCTGAGATGAGTCAGCGGACTAGTGTCTGGACCTGAAGCATGTCAACGTCTGCATCGACCAGCCGGCAGAGATAGGAAGATCCGTCAAATTTTTACACGTTAGTCAAGTCAAGTCAAGTCATTTTTATTTGTATAGCCCTAAATCACGAAGAGTCTCAAAGGGCTTCACAGATTGTTACACTATATTACACAAACTATTTTCAACCGACAAGAGGAGTAGGTTATTCGTATGCAATGGAGTAGAAGTGAGTTTTAAGTTTAGATTTAAACATTTCCACTGAGGTTGCAGATCGGATCTCAGGGGGAAGAGCATTCCACAGCACCGGTGCCCGGATGGAGAACGCTCTCGAACCAGCAGAAGACTTCTTTGCTCTCGGGGTCATCAGAAGACCAGCACTCTCAGATCGTAGGCTTCGGACCGGGACATAGTGGCAGATCAGATCTGAAAGATAAGAGGGAGCAAGTCCATGTATGATTTTGTACAATACTAAGAGAACTTTGAAGTCACATCTTTGGCTAACTGGGAGCCAATGCAGGTTAGCCAAAATCGGTGTTATGTGATCGTACTTTTTTGTCCTAGTTAAAAGCCTCGCTGCGGCATTTTGTACTAGCTGAAGAGACTTGATTCTGGACTTCGGGAGACCGGAGAGTAGTGCATTACAGTAATCGAGACGGGAGGTAACAAATGCATGAATTATTGTTTCCGCATCAGACTGAGACAGTATTGAACGGATTTTGGCAATGTTACGAAGATGGAAGAAAGCGGTTCTAGTAATTTTCTTTACATGCATCTCAAAGGTTAGATCAGGGTCAAATATGACACCTAAATTTTTAACTGAGTCACTCTGTGTGATGTGACATTTGTCAATGTTCACAGCAGTTTTTGAGAATAAGTCACGGCATTTAGATGGACCAATGACTAACATTTCGGTCTTTTCAGAGTTAAGACGCAAGAAATTGAGTGACATCCACTCTTTTATCTCAGTGAGACAGGCCTCCAAATTTCCACAGTTTAGTATGGAAGATTCCTCCAACGGAAGATATAGTTGAGTGTCGTCTGCATAGCAGTGGAAGCTGATATTGTACTTGCGAATAATATCACCTAGTGGAAGCATGTAAATGTTGAAAAGTAGGGGGCCGAGCACTGAACCCTGCGGAACACCGCAGGTAACATTAAAGGGCTCAGATGTCGTTTCACCATATTTAACACAGTGCGTCCTATCTGAGAGGTAGGATCTGAACCACGAGAGGACGGTTCCTGAGAGACCAATCCATTTTTCCAACCATTCTAGTAGGATATTGTGGCGCACTGTGTCAAAAGCAGCACTAAGATCCAGCAGCAGCAAAAGTGATGATGCGCCAGAATCCATTGACATTAGGAGATCATTTGTTACCTTGATCAGAGCTGTCTCAGTAGAGTGGTTAGCCCTGAATCCTGATTGCATGGATTCAAAAAGGTTATTCTCAGATATGAAAGCATTCAGCTGCTGTGCCACTACTCTTTCGAGTACTTTAGAGAGGAAAGGTAGGTTTGACACAGGTCTGTAATTACTTAAGATTTCTGGATCAAGGTTGGGTCGTTTCAGTGTGGGTTTAATAACGGCGGACTTAAAAGCTGCTGGAACTACACCTGAGGAGAGTGATGTATTTATAATATTTAGAACTGAAGGCCCAAGGACGCTAAAAAGACTTTTAATAAGTGAACCTGGGAGCGGGTCGAACTGGCAAGTTGTCGGTTTGGCCGCATTCACCACTTGTTTGAGATCATCAAGTGACAGTTCACTAAAACCGGCCATTTTCCCAGGGCAGCCACCCTGTCGTGCATTTGTAAATTTCAGTCCTTTAATACGTGTGGTACTAACAATATCTTTTGCAATTTCTTCCTGTATGCATTGAATCTTCTTAGTGAAGAAGACCATTAAGTCCTGAGCAGAGTGTGTCGAACTATCTGCGATAGTCTGTTGCCTTGTAAGGGATGCTACAGTGTCAAAAAGGGCTTTGGGGTTGTTCTTTTGAGATGCAATCACCTTCGAAAGGTAGGCCGATTTTGCAGAGGCAAGGGCCGCTTTATACTTTAACAAGCTGTCACACCAGGTTTTATGGAAAACCTCAAGCTTGGTAGCGCGCCATTTTCTCTCCCATTTCCTGCATTCTTTTTTAAGGGTTCTAGTTTCATCAGTAAACCAAGGTGTGCGTCTTTTAGGACGTGATTTTAGTTTTATGGGCGCTATTGAATCCAGCACACTAGTCAGGGTGGTATTGAACTCATTCATGAGTGAGTCAATCGAGCCATTGTATTTAGGAAAGGACGCAACTGCTCCAGGAAGGAGTTCAAAGAGCTCAGAAACTGTGCCAGTGCTTATATTGCGTCCGCTAAATCCCTCAGCTTTTTTAACACTACATTTAGTTAGCACCTCAAATGTCACTAGATAATGATCAGAGATAACGGTAGTACACGGTAACACCATAATGTTTGAGGTTAAAACTCCTCGAGTCAGAATCAAGTCTAGCGTGTTCCCATTTTTATGGGTTGGCAAATCAACCAATTGATTAAAACCAAATGCATCAATTAGAGAACTAAACGCAATAGTAAGTGAACTGTGTGGGGAGTTCATATGAATGTTAAAGTCTCCCATAATTATCATTTTGTCTGCATAGGTTACTAGTTCAGACAAAAGTTCAGCAAATTCGTCTAAGAAAGTTGTGTATGGCCCAGGTGCACGATAGATAGTTATTACGTCAATTGACAATAGAGAGGACCGCATCACAAGAGCCTCAAACGTTTTGTAATTATTAGAGGTACGTGGATTAAATTTGAGCGATTTTTCAGAGATTAGCGCAACACCACGTGCGCGCTAAATGACTACTCCTATGTTTTTTATTGACGTTCACGCTGTTTTGTGTATTGTTACCCAATTCTAAATCTATTGCACTCTGACCATCCTGGAAGTGGGATTACCACTTGTGAAGCCCCTTGTCAAGGTTTCTTATTTTTCTCATGCTGAGTTTTTTTAGTTTTTCCTTGCCCGCATGTTGGTTAAAGATCAAGGGATTGTGTAATTGTAACCTGTGCAGTCCTTTCAGTAAGGGCTATACAAATAAATATGATTTGACTTGACAATCACTTCACCTAAAATTCAAGCACTTTTCAAAACTTAAAAGCACAACATTGAAATTCAAGCATTTTCAATGATTTTAAACGAACCCTGTAAATAAGATGTAGGTTTATTTATTAGTAAATCTCACTGCCATGATTAAATTTTAGCATACAAATACTAACAGACTTTTTATTGCCTTATCATTTCCAGGTGTCAACTTCTGGCTGAGTTGGTGGAGGACCAGAAGGTAGCGGCAGAGATTTCCCGGCTGGAAGACGAGTTTCGCCGTCTTTCGGAGGAAAACAGCACGCTAGTGATGGCACACGACGAACGTTCGCAACAGTTGCAACGGCTACGAAGGCCTGAGTCGTCCTGACCGTACGCTTGCCTGGAAACCGCTCTTCCCTTTTTTTAACGAGCCACGCACAAATGCGACATGACCGTCGGTTATTGTGCCGCTGATGTCAGTGTCTTTGCGGAAGCAGAGATAAGCATTTCAATGCGCGACAGATGCTAAAGTCGCTGTTTTCGTGAGATCCGTGCGAAGGCAGCCTAAAGTGCAGCTATGCGTTCCAGAGGGAAGTCAAGGTGATGTTTGTGATCATTCAAACTTCCGAAACAGGCCTCGATGATGTACAGTTTTGTATATGAGGCATTTGATAGGGAAACAGGGTCAGAAGAAAGTTGAGTCACTGGGAATTGTACACGAGTAACTGTGGTGTAACTAGAATAGCTGTTGAAAAAATGTCCTACAAATACACATTGCCTTGTATATATATTGCACCCCCAAGCACTTTGTGACATATTGTCAGATTTTAGCCTTAAACCCCATAGCTAAAAAACTCAAATATTTTCCGAGAATCAACAACATGTGAGACACAGCAGTGAAAACAAACTAAAATTATTTCACATTTTATGTTGTGCTAAAAAATAAAAAATGATAGACACCTTTGAGTTAATACTTTGTACAGCTTCATTTTGCTGTTATAACAGTCACTAGTCTTTTTGGGTATGTCTCTATAGGTTTTGCACAATTTGAAAAATAGATATTTGCCCATTCTTCCTTACAAAACAGCATAAGTTCCTTAAGGTTTGATGATGATTGTTTTCTGTACAGCAATTTTCAGATCATTCCACAAATGTTCCAAAGGATTGAGGTCTGGATTGTGGCTTGGGCATTCTAACACCTTTATTTTGTTGGTTTGAAACCATTCTGTTGTAGATTTTGCTTTACGTATAGAGCCTATGTCCTATTGTGAGTTGAACTTGCAACTTATTCTCAGCTCTCTTGCAGACTCCAAAAGATTTTCTGCCGGAATTGCCCTGTATTTGGTTCCCTCAATCTTCCCATCAACTCTAATGATCTTTCCAGTCCCTGCTAAAGAAAATCAACCACAGAGGATGATGCTGCCACCACCATGATAGACAGTGGGACTGTGTTTTCGGAATAGGGTGCAGTGTTACTCTTACATCAAACATAATGCTTCGCATTCGTCCCAAAAAGTTCAATTTTGGTCTCATTTGACCAGAGCTCCTTGTTCCACATGTTATTGTGTATCCCATGTTCCTTCTTAGGTACGCCAAACGGGCCTTTCTATGGAATTTTTTTAGAAAGGGTTTTCTTCTTGCCATTTTTCTAGAAGGTACCGCTATTAGTTGTCTTATGCACAGATACTCCCACCTCACTTTGCATGCCTGTTGGTCACCAGGTGATCATGGGCCTCCTGGTCACTTCTCTCATTATCTGTCTCTTTGTTAGCCAAAGGTTTAGAGGGATGCCCAAAGCTCGGTAGGTTTTTAGAGGCTTGGTGCTCTCTCAATTTTGATATAATTAATCGCTCAGATGGGAGATGTATAAATGTGTTTGTTTTGCTGTCTGTTTTTCTCATATCCAGTTCCTGCTTTAATCTTTTCCATATCTTTATCCCAGACCTGCCTGCTGTCCGTTCAGGTGCCTTTAAACTGATACTTAATTAAACACAGTTGCAAGTCATTGTTAGTCCTTTAGGTCATAATGGGATTATTTGGAAGTCATTAGGGAACTTCTGGAGTCAGTTGTCTGAGCTGAGCAAACAAGAGGCATATATTTTTGTAACACCAACTTTTCACGTTTTTTTGTTGTAGTATAATATACCATTTAGAAATAATTAGGTTCCATTTCACCATTGTGTCTCACATGTTGTTGATTCTTAAAACATATTTTACGTTTTTTAGCTTGAGGTTTGAAGCCTGAAATGTGGCAACATCACAAAAAGTTCTTGGGGAGCCGATATTTTCACCAGGCAGTTTTTAATCTGGTCCAGTACTTTAACTTAACTGTAACGTTATTTTATAGTTTCAGTCCAACCATAAATATCAAAAATACAAAAACAGGTATTTCAATTTAAAGCCAGAGTGTGTATTACATAACAACATCTAGTGGTGTAAAAATTCTTACTTCATTTTTAATAAAACACTGTTGATTCAAAATATAGTCACAAACGCGCAGGGATGGGTTGTGCATTTTACACCCAAGCCTTCAGTAGTACTACATCTGAATTACTTCAATAACAATGTTATGGCAATAAAACATGTACTACAGGTGCAACTGGATGTATATAAAAAGGCATCATTAATAACCTCATAAAATTGTATTATTTAGGAATACAGATGCTGCCCTACTTACGAACAAGAAGTTGAATTTGTTCAAGTTTCACTAGTGCTATATTTTGTATGGAATGTATGTTTAAGGCTTGTATAAGCAACCTGTATTGTTTTGTAACTGAAAATAAACGTTTAATAAAATAACATGCTCTATAACGTTACAAAGCAGGCTGAATGATAAAACAGAGTACTGAAAAAGAATGCTACACATTAGGCGTCAAGATTCTGTGGTCTGTGACGCCCTTTGAGACTCCTTGTGATTAAGGGCTATACAAATAAACATGACCTGACTTGACTATAAAGATGAATAAAGTTAAGTTTAACTTACTTTTGAAAGAGTTAAGCGACTTCCTCCTCCGTGGTAAAAAGTAGACGAAAAAAAAAGCGATCCAACCGTTTTCTCAACCGCATCAAGTTTTCTCATTCCACTTTCACCTCAAAAGAAACGACTCGCCTCTTCACGCTTTACAACAAGCATATTGAATGGATGCATGAGATATTAAACAATAAAAATGTCAAAGGTACAAGAGGTACAGTGCAGTGTGTTTACACACTGACTAGGAAGTAGAGGCCGGATTTTTTTTCCGAGGTGGATGCTGGGTGACTTCTCACAGCGCCACGCGGCGGAAAGAAGCACTACAGCACTGTCCTCTACCTGGAAAAATGTGCACACAATACAAAATCTAGTTTACAGCAATGTCCGGATATTTTTTGACATCACGAAAAAAATGTTTGTAAATACTGTGTTGCGTAAGTCGAATGGTCGTAAGTAGGGAAGCGTCTGTATATCCTAATCTTACTCACCAAAAATCTTTTTTTTTAATGTGCACAAAATCCATTCTCCTTTCTTTATTCCTTTATTTCAGGACTACTTTTTCAGTTTTATCAAGAAGTTATTTACTATCGCCATTGAAGCTAATGCTCAAAGTTGAGCCTTTCCTGTCAGATTTCTGGCCTATGTTTTTATTCGATTTAGGGATAAAATAATCTGTTCAAGAAAGGCAGTGGTCACATTTTCATTGTGATAGAACGAATTAGTTTGTAATACCACTAACGTATCCTTACGGCTTTGAAAGGCCTTTTTCCCGTCAACTTTGAAACCTGATTTGCTAAACCAACAGCTTTATCAACACTGATGTTAAATGCCTTAGGGTCTGCAGAATTGATTGTGAAGGCCACCGGGTAGATTTCTGAGAGGGTCAAAAGGTAATGGCTGAAATGTCGTTGGTTAAATGTTGAATGTGGAAGTACGTATCCGTAAGTACTGCGGCCAGTGGAAAATCAATGAAAGGACAGACAATTTGAAATTAATAAATAAGTGTCAATGAACAAAATATAATTACCATCAAAAGATTTGTAGGCCAGCAGAGAAGGTGTTGCAAGCCCTGACAGCCCACCAATATAAACACACATGTACTATTTCATACATGTAACTTTTTTTTACATATGACATGTTTGAAGGCCTGCAAACGTAGCTCACCCCGGTGGTGATTTTAGGCCAAAAAGCCGAGCCCTGCAAGCGATGGTAACAGAGTCCCGTAATTCAGGCATTTTTATCTTTGACTTTGTTTCTATTGTTTCCTTCTCTAGCCACTTATGATAGCCACTCTGCTGCAGGCTACGGTTCACCCGCCTCCCATAGCAAACGAACATTACTTGACAAATTCTAGTTTGCTCTTGCAATCTTTTACCTGCCTTTTTTAGTAGGCTCTCCCCAGCTGCTTAAGTTAGCCATTTTAACCACCTCCGACCAACTCCAGCTATTTGTTCCTTTCAGATGCTTCAGTTTTATTTAGCTTACTCCTTTTGTTGTTGCTCGCAGGGGAATATCTCCAGCATTCATGTCCTGTCACTGTCGGTAATTTATTAAAAATATGGAAGTAGGCTTCTGAATTCTGCAGTGTGATGTATTTCATTGTGTGTCTTCTTCGAATGCACAGGCTTTAGCTCGATTTGAAGGTACCTTTATTGGTGAATTATTACATGCTGTCTCTTTAAGCAAACATAAAATAGGTTGAAAGATTTTCCACACAAAAAGAAGATGAATTCTACCACTTTCTGGTTACACTCATGAAAGAACTTACCTTTTAGAGTCCAAATTAGAGATCTTGTAAGCTGAAACATGCACATTTACCACATTTAAGGTTTTTTTGTCGTCTGTAACGTTGTTTCATTTAAAATTCTAAGTTTTGCAACATTTTGTGACTGCATATCTCTTTAACTAGTGAAATGAAGTCAAACATCTTCAAAGTTTGCATTGGTGAAACAGTCCTGTGACAGCACCCAAAGCAAAATTTTGCCTGACAAAACTAAACAAATAGACATTACTTGCAATTTATTGACAGTTGCTGTGTCGTATGTGAAAACATCATCTTACAATAAAGTGAAACGAACATGTGTTAGCTTGCTGTCTTTCTTCCATGAAAACAGGAAGTAGAGTTGAAGCTCTTACCTGATTGGTTGCGTTGAAGTGTATGACACAATCTGACTGCAATCTTCTGGTTTCTGAAATACACACACATGCTCTTTCACAATACGGAATGTTTTATAAACAGTGTCAAGACACTTGAGTAGGCAGTGTTGGGCACGTTACTTTAAAATTATTTTTTATTATAGTTACTCACTACTTCTTCCAAAAACTAAGCTGAGTAAGTATCTGGATCACTCTGTAGTAAAAGTAACAAGTTACCAGGAAAAGTAACTATTTCCGTTACTTTAAGGAGAGGTTGTCGTATGTCAAAGAATTTGACATTTTCTGAGCAGTATTCGAGTCAGTTAATGGAGAATAACTGACTGGTATTTTAATAAAACTGGTATTTTTGTAATGGAACATTTTAATATTTATTGCACTTCACTAGAAACAGATTTATCCTACACTTGAAGTGTAACAAATATTAGCAGTCAACGCTATTGTTGGGAGAGTTTCTTTAAATTGTATCTACAGTGGGACCTCGCTACTTCGCGGTTCGACGTTCGCGGCTTCAGAGCTTCGCGGTCTGTAATGGTTAAAAAAAAAATTGTTTTTATTTTATTTTTTTATTTATTTTTTTATTTATTTTTTGAAGGGGCATCGCTTCTTCGCGGATTTTCACTTATCGCGGGTGGTTTTGGTCCCTATTAACCGCGATAACCGAGGTCTTTCTGTATTTGGTTTATAATCTTATTTGGTGGTTACTGAATTAGCCATTAGATGGGGCTGATGACCCACCACCAGAAATAGTCCAAAAATAGCTTATTTCTGTCTCTATTTTTGTAGTATCATGAAGGAAGCGGTCCCCCAAACATTGTATTTTAGTTTTAAAGTATCAATTTTGAGGTTCAGGTGCAGGTGGACGGCTGCCGTTTCCACGCCCTACGCGCCGTCCTGGCGTCGTGCAGTGACTACTTCGCAGGGAAAAGAGAACAAAAGGAAGGAGATGAGCAAACTGAGCGGGGTGACGTCACTTTTTGTTTACCTTATTGGGTTGACGCGTGCGTTTGAGTCAAGTCAAGTCAAGTCATTTTTATTTGTATAGCCCTTAATCACAAAGAGTCTCAAAGGGCTTTACAGGATTACGCAGACTATTTTTTTCAGACTATTATTACAACATCCCCTGATCTGCAACCAACATGAGGGCAAGGAAAAACTCAAAAATCCTCAACATGAGGAAAATGAAGAAACCTTGAGAAAGGACCGCACATGAGGTATCTCCCTTCCAGGATTACCAGACAGCAGAGGTTGTTGCAATCGCAAATAATACAGAGATATTGTCCACAAAAAGTTTAGGTTATTCATATGCTATAGAGTAGAAGTTAGTTTTAAGCTTAGATTTAAACATTTCCACTGAGGTTGCTGATCGGATCTCAGGGGGAAGGGCAGTTTGCTGTCCCATTTTACTGTAGTTATTAAAGTAAATTGATCATCCTGTATTTACATTGATATCCATGTTGTGAATCATATGTATGTATGTTTGAAACAAGATTACACATGGCACTCCAGGGTAAACATCTAAAAAAGACTTTAAGAAGATGAATGAAAGTCTGCCAGGATAACTAGGCAAAATTAAATACAGAGTCAGTGAAGTCACATTTATTTGTATAGCCCTTAATCACAGAATGTCTCTAAGGACTGCATAGGTTTCAATTACAACATCCCCTGATCTTACACAGACGTGTGGACAAAGGAAAAACTCAAAAACCTCAACATGAGGAAAGTAAGAAAGTTTGAGATGGGGGGCTCACAGGATGGCCAGTATGCAAAATATTTTGTATAGAGTAACAATACACAAAACATAGTGAATATCAATAGGAAAAACATAGGTAAGATGTAAAAAAAATTGTTCAAGCCTGTAAAATTGTCAAAAAGTCCATTAAGGTAATAATTGTAATTGAAAGTTATAATTAGCATTGTGCATGTTACTTAAAAAAGTGTGGCGCAACAAGGGTTGCTGACTAGTTAAAATGTTATATTTTGGGTTTTTGGTGTTGTTTTGTAAAGCAGAAAAAGTGAAGTACCAGTATATCACCACTAGATGACACGGTCTCAAAGGTCAGAGAAGGGTGTTTTGGGGCAAGTCTCACGGGAACTCACGTGATTTAATGAGACTTGTTCAATAAATCACTCTTAATGTCAACAGGTAAATGGTGTCGTGTGAGACTGACATTTACCATCTATTTTGCAGATTAGGTAAAAGAACAACAAAACCAAAAGAAAAAAACAAAAACTATAAAACAAATGTGTAACACCATGTCCCGTTACATATTTTTGCGAGCCAGCCAGGCGGTGATCAAGCCTTTAATTCACCGGAAAAAGAGACGAATCTGGATCAAGATTATTTTTAAAAAGGAAAAATGGAGCAATTACATGACGAAGTAAGCAGAGAACTTTTGGAGTTGGACACAACAGAGCTCATCTCCACATGTCAACAGCTAAAGTGCTAAAGAGCCATTAGGAGGGTTCGAAAAGGAAACTCGTTGTGCCCTCATCAGACTGGCTGAGAAGACGCTGGACGAAGTGGAGGAGGGAGAGGAGAGTTGCTCAGCAGTACTTGCAATATGTCCTGTCATGGATGAAGAACATGAAAAAGGAAGAATCAAGTGAGTCAGAGATTGTACCTGATAAGCCAAGTGAATTAGAGGTCTTGAAAGAGAGATATCTCAAGCTGCAAGAGGAACAGAAGGAAGCCCGTCGACTGCTTGAAGAGGACATTGCTGTCTCGGAAGGAGGACAAAAGATCAGAGAACCAGCGGTGGAAACAAAGACAGTCATAATGCCACCACCTTCAATGAAACTGCCTGAAGTGACTCTCAGACGAGAATTTCGGATCCGTGGTCAGATCGGAGAACCAGGCCAATGAGAGAAAATCTCCTACACCAGCCTAATCAACCAAATAGACACTGGACAACGTAAGGGTCACTCAGAAGGAGAGATCATCGAAGCCGTCACACACGCAGTGACCCCAAGCCTACATCTGAGGGACATGCTAGAGGTAAAAAGAGACCTGACCCTGCGCAATCTTAAAACTATTCTTAAAGGTCACTACAAGGTCGACTCATCCTCAGACTTGTTACACCGGCTAATGAACATTACACAAGACCCAAAGGAATCAGCCCAAACATTCCTGTTCAGAGCAATTGAACTGAAGGAGAAGGTAATGTGGAGCTTAAGTAATGAAGATGAGGGTGAGCAGTTTAGTCCAGAACTTATTCAGAGAAAATTCCTCCGCTCTGTTGAAACAGGCCTGTATAGTGATGCTGTAAAATTCCAGATTAAGAAGTACCTTAAAAGTCCCAGTGTGACAGATGAAGAATTGATCGAGCGAATAAATGAGGCAGCAAATCTGGTGCAGGAACGTCAGCAAAAACTGAAGAAAACAGTAATGAACAAGCATCCTAAATTTAGTGAAATTCAAACAGAGGTGTCAGATCATGCTCATAAACCTTCACCAGAAGATCACAGAGATCCAACAAACACAGCTGAGCTCAGGGCCAAAACTAAGCAAGGTCAGGGACACAGCACAGGTCAGGATACCAGAACTAGTTACCTCATAGAGGGGCTCAGAACAGAGTTGTTGGAAATGAAAAAATTGGTTTTGGAGTGTACAGAGGCTAGCAAAAAGACTCAAACATATAAAGCTGGCAGATCTCCAGGCTACATCAGTGATAGACCAAGAGGATGCAGAGCCTGTTGGGAGGCTCAGATTGGGGAGTCATGCAGACACTGCTTCAGGTGTGGACAAGATGGCCACTTTTCCAGAGGGTGTCGACAGGGGAGAGAACAGCAGGGAAACGGAAGAGGGCTGCTGGGACGGGACACGCAGTAGCCCGTGGACATGAACCCTCACTGAGTCCCACTGAACACACAGCTCTCACCCAAATAACGTCTGCATTTCAGAGCTCCACCAACTATCTGTCACCCCGACGCCAGGCCAAACTCCTCGACCTCATCGGTAAGCAATGCACTGTCCAGTGTCAATTAGATGGGGTCCATGTAGAGGCATTATGGGATACTGGTGCACAGTTTAGTATTATTAATGAGAAATGGAGGAAAGTGAATTTACCCCATATCAAGGTACGACCTATTGATGAACTGTCGGGGTCTGACAGATTAATTGGACTGGCAGCAAACCAAACAGAAATACCCTTCCGGGGTTCGGTGGAGGAGGAGTTCAGGCTAGGCAAAGATGTAGACCACATGGAAGAACCACTGATAGTACCCGCTCTAGTGGGAAGTGACCCAAATGTTGCGGAGCAGCCTATAATTGGCTTTAATGTAATAGAAGCTGTGCTAAATTGGGGGTGATGTCGGAGACAAGGTCAGAAACTATTTTCCAAGTGAGCAAAGCATTTTCAGTAACTTTTAAATCGGCAAAGTCAATGCTCAGACTTGTTCAGTCCCAAGAGATTCAGGAAGAAGTGGGAATTGTGCATATGGCAAAGAAGAATATTAAACTTGCAGCTGGACAGGTCAGTGTTGTATATGTGAAAGCTAGTAGTGGAGCACAATTTCAAGGTCAAAACCTTCTACTTGTGCCTGGTGAAGAACCCGCTCTACCCGAGGGGGTCATCATTGAAGAGGGGTTAGTCACTATACCCACTGACAGGTCAATGTATGTGCCGATCCCCATTGCGAATGTCAGCAAGCAGACCCTAACCTTAAATAAACGCACAGTCCTGGGTCACCTCCAGATAGTCAAGACTGACTATCCAGTGAGAATGGAACAGTTAAAGTAGATGGGGAGAGAGAGAGTAGTGTAAACAGAGTGACACCAAACGGGCAAGTGAACAGCAAAAGGACCCCACTGTACACCAACCCAAATCACCAAAACCAAGTCAGTGGGATTCTCCAGTTGATCATTCCCACCTAACTGATGACCAGAAGGACACTGTGAAGCAATTACTGAAAGAGGAGTGTCATGCGTTTGCCTTTGATGGAGATGATATAGGATGTATCCCTTCCTGCATATCTCAGTACCCTACTCCAGTAAAGAGAACGTACATGTCAGTCCCCAAACCACTACATAATGAGGTGTAAGAATATCTTTAGGACTTGCTGAACCGTGGTTGGATTGTCCAGTCAAGATCTCCATATGCATCACCAGTGGTGTGAGGAAGAAAGATGGGACATTGAGACTTTGCTGTGATTATAGGGAGATGAACAGAAATCTATACCTGATTGTCATCCAATCCCTCGAATCCAAGATATGCTAGTCTCGCTCACAGGCAGCTCTTGGTTCTCAGTCTTGGATCAGGGGAAGGCCTACCACCAGGGGTTCTTGAGTGAGGAAAGTCACCACCTTAGTGCCTTCATAACGCCCTGGGGCCTTTATCAGTGGACCAGAATCCCCTTTGGTTTGAGTTCAGCCCCCGCTGAGTTTCAGCGTAACATGGAAGAGTGCCTTGTGGGATTGAGGGATATCATATGTCAACCATACCTTGATGATAATCTTGTTCACAGTTCTAGCTTCGAGGACCATGTCAACCACATTAGATCTGTGTTACAGAGATACCAAAAACATGGAGTGCCTTGTGGGATTGAGGGATATCATATGTCAACCATACCTTGATGATAATCTCGTTCACAGTTCTAGCTTCGAGGACCATGTCAACCACATTAGATCTGTGTTACAGAGATACCAAAAACATGGAGTTAAGCTCAGTCCACATAAGTGTGAGGTGTTCAAGCGAAAGGTTAGATTCCTGGGACGGATTGTGTCTGGGGAAGGCTACACAATGGACCCCGCTGAAGTCGCCCCAGTGCAGGCTTTAAAGGAGAGGTTGCATGCCACCGTTTCTGACCTGAGACAAACAATGGGCTTCTTATCATACTACCGGCCTTTTATACCAAACTTCTCCAGAATAGCAAGACCCCTGTACCAGCTACTCTTTTCACCGCCTGACAAGACAACACCAGCAGAGCCAAAGGTGAGCAGAAAGCACGGGACCAAAAGAAATAAAGGTAACCTCCTACCTAACACACCCATACACTGGACACCTACCCACCAAGAGACACTAAACTTACTCATAGATAAGCTGATCAAGCACCCCATTCTTGGGTACCCTGACTTCACCCAGCCATTCGCTTTGCATTGTGATGCATCCCAGGAGGGACTGGGTGCAGTGCTTTATCAGAGGCAGAACAGCAAAATAGTTGTGATTGGATACGGGTCCAGAACACTTACCCAATCGGAAAATAATTATCACATGCACTCAGGGAAGCTAGAGTTCTTAGCACTGAAGTGGGCAATTTGTGAGCGTTTCCGCGACTATTTGTATTATGCTCTTCATTTCACAGTATATACAGATAAAACCCCCTTACCTATGTCCTCTCAACAGCTAAGCTTAATGCCACAGGTCATAGGTGGGTTGCTGAGTTGTCAGATTTCAACTTCTCAATAAAGTACCGCCCTGGCAGACATAACGCTGATGCAGATGGCCTATCGTGTATGCCCGTAGACATAAACAAGCTCATGGAGCAGTGTACAGAGGAG
The DNA here is from genome assembly GCF_059441175.1 of Urocampus carinirostris. Taxonomy (NCBI): domain Eukaryota; kingdom Metazoa; phylum Chordata; class Actinopteri; order Syngnathiformes; family Syngnathidae; genus Urocampus; species Urocampus carinirostris. The sequence goes on from NC_142365.1 coordinate 30,905,755, forward strand.
GTTCACCAGGAGGTTTTCAGTGCATCTGTGCAGGGAGTGACTATACAAAGGCATACACCTTTTATTTGGGCCATGTCAATGTCTATAGAGGCGGTAACAGCAGTGAGAGACTCATCTACCCTGAGCAAACCTCTAACACCAGAGCAAATCAGAGAAAGTCAGCTGAGAGACCCTGTAATCAGTCAAGTCCTCCAGTTCAAAAATAACGGTCAGCAGCAGCCTCCTATCAAGGTACTCAAAACTGAGTCATCTGACGTAAGAGCTTTTTTGAGACAGTGGAATAAGTTGTATGTCGATGGGAAAAGTGTCCTCTACAGAAAAGCCGGTGACAAATGTCAGCTTGTCCTGCCAAAAGAATATCACCGCACGGTATTTCAAGAACCCCACTGTGAGATAGGACATCCTGGTGTCGACAGAACACACAGCTTGATCAGAGACCGGTTTTATTGGGCCTGTATGCAGAGTGACATAGACCACTTTGTCGCCAAGGTCTGTGAGTGTCTGAAGACTAAACGACCGCACAAAACAACCAGGGCTCCTCTCATGCCCATTGTATCGACACTCCCTTTCGAAATAGTGTCTGTTGATTTCCTCCACTTAGAGACATGCAAACAAGGGTACCAGTATATCCTAGTCGTAATGGATCATTAGTCAAGTCAAGTCAAGTCAAGTCAAATTTATTTATATAGCCCTTAATCACAAAAATGTCTCAAAGGACTGCACAGGATTACAGTTACAAAATTACACAATTACCTGATCTTAAACTAGCAAACCAGCATGCGGGCAAGGAAAAACTCAAAAACCTCAGTGTGAGGAGAAAAGAGAAACCTTGAGAAAGGACCTCACATGTGGTAATCCCCCTTCCAGGATTGAACAGGGTGAATTACAATTAGCATTACTGTACACAGAATAGTAAACACTAGGTAAGATGTTGAAAATGTCCGGAAAGAGCATGACATCAACGACGATGCCAGCTGGTAAATGCAGGGGTTGACATGCTGCAGGTCAGACCCCGGTCCGCTGACCCATCCCAAATCATCCTTCTCCTTCGTATCAGCCAGGCAGGCCTCAGAAAAAGACAGGACAAAACAGAATACGAGGTGGGCATCAATCATATGCTTTGGAATAGAAGTGTGTCTTAAGCCTCAATTTAAAAACTTCCGTTGAGGTTGCAGATCTTATCTCCAGAGGCAGGGCGTTCCACAACACCGGGGCCCGGAGGGAGAACGCTCTCGAGCCCGCAGACTTCTTGGCTCTCGGAGTCACAAGTAGACCAGCATTTTCCGAGCGCAGACTCCGTGAAGGAACATAGGGGGTAATCAAATCGGAGAGATAAGAGGGTGCAAGCCCATGCAAACATTTATATGTTAATAAGAGAACCTTAAAGTCACATCTTAAGTGGACTGGGAGCCAGTGCAAGTTGGCCAATACAGGTGTAATATGCTCAAACTTTTTAGTCTTAGTCAAAAGTCTAGCTGCCGCATTCTGAACCAGCTGCAAACTTTTAATGCTAGACATCGGGAGACCAGAAAGCAATACATTACAGTAATCAAGCCGAGAAGTAATAAACGCATGAATTAAAATCTCTGCATCTGATTGGGACAGCATTGAACGAATCTTCGCAATATTACGGAGGTGGTAGAAAGCTATTCTAGTAATATTTTCACATGTAACTGAAACGACAGATTAGGATCAAATATAACACCTAGATTTTTGACCGAGTCACTATGGGTGATATTACATTTGTCTAGGTTCAGGGTAATGTTTGAAAACAAATGACGACAGTGAGCTGGACCAATAATCAACATTTCAGTTTTTTCTGGGTTAAGGCGTAAAAAATTATTTGACATCCATCTTTGAATCTCAGTAAGGCAATCCTCCAGATTTCTAAAACTTAAATGTCCATTTTTTTCCAGTGGCACATACAGTTGAGTGTCATCTGCATAGCAATGGAAACTAATATTATACTTGCGGATAATGTCACCAAGCGGGATCATATAAATACTAAAAAGAAGGGGGCCAAGTACAGAGCCTTGAGGAACACCACAAGGGACATTAGATTGTTTAGAGGTCATATTGCCATAGTTAACACATTGCATCCTGTCTGACAGGTAGGACCTAAACCACGAGAGTACAGTTCCTGAGATACGAATGCGTTCTAGACGAATCAATAATATGTTGTGGTCGACCGTATCAAAAGCAGCGCTGAGATCCAGCAGCAGTAACATTGATGAGGCACCAGAATCTATTGTTAAAAGGAGATCATTGGTTACTTTTGCAAGGGCTGTCTCTGTAGAATGATTTGCTCTAAATGCTGACTGGACAGTTTCAAAAAGGTTATTTTCTGACATGAAGTCATTTAGCTGCTGTGCAACGACCTTTTCAAGTAATTTCGCAAGAAATGGCAGATTTGACACTGGCCTATAATTACCTAGGCTTTCTGGGTCAAGGTTAGGTCGCTTAAGCGTGGGTTTAATGACGGCAGACTTGAAGGCTATAGGAACAATACCCGAGGATAGCGATATATTAATAATATTTAAAACTGATGGTCCTAAGATCTCAAACAGATCCTTCACCAGTGAAGCTGGAAACGGATCAAGCAGGCACGTAGTTTGCTTGGCCCTACTGACCATCTGTGTTAGATTATCAAGGGACAATTCATTGAAACTGGAGAATGTTTCTAAACAACCGCTGACACAGTCCATACCTAGCACCTCCACATCTTTGATATAGGAGGAGGAAACAGAGCGTTCTTTTAAAATTTCATTCCTGATTACACCCGCTTTGAACAGGCCTATGCCACCAAGAACAAAAGTGCCAAGACGGTGGTTGACAAGTTGTTTAATGATTTTGCTCTGCATTGGGGTTTTCTTGAACGCATTCATCATGACATGGGTGGCGAGTTCCAGAACCGACTAATGGACCAGGTGCAGAGGTGTGGTGGTGTGAGAGGCTCTCATACTACCTGCTATCATCCACAAGGCAACAGTGCACCTTTAGCCTATGCGAGCCTGTAAATGATAAAAAGGATCCGCCCCCTTTACCTCCGAATAACTTTAGCCAATAGTGATCGATTCAAATGATGATTGACACATTGGTTAGCCAATGAAACGCTGGTAAATAAATCCCAGCATACACCGCGGACTACTTTGCGTTCGGGGGAAAATCTAGTCGGCGGCTGCTGCATTAGTTGCAAGACTTTGCGACTTAATATTGGTCCATAAATAAGGCGCACTGTTAAAACCTCATATTGTCACGTCATATTGTCAGATATAACAAAATTGTGAATATGCTTGATGGCTGTTGAGATTGTCGTGCTTGTTTTGCTGCTGTTGGTGTCGGTGGATTTGTTCAGACCGAGAACAATCGACTTTGGCCTGGACGGATCTATTGACACTAACAAAGATGTTATATAATGAAATTGTGAATATGCTTGATTGCTAATAAGATTTTTGAAAAGGGTTGTTCAAACCTCACATTGTGTTTGCTGTTAAAAACGTCATATTGGAATATAATATTGTGAATGTGCTTAATTGCTGTTGAGATTGTCATGATTGTTTTCTGTTATTAGTGTCAATAAATTTGTTCAAACCAAAAAAATGAGAGGAGTCCAGGAATTTAAAAAAGAAAAGATAATAATTACGGCTTACAGCACATATTATTATTATTATTATTATTATTATTATTTATATTTAAAGGGCAGTGATGATGGGTTGAAATTACTCTTCTTGGGCTTTTTCAGGGAAGGTGTCCTCTTTCTCCTGGTAGAAATTTTTGACATTTGGTGGTGGACCCATGGGCCCTCATTAAGATTGTTTTGAACACAATGGGTAAAAAATTTAGCGGAGTGAATCTGTTCTCAGGAATGTCCCCCAAATGAAACATTTACTAATTATGGGAAACTTATTTTATCAATCCATAGCCTTGAACATTTCAATTACAGTCAAAAACTTCATACTTCATGTTATCAGACTTTATTGTAATTCAATGCGGATTGGTGGTCTCTGTGGGGAGACCCAGGTAAGTCCAACAGGGGATGCAATCCTTCCACCCATTCTGAAGGCTTATGTTCTTTGAACTTGGGGGAAACGTGAATGTTCAGTTTTGCCTGTTGTAATGGAAAAATAAAAGTCTCCTGCAGTCCTGACAAAAACGAAAAGTGTAGGTAACCCAATAGTCCAGTGGAAACGCAAGGAAGGTGAGTCTTTGCAAATAAAAAGGGGACGATCTTTCTGGCCAACATGAAAAGGAGAAGTACAGTGGAACCTCGGTTTTCGAACGCCTCTCAGTTCGGTCAAATCGGTGTTCGGCCCAAAATTTCGAGAAACTCTTGCTTCGCTTTTCGGTCAAAAAATCGGAGTGCAATGCTGAGCAGCGTACGAGTGTTTAAGCCCCTAATTATGCCTCCGAAGAAAGTCGGTGCACGCAGGACAGGTGAAAAAAAAAAAGTTGTTCGTCCAACTATTGCCTTTAAGAAAGACATACTATAATAGCTAAATATGAAAGAGGTGTACGAATTTCCGATCTTGCTAGTGAATACAGCTTGGCTAAATCTACTATCAGTACGATTGTAAAGAATAAGGGGGCTGTGAAATCGAGTGATACGGCTAAGGAAGTTAGCGCTATAAGCAAGCAACTGCCGCAAGTTTTGGAAGAGGTTGAAAAACTTTTGATAATTTTTCTCTCCCCACCGTCCACCACAAAGGTAAGAAATCCTATTCATAATCCTTTTTTTATTTTTACACGTTCATGTTAGCGTAATCTTTTGTACGGAAGATTACGCTAACGCGAACGAACGATTAGCCTGGGTTAGCTTCATGTTTACGTTCATGTTAAACATTCAGTGTGTTGGAACGGATTAAAACAATTTTACATTACTTTCAATGGGAAAAACGATTTTCCATGATCGACCAAATCGGTTTTCGAACAGGGTTCTGGAGCGGATTATGGTCGAGAACCGAGGTTCCACTGTATAAGAATTGTTGAGATGGGCTTTTTTGCCCTTCAAAAGAAAGAGAGAGTCAAAGAGAGAAAGAGGGAGACAGTGACAGAAACAGAGACAGAAAGAAATAAGAGACAGAAAGAAATAAGAGACAGAAAGTTTAAAAGAAAGAAAGAAAGAAAGAAAGAAAGAAAGAAAGAAAGAAAGAAAGAAAGAAAGAAAGAAAGACAGAAAGAAAGAGGTCACTTTGATTCTCCATAATTTGTAATATTCCTTATTTGTTTTTTCTACCATTACACAATACGCTGACATCTGGTGGTCAGATATTGTTCACTGTCTGTTCAATCTAAACCATGGAAATTCATGCAAACGGGGAATTGACAAAAATAGCTCATAAACACTCATTTAAGTGTGGTCAATTGACACGATTGACGTAATGATTGAAAAGTATTTTTCATCTTTTTTTTCATGACTTTTTGTCAGTAAATTACATAAAATGTTCTCGATAAATAGTAGTCAGCAAATATAGCTTTGGTAGTGGCGTTTAGTTTTGGCAACATCAAGTAGACTTTAAAATGTAGGCCATTGAGGCTTATTTTCTGTTGCACTTCTCTCAGCATTGTCAGGCCAGATTCAATCTGTTGGCGGGCCTAATCTGGCCAGCGGGCTGTTTGACTATCCTGTTTTGGATGGTCATTATTAAGCCAAAGCTAATTTGTAAACTCTTTACCAATACCCTGACCTACCTCCACAGTATGAACCCAATCTTGCTTTGTGTTAGCATCAATTCCTTATTGAAATAACAGCAAAGAGAGCAGGATTTAAAACATATTTAATTGTATTTTTAGTCAGGTGGGGTGAATTTACCATTGGCAACACAAAATGCAATCAAACACAGTTCATTCGTTAATCACTAATGTATTAATATTTTAAGGACAGTTTTTAACATTCAAATAGATTGCTATTTCAGTTTTTGTTAACCTTTTTTTGCAATAAATTGAAACAGAATCAGCACTCAAGTGCAATTTTACCCACATACTTTTTTATATGTGACTGCATGGTCCCAATAATATTACAATAAACTTGTTAGGATCCGAGGGAGGGGTGTTCAAAATAAGGCCGGTAATTAGTGACAAAAACAGAAACACAATAAATAACACAAATTGGGTCACAAAACAAAAAAATGTCAACACAAAACCAAACCTGACATGATCCAAATAAGAAACACACTAAACTACTAACAAAATGTCCAAACAAGACATCGAAAACAAAAACAAAACAAAAAACAAGTGTGGCAGTGGAAATTAAATTACCAACCCTGTGTTCTGTCCAAGCAGTGATTATAAAGGGTAAGGATAATTAGGAACAAATGTGCGGTTCGCGCCTTCCGGTGGCGTTCCAGATCCTATCAAAACTTTTTATTTGACCATACAGGTATATCGTTCCTGCAAGCATCTGGACAATATTTGTAAATGAGATTCAGTGGCAGTGTGTGATTGTGGAAAATGGAGTATGGAATTCAAAATTCAATTGCCTTTTTACTGTATTTTCCAAATTATAAGTCTCTCTGAGGTACAAGTCGCACTAGCCAAAATATCCATAGGTAAGAAGGAAAGAACAGATATAAGTCGCACAGTCGGACTATAATTTACATTTTGGCGGGAAATATATTTGATCAAATCCAACACCAAAAGCATACATGTCATTTTGAAAGGCAATTTAAAATTAAAATAAAATAGAAAACATGGTATACTAACGTTACACGTAGGTGCATATCTTAGACACGCTTGTCAGTAATCGCCTAACTTCCATCCATTATCTGCACCGCTCATCCTCAGCAGGGTCGCGGGAGTGCTGGAGCCAATCCCAGCCATCTTCGGGCAGTGGGCAGGGGACACTCCAAACCGGTTGCCAGTCAGTCGCAGGGCACACAGAGACGGACAACTCACTTGCTAATGATCTGTCCAATTAACCCTTTCATGCCTGTTTTTAAAATGTGGGCGGAAACCACAGTGCAGGCATGGGGGAGAACATGCAAACTTCACACAGGAAGATTCAATCTCATGACCTCAGAACACAGTGCAAGCACGGGGGAGAACATGGAAACTTCACACAGGAAGGTTCGATTTCATGACCTCAGAACTGTGCCGCGGACGCGCTAACCACTCAGCCGCCGTGCTGTGATTGCCTAAAATATTTAGAGTTAATCAGATAACTCTGGCATGAAGAACTTGATTACCAAGCTATCTGCTTCACTCCAAATCATGAAATCCATTAACCTTCATCCTCTGTTTCACTTTTACCGGAAAACAACTCCGCCTACTCGGGAGGTCAACATTACGCTTCTTACTTTTTTCGCTTCTAATGTCACCAGAGTATAGATCGCAGGCCCAACCAAACTAAAAAAAAAAACAAAAACAAAAAACTCTGACTTATATTTTAGAAAATACAATAATTAAGAAATTTAAAACTACTTCCTTTTTTTTTTAGAAACACTTTTGATAACACAATTGATGATGCAATCTGGGTAAGGACTTTGCGGGGGTAAATAGTTTAAAAACTGATGCCTTTGCTGATATCTAATATATAATACAGTATTATACAAATTCTGATCTAAAAGCTAGATGAATAAATACTACAACTCTTCCCTCAGAGTCAGTAGTCAAAATATGACGAATAAGTTAATGGGAGAAAGAAATGTCCTTTTGAGTTCATTTAAAGCATCCGGCGCATCCGTCCAATCGGCGATTTTGTCGGTCGAGTCGCGGCGTGACGGTATGGGGTTCCGCGGCTCTCCTCAGGAAGGCGTGCTCGGTTGCCATAATTTGCTTCACCAGAAAGTTGGCCGCCTCATCAATGTTTAGGTTGTCCTGTGGCAAGTACGAGAAAAAAATTGTCATTTCCTTTCTCTTTATAATATGTGGCAAAATTTGGGTGGTCAGTACTTTATTTGAACGAATAATCGATTCAATCATGTCTCGCCTTTTTGGAGCATGACATTTGTTTTTAGATCATTTTATCAGGAAAATGAATGAGAATGTCATGATTACCGATGTAAACCACCTGTGCCCGCTTTGGCGCCAACCGCTCTGGGCTCTGATTGGCTCCCTGTCCCTATTTAAACCCAGTCCTGTCACTCTCCTGTGGTCAGTCCGTCTGCAAACCTCTGTTTATACATGGCAAGTCTTTTTCGGCCCTGTCCCGTTTTTGCTCCCGTTTGTCTCCGGCTACTACCTGTTTTGATCCCGACCACATCTGCTCTCCCATCCCGGCTTACGACCCCAGGATTTAAGGAATTTTGTTAAGAATGATCTACAGAGGGAAACTTAATTCAAACACAAAACATGGATAAGAAAAGGATAAGAAACAGAGGAAGACAGGATCTTGGCTGGTACCATTTGAAAGAAAACCAAGAATAGGGATTAAATAAGGAAGACTTTTTCTGCATCATGATGTGTATTCCATCTTACTGGCATCCTGTAATGCTTAAAGGAATACTGTATTGTGTAGTATCCTGTGCCTTCTAGTGGTACCCAAAAACCTTCATTCAGTAAAAAAAAAAAAAAAAATCAATGTGAATAATAGGAAAATATACATGAACTATATAATACCAATGTTCATTTTTACAAAAAGTATAGTTCAAGAAATTTGCATTTTTTTTACATAGTGGAATCCATACCTAAGGTCGCCGCAATTTTTTTTACGTCTTGCTGCTTGCTGGGGCACTGGTTTTCGTCTGCAATAATTAGACAACATTACTATCTATTGGTCAAATATTAAACACTGGGGGATTTACAATAATTGATATAATTGTTTGTTTCTGTTCAATACAATGAGGGAAACAATAAGTCTATTGTGTTTTTAATATGTGACAACTGAAAAGGAGATTTCACAGCATGCCAGTTTGTTATTTTCACTGTTACTGCATGCTGGGTGAGTCGATTAGATTCTAGGCAGCGCTCCTTTTTCGCTCTTCTAGTCTCCCTTGCGGCATAGCGACGGAGTCTATGGTGGTTCTGGTGAATTACGGTGAGAGTATGTTATACAGTAGTTATGTAGAAAGACTATTTTAGCACCATGACTTTCTTATCATCCACAGACATTACTCATGTTACCTGCATTGAATGTAAAAATGATCAGCCTAGCTTAATTGTTGCGTGTGTGTAAGCAAATGTGTGCGGTCATCCTCGCAGCACCGGCATGTGCAATCGCATTTTTTGCTGTAAAAAAAGCAGCATGTTCATGTTCAATTCACGAGTCTCAAACTCAATTTACCACTAGAGCTAGGGTCTTGGTGAGGTTGGGCCAAGTCGGGTTTCCTACAAAAAAGTTTTGATAAAAACATTCCACAATCTTTGAACATCTTAATTTTAATCCATTTATCCCCCCGGCTTTTTCTTCTTTTTTTCTTGTTAGGTTATTTTCTTCTTTTTATCTCTTTTCCTTTTATATTTTATTCTTTGTTTGTCTTTTTTTTTAATTTCAGACTGCTCTCACCACCTCCTCCAGTTTTCAAAATATGCCTCTCCCCCACCCCTCAGGTAACGCCCAATGGGGTTGAATAATCCTAAATCACTTTAAGTAAAATTAAAAATATCTTTTTAACCAGCAAGACACTCTGGGTGCTCAGCACCCCAAAAGCTCTAAAGCTTAAATCCCCCGTTTAATGTACATCATCTCCAAGTTTGAAAATAGTCAAAAGGCAACCTTGGCGGAGGTCTGAAAGCATCCAGCAAATCCGTGCTCCTTGCAGAACTGCTCCATCTTGACTCCGTTAGTGGGGAGTTCGTGGCCCTGCTCGCATTTGTTGGCCAGCAGCACGGTGGAAACGCCGCGGCCGTCGGATAGCATCAGTTTGGAGTCCAAGTCGGCCTTCCACTTGAGAACCGCCTCGAAGGTGCTTGGTCGAGTCACGTCGAACACGATGAAGGCCCCTGTCGCCTCGCGGTAGTACACTCGCGTCATGTTCCCGAAGCGCTCCTGGCCTGCCGAACAATCCGCAATAACAAATATGTAAAAAATATATCAAAAGACCTTTTGTCACGGCCAAATTCTAGCACTTTTCGAGCACTTTCAAGGCCATTTTTAAAATTTTTCCAGTGCCTTCAAAGGAAGAAATCTACCGCTGATCAAAAGAACATCTATTTTCTTTAAATTGGATGACTAAAATAAAGTTGCAATCTTGCCTCTAACACAAAACACATAACATAACACGTCTGTGCTATTTTGAGAGCTGTTCCTATCTATGATCTACAATCTTTTGCGCCAATGGGCTGCTACAATGTGACATGAATTCTGCCATTGCTTCAACAATGTGCATGCAGCTTGGTTACGGCAAACTTGTTTACATCTGTTGAGTGTGTAAAAAGCTAAAATTGTTTTCTATTTTAATTTTTTTTGTACATCTTTGAATATTTTTTTAATGTTTCAGGTGTTTTGCAGGCATCCCCTGCAAGACATATGAAATTACTGATTGCAAAATAGTTTGGTGCGTAATACGTCATTATAGTTGATAATATATCATTAAAAAAAAAAATCTGAGGAGCTGTTTGGGAGCCAAAAGAGCTGACTAGAAAAAAAAACAAGAATTCCCATGACTTGTCTGATAAACGTCTCCTCCAGGAGGCAATCGTAGCGGGCAATAACGCATAACATGACAACTCGATAATGAAGACTGGAGCCACCATCGGGTATCATTTTACACACTTTTTAAAACTTTGCTTCATTTAAAAGCGTGCTCTACTAAGTAGGACTGCCAGGAAACACCGCAATGGAAATCATTTTAAACATTTTCAAGCACTTCACCGAAATTCAGGCATTTTCCTAACCTTGAAAACACATTTAAATTGAAGCATTTGCGAGGGTTTTAAGCACCCTTACAAACCCTCAATATTACAACTTTTAACATGGGAAACCTGACATGAACACGAAAACATTGTTTTATTTTAGCTGAGTGTTTATTTCATCCCCCCCCCCAAAAAAAAATTGTTAAAACAAAACAAGACTTAAAAGAACATTGGGTCTTATTTAGCGCCTCGTAGTGGTAAAAAAAAAAATCAATCCTCATTCATTCAAATAAAAAACATTTATTTTCAGAATAATCAAAAACACAAGAACTATCATATAAACATGCATTTCTTTTAAATACCTGTAGGTAAATGGGGTTTGTATCCATTTAAAATAAAATGAGGCTCACCTAAGAGGGGGCTGACATGATTGTCTTGCATCTTTCTGTTGTGGATACCCCTCAAAAAACCCAAACCTTGTGAAAGGCTGGATGAAAAAAATAGAAAATAAAATGGTGCAGGTTGGTCACTTTGAATCTATATTGTTGGTATTCTTCCTTGTGCTTAGTAGAACTCGTTTTCAGTAAAACTACATCAGGGGCGTCAAATTAGTTTTCACAAAAGGGGCATGTGGTAAAAAATACCATTCTCCTGGGGGCCTGACCAGTAAATTAATGGCTTAAAAAGTGTGCTTTAGCTGAAGGGCTAGGGATCTTTTTGAAGCTAAAAAAAAAAGTTGGTTGATAGTTAGCTAAAAAGAAAAACAGGCAAAAATCTAAAAGGGAGCTAGATACTAGCTAAAAGAGTAAAAAGACTAAGAATAAGAAAATTAGGCCTAAATTTAGCTTGAGAACTTGCAAAAAAGGTCAAAGGTTAGCTAGATAGCATGCAAAACATGTAAAAAACTAGCCAAAAAGCTTCATAAATATATTTGTCCGTCTTGCTGCTACAGGTACCTGAAAAAAAAAAAAAACCTGGCAAAAGGCTTGTCCCCCCCAAAAAAATTGTATTCTACTTGTTATTTCTAGTACTCCATTTTTTTTTTTGCATAATAGAATACAGTGACATCTAGTGATGAAATAATACGCTACCTTTAACTTTTATAGTAAGGTGGGTGCTTCCAACAATGATCCTGAGGGCCGCAATTGGCCCCCGGGCTGCGAGTTTGTTTTAAACGATCATTATTTTAGATGCCAAGAACAATAATACAAACTAAAATTAAAATATGATTAGAGTATTGCTTCTTCAAATGATAAATGCTATACACAATATGAGGCTATGTCAAATTAATTTGGGTGGGAAACCATGCTCACTACTTACTGGCCGAATCGGTAACCACCGAATTCGATTGTGAATTAAATGAATATAATATAAAGCAAATACTCTACACCAGTCACTGAAATGCATCATGCCACATATCCTTGCATCAAAACTTAAACAAGGTTTGTTCAAAGTTCGACCCAGGGGCCAGTTAAGCCCCGTGAATTTTTTAGTGGCCCACGGCCTCTCTCATGAATGAAAAATATGTGGGCCGCTAGTAATGTTGACCGCAATAAAACAAAAATATTTAAAAAAAAAAAAATAATCACAATTTTACCAGATGATGGCAGTGACCCTTTGGCCACCTTGCCCTTGGCTTTCTGTGAGAATTTTAGCCCGCCCTATTTCTAACATGGCGGCTCTAAATAAAAAAGGAAAGGTGAGTCTGAGGGACATAGCTTCCAAGTGGACAAAAAAAATCTCACTACAAAAGCTAACTGTAAACGAACGTTGTGAAAAAGTAAAGCAACTGGAAGCTGTTTTAAAGGCACAGCAGTGCTTTTTCTTGAGACCCCTTGAGTTAAATGAGTATTCTACAAAGGCAAGCTACGAGGTCGCAATGCTTCAAAGCTTTCAGGGAGGGTGAATTTTTAGAAGACAGTTCAAAAAATGCATTTTTTTCATCGTCTTTAGCCTGTGACAACCTATAAGGACCTTTATTGAAAAAAAACAAAAACAAAAAAACAACGTTACTATTTCAGCTTCAAAAGTCATCACCCAATTGTGAAAGATTCAAATGCTGATTGACAAATTGTTTGGCAAAATTATATTCCCAATGTAATTTTACGCAATTTTACTGTATTCAAATCCGAGCCAAAAATAAATGCAACCCAAGATCGATTTTTATGTGCAATTATCACAGGCAAGTGTGCACAATCATGGATCGATTTCTAGAAAGAAAAGCCAAACATTTACGACTCTTTCACAATATCTTAGAATTGGCAAGTTGCAAAGGCTTAGGGCTTCAAATGGCCACTTTTAGGAAAGGTTTGACATATATTTAGAAAAAATTGTAAAATACAATATTTACTTTCTCAGATTGTGATCAGATTTGACATTTAACAGTCTTAACTGTTTTCCAGATGCCCATGCTACACTTATCTGCCGGCATTTGATTGGAAACAAAATTACAATTCAGGCGAGAATAAACCGTTTCAGCGTGTTCCATCTTAAATTAATCAATGTTAGAAGCACTTGCAGAAATTATTTCAGTTTTATTAACCTTCAAAATAAACCAAAGACGTATATATTCTCCAAACGGGTACGTCTTGGATTGGGATTCCAGGTGAATTGTACAGGAATATTAAGGGGTTACATTTTAGGATGTTTTTTTTTTTTTACAGGATTGTAATTTTTCTTTGGTATCACTGACATTTTTTCTTCAAAGATCTGACATTTGTTTATAAAAAACTGCATATTTTGTATTGGAACCTGATTTCTGTAAAAAGGAAACAAACCTGATAATGAAACACAATAAGCAATAGAATATTTCTTTTACAAAGACACTCTATTTAATTTTTTTAGCTGGACTTGTGACTTATGTGTGTATGAGCTTTTTCTTGGAACTTTGCATGGTCTGACCGATGTTTCCTTTTTTTTCATTCTTGTTTTTCCCCTACTTGTTCAACTTTAACGCCACAGGCACTTATCACACAAAAAACACTACACCTTTATTTGCATTAAATTGTTAACTTTTTCCTGGAAAATGTTCATTCTCCGAAAATAAATTCAGCTGTTGTGTTTTAAAGGGAAATTGTCCATTACTTAGTGGTAAAAAAATCAACACCAACTTCATTCCAAAAAATATCATATTATTTCATCTCATTTGCTGTACCGCTTATCCTTATTAGGGTCGTGGGGGTGCTGGAGCCCATCCCAGCTGTCTCCGGGCAGTGGGCAGGGGACACCCTGAACTGGTTGCCAGCCAATCGCAGGGCACACGTGGACAGACAACTCACTCGCTCAGTCACACCTAGGGACAATTTGGACCGGCCAATTCACCTGAAATGCATGTCTTTGGAATGTGGGAGGAAACCGGAGTGCCCGGAGGAAACCCACGCAAGCACGGGGAAAACATACAAACTCCGCACAGTAAGGCCGGTAGCTGGATTTGAACCCACGCAGGAGGTTCCCACGACCTCAGAACTGTGCCACACACGCGCTAACCACTGCGCCGCCGTGCTGCCAATATCATGTTATGATATTATTCATATTTTCTTGCCAAAAAGAAGTATAGATATTCCACTGGCAGACATAATTTGCCCATTTTAAGTATTATTGCAGATTATTTTCTTCTTTTTATATACAAGGTACTTGCTCATGATGTACTACCATCTATCCATTATCTGCACCCTCATGCATCAGTATGGTCGCGGGGGTGCTGGAGCCCATTCCAGCTGTCTTCGGGCTGTGGGCAGGGGACACCCTGAACTGGTTGCCAGCCAGTCGCAGGGCACTTAGGGACAGACAATTTGCTTGCTCATTCACACCTAGGGACAATTTGTGGGAATGTGGGAGGAAAAATATTTGTTACTGCGCCAAAAAAATAAGAAATTAAAAAAAAAGTAATAATCTTGCATATTGTTTAGAAGATATTGATTCATTTCTTATCTTACAAAATATATAGATACATACAAGAATAAAGACAACTTGGTTAACATAGTTTATTTTTACTGGTAGATAATTTTGCTCATATAAAAAAATATTTGTGTTATTTTTCCAGAGAAACAAGAAAAAATGTAGTAAAACTTTAAAATCAGGTGACAAATTTAGTAGACTTAGTATATTATTCACCATCTTCTAGCGGTAAAAAAACCCCATTTGAATAGCAAAAATACAAAATATATAAAAGCATGAAAAGAATGAGGGAAAATGGTTTATTTCCAGCGCCATATATTTTTTGCTTTAAGCATTATTTGTGTTACTTTTCTACAAAAACAAGATGTAAGTAAAATGTAGTAATACTTAATAATGAAATTAAAAATGTTGCAAAATCCTGAATTAAAGTTGCATTGCGTATTATTCAGAACCTCCAAGTGATTGGAATAAAAACAAAAAGACATGAATTATCACATACATATGCATTCTTTTTTTAAATACTCGTAGGTCAAGAAAATTGTATTTATTTTATTTCATTTCAGGATTCTCGCCAAAAAGAAGGTCACCTTGAGTCATTGTAGTTTGTATTCTTCTTTGAGTTTTTATAGCACTTGTTTTGGTTTTACTACACAAGGGGTCTCCAAAGTGATAGCCGTGGGTACCAGATAGCCCCTTAAGAGAACCTGAGTAGCCCCATAATAGCACTTGAGTAGCCCGCGGACTGGTTCTAAAAACATATTTGTGGGTCATGGGGATTTTCTTGGAAATTTGATTTCTACCTGATCTTTGGTGGCGGACTGAGCCTATTTAACCTCCAATAAAAACAACCTGGTAATTGTACATAGTAATCACATACAGTGGAACCTTGTTTTCGAACGCCTCTCAGTTCGAACAAATCGGAGTCCGACCCAAAATTTTGAGAAATTCTTGCTTCGCTGTTCGGTCAAAAAATCGGAGTTCGAAGGCCGGTGATGCGTGAGTGCGTACGCTAGGGTGCGATGCTGAGCTGCGTACGGGTGTAGATCGCTCTTTTCGTGACCAACTGTTATTGCGTGCGGACGTGCTTCGTTTTGCTTTCGCTTTTAATATTGGTGTACGAAGTGTTTTAGCCCCTAATTATGCCTCCGAAGAAAGTCAGTGCAAGCAGCAAAGTTGCTACAGGTGAAAAAAGAAAAGTAGTGCGTACAACTATTGCATTCAAGAAAGAAATAATAGCACCACCGTCCATCTGCACCTTCTGCTGACCACCACACAGGTAAGAAATCCTATTCATAATTATTTTCTTGATCCTTTTTTTAAATTTTTACACATTCATGTTAGCGTAATCTTTCGTACGGAAGATTACGATAACGCGAACGTACGATTAGCCTGAGTTAGCTTTGTTTACGTTGAACATTCGAGGTAAACATTCAGGGTGTTGGAACGGAGCCCAACTTTCAGGGTGTTGGAACAGAGCCCCTTTTCCAATTGACCGCTCACCACTTGTTGTGGAGACCCGGGTGCTAAATGACTTGTAAACGACCTGATTTTTTTATTTTTACACGTTCATGTTAGCGTAATCTTTCGTACGGAAGATTACGATAACGCGGACGTACGATTAGCCTGGGTTAGCTTTCTGTTTTCGTTAAACATTCTAGGTAAACATTCAGGGTGTTGGAACGGATTAAAATGATTTACATTATTTTTAATGGGAAAAATGATTTCGGTGATCGAACAAATCGGTTTTCGAACAGGGTTCTGGAACGGATTATGGTCGAGAACCAAGGTTCTACTGTAGTTATAAAAAAAAAACACTTTTATGCAACGGCGTTATTTTTTTCAGTAGTGGGGTAATCGAACTAATAATTTTTACGCCCTTAGAACACCGTTACCATTACTGACAGTCAAAAGCAATGCGTTACATAGGTTTTTGTGCATGTTTACGTGCATTTTCATGTTTACGTATTCGTGTTTGCATTTTTGTGCGTGAGTTATCATGCGCATGTTTTCCTGCGCACGTTTTGGTGCGGATGTTTTCGTGCATACAATTTCACGTGTGTAGTTACTTACATTTTTGTGTATTTGTGTGTTTACGTATATTTCCGTGTGTGTATAAATACGTTTTGTGTGTTTATTTACGTGTTCGTGCGTGTTCATGTACATTTTGTGTGTTTATTTACGTGTTTGTGTGTGTTCATGTACATTTTGTGTGTTTATTTACGTGTTCGTGCGTGTTCATGTACATTGTGTGTGTTTGTGTGCGTTCTTGGGCAAGATTATGCACGTTTTGTGTGAGTAACTGTATGTTTTTGTTTGTGTTTATGTACGTTTTTGTTTGTTTTAACAAACATTTTTGTGCATGTTTATGTACATGGTTATCATAATTTTATGATATTGTTTAATGTTTGTTTTTGTTACACTTCAAGTGTAGGATCAATCCGTTTCTATATCGCAATTACCTATCTCTTCTTCTCTACAGTATTTGACTGACCCGAATACTGCTCAGAAAATTTTAAGTTCTTTGACATAAGGAAGTAGTTACTTTCCCTGGTAAATAGTTACTTTTGCCATAGAGTAATTCTGTTACTAACTCGGTTACTTTTTGAAATAAGAATTGAATAACCATACCTAAATACTATTTTAAAGTATTGGGGCCAATACTGGTAGGAAAATAGTAACAACATGTTATTTCAGAAATGCATATCAATCTGGTAGCCATTCGCTTATCAGTAACAAAAAAGTTTCTCATAGCTTTGATAAAGTTGGCGACCCCTGCACTTGATAATCAAGAAATGTATATGATTTCTTCCTATTTTCCTTATGTTTCTATTTTTTACCGTGAAAGAAACAATATACTACTTGTCAGGTCCCCCAAAATCTCCTAAACTTTAATGACACACATGAAGGCACACACTGTTTTCTGCACAGTAATGGAGGTTGTCGTGCAGATGTTGTTGCAACACATTCCTGCACTCCACACAGGCCAAGCTTGTTGACACGAACAATGACTATTTGCACAAGAGCTGCCTCTGTTTATTTGTGTGTGTGCAAAAGAGCTGGTTTATCACAGTTATGCCTCTTACATTTCTTATCTGCCAAACAAATGAGCAGGCGGCTGAATCATTGGTTAACATGTGACAGGATATTCACGCTTTTACACATCAGTGTTTCCCATATCATAGGGAGATTCCGGCGGGGCATCGGGGTTAATTGGTCCCTCCAAAGTCTCAAAAACTGTTATGATATTTTCTAGATATACTGTATTTGATGGTGTAAAATCAGGACTCATGTATAACCCACGCCTCGAATTTGTGATTAGAAAACGCTATATAATCCTGTCTCACTTTTTCCAAGATAAAACTTTGCTGTTGGATGCAACAGGAATCAAACCAGGTTCACAGTGCTGCAAACACCCAATTCTAACTACTAAATTACAAGATGTGTAAAAAACGACAGAGGAACAAGCAGTCAATTTTGTCTCATTATCACTCTATTTTTAGTCTGTACAAAAAATAAATGTTGCCTTTGTTGTGCATTTTACATGTTACAATGACAATAGATTTGTCACTTGCAATGCTTAAAATGTAACAGAAGGGCACGTATTGCTGACAACTGCAAAATCAAAGAAAAAAACACTTAAATAAGACAAAAGCATTTCTTTGCAGTGCAGTATTTCTCAAATTTTCAATGATTTAATCAAGCAATGTTAGATGCCAATGCTAGTGTGACCATGACTAGAAATGTCTTAAGAAAATTTGTAAGCTTTTAAAGCAAATGAATATAAGCTCCAAATATCGGTTATCGGGCTCTTCTTAATACTAATACCTGGGATCGGTCCTGAAAAACCCATATCGGTTGATCCTTCGTTAAGACTAGCCGCATTGGATTAAAATATTTGGCTAAGAGGCCAAACCTGGAGACATACCCTATATATATATATATATATATATATATATATAGGGTATGTCTCCATATATATATATACTGTATATATAATTGTTCGCTATCTTGCTCTTCCGAGGTCCCAAAAGCATCAAAAAGGCTGTGCACAAAAGTAGAATCACGCATTTTTGTCACTTGAAATCTTTGTATTCTTCCTTGTACCTTGTAGCACTTGTTTTTGGTTGCACTACACAATAAAGAGACATTTAGTGGTCAAATAACACACTCTACACCTTTAAAGGTGAAGACCAATAATTTTCGCCGATAAAGCATATTATTAATACACATACACCGTTTTTGGCTGTAGATCGCTTAGGAATCCTTTATATGAAAGCTCATTCAACAATATATTTTTACTGTTGAGAAACTTACTGGTTAAAACCCACAGAACAAACTGTAAACACCCACACTCATACACGCTGCTTTTTGATAAAATGATGTTTATTTTTTTTCTTTGAGTACAATTCATCCATCCATCCATTTTCTGAGCCGCTTATGCTCAGTAGGGTTGCAGGGGGTGCTGGAACCCGTCCCAGCTATCTTCAGGCAGTGGGCAGGGGACACTCTGAACAGGTCGCTAGCCAGTCGCAGGGAACATAGAGACAGTAAATACTCCCGCTTGCGCATGCACACCTAAGGCCAATGTGGACGGGCCAATTAACCTGACATGCATGTTTTTTGAATGTGGGATGAAATCGGATGTCCGGATGAAATCCACGCAGGCACGAGAAGAACATGCAAACGCCACCCAGGGAAACTGCTGTGGCAGGAGTTGAACCGTGGACTTCTGCAACATAGGCTGCATGCTAAGCACCCAGCCGTGCCGCTTTGAGGAACAATTTGATTCAATTCAACAAAAAGATAGTTTGATCATTGCTACACATAGAAAAAAATAACACTTTGATAAAATCATAACAACTTGATAACTGAACAATCTTTTTTTTATGTGTTCAATGTTTTCCTGAAATAAAAACAAAACAAAAAGACTGTAAACCTTGCAAAGCCAAAGCAATACCAATATTGCTTTTGGTCCAGTGTATATAGAGCACAGTGGTGGGGGTTATTGGGAGACAGTGATATTACTTATTGCTTAATTCAAAAACAGTCCAAATGCCAATCTAAAAACCCAAATAGATGAAAGAGGAAGAGTATATACAACCATATGAATTTCACATACTTGAACGCGCAGCAAAAGAGCCAGAGGATTGCTTCGGCAAGAGGAATATTTTGGAAGTTGCATATAGCACCATTAAGTCCGAAATATTGTTACTTTGTTTGTTAAAGAGTTAATTAAAAGGACTGTTCTGGTAACTTTTATCGGGAAAACATATTTTTATCGAAAAAGACTATGGTTATATACTCATATCTTATTTCAAACCATCGTTAAAACTATGACCGTTTTTTGTGTGAATTTCAAGATGGTGTGTTTTAATGGTGCAGCATTTTTGTAAGCGCAGGTCACGAGTCTCACGCATGAGTGAATGTCACGCTGCATGCAAGATGGACAAAGAGCGCATTGCTAACCTGGCTAATGCGTGCTGTATCAATTGTCCCACAATGGGCGCACGAACACAATTTCTCTCATTTTTTAAACAATTACATCAAGAAATCTCACATGAGCAGCGGGCGTTGACATTTTTTGTCAATTTCAACTTGGGAAAAATGAATAAAAAGATATTTTGTATAAATAATGGTCAAAAAATAAGGTTATTGCTTAAAATAGTGCTTTGAGATATGCTAACCTTGTGATAAGCTTAACACAAAACCTACGGAGAGAAGACGTCAATGGATTTTAAACTTGCAAGGTGAACAGGGAGAGAAGCTTTCACAAAAGAAAGTCCAACCTGTTCTTAAGGCCCTCTCCTGAGCCCTTTCTTTTCATTTCATACAGTATCATAGGTTACAAAATTAGAATGAAAACAATGAACAACAGTGTGCAATATTGGTCAAAATAAAGTTCTGGCATTGTATAAAATCTCCTTTACATGTCTCAAATATGAAAAACAGTAAACCTAGTATCCTCACTACAGTATAATCTCATAGTCAAAATATTATTATGAAAAATACACTTTGATAAACCTCGTCCCATTTTTATAAAACAATTCTGCTTTTTAGTTGGTAACATATGCCAAAGAATAATTCAGAAAAAATAAAATAAAACATTTTCAAATTTAATTTTCAAATGTATTTTAGTCTGTTTCTTCGTCATGGGATGATTCAGTTGGAACTTTGTTTACCAGGTGTCAAACAGGCAGCTTGCCAAACAACACAGAAAGAAGCGCAAGAGAAAAATGAGCTGCAGTTTTAAATATGTCCAATGAATGTCACCCAAGCCAGGCACCACTCGCAAAGCAACTGTAGTAGTATTTATTACTCTTACGCTCTCTCTCTCTCTCTCTCTCTCTCTCTCTCTCTCTCTCTCTCTCTCTCTCTCTCTCTCTCTCTCTCTCTCTCTCTCTCTCTCTCTCTCTCTCTCTATTTCCTTTTTTTACTATCTTTTTTTTCTTTCTTTGTTTTTTCCCGATTTTGTAGGAAATTTTAAGTTGCTTCTCTGCTATATAGCCCTTACTCCTTTTTTTTTTTTAAATTACAGTGATACAAGTAGCCCTCATATGTTGTTGCTCACAGGATGTTGCATTGAAGTTCCTAAAACCCCCCCAGAGAAGCAGTGACAGGTTTGGGGGGAAAACTGGGAATTGTCAACTCACCGGCAATGTCCCATAGCTGAAGGCGCACAGTCTCTTCGCCATCCCAGTGCAGCACCTTGAGTGCAAAGTCAACGCCGATGGTGGCGCGGTAGTTGTGAGAGTAGGTCCGGTGCACGTAGCGACGAATGATGGAGGTCTTGCCCACCCCCAGGTCACCGATGACCAGCACCTTGTAAAGGTGCTCCTTTCCGGTGCTTGCCATCACTAACTTGCTCTTGCGCTTTCCAGCTCTCTTGTGCGCACACCCACGAGAAGACGCGCTCCCTCGGGCTGAAGGAAAAACTTTGGCCTCTTGTTGCCATGCTAATTAAGATTTTTACTGCAGGGAGGGGGAGCAAGGCATTATTAAAGTCAACAAGCAGTGTTTGGACTCAAGCGTTGCAGTGGATCCCGTTCCTGGAACACACTAATGGGTAACAGGTCATTCATTATTCGGTGCCATTTGAGTCCCAGTAACATTAAATTATATCTTTTGTGTAAAAGTGGGCTCATACCTTTAAAAAAACTATATTTTCTTGTATGCTTAACTGCCTTCTACCACAGGACACAGTGGTATATATGTATGTAGGATTCATCTCATCTCATCAGCCGTACCGCTTATCCTCATTAGGGTCGCGGGGGTGCTGGAGCCCATCCCAGCAATCATCGGGCAGTGGGCAGGGGACACCCTGAACTGGTTGCCAGCCAATCGCAGGGCACACGGGGACAGACAACTCACTTGCTCATTCCCACCTAGGGACAATTTAGACTGGCCAATTCGCCTGAAATGCATGTTTTTTGGAATGTGGGAGGAAACCGGAGTGCCCAGAGGAAACCTACGCAAGCATGGGGAGAACATACAAACTCTGCACAGGAAGTCTGGAGCTGGATTTGAACCCACGCAGGAGGCTCCCAAGACATGAACTGTGCTGCACATGCGCTAACCACTGCCCCATAGTGCTGCCCGTATTTATCGATTGATTAAGTTTAAATAAAACACTCTGATTGTAGTACGATTACACTAAAATGCTACATCCCCAGTCATGTTTGATTTACTTTTATTACAAATATAAGTGAGAAATATCTAATAAATTCATGTATTGTCATTAGCATCATTCTGTATTTCCTTCATAATAATATTTCTCATCTCAAGTCAGGTAGAGTGCATTTTTCATGTTTAAAATCTGCTAAAATATGTTGTGTCACAGTGTGAATTATTACACCCATTGTTCTGACAAGAGTTATATAGAGAATCTGATGGCTTGCATTTTAGTCGCACGACACTCTGATGTAACAATATTTGAGATAGGAAAGCATTGAAGGATAAAAAGAGTAAGCGCCACACTTTAAACAACCTTTTTTCAATGTTTTATTATGGTCTACTAAGCATTACGTCTTCAGATATTTGTTTTTATTTGTAATTTTAATAAAATGGTTAAAAAACATGTTTACAAAATTTCACAGTAATCATTGTGTACTAGCTTTTTTTTCATCACATTAGTATTGGCCCCCACGTTACTGCCATGCACTGTAACAGAGGACACAATTGGCCAATGTCATGGA
The DNA here is from genome assembly GCF_059441175.1 of Urocampus carinirostris. NCBI lineage: Eukaryota > Metazoa > Chordata > Actinopteri > Syngnathiformes > Syngnathidae > Urocampus > Urocampus carinirostris. The sequence continues at coordinate 30,928,572 of NC_142365.1, forward strand.
TGAAGTAAAAAAGTATATATCCTGAGCTGGACCAATACATTTTCCTTATAGTTTGAAGGTAAATGTAAATGTGAATGCTCTTGTTAAATATTATCATTTTTTTCAGTGAGGGTTACTATGCTGAAATGGCGCTGAATAGTAAGAATGACCCAATGAGTGATGTAACGCGTCATTAATAACATTTTATGACTCAACTGTCGTTAGAATGTGGTTTGTTACTCTGCTTCTTATTAGAAGCAGATCATGAATTAGAAAGCCATCTGATTACTGACTTAATCATCAAAACAAAAACAACGTTTTTCCTTAATACTTTAGAATTTGGTATCACTACTATCACACTCTTTTCTAAAGAGCTGGAGAAAGCTTTATACAAGAGATGTCAAACTTAGTCCAGATTTCCAACTATGTATGCCAAAGTCTAGAATTAAGAGCCTGCAGGTGAAACAAAATGCTGCAGCTATGCTTTTAATGAAGAAAGTTTGATCACATTACTCCGATTTCGGATGATGTTTTTTTTAAGGTTATGTTGGTTTTATAAAAAAATGATGCATGGACATGCCCCCCAATACCTTTCAGATTTAATATTCTCCACATTTCAGCTCGGAGCCTTGGCCCAGAAAATGCTAGTCTACTAGTGATCCCAAGAGCCAAGAAGAAATCAGCAGGATTTTAGAGCTTTCTCCACTCAGGCACTGGTGCTGTGGAATGCTCTGCCCCCTGAGAATCAATCTAAAACCTCATTGGAACTGTTTAAAGCTTTTCTAAACACAGCACATTTATTCTCGAACAATGGGGAAAAAGTTTTTCATGTTTGCCATTGACTGAGGTAACTAGTTTATTATAACGATTGAATGAATGCAGCTTTACACCTGGACCAACAACCACACTATATATACTCCACACCAGACATGGGGACTTGAGACTTAGTGACTTGGACTCGAGTCGACTCGAGTCGCTGTTTTTATGACTTGTGACTTGACTTGGACTTGGCAATCTAAGACTCGGGACTTGACTTGTGACTTGACTTGCCCAAGAAAAAAATACTTGGGACTTACTTGGGACTTGAAGGTGAAGACTTGAGACTTACTTGAGACTTGCACATGTGTGACTTGGTCCCATGTCTGCTCCACACTGCCCTCTTCTGGCACCAGTCCATTCCTTAATGTTGTTGGCCCAGTTCTTTTCAGGTCTTCCTCTCTTCCTGCCCCCTTGGACTGTGCCCTGGAGAATTATCTTGGCCAGTCCTGATGATCTTGTGTACGTGACCATACCACTCAAGTTTACGTCTGCATACGGTTGACAACAGTTCTTTGTAGGGTCCAAAGTGCCCTCTGATGTTTGGCACACGAGCAAAGTAGCTAATGCCTAGTAGTTTCCTGTAGCATCACATCTCCAGGGCCTGGATTTTCTTTTCAAGTTTTACTGTGAGAGTCTATTCCTCAGAAGCACTAGACTCGCATGTGGGACTGGTTACACTGCTGTTGGAACAGTTAGTTGTCAGTGAGAAAAGTTTGTTAGTTACTTCGGCCGCTTTACATGCATTTTACATCACCCTCGTTAACTTACTTTGTTAGCATATGACAAATGCAAGCAAAGGTGGCGTTTCGTAACTATAGTAACTAAAGTAAAACTTATAGATAGACAGGATGTGCAGTTTGAGATCCAGGTGTATCTGGTTTGTGAGGCTCATGATCTAGTTTCTATATGTTCCTCGCTAGGGACTCGGAACGGGTGGAAATGGCACCACTCGTTTCGTGAATTTGATGTGCAAGGTCACTTATTTGTATATCCTCTAGATACCCTTATCTCTCACAAATCTCAATATATTTCTATGCGTAGTTGGTACAGGGCTTCTGTCTTTCTCATAGATTGTCAACATTTTACATCAACCCTTAAAAGGTTATCAACATCTTTGGACACTTCGATGTCATGAATATGACTCTGTATATAACAATTGAGACCCTTCTCTACTGATTTAAAATTGTAGTTTTGCCTCATCATACATAACCCTTAAAACATGTCACGAGGAAATAAAATTTAAAATATGTCCAGGGAACAGCACAATCAAACTGACTTAACAACTTAACTTTATTCACACAATAACTTAATATTCAGTGCAAAATATTACACTTAAGACAAATTTAGTTTAAATGATTCAAAGCAAATTATTTTTGAGTAGAACTCATCTCATACAATGTCTTTTGGCACAGAGCTTCATGCCGCCATGGCAACAATGCAGTCAAATATTGCACTGACATGAGTGTGTAAACATGCAGCAGCACACAAAATAAACTTTTGACTACTGAAGAAATAGAAATAAAGTTTAGTTAGGAATAATAATTAAATTGAGGCTAGCCCATCATGCATTTGGGCTCACCATAAATGATTAAATGGTAAATGGATAGATTTCTATTGCCCTCTAACCAGTCACTGAAGACCTCCCAAAGCCCTTTACAATGTGCTTCACACTTACCCATTAACAAACACTCTCGCACACCGATAGCGGAGTCAGCCCTGCAAGGTGCCTTCCTGCTTATCGGGGCATTAGGGGTTCAGTGTCTTGCCAAAGGACACTTCCACATTTAACTCTAAAGAGCTGGGACTCGAATCTGTGACTTCTTGGTCCCAAGATGACCACTTTACCTCCTGAGCTACTGCCAAGAAGCCATTCAGAACGGATTTGGCCTTAAGGGGACAATATTTAGTATTTAGCATCTACTAAACTTGATTCATTGGGGAAAAAAAATAATAATTTGAATAACATCAATGTGCATTTTTTCAAATTCTCAAAGGTCAAAGTCATCTTGCTCCTAAGGGTACCACCAACAACCTTGTGGAAGGCTGGGCAAAAAATTGGGAAAATAGTGCAGTTCACTTTGAGTCTCCGTAGTGTATTTTCTTTTTTGTGCTTTGTAGCACTTGGTAGCACTACACTAGGGGCCTCTAACCTTTTTTGAGCAGAGAGCTAGTTTTCGTTACTAAGTGCAATGTTCACCCAGATTGATATGAACTTTTAAAATAATAAATTAGCTAGATGGTTAACTTTATAGCTAAAACGGTAACTTGATAGCTAAAAAGGTAAACTAGTAAAAAACTAAAAAAGAGCACAATAGCTAGCTAAAATAGTAAGAAAATAAAAGTAAAAAGCTAGTAAGAAAGCTAAAAAAAAAGCTAGCTAGCTCTTATCACTATGTTGTTTCTATTTTATTACCAGGTTAATTATTAAACTTAGGTTTAAATAGAGTCAGTCAACTAATACAAAAATAATATTACTAGAAAATCACAATGAACCAGCACTGGTGAGCTATATTCAGATCAGTTCCGCGGGTACCTCAACTGTCCTTAGGGGTTGAAGACCACTTCACTACACAATACAGCGACGTCTAGTGGTCAAACATTACAATTTCCCTTCAAAACCCTAACTGATATTCAAAAATATTATAGTGACTAAACTAGAATTACAACAACAACAAAAACAACAAAGTATAGCAAATTATTTGATTTTACCTACCCAACTTGAAAAGAAAGAGGAGAAAAATATATAATAAATATTGATGAACAACATTTCAGCATTTTGCTACACTACGAGTCCTGAGGTGATTTGAATCCACATTAGTAAACATTTCTTTTTTTCTAAATTGCGGCAGAACAAATATTTACCTGTGAGCTTAAAAAAACGTATAACATATTCGGCCTTAAATTAAACATTTAAAGAAACATTTTAGTCATGTACAGTACCCAAATATGTGGGAGCAGTCCTCACAAGGAGCTTGGTTCATAAACGTCAATGCATTTGCTCAAGATGTTTTGTAAAACAAATAAATATCACTTTTTGTTAAAGGTGCATTGCAAACTAGTAAATTATAAACATTCGGCCTGCGGGCTGGATCCAGCTGATTGGATGATTTATTCTGAGTACGTATTTTCTGTAAGACACAGTTTTTTTCATAGTTGTTTTTATATAATTAGGTTTTAAAGTTTTATTACTAGTACTGTATTTCACTTGACATGTTAAACGCCAACAAGTGCTCTCGGCCTCTGTTGGCGAGAGCCCTGGACATTTTTGGAAACGAAAAGAGGAAGCGGCTTATCGCCTCAGGGGAGTTGTTTACCGTTAAAAGTGTCACCGGGAATGAACATTTGATTGTACTATTTAGTCATTTGGGGTGGAGCTGATAGTTTGGTAAGAATAATATTTATGCTACAGTTAAACAGCTACAGTTTCTTTGTAAATAAGGCAGACGCAGTTGTTTCAGATTAGTTGGCCAAATGACTACTGCCATCTTTTGAAATGGTGATCTTTTTGGAGAGGACAAATGTATTTCATACTGCGGTCAACATTAATGGCGGGCCAGATATTATTATTTTATGACAGAGGCCGCCGGCCAGTAAAAATGTTATCACGGGCAAATTACTAGCCCCCGGGCCAGACTTTGGACATGTCTGATCTAAAGTTTTTAGAATTAGTTTTTGCACAAAGTAGCATATGCTTTTTTTTCTAGCTTTTGTGACTGTGCTATGTTTTTCTTTTAATTTCTGGTCACGATGACTCAGGAGGTAATATGGAAAATTAATTTTGTTCCATCTTTTACTATGTTTTCAACCTGATTGACAACTATTTTTGCAAAAACCCAAATGCACTTAAAATGAGGAAGAATGATCTGCCAGTGGAACAAACGTTTTTTTTTTTGTTCTATTTTTTTAACCACATTTTGTTTTTGGTGGTTAGAATAATGATTAAACCAGCAAAATTTTGTGCAATATTTTTACTGGGTTGGATATTTTTTATATGGATTCATAAATGGCTTATTGATTAAACAAATTAGGAAATAAATGCAGTGTGCTACCTGATGAGCTGTATATAAAAAGAAAATGAAAAAGTTATCTTCTGCTAATTAATGATACGGCTAACTACTGATCACTGGTATATATGAAAGATACTAAGCAATTCCCTGCGGCACACTAAACAAGCTCTCACTACAGTGCCCAGGCAAACTGGTCGAAAACCCACTGGTCGAAGATATGCACGTACCTGTAACGTTAGTCCGTGTTCTGCGTTTTAGATTTTTTTTAAATTATCTTCCCCACTGGATAGGAATAAATATGTTATGTTTAGGAAACATCCCTTGTCATCCGTGATTATAATACGTAGGATAGGTTACGAATAAATGATAAAGAAAAATACTGAAAAACAAAGCTAAAAATTTGGAGTTAACATGATCCAGTCCGCCTAAGAACAGAAAGTCTGGATCCACCCCAGAGGCAAACTGAGTTTTACATCCTGGCCGAAGGTATTTTTTTTCTACATTATGTATAATCCACCAAAACCAAGATAAGTAATCAGAGTCATGCTATTTTAACTGCAACTGTGCCTATTATGCTTGAATTTTCATTTCATTTGGAAGTTTTGGGCTGTTGGATGGCTGCAATGACACTAGACTCAGTGTTTTTTAACCAATGTGAACACCAGCGTGCCGCGGCACAGTAATCAATTGACGTTGTGCACCATGGGAAATTATCCAGTTTGTGTGCCTGTGTGGTCTAGCGAAAAGCTATCATTTGGATTTAATTTTACCGGAGATGGAACAGGATTTTTTTTCAATGAAAGAAATGTGCTGCACTATAGGCCAGAGGGAGCAGTTGTCATTTAAACAAATTAAAAACTCAGCAATGCACCTTTAACCTTATCATTTTTGTGTTTGTGTAGAAATAAATGTGGAAATATATAAATACCGACAAAGATATACATGAATGAACGCATAAATAAGTCTCGTTACACCTAAATATATCACTTAAATTATATTTATCCTTTCATGCATTTTTTCATTTATTTATTTATTTATATATTACTTTTTTATGTGTTTTGTCTTGTATACTGTTGTGTATTTTGTCTTTTATTTGGTTATGTAATTTGTCACGTATTTTTCAAATAATTTGTCACAAAAATGTTATTCTAATGAGGGCGCAGGTCGAACTGGCCGAGTTTCTCCGCTGGTTGATTAACGAGTGCACTGTCACCTGCAACACCTTGACCACCAATAGGTGAAAAGCCGCTTCATTTAAATAACATTTGGTTGTGACAAAACAAACGACAAAATACATCCATCCATCTATTATTTGCACTGCTTAACCTCAGTAGTGTAGCGGGGGTTCTGGAGCCCATCCCAGTCATCTTCGAGCAGTGGGCAGGGTATACCCTGAACTGTGCCAGTCGCAGGGCACACTCACTCGCTCATTCACACCTAGGGAGAGTTTGGACCAGCCAACTACCGGATGCATGTTTTTTGGAATGTGGGAGGAAACCGGAGTGCCCAGAGAAAACCCACGCAAGCACGGGGAGAACATGCAAACTCCACACAGGAAGGCTGGTAGCTGGATTTGAACCCATGACCTCCGAACTGTAACGCAGACGTGCTAACCACTCATCTGCAATGTCACCCCGACAAAATACATGACAAAATAAATTATTATACACAGGACCAAATATGCGACAAAATCCAGGACAAGGTAAATGAGAAATAATGATAAACCCTGAAAGAATTGCATTTATGTCATATATTAGTGATTTTCGTGATTTATTTATGTGTTATTTTATTTATATATTACACATACTTTTCAGTATTTATTTATTTATACATTTATTTCTCCTAACGACAGGGTTGTTCCTCTATATACTACCTGCCAGAGCAAATCAGGCTTTCTCATTCTACAAATTATGCTGTGAACAATTACTGGTCCTTGTAGAAAGTCAGCCTGAAGAAAATTGGCCAATACAAAAATGAACATAAGTACATTATACATTAATGGTAAGAATGTCTTTATCAAAATTTCAATTGTTCTTCGGAATGTAAAAATTCCCTTGCTGTCCTTGCTCATGTTACTTTCAGCGTTTCTTTGAATCCTTTTATCAGCTTCTTGCTAAAGTGAATTAATGTCAAATTGGAGGCCTGGAAAACCCACCCTCCATTAAAACTTCTCTATTTGGCGCCATTATAGGGACAGTGTGTATTATTTACCGTCTCCTTTTGGTAAAAAACTTCTTTCAATAAAATACTAACAAAACAGTGATTTAGGTAAGAAGCAAAATTACAGTAACTATCGTACAAACATGCACATGTTGAGGAATTTGTATTAATTTTACATAACATGACGCTCACCTAAAGGGAGCAAACATAATTATCTGCCACCTTGCTCCTACAAAAAAAAAACACTCGGCCAAAAGCTTGGCAAAAAATTGGAAGAAAAAGTGTGGTTTGGTAGTTTGGAATGTTTTTTGTGCTTTATACCACTTTTTGGTCCTACAACACAATACAATGACATCTAGTGGTCAAATAATACACACTGTTACTTCAAGCTCTTCAGTTTAAGAGCAAGACATATCTAGTTCCTGGAATTCTCTTAAACCATAAACCTTATAAACAAATGAGTCTTAACAGAAAAAACATAGTTAACCCTTGGATGCATAAATGTGGTAAAAATGACCCCATTGGTTGCTATTCTTAAAACTGAAAAATGTAAATAAAAAGTAACAAACAAACAAGTCAAAACTGAAACGACCCTTTTTATTACAACAAAATATATAATCTCTAACCAAAATGAAAGAAAGGTCATTCTTAAATTGCAAAAATGCATTGATTTATAACCCCTCTCATGGAAGAGTGTATGAACTGCTAGGTCATTGTAGAGGACTACACAGCCACAAATTAACTTTCCCCAATCCGTTTCCAACCAAAAACTCTGCCGAAACAAGCAGGAACCGCAAAAGGTTACAAACCAACGTACCAATGCACACCAGTGCTCACGGACAGATATTTTTGTCACTTATAGGAAGTGGTCACACTCCCCAGCAGTGTAATAAAGATTTAAAACGCCAAATTGTTCATTTGTAATCGAAAGATTACAAAAAGAATTGTTTCGTTGCGTGTCCTCATGAAATTTCCCATTCATCAATTAGTCAAAAGCATCAACAGAAAGCTTTGTCCGGTCACAGGACACCTCTCTGATGACCGGTGACATCATCGGCGTTTCAAATTTTGACAAGTTATTTTGTTACTTTTATTCACATAAGGTCATTTTTGACACCACTTTTGCATCCAAGAGTTAATGAGGAGCACATTCTGCAGGGACATAAGTTTAACTCCTCAGAATCCTATTAAGTTCCTCTTCTTTCTTTAGTCTGCCAGGTTAATGTGAATCTGTGTTCAAAAGTAGTATAGTTCGTTTATTTTCTTGAGAATGTGTTATCCTTCGGTATTCCAAATGCATTTAAAGCAAAGGGTTGAAAAAACCCTTAACAGCCTGGTCGTTGGGGTACCACTGAGATTGCAACTCTGGACTGTACTTTCCAATGCTGACGGCTCCTTGCCTGAATTTTGGTTGTGGCAAAGTTGGCACCAGTCCATTCCTCGATCTCGTCGGCCCATTTTTTTGGTCTTTCACTCCTTTGGCCCCCTTGGACTGTGCCCTGGAGAATGATCTTGGCCAGTCAAGATGACTTATTACAAAAACTGGTTCACTCTTCCTCTTGTTTTCTCTGCCTGATGTTGTAAATCGATGTGAGATCAAATTTTTTTGGGGACTTTTTCTGGATTAGCTGCCATCTTCTAAATCTCATGATAGAAGAATGAAAGGAAAGCATATTCCTGTTTCCTGTCAATTCACGTCCAATGGTCACTTCATGCTTTATTATGTGAGCAAGAAAATTCTCGTTTACAAGTTTGATTTAATGATCTCTTCACTGGACAAAGAAGTGATCATGTCCTTATACAGTCATACCTCTATATACGAGCAACTATAGACACGCTAATTTTAATAGAAATAGTTTGGAACAAAAATCTTGCCTGACATACGAGGGAAAATCCAAGTTGCGAGACCGTTTACTGCTCAAAACTGCTCACCGCCACGATCAGCGCGTCCCAGTTAGCACATCACTAACTAGCATCGGACACTTGATCCTAAGGACTTGGTTACACATATTTTGCACTATGTTTTCGTCATATTATGTCTCCTTTTTTTCTCTTTGCGACCCTAGCCATGAGTTCTGGGAAAGAAAAAGTTAAGCTATTTTTCGAGAAAAAAGGAAAATGATGTGAATTGAAACAAAGGAGGAAATAATAGACAAAATTGAGCGTGGTCTTTGTGTGAGGGACCTAGCTGAGCAGTACTATCGGCCAACACCTACTATTTGCACGCTATTACAACAGGGAGATGTCATCAAGGCTTACAAAAATGACTAGGGGTGTGACTGTTTTTTTCAAAATTGCGACGCACTTTTCATGACAAAATGGAGAGACTTGTTTCATTGTGGGTACGCAAAAAGGAGCTAGACCGAGATACCGTCACAGAGAGCAGAAGTTGCTGTCTATCTACAAGGATCTACAACTTAAGGAGTCATCGTTTGAGAAATTCAAGAATAGGACTGTCATACACTCTGGTACGGCAAGGGGAAACAGCGAGTGCAGATAACAAAGCCGCAGAAGAGTTTATGCAGCGCTTCGCTTTATACAAACAAAATAAAATAAAAAGTAAATGCTGTGAAAATGTAAAGTTACAGAAACTAATTTGAAGTTTACAGAAAGTGATCACGCATTAACAACAGTCTTTTGTGCCCCGTCAATCCTCCCGTGACCCTCCCTCCACTTCTCCCGCACCACGCATAGACCTCTGTTACCTTAGCAACCACCGACTTATTTCATGGTAAGTAATAATAAAAAAAACTCAAATTTTATGTTGTTACTGTCATCTTATCTATTTGATAATTTTAATGGCTATTTGAATGTGTTTTTGGTGATCTAGAAGATGTTTTTATAGCTATTTAATGTTAACTCGGAAGCTTTTGGGAGACTGGGTACAGATTAATACATTTTTAATTACGATAAATTCTGGACTACAGTGCACACTTGATTAAAAGACGCAGGCGCAAATTCGAGGATAAAATTTAAATTTTTGTCTTTGTACAAGCCCTACTGGACTTTAAGTTTAGAGGTATGGTGTATTGTTTGAGGTGTCCTTACAAAAAAGCTGAAAGTAAATATTTGTTTATAAAGTATGTGTTAACAATGCCCAACTGAGTTTAAAGAGCACTTATGTTTTTTTTTACCTCCACGCCTAAATGCTTTTAGCTTGGCTTTTGGAGAGCCTTTGTAAGGGAACTCACTGGGGTGGATTAGTTGTGGTGGATAGTGACCTATTCAACCAAGCCGTTTTTCTTTTACTCCTAATTTGACTAGCTAAGATGTTTTTGGAACATGTGAACTTTCAAGATCACGATTACAAAGGTGAACACATATTTATTATTGTGCAAGATGAAATCGAGAATGAGGGCTGCATCACACAGACCTGTCTGTGATTTTGTAATGGTTGCGGTAAATTGCATTCGCTTGCAAATGTTCCTCGTGGATTAGAAGAAGCTCCAGTGACCTGATGTCAAAGCCAATGAAAAGTGTAAAGTTTTTGATAGAAACTTCCACTGCTGTTCAATTCAGATGTCTGAATTGAGGACTTGATTTGTGGTTGCAAAAGTCGAAATATTATGAGTATGTTGTAAATACTGAATACAGTACCTATTGTTTTGCTCCTAATATGTATTGTATGATTGTAAAAACATGGACTTATTTCTCTCAAAGAAATGTTTCCAGATGTCACCGCTCAGCTTTTCACACAGAAAGATATTACCAGTGTAGATTTGAAAAGTTGAAATTTGCACCCTATTTCAAGACACAGTGTTTAAGATGTAGGAAAAAAGTAGCTGCTTGTAGTCCAGGATTTATGGTATCTAATATTGATCAAATAATTTCTAACCCAACCAATTCAAGATTTGAGCATGATCCTGGAATTAATTACCATATTTTCAAGACCAAAGGGCGCATCGTCTTAAAAGTCACAGTGTCTGTAACTGGTTCTATTTCTGTATTTGACACATACACTGGGCGCACAGCCTGATAGGGTGCGAGTGCCGTCTGATGCGGCTCCTTACAACTAAACAGACGAGCATACAATTGTGCGTATTTAAAAATACAGCGAGAGCAAACCTGAGTTTGGCTGTGGTTTAAGTATCCATTACAAAGTAAAGGACAGTCTGTTTTTCAGCTTCCTCCTCTCGTAAACCATCGATTCATTAATCCTCAACTATCTCGCGGATGCTCGGTTTCCATATTCTTCCCCGTAGCCTAGATATCAACACATCATGCATTCAAAACGGAAAGCATTCAATGGGGGGAATGTGAGGTTTTGGATTTATTTAATATTTGGGAGGGCAACTCTGTTCAGCCTCAAATTGGGAGATACACTACGGCATAAGAATCCATGAGTACTTCCGCAAACAATGGTGCCATTACATTTGACGCCACGTGTCTTCTTCTGCGCAAGCAGGACACTTGTCGTATTCCCACCTGTCGCAGTTCCACTTGTCATGTTCACGCAGGAGATGCATAGAAGTCACAGGAGATTGCATACAAGTTGCAACTAGTTGGAAATCTCCCAAAAATCATATTTTACCCCAAATTGTTGTAAGTCTTAAGCATGATTCTGTTACCTGTGAGCTCCCAGTCTCGAGGTGGGCGCCCAATCTTAGGCAGGCTGCTCTACATCACACACAGTGCGCGCAGCTCAATTTAAAGGAAATCAGAAATGTTTACATGAGCCTTATGGTCCTGAAAATACGATAATTGATATCGGAAAAATTGCCTGTTACCCGAGTAATTTAAGATTTGAGCATGATGCTGAAACAAATTATGCTCGTATGTAGAGATAAGATTGTAATTTGTTTCTGTTGTTTTCAAGGCACCACACTTTTGGTTCACAGGAACCATTTACAAAGAGGAAGCACTTTGGCTGTAGTGTCGTGGCAGCAGCTGCCCATACTCAGCCTCCGAGGCATCGGATAAAGAGTTTGAGGAGCAAGCATAGCTTCCTTTGGAGCTGAGAGAGGCGTCCCGAAACGGCGATGGGGGTGTAAACACCGTCAGCTCCTCTGTTTCTCTGACCCGTTGTGCTATTTGCCCGTACATTTTCCCAGCGGAGGCATGGACGGAGTGCGGCGCATTGGCAACTTCCAGCTGGTTAAAGTTGTTGACCACAGAGTTGATTTGCTCTATGACTGAGATGCCTCCTACCGGGCCGCCCATCACACCGAGCTCACCAACGCCGACAATGCTGATGTCACCGACGGTGCACTCAGCAGGCAACGGTCTACCGTTGTCTCCGTCTAAGAACCATTGACGCTCAAGAGACGCCTCCACCGCTGCCTTGCTGCAATCGCCTGCTGAGAAAGGCTTAATGATGGCGGTCTGATTGGCTTCCGTTGTGTCTTTCTTCTTGACGTGAAAGGTCATCCTCTTCCAGATATTGGGCCTGCTTCCGTGATCGTTCTGCTCCCAGGTAGAAGTCTTCCCATTGGAGCTAGGAAGTGTAAAATCACAAATTCCAACCTTCAATGTTCTACTTCAGGGGTCTCAAACTCATTTTAGCTCAGAGGCGACATGGTAGAAAAACAACAGCCGGTGTTCATACTAAATGTCCGACCCTGTCGGGACCAGGCTTGTGGAGTAATGGAATACATGTAACGGTGTTACGGAGTAAGGTTACAAAAAATTGAATTGTATTTCGTTACATTTACAGAAAAGAAGAACATTAAATCACAGGTACATTCAGTTAAAATAAGGATTACTTTGCCGGATAACAATTTTAAAACTTTCATTTTTTTGAGGGTGAAAAATTCGGTAATCCGAGAGAGACTTCTGAAAAAGATCCCTCCTGAATGCCTCCCTAGGGAGGTGTTCCCGGCATGTCCCACCGGCAGGAGGCCCCAGGGGCGACCCAGAACACGCTGGGGAGACTTTATCTCTATGCTGGCCGAGGAATGACTCTGTATCCTGTCGGATGAGCTGGAGTAAGTGGCTGGGCTTAGAGAGGCCTGGGCTTCCCTGCCAAGGCTGTTACTTTTATATGGCCTAGATGACTTTCAATATCCCACCTTGTACTACATAACACTTTGAAATTTTAGTATAAATCAACCTCGGGCTGCTCTTGTAATTGAATCTAGTACCGTTTCAGGTTATAAACTACAGGTAAATATGCCTGGCTGCCCTTTGAGCTTTTATGTATTGATTCCTGTGTGGTCACTTGGAGAAGTGGCTCACTTTGCCATATCTTAATTAGAACTTTTCAGCAAATGTGCAAATCTTTTGTTTGCTTTCATGGCCTTAATCACTGTGTATTACAATCTCACATCTAGTAATTTAGGTGTTTTCATAATGACAGAGTAGAACAAGGTATAAATTGTAATGGGCATGCAAATATTCAAGAAATAGGGGGCCCATTAATCTAATTTTGCTAAGTGTTCCATGAAGGCTTGGACTGGCCCTGGTCAGATTACAGAATTTTGAAGACCTAGTCAAATAAAACTAAATAAAAATGAAATTTAAAAGTACTCAACAATTTTAAATAAATTTATCTATGCTTTCAAAGGCCTAAGACGGAGGGCTGGATATTTTTGGGAGGCTCACAAATAACTTACAGTATTTTCAGGACTATAAGGTGCAGCTAAAAATCCTAAATTGAAGGCAAATTTGAAGGTGCACTTTATAATCCGGTGTGCCCTATATACCAGAAAATACGATTGATAGAATATGAAATCAATAGTGACAATTAAAGCTTACGGTAACTGTTCTGCCTTTGATAAAATTATAAAATGGTCTTCCAGTGCCCTCTTGTGGTTAACATTTCAATTGTTTGTTGATAAAATTAATATTAGTGGTGAAATCAGATGACATATTTCATTTTATGTTCTACAATAATAATTATTTTTTTATGCAACCCTAGCCCTTAATGCATTTTAATTCCATTTGGCTAATAGTCCAGTGAGCCTTATGTATGAATAACATACCACAGAAAACTATTTTTGAGGGGTGTGCCTTATAGTGTGGGAAATCCGATATAATTCACGAATGTTAGATTTTATAATAGAACGATTATTGAATTGGTTTTGTCATCAAATTTTCTTCACTAAGATTTGATTTCATGTAGTGTTTATTAATTGTGTATTTGTGAATTTTAAATTGATTTCCACTCCAGTTTTTTGAAACTCATGCAGACGGTAGGGTGAAAAAGAGCATAAAACACTATTTTAAATGATGAGTTCATGATTTGGAAAAGTTCATAATTTTAATTCAAATTATTATATGAAAATGTTTACCCTATACTCGGTTTACCCGAGTATAGGAACTTCACTTTTAGATTTCCTATCTATTACAAAAAGGGGCCAAAGCTTCTTTCCTTTTTTGCAAAGACATACAGGTGCCATTTCTTTTTTAATTTTGCTTTTTCGTATTGCCTTAAAGACCCAGTGTGTAATATTTGATCAGTAGATGGCACTATATTGACTAACGCGGACAAAAAACAGTACCGAGAGCACAGCGTAGCAGCAAGATTAGAGACAAAAATGGCAGCAACTTCCAGGTATTGATTCTACTATGTCAAAACAATACAAATTTCCGACCTAGGATATTTTATGAAAAATAACATTGGTATGAGGCAGCACGGCGGCGCAGTGGTTAGCGCGTGTGTGGCACAGTTCTAAGGTCTTGGGAACCTCCTGTGTGGGTTCAAATCCAGCTACCGGACTTCCTGTGCGGAGTTTGTATGTTCTCCCCGTGCTTGCGTGGGTTTCCTCCGGGCACTCCGGTTTCCTCCCACATTCCAAAGACATGCATTTCAAGTGGATTGGCGGGTCCGAATTGTCCCTAGGTGTGAATGAGCGACCGAGTTGTCTGTCCCTGTGTGCCCTGCGATTGGCTGGCAACCAGTTCAGGGTGTCCCCTGCCCACTGCCCGATGATTACTGGGATGGGCTTTACTGGCACCCCCGCGACCCTACTAAGGATAAGCAATGCAGCTAATGAGATAATGAGAACATTGCTAAGCTAGTTAATGTATTTTTTTCCAAGTATTCAAATCAATCTTGTTGTTTTTTACTGGACAAAGGTTTTTGTACCACTAAGAGGCACTAAACATTACACACTGTCCCTTTGAACAGCACGTTCGTGAATTTTATTTCAAGTCAAGGGACATTGTCTTAAATTTAGTGCCGTCTACTGGTACAAAAAAATTAAAACTAAAAAAAAAAAACATTGAATTGAATACCAGGCAAATATACATTAATTATTATACCAATGTTATTTTTTAATCAAACAAAAACATAGGTTCAGAAATGATATGTGGGACCCCCACTTAAGTCGCCACAATGCTTTTCTGCTGTGTTTTGCCATTGGTTTTTGTTCATATTAGAAAACATAGCCATCTAGTGGTCAAATATTACACAAAACGGCTTTAGATCGGTTTCCTCATTGTTGTCTGGTTGATCAATAGTAGACAGCAAATAAAGCCACAGTGAATGCTTCACCAGTTGCGTCTGGATTAGATGACACCCTGTGGACATACTTAAGACTGCAGGTCATTGTTCGACGCAATGCAGCTCATTTTTTTCTTGCGCTTCTCTCAGCATTGTCTTGCGGGTCACACAAAATTATATGGCTGGCTACGTTTTGCCCACGGGCCATCCTGAGTTTGCCACTTGTGTTCTACTTAATGGTGTCCCTAATTCCCTGTCTCTTTTTGATTCAATGTCATCGTAAAATCAGCTGTGTTTTCCATCATCTTTCTTCGAAACAAAAAACCTTGGGCATATTCCCAAAAGAAGAAGCGAAATGAGGTCGCGCTCTGTTCAGGGACGTATCCCTCCAGGCTACCTCCCGTTTCAATGCTTGCCAGTTCAGGGTTGGACTAGGTACCGTAATTCATGACATATTTGGAAGTATGTAGGTTATGTATAGGAGGGGGGAGTATGCTCCTTACCTTCGTGATGATGAGTATACTGCCATAAGCAAAAAATAAAACTGCAAATATCCGACTTCAGAGCGCATGCTCAAATTTAGGAACGAAACTCACTTTTCCCTTTGTACAAGCCAGGGATGATTTTAGCTTCAGAGCGCTCAGAGTGACTGGTTTAAAAAAGATTACTTAAAGTGATTTAGGAACATTCAACACTTTTCAGGAGTGTCACTTGACATTAGTGAACCTCACATTACACTTTCTGGTTAGCAGAAACACGATTACTATGATTCAATAGATTAGAATCCGGACTTTGAATTGGCCACTCCAGAACCTTCAGTCAGTGGTGGACTTGTTGGCGTGTTTCAGATTGTTGTCCTGTTGCATGATCCAAGAGCGCTTAAGTTTGAGATCACGGCAAATGGCTGGATGTTCTCCTTCAGGATCCTTTGTTAAACACCAGAATTCCGTTAACCACAGCAAGTTTTCCTGGTCCTGAGGCAGCAAAGAAACCCCAGATAATCACATTGGCACCGCCATACTTAATTGTCGGGATCACATTATTTTTGTCAAAGGCTGTGCAATTTAAACCCCAGGTGTAACGGACTACACACTTTCCAAAAAGTTCACTTTTCGACTCATCAGTCCACAGAATGTCTCTCCAAAAGTATTGAGGATAACCAAGATGCTTTTTGGCAAATGTGAGACGACTATTTGTTTTCTTTTGTGACAGCAGAGATTTTTTTCCACTTTCGTCAAACCATTTGACAAAATGAAAATGGCGCCAACTGTAAAGCATGTTGGTGGCAGTGTCTGGGGCTGCTCTGCTGCCTTAGGCCCAAGACAATGCGCTGTGGTTGATAGAATAATGATTTCTGTTTTTTATCAGAACATACTGAAGAATGTCCAGCCATCAGTTCGTGCCCTCAGTCTCAAGCGCTTTTGGAACACAGGACAACAATCTGAAACACAAACTGAAATGTTGTAGTGTGACCTTAAACGGACTGTTGATACTAGAAAACACTCCGATATGACAGATTTAAAGCAAATTTGCAAACAAAAGTGGGCCAAATTTTATGCACAGCATTTTGAAAGACTCATTACCAATTATCGTAAAAGTTTGATTTCTGTTATCGATGCAAAAGGTGGGCCAACTCGCTATTAGGTTCAGGACGTAATTACTGTTTCTCATAGAGCCAGCTAAGTTTTAATTTGTTTTTGTGCCGCAATTAATGGAATCAACATTTCAAAAGCGCCCTTCGTATGTCCTTGGGTTTTTGCTGAGTGATATTAAAATTTGTTTGATGAAACCTTTGTGAGTGATAAATATGCATAAACACACAATTCAGGATAGGGGGCAAATATTTTTTCACGGTACTGTGGCTGTAAATATAGAGATTCAGTATGGTGCGTTGAGTATACTTTTGCTTTAAAAACGCTTTACATTAAGCTTGTGTGGGTGTGCATTGGGGATGCCAGCATGAATTGGCCACCTGCTACGCTTACCTTACAGTTTCTTGCCCAGACGACCGCCGCCTAAACAGGTTGGCCATGCTGCTCGATGGTTTACCATCCTTGGAGGCTTTCTTGGCGTTGCCAACATGCATCCGCACCACCGTGGATGTGGTGAAGGCACTGCGCACATTTTTTTCCGGCTTGGCCAGCATGATGTACACCTGAGAATGCAAAGTGTAAGACTGGAATTTGCGTCGATAATTGAGGGAGGTTATCATGTTAGGGACTTACACACACCCTACCACCAGATTTTTTTCTGATTTGGACATTCCATTGTTTAGTGAACCCATGTTTGTTTGCCACCTTCTTTTGTTATTAGATGCAATCCCTTGTTTTGAGCACCCCTGCTCCAATTTCCTCCTCCCCCAAACGGGTCGCTCACCCTCAAAACCTGACAGTTCCAGTTGCACTGACCTTAGGCACAAACATGCAGCAGAGCGCCACAGTTGCGCTGAGGCTGACGCTGAAGCACATGGTGATAATCTTGTAGTTGGAGCCAAAGTAGATAGGCACAAAGGCTAGCCAAATGATGCAGGTGGTATACATGGTGAATGCGATGTACTTGGCCTCGTTGAAGTTGGCCGGAACATTACGAGTCTGCAACAAGCAAAGGAGAAATCATATAGGACAGGGAGATGATATTCGTATTTACAGTGGAGGGATGTTAAATTGATTTTCATCGAGGGCCACGGCAGCTTAATGCAGTGGTGGGCTGTCGAGTCCCGCAAGCCCTTCTCTACTGGCCTAAAACATATCTGATACACAGTATATGATGTTATAACCTTATTCCGTATCGTCCATGAATACTTATTAAATAATTCTAAAGTCCCTTGTCAGCTTCCTTTCATTGCTTTCTCCCTGGTTGCGTTGATTCTAGATGTGTGCTCTCATATTTAAGCATTCACCCAATCACATTTTAGCCATAACATGTTGCCAGGGTCAGTATTCTGCCCTGGAAAGATTCATAAGGCAGTGAGATATTATATCAGAGTTTGACCAAAGTGGTTGGTTTAGCCAATCAGATTCCAAGTTGGCGAGCCAGCGCCTGCTAACAGGCCTTGGGAAGCGTCAGAGGTTTAACAAACTATTATTGGATAAGAGGTGGATACAGAAGTTTCACAACGAAAATATGAAAAAAGTCTTCATGTCTTTTGCTTCTGTCGAACGGACATTTTTATCCCTAAATCATGTCGTGGAATTTTGTAAGCATGTTTTACCCTTAATGCTCTTTTGTTACTTTCTTTTATGCGATTATATCTACTTTTTGTATCGCTCAAAGTATAAAAGAAGAAGAAAATAAAAATAAAATAATACAATGTTTTTTTTTTATTATCATTATTATTATATTCCCCTATTATCTTGTAATATGAACCTTTATATTTTTTTATATTCGTGAGGTATTTGTTATATGTAAATACACAGGAGATTACTGAGATAGAAGGGGTTGGGTTAAAAAAGCATATGCTTTTCATATTCCTTTTCGGATATGTTAACATTGTTTTTGCTATCTGACTTTTTGTTTTATTGTACTAATGATCAAAATGAAGTTTTTTTTATTCATTCATTCAGATTAAATGAAAACTTGTGCCAGAAGTATGTCAGGACAGGCTTGAATTTCAGAATAAGCTTTATGGCGGCAAAAGAATGTCTTGATGAAATCTAAATATGGTGAAATGACATCTGAGCCCTTTAGTGTTCCCTGTGGTGTTCCGCAGGGTTCAGTATTTGGCCCACTTCTTTTCAGCATTTACATGCTTCCATAAGGTGATATTATTTGCAAGTATAATATCAGTTTTCATTGCTACGCAGATGACCCTCAACTATATCTTCTGTTAGCGGAATCTGCCACAATCAACTTTGGAAATTTGGAGTCCTGCCTCACTGAGATAAAAGAATGGATGTCACTCAACTTCTTGCGCCTGAACTCTGAAAAGACCGAAATGCTAGTTATTGGTCCATTTAAATGCCGTGACTTGTTCTCAAAAACAGCTCTGAACATTGACAAATGTAATTTCACCCAGAGTGACTCAGTCAAAAATTTAGATGTCATATTTGACATTCAAACACACGTTAAGAATATTACAAGAACAGCTTTTATAATCTTCGCAACATTGCTAAAATGCACCCTATGCCGTCTCAGTCGGATGCGGAGATTATAATTCATGCGTTTGTTATCTCCCGTCTCGATTGCTGTAATGTACTACTCTCCGGTCTCCCAAAGTCCAAAATCAAGAGCCTTCAGCTGGTACAAAATGCTCCAGCGGGGCTTTTAACTAAGACAAGAAAGTTTGATCACATCACCACGATTTTAGCTAACCTGCATTGGCTCCCTGTTAGCTTAAGATGTGATTTTAAGGTTCTGTTAGTAGTATACAAAATCATGCATGGACTTGCATATCTTTGAGATTAAATTTCCCCCTATGTTCTCGTCTGGAGCCTTCGCTCTGAAAATGCTGGTCTACTAGTGATCCCAAGAGCCAAGAAGAGATCCGCAGGTTCGAGAGTGTTCTCCATTCGGGCCCCGGTGCTATGGAATGCTCTTCCCCCGAGATTCGATCTGCAACTTCAGTGGAAATGTTTAAATCTAATCTTAAAACACACTTCTATTCTATAGCATATGAATAACCTATATTTTATGTTGACAATATCTGTTCATCTGTGTATTATTTTTCCTCATGCAGGTTTTATATCAGGTGATGGTGTCATAATAGTCTGTGGTTTGCAATAATCTGTGGTCTGTGCAGCCCTTGACTTGACTTGATTTAAATGCATGAATAATCTGTATGACAGACTGATTAATATCAGTGTTTGAAATAACTACTGCCCGGACGCCCGGGGCGTGCATCTTTTATGTCGGGCATACAACTTACAAAACGTCACTGCCCGGGTGGCCGACAACTTTTTCAAGCAAAAAAAAATTAAAGTTATTTTTTTGTTTTTGTTTTTTTCAAATCAAACGTTTGCTTTATTCCGATTTCAAAATCTTCGTTCGGTTTGGAAATTTTGGAATTTCGGTTCGTTTACAATAGGCTCTATGCAAGAGAGACGATGACGTATTTTAGGAAAAATCTCAGGATAGTTTGAAGTTTCCGGTCAGCGCTGGTCTCAATGTTATGCTAGCAACAAACCCGCCAAAGCCGAATAAGGTTTTGTTTTTGGACATTATTTGTAATTAATTTAAACTCTTCTTATGCCCTTTTAAGGTCAGACTGACTTGTAAACGCACAAATGTTTGTTTTCAAAAACAGAGAGACAGTTCAACCAGCCACCTCTGCTGTGTACCTCAATGTAAAGCATTGGCTACTTGTAATTTGGTCCTAAGCTTCCATACGTTTCCCCAAAACTCTGAATTACGAAAACGGCGGGTCATCAATAATCGAAGAGACGACATAATTGTTAAAAGTAGCTCTCGAGTGTGTAGCCGACATTGTCAAAGCTTGGAACTGATAGCTAACGCCCACAGATGTGTATAGATATTTGACTCCAGATAACTTACCTGCAATATGCTTTAGTGTTGAATTTTGTGTTATGTTTTTGCGTTCTTTAAATTACATACATGGCTCCCATTGCAGCTCGTTGACTTTTTCTTTAATGAGAGTATTGCATTGAAAATTGTACCATGTCAACTTATTTGCACATTGAAAGGTTTTTGACAAATGTGAGTACAAGAAAAAATAATCAACTTTTTGTTTTATACAATGCAACACAGAATGGTCTCTGTGAATGCGCTGCACAAGAATGTCTTCATTGGCAAAGATAACTAAGTCACACCATTCAAGTACCGGAATCAGCAACTGCCCCTGGACCAGCCAATAATGCCAATGACTTTCTTTCAGTTTATGTACACCATGATCAATTTTGAGGTACTTGCAATCTATGTAACTTTGTATATTTGGGCATTTAATTTCAACGGGCCCAAATGTTGGTCGCTCGATAGGGTCATATACCAGACCATCAGGTGATGCACCCAACCACGGTGCATCTGGATGAACCACTAGCCCACACGTGGTTAACTTCGCATTTTTAAAAACGGTATAATCCTTTAAGGCACTGATTCTATCTGCAGACCCCTCTTTATGTGTTCAGTTTGTCGTGTTCCTCGGATGAGTCTTTCTGCCAGGTTTTCTGCTTTGCTTGGAGCAACACGACTGACCTTCCTGAAATGTGACGCAGTCACTCTTGCTTTTTCAAGTCTGGTCTGTGGTGCTGCGCCGGACGCTTGGACAATTCTCCGGACATCATTTACTGTGATCTTCGGCAACTCCAACGAACAGGGTGTATAAGTTAACTTCGCCATGACGTTATTTCGCGCTTTGTTCATGCTGTTTACGAGAGACCGGAAATTACTAACCATCCTCACTCGAACGCAGAAGTAAGTAGTGCATGGAGACCATTTGCATAATCGGCAGCCAATCAGAAGCCTGCATCGAATAACTTAAAGCTTCCAAACTCTCCCGAGCGTTATAAGGCCGTGCATTTGCACATCATTTTCCAAAGTAGACACACAGAGAACACAAGAAAAATGGTTAAGTGGTTGCGTGAATAAAGATGAGTAAATGCAGGTACATACTGATGGCAGATGGAAAACAGCGATGTCATATACATGCAATGAATGTTATAAGTAGATTTATAAAAAAAACGTAATATTAAGGTGTCATTCTGTTATATATTCTGATTATCAATCCTTAATACAATGGTTTTTTTATGCGATTAGTCGTCTTATTGTGTTTGAAGTTGTGAACAATGGGGCAGGCAACGTTATGGCTGGGCAGAGTTTCAGAGTTGGCTGCCCTGGTGTCCGGTAACTTTTGGTCACAAGCTTCAGACACTGCTAATATAAATCTTATTGATGATAGAAAGGAGGATGTTAGGGTCTGACGCACCTCCATCCACCAGAGGGTGCCTAATCGGTTTGTAATTGGAACAAGCGTGTCCAATTACCCCACACCTGTCCGTAATTAGCCTGACCCTTCATAATGATTTTTTGGACAGTACTTGTTGTCGGGTCACTTTCATTTTCCACCTTTGTTTTCCACCATCACCTTTTTCAAGTTCGTCCTGCTTTCCGAGGTGTTTTTTGTTATTTGGTTGAGATAGTTTTGCTGTTGTTTACTTTGTCATGTGTTTTTGAGTAACTTGCCTATTCCTGCTTCATGCACTGGGGTCCACCCTAGTGAAGATGTATTTTGTGCTCAAATAAGAATGATTTTTCATTAGTAAAATGTATTTTTATTACTAAATAGTCTTGCATTTTTATGAGGTTATTATTGATGTTTTGTTTTTTTCATGTGTCACAGCTTTAGCTGCATTAAAGGATTTTTAGCCATAAAATAGTTATTAAGGGTTACATTTATTCAGACTGAGCACTGCTGAAGGCCACTGATAACTAAATATGAAACTCTTCTTTGACATTTTAGAATCATGTATTTCTCAATCTCACTCATCGGTATGGGAATAGTGGCTTGTAGTGGCGCTGAGCTTCGTGGATATTATAGTTGATAGGCATTGTGGGAAATGTAAGTTTTGGTCAAAGTACTCTTTTGACCCGTTTATTTTTAGTGGCTCAGACCTTTTAAGCTCTCGCAGAGATGACAATTGGCCTGCTGGGCATGAGTTTGATACATGTGACCAAGTGTGTACGTATGGAAACCTTAAAGGCGTAGAAAGTGCAGCTCAGGATAAGCAGGCCGTTGTAGCCCAATGGTGCCACCACCCCTAACATAGTAAGGTTGCAGATTAAGTGCACTTCACGTATGCTGGGGTAGTCGTGAATCACCTAGAGAGGACATTAAATAAACATCATGAAAAACTTTTAAACTCCTTTCGACTAAAAAAAAAATAATTAAAATCCACCTGCGGGGGCTCAATGACGAGCAGGGCCACTATGATGGCGAGCTGCAGCAGAATGAGCAAGAAAGCGATGACCAACTGAGCGCAGGCGGACATAAAGCGAGGTTTCTTGGTGCAGATCTTCTTCTTGCTGCCCGCCAGGATTCTAGCAATGCGGTTGGTCTGTTTTCAAAAATACATCAACTGCTTATTGAGCCCGGAGGACAAATATATAAATACATATTGATAACTGACTTCCTCCCTCCTACTACAACACACACCACAGCCAGCACTCAATATATTATTGGATTCATCCTTTGGCTTCCTCCTACAAATATTCCATACTTTCATAGAGCAACTGGAAAGTACCGTATTTTCCGGATTATAAGGTGCACAAAAAAAAAAAAAAAAGCAAAACGCATAACGCATAACACGGTGCACCTT
Organism: Urocampus carinirostris; assembly: GCF_059441175.1. NCBI lineage: Eukaryota > Metazoa > Chordata > Actinopteri > Syngnathiformes > Syngnathidae > Urocampus > Urocampus carinirostris. The sequence continues at coordinate 30,952,187 of NC_142365.1, forward strand.
TTACACCCGAAAATACAGTGCAAAAAATTGGAAATGCAGTCACAATTATTTATCCTGCTGACAGTAACTATTTTACCTTTGAGAAACATTTATAGTGTATTCGAGCATCCTTTTATGGTTAACATATTAAAAGAGAAGCGCAGAACTTTGGCGGCAGCTCAGACGCCAGCTTTCAAATGATCATTACAAATCTTCTTGTTCTTTCTGTCATGTCAAAATGGAGGCAGGTGTATTCGACAAAAGAAGGTATTTATCGACAAAAAACAGGTACAAAAAACGAAAACAAACCAAGTGTCAAATGTTGTTGCCATTTCTATGCCACTTCCATCCGGTCTTCTGTTATCATGTCAGGTTTTCTTTTTGTTTCAGGTCCACAGACTTTGGTAGTTGTTTTGAGCCCAGGTTTGTTTTTGCTTGTTGTTCCTGTTCTTTTAATTAATACCTGCCATGGTTGGGCACCTGCAGTCCGTCTACATCTCCAAAGATGGCAGTAGTACCCCATTTCCCACACCCTTGCACTTTTTACTCTCCCAAGGTGATTTCAACTAGACCAGGGGTGGCGAACAAGTTTGACACAAAGAGCCTACATTTTTAACCGTGAGAGTCAAAGAGCCACACCACGCACTGACCCACATTAGACGTAACCTACACAGATGATTGGCAGTCAGTTATGTGTCCGGAGCAGCATAAAAACAACAATTCTGTCAAATGAATTTCAAAATATTATTTATTATTTGTTATTAACTCTGATGGATTCAAGTGTGTTTTAAGAGGGGGAAAAATACTAAACATGAAACGAGGCAAAGCGCCACAGTATATAGAAAATATGATGAGGCAAAGAGCCGCATTCTTATGGGCCAAGAGCCACATGCGGCTCTAGAGCCGCGTGTTTGCCACCCCTGAACTAGACAATTAGCCACCTTTACAGTAAATACCCACTCCAAAACCTACCGCTCGTAACACCTTTTTTAGTTTCCTCTTTGTCCCAAGATAGTCCTCTCAGGCCATCCTTTTTTTTAAGGGTACACCCAAAATCTCCCCATCAAGATTGAAACCCCTGTCTAGTTCCCCTCTCAAAATCTCCTACTAAGCAGTTCCGGTCCCACACACCCTTCCCTCCAGTAAGGTTTTTTTGTTGCTGTAAAATAAATACTTCCCTGGTGGTGTTTCATCTCATCCCCTGTATTCTGTCCCTTTCTGTCACACATTTGGGTCTGTCTGACACCTTGTGACGGTACCATTCTTTGTTGAGAGTTAGTTATTCCACCCACATTTTTCTTTTATTCTAGGGTGAAAATGGTGAAAATACAACCCCCTAGCAAAATTGAATTACCAGTCTTGGGGAAGCCCTCACTCAGACATTTTATTCTGTAGAACAAACTCAAAAACATGAAACAATCTTAGGTCATTCAAAAGTGCAAAATATTGGCATTCAATAAGACTAAAATACATTAAAAAAAACATTGTAATGGTTGACAAATGTTACTTTTATAGAGTAAGTGCAGGGAAATAAATATGGAATCATTCCATTCTGAGGGAAATAATACGGGATCATGAAAAACGGACAAAGAAATAACAATCAAAACATATCACTAGTATTTAGTTGCATCACTTTTGGCTTTCACAGTTTTTGCTCTGTGGCATGATGCATTCTCATCTTGGAAAATGAGTTCATCACCTCCAAACATTTTTCCCATTAAAGGAATAAGAAAGCTGCCAAAAATGCCAATGTTAACTTGTACATTTATTGCAGATTTGACCACAGCCATTGACTTTACCTGACAATGCAGACGTATATCATAAAGGACTGTGGGATTGTTGATGTTTCCTTTAGGCATTCCTCTTTGTAAATCTCACCGGAATAGCACCAAACAAAAGTTCCAGCATCATCACCTTGTCTGATGCAAATTTGTGACTCATCACTGAAGATAACCTTCATCCAGTCATCCACAGTCCATAATTGCCTTTCCTTAGCCTGTTGCAGTCTTGTTCCTATGCTGTGTTTAATCTTTGATACAGCTGACTGTGAACAGCTCACCTCTTTGGCAAACATACGAGTAGAGTTACCTTCTTCAAAATGTTTGATGATCCTGTCTTTGGTCTCAAGAGACATCTCTCATGTTGGAGCCATGATTCTTGCCAATCCACTTAGTCCTGGAGCACTCCAAGGTGTGATAACTGCATTGTTTTTAACTGCTGATTAACAAAACAGACTTAATCTAAAGGCCCGGTCACACAGCTTTTTGCATCTGTATCGCGGGTAAAATTTTGCGATTTTTTTTTTGCCCGTGGTTTCCCGCAGTGGAAAATGTGCAAAATTGGCCGGCGACTGTTCCGCGTCCTTCCGGCGACTGTTCCGCGTCCTTATCGCTGGTAACCGCGGCTGCATCGCTGTGCCGCCCACGGTTACCCGTGGTCTAAAGTTTTGAGCAGCGCAAAACTTTTTCGCGCGGGCAACCGCGTGTGAATTTCCTCCCGCTTGTAAAGCACGGCTGTATCTGATCTGTGTCGCGATCTCAAAAGCGTCCAACAGCGTCTGCTTCACGGACAGAAATTTCTGGCCGTGTTTCAGCCTCGATACGCCCGGTAAAGGCTGCGTGACCGGGCCTTAAGCCAGGTGCCAAATAAAGGAAAGGAAATTGACTAGTTGTTACCTTATTTTCTACTCAAAATGCACTTATTCAATTTTTTTCCTCAGATTTGAATGAATCCACGTTTATTTCCCTGCACTTGCTATATAAGATTAACATTTACTGACCATTGCAATGCTTTTATCTTCATGTCTTTAGTGTTTCTGAATGCCAACATTTTGCACTTACGATTAATTCATGTCTGTGATCTGAATTTTTTTCTAGAGAATAAAATGTCTGAGTGAGGGCTTGGCCATGACTGGGGATTCCATAGTTTTTGCTAGGCATTGTAAAAAGGACTGTTTAAAATAAAGTCCAAATGCAAACCAAACCCCCCATATAGATGAAAAAGGAAAAGTTTAGTTGAACGTAGTAATTTCACATACTTGCACGTGCAACAAAAGGAGCTGCATTGAGGATTTCAGCCAGATGATGGCGTCAACAAATCCAATATCTTGAAGTTACATACACGATCTTTAATTTAAATGTATTAATTTGTTTTAATGAAACCCAATCTCTCACTGTAATTTCAATTAAATGTGCCTTATATATGAAAATTATAACACAAAAGACTTTTAAAGTTTACCACTGATGATCTAAATCAGACCTGGTCACTCCAGTCGTAGAGGGCCGCATGTCCTACATGGTGTTTGAGGTTTCTCTACTCCAATACAGGTGATTCCAAACTCCTACCAGCATGCTAATGAGCTGATAACTTGTATCGCCTGAGTTGAAGAAGAGAAAACCTCTAAACTCATGCAGGACGTACGGCCCTTGAGAACCAGCGTGCGGATGTCTGATCTAAATACAAGGATTTTTCTTTGCCCTTTACGTGATATGGCAGCTGACGAAGTCAAAACACTTTACAGCGGATGCTCAGCATTGAAAAAAAAGTAACACTTGGCAGTTGGCACCTTTGTGACCAGGGCTGAGTAGCTCATGGCGGGTGACAGGCCAATGCCGAGCCTCTGCAAGTAGCAGTAGACCAAGTGAGGTTTGGCGATTAGGCTGAAGGTGCAAGCGTAGCCAAGACAAATTCCCGCTAGGATGATGTAGCACAGCTCCCGGCTGGACGACTTTACCACTGGCGTGTCCCAGAACCTGTCCACCAATCACATCACGGAACTGTAAATAAATCTTTACCTAGTCTTACCATTTTCCATTTCAGCCACTTTCCAAAAAGACAGTTTCGCTTACTTGACGAAGACAGCTGTTACAAAAAGGGTAGCCAGGAGGCCTAGACAGGCAAATACAACGGCCGCAATCGGTTCTGGGTCACCCCAGCGCATGTATTGAACCGGGATGGGCTCGCAACCTTCAACGCGAAGGAAAAAGAACAGTTACATTTTTGTACTTTTGAAGGACCTTTATTTTTGTTTCTTACCACGCAGGTCGTCAGTGGGCCATGAGCCCAGCAGGCAGGCTCGACACGTGTATTCGTCAAACACAAACTCGTTGTCCTTGCAGGGTGTACATGTCCAACAGCAGCTCACTTCACCTTTGCGAATCACCTGTCATCATTTTTTTTATTTTAAAAGAGGTGTTTATTATATTCGCTTGTTTCTGCATCTGTGTTGGGACTAAAATGTAACAAAGGATTACTGTACTCGATCACGAGTATTGTAATTTGTGATTTTTAATGCGGTCTGTCAAGCAAAACTGGCAAAGATACAGGGATCCTTCGGTTTTCAAAGTTGATGGGGACCAGAACCACCCTGTGAAAAGTGAAAGTCTTTGAACTGAGACAGATCTCCATGATGATTAAAATAAAACCGCACCACCCTTTCCCTTTCACTGACGACATCCCAATTATTTCTGGAACCCGATAATCCACAAAGCACCCGCCAGCATTTCATTGCACTCTTCTTATTTTCTGATTTATCTATCTACCCTGGTCATATTCCTTGAAAAGGTGAGCGACAGCAAGACAAACACATACACAAAAACAAAGTAAAGAAACAAGGAAAAAGTAGCAAAAAAACAAAAAAAATATGACCATGGCCAACCCAAATGCCCAAACACCCAAACATGTTAAGCACCTCTTCACCCACGTTGGTCATATTTTTGTCCCTCCAGATGAAACGGGACACAAGGGGTCGCAGGTTCGATTCCCGGCTCCTCCGTGTTATATGCCGAGTGTCATTGGGCAAGACACTGAATCCCTAATGCCCCCGATAGCAGGCTTTGCATGGCTGACGCTATTGGTTAGTCAGTGTGTAAAAGGGAAAATTGTGAAGCACATTGTAAAGCGCTCTGGGAGGTCTTCATTGACTTGAAAAGAGCTATTAAAATGCAGACCAATGCAGACCATTTCACTCGGGTCAGGGTGACACAGCACACTCTTCTGTTCAACAGCAGGGCCCGACAGCTTTCACTAGTTTACCCCTGCCACATCATACAGGTGCCCTGCCCATCCCATAGAACGCGTCCAAACATCCCACTCTTCTTTCCTATCACCAACAAGAGCTCATGCTTCCACTACATTTAGACCTCTTTCCTCCAGTGCACTCATAACACCATCCATCTACGTCAATTGCGGCCTTCTTCTCGGTCTCTTTCCGTTTACTTCTGCTCCATAGATCCTCTTCAACATTCGCTCCTCATCCATCGTCTCCATGTGTGTAAACCAATCAAGTACTCTCTTATCCACACGCTTGCTCAGTTCCACTACTGCAACAGTTCTGTCTGTCACAATTTAGTTTTTCAATCTATCCAATCGTATTACTCTTAACATACTCCTCAAACACTTCATCTCAAAGACATTTAATTTCCTTTTTAAATCTGCATTCAGGCTCCATGTCTCTGCACCATGCAACAAAGTCGGCACAATCACACTATCAAACAGTCCTCTCTCAACAGCCATTCTCATACTCTTGTTACTCATCACTCTTCTCAGAGCATCCAAAACCTTGCTCCCTTGATTCACTCTGTGCAATACCTCGCGCTCCATTCCACCAACTGCAGCCACAACACAACCCAAGTACCTAAAGCTTACAATTTCTTCCAGGACTTGTCCATTCAACCTTATTTCCAACGCCATGCCCACTCTATCACGTGAACACTTCATCACCTTACTCTTGCCAACATTCACACATAACTCATGCCTATCACAGACTTTTCCAAACTCCATTACCAACCTTCTCAATGTTTCCATCTGGATCAGCCACGAGCGCTGTGTCATCTGCAAACAACAACTGACTTACCGGCCACACCGTTCCACTGTTATCCATCATCTCTACACCTCTGCCAAATACTCTTGAAATGAAATGAAATGATCTGCATTTATATAGCGCTTTTCAAGTCAATGACTTCCCAAAGCGCTTTACAGTGTGCTTCACATTTCCCAATAGCGGCCGTGATCTGTGCAGCCATGTAAGGCGCTAACCTGCTTATTGGGGGTAATTGGGGGTTCAATGTCTTACCCAAGGACACTTCGACATATAACACGGACAAGCCGGGATTCGAACTTAATCCTAAAACGATCGCTCTACCTCCTGAGCTACTGCCGCCCTTGCATTCACCTCCCTCACCACACCATCCATGTACACATTAAACAGCCATGGCGACATCAAACATTCCTGTCTCACACCAGTCAACACTGGGAACCACTCACTTGTCTCACTCCCGACTCATACACATGTTTTGTTGTTCACATAAAAATTATCCAATGCTTCTAACAACTTTCCACCCACTCCATACATTACCATCACCTGCCACAACGCCTCTCTATCGACCTGCCTTTTCCAAGTCCATGAAAGCCAAACAAACATCCTTACCTTCTGCAAAATATTTCTTGCACACCTGTCTTACTTCAAACACCTGATCCACACATCCTCTTTCTTTCCTGAAACCAATCTCCTCCGTCACCACTCATCTGTCCTTAGCTGCCTTATTCACCTCTGACATTTTCACCTCTTGCCTCACACTCTTCCTATACCTAGCCCTCTACGATCCATCTATTCTCAGTTTTCGTTCCACATAAAAAGGATCAGACATACCACTCATTTAACCTCTGTAAACATGCACATCCAACAATATACTTAACATCCGTTTCCTAACCACCACATAATCCATCAGTGCTCTGTCCACCATCTCACCTCCATCCACTCAGACAAAAGTATACTTACCGGGTATTCTCGTCCCTCTTTTTAAACTATGTGTTTGCAATAACCAACTCATTTTCCACACATAACTCAATTTCTTCCCACTCTCATTTCTTCCTGTTACTCCATATCTACCAATCACATTTTCAACCATTTTATTACCCTCTCTTCCATTCAGGTCACCTAGTATTGCCCCTTTCCACCCCTGTTTGGCACTTGCCACACATTCGGACCAAATACTTACAGAACTCCTCTCTCCTCAGCACTTCTTTCTGAACCAGGTCCATATGCTTTTATAAACTTCAATACTTCTACACCCCACATGAATCGCACCCACATCAATCTCGAAGATATCTCTTTCCACCTCACCAGTTTTTCCTTTGCTTTCTCACTCACAAGCACAGCCACTCCTCTAGCATGTCCTCCCGTAACTCCAGACTTTCTACCATACATACCTCCAAGCTGTAATTCACCATTCCCTTTCATCTTTGTTTCACTCAGTTTACTTCCTTTTAGTCATAATCCTTCTGATCTCCTCTTTCTCCAACTCAGTCCCTTTACTTCCACATCCTCTCACATTTAGTGACCGTATAACTAAGGTTTGCTAGACCTTTCAGTCTCCCGCCCCCCTTTCTTTGCCTTGCTGTCTCTTAGGGAGTAGAGATAGAGACACGCATCGGACCACGGTGAGAGAATTCTCACACCTCCCAGAGGGAGAGGGCCACTCACCACAAGACCAAGAGTCTGATTTAATAATATATTTATTTTTAATGTATCGAGTCGCTGCAAGTTAGCGGTCGCTGTGCTTCCGAGTTTGTTAACAGAGGCAGCGCCTGCCTGCTTTTTGACTGACAGCATACACCAGCCGATCACAGTCGTGCACACAGATAGTCACACCCACCCAACACACAGCACCCCCCTTAATCTGTTCCTGCTATCAGAACACAATGCAAGATACAATTATATTAATGTAAATAAGACCCAATCAATTGAATTCAAAATTTGCGAAGGAATGAACCAGCGATAACGAAAGCGCGAAGATAATAACATATCACACTAGTTAAGTAAGTATATAATTCACTTTTTTAGGCCAAATTTAGATTTTTGCCTAAATCAGGTTTCCATGGAGAGTTGCTTTATTTACCAAAGTGCCAAAGTTGGTCAGCCAATCATATTTCAGATATTTAATCAATAGTGCCACTTGAAAGAAATATCTCGTGGACGCAAATGGGACATATAATCAGTGATTTAAGCTTTTCGGCCATAGCCATCTAGTGGCATATACTGCGGCCTCACTAGCTGATTTAATGAACTTCTTTTTTGCCTTGCCCGTCACACCGAAACATCCTTGGATTTTGCATATGGATTGTCAAATAAAGCCTGCAGTCAACTTCTTTTGGCTTGTAGAAAGTCTTCCAGCACATCCCCCTGGACTCCTCCATCAGTTACTGGTACTTTGCATGTTTCCTTCCCTTGAATTTCTCCATGCGCTCCTTCCAGGGTACTGTGAGTTCCGGCATCATCAGATATTTGGATGCCTCTGAGGTGAATATCAAGTCTGGCCGGAGAGCTAATACTTCAATGTGTCTGGGGAAATTAAGTTGTTTTCCTAGGTCGACATGCAGCTGCCAATCAGAAGCACTATGGAGTAGTCAGTTTGTGGTCTGTGGACATGCCTGGGGTCTCTCTACTGCATTGATGAAAGGGACTGCCTTTCTCCTGGGTTGATGATGTCCAATCCTTCCGGTTCTCCCTTCAATCCCAGCTGATTACAATTTGCTGTCCTTGGAATCCCTACACTATAGAGCAGGGGTTGGGAGCCTATGGCCCTCGAGCCACATGAGGCTCTTTTCATGGGTACGTATGGCTCAGAAACAAAATTCATTGTATGCATATCGTTTCTTAGTCGTTCGGCGAACGATCGTGGCATTCTGCAAATACAGGAACAGCCAACCCAGCCCTGTCCATCGCAGATAGACTGCCGAGTATATATCGGGCACAGTTTTGACTAAACTTTATACTCAAGGTGTCACACAAAAAAAAAAACTTGCTTTGGCTGTACATTGCTAAGAAATCATTTATATGGAAGCTCATTTAATGTGTGTTCACTGTTGAGACACTTTATGATGAAAATCCACATGACAAACTGTAAATATGCCCAAAAAAACAGAAGCGCATCCACAGCATTTTGTTCGGGTGAGTGGTAGGAATGGATGGAATTAGGCAAAGCGCGCCCATAGGAAAAGGCTAACGGAGATGGTACAACCTGTTAGTTTTTTTATTTTTAAACAAATACTTGATCCTATAGTATTTAATTAATAAATGTTAAATAAATTAATAAATAAAGGTTTCTATTTTGTGGGTTTTGACTATCTTGGCATCTTTTTGGAAATCAACTCCCCGCGAAAAATGAGGGATTACTGTTTTGTAAAATATTGTTTTTGTTTAGATACATAAAACAACAGAAACAAATGTTTAAAAAAATGTATATCACTAAAACCTCAAACTTCTTTCATTGTAATCTTACCTTGATTTGGGCCTTCTGACAGGGCTCGGAACAGACGGAGAGAATGATGTCACTTTCATTGTTCCAGATCTCCTGGTTGTTCATGCGTAGGCCACTCTGGTCCCAGCTGCCCACGTGCACGTAAGCGTACTCATCCTGCGCCATCTGTTTGAAGTTCATGATCTCGTACCTGGGATATATATTTTGGTCTGTGAATTGGTCCATATGTGAAAAGGACTATTTCGTTCTCACCTGCCAGGTGAGTCTCCATTTTGGTCGAAGTGGATGACTTCTCCCGACACGCCCGTGAAGTTGGTTTGCATCAGGAAGTCTAGAAGCTGGCGGCCATCGATGGGCTGCATGGCATTACACAGGCCCTAGACACAGAAAAACATTTATTTGAATAACAAGCAATAATACAGTAAATATAGAAAAAGGGCAGCACGGCGGCGCAGTGGTTAGCACCTGTGCGGCACAGTTTTGAGGTCGTGAGATCAAACCTCTTGTGTGGAGTTTGCATGTTCTTCCCGTGCTTGCGTGGGTTTCCTCCAGGCACTCAGGTTTCCTCCCACATTCCAAAAACATGCATGCCAGGTTAATTGGCTGGTCCAAATTGTCCCTAGGCGTGACTGAGCGAGCGAACTGTCTGTCCTTGTGTGCCTTGCGACTGGCTGGCGACCAGTTCAGGGTGTCCCCTGCCCACTGCCCAAAGATAGCTGGGATGGGCCGCCGTACCCCCTGCGACCCTACTGAGGATAGGCGGTGCATATAAGGATGGATGGATGGATCATAGAAAAATGCATTTTTTTAAAATACCAGTGGGTGAAAAATTGCATTTATTTTACATAACATAATAATAATAATAATGCATTTTATTTAAAAGAGCCTTTCAGGCCACCCAAGGACACTGTACAGACAGTGAAAAAAATACAATTTAAAAAGTTGTAAGCGAAATAATAAATAAAAACAAGACATAAAATCATAAAAACATAGGAAATGGAGAAGCTATGTGTTGTAGGCAGTCCTGAACAGGTGTGTTTTTAGACGGGACTTAAAAGTGGAGAGAGGTGTGCAGTTTTGGAGGTCCGAAGGTAGATTGTTCCAAAGCTTGGGAGCAGCGCGACTGAAGGCTCTGGCTCCCATGGTGCTCAGGTGGGCAGGGGGCACTGACAGTCGGAGGGAGGACGAGGATCTGAGGGAGCGAGTGGGGACGTGCACCTGGAGAAGGTCAGACAGGTAAGGAGAAGCCGGGTTGTGAATGGCCATATATGTATATAGGATCAGTTTGTAGCTGATGCGATGCTGAACAGGAAGCCAGTGTAGCTGTTGGAGAACGGGTGTGATGTGCTGCTGGGAAGATGTTTTTGTGATGATGCGAGCAGAGGCGTTTTGAACCAGCTGAATTTTATGGAGGGACTTTTGAGGAAGGCCGAAGAGGAGAGCATTGCAGTAGTCAAGGCGGGATGTGACAAGACTGTGGACAAGAATAGCAGTGGTGCGGGGGGTCAGGGAAGGGCGGAGTCTGGTAATATTGTGGAGGTGGAAATAAGCAGTGCGGGTGATGGTGTTGATATGTGAGTGGAAGGTAAGCATGCTATCCAGGATGACACCCAGACTCTTGACCTGGGGGGAGGGGGACACTAAGGAGCTGTCAATGTTGAGAGAAAAATTGTTTACTTTGGATAAAGTGGATTTGGTGCCAAAAAGGAGGAATTCTGTTTTATTGGCATTTAATTTAAGAAAGTTTGTTGTGAACCATGTTTTGAGTTCGGAAAGGCAAGAGGTGAGGGAGGGAGGTGGGAGTATGGAGTTTGGTTTGCAGGAGAGGTAGAGTTGGGTGTCATCAGCAAAGCAGTGAAAGTGGATATTAAATTTGCGGAGGATATGACCAAGAGGCAAGAGGTAGACGATGAAGAGAAGAAGACCTAAGACAGACCCCTGGGGTACACCTGTGGTGACTAGGGAGGGCTTTGAGGTGAAGGATTTCAGCTGGACAAACTGAGTGCGGCCAGTGAGGTAGGAATGGAACCAACTGAGGGGAGTATGGGTGAGACCAATGGAGGAGATTCTATTGAGGAGGATAGGGTGAGAGATTGTGTCAAAGGCGGCGCTCAAGTCTAGGAGGATGAGGATGGAGACTAGACCGGAGTCAGATGCTATGAGGAGATCATTTACAATACGGATAAGGGCAGTCTCTGTGCTGTGGCGGGGGCGGAAACCAGACTGAAAGGGCTCATAGAGAGAATGGAGGGACAGGTGCGAGTGGAGTTGAACAGCAACAGTTTTTTTAAGGATTTTCGAAATAAATGGAAGGTTGGAGATGGGGCGGAGGTTGTCAAAGTTGTTGGGGTCAGCACCATGTTTTTTCAGCGTAGGGGTAACAGCAGCGGTTTTGAAAAGTGATGGGACAATACCAGAAGAGAGTGAGGAGTGGATAATGGCAGATATGAGAGGAAGCAGGGAAGGGAGGCAGGATTTAACAAGGGATGAAGGGAGGGGATCGAGCTGGCAAGTGGTGGGCTTGGATTTGAGTATGAGGTTGGATAATTCAGCAGTCGTGGGTGGAGCAAAACTGGAGAAGAAGTGACAAGGAGAAGGAAATTCAGATGGGGAGGTAGCAGACAGGTTTTGATGGAGTTGGTGATGAATCTTAAGGATTTTGTGATTGAAGTACTCCATTATGGAGTTGCAGGTTGCTGTGGAGTACAGGTGGAGGGGGAGAGAATTTGGTGGCTGGAGGATTTTGTTCATGACAGAGAAGAGAGTTCTTGAATTTCCTCCGTTGGAAAGGATGAGGCCGGAGTAGTAGCTGGATTTGGTTTGTGCAATTTGGTCCTTGTATTTAGCAGTATGGGTAATGTACATGTCCTTAAGGATGGTAAGGCCGTTTTTTTTATAGAATCGCTCGAGTTGGCGGTCCTTTGATTTCATTGACCGAAGAGCGGGTGTAAACCAGGGGGCAGATGTGGAGAATGAGGCAGTCCTGGTTTTCAGGGCGGCAAGAGAATTTAGAATATTTGTGAGGCAGGCATTGTAGTGAGCGGTGAGGTCATCCGGGCTTGAGAGAGCTTCTGGGGGTGGGGAACAGTCAATAATGGAGCAGAGGGTGTCAATGTTGATATTTTTGGTATTACGAAAAGAAATGAGACGGGAGGTTTTGACAGTAGAGAGACAGAGTACGGTGTTAAAAGTGAGAAGGACATGATCAGATTCAGGAAAAACATCGGCAGTGGGCTTGGAGGTAGAGAGGCCAGAGCAGCAGACCAAGTCCAATGTGTGGCCTTTAATGTGGGTGGGGAAGTCAATAAGGCTGTGTATCCCAAGGCTCTCCAGGCAGGATGTGAAGTCTCTGGTGAGTGGCAGGTTGGGGTTTTGTCCATGTGATTATTGAAATCTCCCAATAAAATTAAATTTGGCGAGAGAGTGGATAAATGTGTAATTAAGCTGGAGAATTCATTGATAAAATCACTATGTGGCTTTGGGGGGCGATAAATTGTAGCAATAATGGTTGGCGTGGGTCCAGGGAGCTTAAACACCAGGCATTCAAAGGAAGTCGATGCAGTGACGGAGACAGGCAAGACTTTCCACTTCTCGCGGTGAATTACCGCGAGACCTCCTCCACGGCCGTTGCCACGGGGATGGCAGATGTAAACAAAGCAGGGAGGAGTGGAGTCATTCAGAGCAGCGAAGTCGTTTGTTCGTTGCCAGGTTTCTGTTCAAATAAGGAAGTCGAGTTTTCGTTCGGCGAGGACGTCTTGGATGAGGTGGCCCTTGTTCCTGAGTGAGCGGACGTTCAGTAGTCCAAAGTTGACGGCGGAGGTATCTTGTTTGACAGCGGCAGTGCTGTTAGCCGACCTAGCTAGGCGGGCTAATGTATGGCAGTTAGCCCTACGGCCGCAGTTTATGGGAGGGCGTCGAGATGTGGACCAGAGGCGTGTTCAGGAGAGTGATCAGACATGTAGTCTCTTGATAATCGCTTGCCGCGCACTGCTGAACGTTTTGTAATCGCTCACTGTGATTGCCTTACTGATCCAAAATGGCCGACGACAGTACAATGGATTTCGTTCTACAGCTTGCTTTGAGCGAGTTGGCTGATATGAGCGACAGTTCGCATATTGACACAGTTAAGGTTATCCTAAACGCAGTGGAAGGGTCATACCTGTCTTGCATTGTTCACAAACATTACCAGGCAATGTAAGACGATATATTACATCGCCAACAGCACTCGTCAGGGTGAGATCCTCCATCTTCTGCACTGTCGACGCCATGTTGGAAATCAAAGTAAGCGGTCTTTCTCCCGTGATTACTCGGGCACGCGAGCGCTCAATAATCACTGGCCGTTCAGAAGCTAGCGATAGCTCGCGATAGCAATCGCTCACTCTCCTGAACACGCCTCAGGTCGAGGTGATTGAGCCAGGGTTTTTATACTCGACGTGTCTGCGCGATCCGCGGTGAATGTAGCGGCGTCGAGTCAGGCGAGCGATGTCAGGATGGTGGAGCAGCTCCGGTGGCGGAGGCCCCAGTGCAATCCACCGGATCCGGAGAAGATCCGCGACAGAATAATGGAGCAATCCTGTCGCTGGATGATGGCAGAACGTCGGGAGTATCAGAAATAATCCAAAGGCGGCGAGGTTTTGGCACGCCATGACGAGGGAGAGAGGCCGGTGCAGTGACAGCTGGTATGTTTAAGCTACCGGCGTTAGCCCGTGGGCTAAGTTACGAGGGTTTGATTGATTAGGTGAAACGTTGGTTCAGGTTACATCAACCAAAGTACCCACAGTCCAAAACAGAAGGGCAAAAGAGTCAAGTCAAGTCAAGTCATTTTTATTTGTATAGCCCTAAATCACGAAGAGTCTCAAAGGGCTTCACAGATTGTTACACTATATTACACAAACTATTTTCAACCGACAAGAGGAGTAGGTTATTCGTATGCAATGGAGTAGAAGTGAGTTTTAAGTTTAGATTTAAACATTTCCACTGAGGTTGCAGATCGAATCTCAGGGGGAAGAGCATTCCACAGCACCGGTGCCCGGATGGAGAACGCTCTCGAACCAGCAGAAGACTTCTTTGCTCTCGGGATCATCAGAAGACCAGCACTCTCAGATCGTAGGCTTCGGACCGGGACATAGTGGCAGATCAGATCTGAAAGATAAGAGGGAGCAAGTCCATGTATGATTTTGTACAATACTAAGAGAACTTTGAAGTCACATCTTTGGCTAACTGGGAGCCAATGCAGGTTAGCCAAAATCGGTGTTATGTGATCGTACTTTTTTGTCCTGGTTAAGAGCCTCGCTGCGGCATTTTGTACTAGCTGAAGAGACTTGATTCTGGACTTCGGGAGACCGGAGAGTAGTGCATTGCAGTAATCGAGACGGGAGGTAACAAATGCATGAATTATTGTTTCCGCATCAGACTGAGACAGTATTGAACGGATTTTAGCAATGTTGCGAAGATGGAAGAAGGCAGTTCTAGTAATTTGCTTTACATGCATCTCAAAGGATAGATCAGGGTCAAATATGACACCTAAATTTTTAACTGAGTCACTCTGTGTGATGTGACATTTGTCAATGTTCACAGCAGTTTTTGAGAATAAGTCCCGGCATTTAGAAGGACCAATGACTAACATTTCAGTCTTTTCAGAGTTAAGACGCAAGAAATTGAGTGACATCCACTCTTTTATCTCAGTGAGACAGGCCTCCAAATTTCCACAGTTTAGTGTGGAAGATTCCTCCAACGGAAGATATAGTTGAGTGTCGTCTGCATAGCAATGGAAGCTGATATTGTACTTGCGAATAATATCACCTAATGGCAGCATGTAAATGTTGAAAAGTAGGGGGCCGAGCACTGAACCCTGCGGAACACCGCAGGTAACATTAAAGGGCTCAGATGTCGTTTCACCATATTTAACACAGTGTGTCCTATCTGAGAGGTAGGATTTGAACCACGAGAGGACAGCTCCTGAGAGACCAGTCCATTTTTCCAACCGTTCTAGTAGGATATTGTGGCGCACTGTGTCAAAAGCAGCACTAAGATCCAGCAGCAGCAAAAGTGATGAAGCGCCAGAATCCATTGACATTAGGAGATCATTTGTTACCTTGATCAGAGCTGTCTCAGTAGAGTGGTTAGCCCTGAATCCTGATTGCATGGATTCAAAAAGGTTATTCTCCGATATGAAAGCATTCAGCTGCTGTGCCACTACTCTTTCGAGTACTTTAGAGAGGAAAGGTAGGTTTGACACAGGTCTGTAATTACTTAATATTTCTGGATCAAGGTTGGGTCGTTTCAGTGTGGGTTTAATAACGGCGGACTTAAAAGCTGCTGGAACTACACCTGAGGAGAGTGATGTATTTATAATATTTAGAACTGAAGGCCCAAGGACGCTAAAAATACTTTTAATAAGTGAACCTGGGAGCGGGTCGAACTGGCAAGTTGTCGGTTTGGCCGCATTCACCACTTGTTTGAGATCATCAAGTGACAGTTCACTAAAACCGGCCATTTTCCCAGGGCAGCCCCCCTGTCGTGCATCTGTAAATTTCAGTCCTTTAATACGTGTGGTACTAACAATATCTTTTGCAATTTCTTCCTGTATGCATTGAATCTTCTTAGTGAAGAAGACCATTAAGTCCTGAGCAGAGTGTGTCGAACTGTCTGCGATAGGCTGTTGCCTTGTAAGCGATGCTACAGTGTCAAAAAGGGCTTTGGGGTTGTTCTTTTGAGACGCAATCACCTTCGAAAGGTAGGCCGATTTTGCAGAGGCAAGGGCCGCTTTATACTTTAACAAGCTGTCACACCAGGTTTGATGGAAAACCTCAAGCTTGGTAGCGCGCCATTTTCTCTCCCATTTCCTGCATTCTTTTTTAAGGGTTCTAGTTTCATCAGTAAACCAAGGTGTGCGTCTTTTAGGACGTGGTTTTAGTTTTATGGGCGCTATTGAATCCAGCACACTAGTCAGGGTGGTATTGAACTCATCCATGAGTGAGTCAATCGAGCCATTGTATTTAGGAAAGGACGCAACTGCTCCAGGAAGGAGTTCAAAGAGCTCAGAAACTGTGCCAGTGCTTATATTGCGTCCGCTAAATCCCTCAGCTTTATTAACTCTACATTTAGTTAGCACCTCAAATGTCACTAAATAATGATCAGAGATAACAGTAGTACACGGTAGCACCATAATGTTTGAGGTTAAAACTCCTCGAGTCAGAATCAAGTCTAGCGTGTTCCCATTTTTATGGGTTGGCAAGTCAACCAGTTGAGTAAAACCAAATGCATCAATTAGAGAACTAAACGCAATAGTAAGTGAACTGTGTGGGGAGTTCATATGAATGTTAAAGTCTCCCATAATTATAATTTTGTCTGCATAGGTTACTAGTTCAGACAAAAGTTCAGCAAATTCGTCTAAGAAAGTTGTGTATGGCCCAGGTGCACGATAGATAGTTATTACATCAATTGACAATTGAGGGGACCGCATCACAAGAGCCTCAAACGTTTTGTAATTATTAGAGGTACGTGTATTAAATTTGAGCGATTTTTCAGAGATTAGCGCAACACCACCACCCCTTTTCAGCGTGCGTGCTATATGACTACTCTCGTAGTCTGGGGGAGAGGCATAATTTAGCGCTGAGTGCTCATCCGGGCGTAACCACGTTTCACAAAGACCCATACAGTTAAGTTTATAATCACGAATAATGTTATCAACAAGTAAAGCTTTTGGAGCAAGCGATCTAATATTTAACAGACCAAATTTCAGCTTTGCTGAATCATTTGACTTAGCTGAACTCTTTGTAGTCTTTGTCGAGATCTTCAAAAGCTCCCGGCGTTGTGGCCGTTCGTGAGCGCTGAGTTTAAAGCGTCGGTTGTCCGGCGAGGAATGAATGGTGGAATTAGTTACATCCTCGCGTCCATCCTCGCGTCCATCTTGCTGCTTGGACTTCACACGCTTCACACATCTACCTGCACGGCAACCACGTTTCTGTTTCCTTTCTTTACGGGGCCGCCGCCGTCGTTTATTAAGAGGAATAGCTGTCCACAAGGATGCCGGGTCTCTTTGAAGTTCGCTCGGTATATCATAGGCGTTATAAAAAGTGCCCGAAAAGTCGAAATTTAGACTCCCACCCGACCGAATAAGTTCGTCCCTACTGTAAGTGTTTTTGGCCACACATGTGTCCAAAAGTGAAAGCAAAAAAGACAAGAGAACGGCAATAAATAGAAGATTAGCTGGACAACGAGCCGCAAGCATGTATCCATGCGCCGCCAGAGAGATCAGAAAAAGTATCTGAGCTTCGAAAAAGTTTTGGAAAAGTTTTGGAGTGAGAAGCGACGACATACACGCCAGCGTCCTCTCACCCCGGAAGTCAATGAAAGGGTTAACGATCAAGCCTAACCTAAAGGGAGCTGATATAATTGTCTGTCATCTTGCTGCCCAAAAACCTCCAAAAAAGGAACGCGCCCTCGTTTTTTCCTGTCACGGTTGTAGTATTCGCGATTGTTGTATAATGTAAATGGTAAATGGTCTGCATTCATATAGCGCTTTTCAAGTCAATGAAGACCTCTCAAAGCGCTTTACAATGTGCTTCACACTTACCCATTAGCACACACACTCACACACCAATAGGGAGTCAGCCATGCAAGGCGCCTACCTGCTTATTGGGGCCATTAGGGATTCAGTGTCTTTATAATGTGTTAATTCAGTGTAATGTGTTTATTAAGGAATATTTATAGGCACAATTAAAAAGAGTGTGTGTTCCTGTGAAGGTTGTTTTTTTTCTTTTGAAACTTTCATTTGAAATTCTTATTTTAAACACCAACCCTGTCTTTAAAACGTAATTTGCCCAATTTGAAAGTACTCACAAACACCACCGATTTTTGCTTTACACTGCTGCTTTTTCCCCTCAAAACATTTACTGGTTTAAAATAAAATCGACTGCTTTTTCGAATGTCTACTCCAATAAAATCTTGACTCAAGACTAGTATTTTATTCTGTGGCTGCGTTATTTAGAAACAAATTTTTGTGCGTGAATAAACAAAGGATTGCCTTAGAGGTCGTTTTGGTAAAAGTTTGCCACGGTTTAAAACAAGCAAATTTTGTTTGTTTGTTTTTTATTCTCAGAGAAGAACTGTGTTTTGCTCGTAAAAATAGGCCGTGTGTTAACATCCATGGCTTTTAAAGGGACAGTGTGCAATATTTGACCGCTAGATGTCACTGTATTGTGTCGAGCTACCAAAAACCGGTGCTACGAAGCATAAGGAAAAATACAAAACTATGAGGACTCAAAGAGACAAAACCGCAACATTTTAAAGAATCTATTATTCACCTCTGCATGTTTCCTTACTACTTGATTCAGCTAGAAGTCAAAAATGCACCAGAATGCTCAAAGTCTCATGAAGAGTTATACTGTAGAGAATTAATACACACGCACACGCACACGCACACACGCACAAACACACGCACACAAAGACCGAAATAAGGCGATGACGAATGGATCAGATAAACAGATCTCCGGAAAAAAACATAAATAAGTAAATTGTTGGATAAATGAAGAAAAAAAACAATAAAAAAGGAAAAAATGAAATCAATAATACGGAAAACAGAAAAGCAAACAGAAAAATGAAAAAAAAAATCAGTAGAAAGGAAAAATAAAAGCAAAAAATAAAAGAAGGAAAAAGGGAAAGATAAAGAAAGAAAAAACTCAATGAAAAAAGAAAAAAAAGGGATTTTTAACAACAAAATAGCTGACAAACATGTCAGCTGGGTGAGCCTCATGTAATGGCAAGTAAATGTACATTTCTCGAACCTATGAGTATTTTTAAAAATACACCTTCAAATAATAGTTTATGTATTTTTGCATATTATTCCAACAAATATTGTATTTTTTTTTGTGATTGATTTTCTCTTCCACTTTACTTCCCATTAATGTCAAAAGGTGGGCATGCATGCAAAATTGAATACCCACATGGAAAATCCATCTCTAATTTGATAGTGATTTGTATGCATTCCTTGTAAGCATGTACTTTATAGCCTGGGCAGAGATCCTGTTGCATGGCGTGCAGACCGTACGCCATGGAGTAGATGGCGTTAATGACAAAGCCCATCTTGGTGTCCTGAGCATACTGGTGACGCAGGGATTCTCTCCCTGCACAGAAAAGAAATTTAAAAACCCAACCAACTGCAACCAGGCAGGGCATGCAAAAGCTCTCTCACAGCTGCATGTGCGGTTGTATGCGGTGCTTTCCTGCGAGACTCCTCTCAGTTTACACTGAAAGCGGTGCTGCCAGAACTCAGGGAACCAGGGGTTCCTCAGGTTGGTATCAGGCTTGAGCTTCAGGTAGTAGTCGTCGAACCAAGTCACGTAGGCCGACTTAAGCTTGATGGTGATGCCGCCTGCGGCTTCGCGCTCTAAGCCGTCAGTCACGTCGTAGCGGTCCGCCCAGCCGTCACTTGGAAGGTTGAGGAACACAAGTTAGTTTTGAGATGCGGTCATGGGAGGCAAGTTGGGCTGTGCCTCGCCTGTCGTCCTGGGAATATAATATAAAAGCAGATTAAATGGTTATATATATATATATTCAGTGTTAACCCCTTAACAATCCTGTCAAATTTGCTTGAACTCTAAATCCAAGACATACCCAAAGTAAATTGAACCGTTCGGAGAATAGAAACGGTTTTGGTCGTTCTGAAAGTTTTGTCCCATACTGGAATAATTACTGCAGGTGCTACTAACATTAAGGTATCTAAGTTGGAACACACAGAGAAGGGTTTTCTATTCCCAACTCAATCACACGCCTGCAGATGGTTGTAGCATGGACATTTTAGCTGTAAATCAGCTGGGACATTAGCATGAAGCCTTACCTGGTTCCTATTCAAATTCCTGAAAAGTAAACTTTGTATTTTACACATTTTTGTAAAGGTATGTCAAGGTGTTTCCTAAAGTGGCTTTTTGAAGACGACCAGTTTACAGCTCTAAAACCTCAGCAAGAGTGTTTTCGACATTGGACATTTTTTGTGAAAAAGTTGTGATTTTTTTACTTCTCTTTCCTGAAGCCAGCACTTGCGAGTGATACTCGCGCATAAAAATGGTTCAACGATTTGCATTACACATGTTTATTTTCGGCTTTGATTTGAATGATGATGATGATGATGATCTGCATTTATATAGCGCTTTTCAAGTCAATGACTTCCCAAAGCGCTTTACAATGTGCTCCACATTTCCCAATAGCGGCCTTGCAGCCATGTAAGGCGCTAACCTGCTTATTGAGGGTATTAGGGGTTCAGTGTCTTACCCAAGGACACTTCGACATGTAACACGGAAGCTCCGGGATTCGAACTGGGATCCTTTGATCCCAAGACAAGCGCTCTACCTCCTGAGCTACTGCCGCTCCATAATCATGCAAACTTGTTATTACTATGTTGTTACTATGTTATTACCAGGTTAATCATACAGTTCATAATACGCATATGCTTTTGGAAAATGAATTGGGTAACGAATGTGTGAACCATCATTTTGATTGGTCACTATTAGCTAAAGATTTTTAAAACGAAAGTAGGTCGTGTCCATTTTCTAAATGCAGACCTTCATAGGCTATCGCAAGCTAAGGACCGTGGATAAAAGCTTGCAATTGGTTGCGAGTGGTGTCAATCAAAAGGGTAGAGGCTAACGGTCATATTGAGAATCATTTTACGAGTTTGTTGACGTGTAAAAAGGAATTAGGAGGCGAACGGAACAGATAACAACAAGGAACATCAAATGATGCTTTAGGCACCTTTTTTCATCAGTCGGCATTATCGTGTGTTTTACACGGTTGGATTCACTGGACTGTGATCATGAAAAGACCATTTTTGCGGTGAATTGTGTCATCAGCTGACTACCAGAGCACCTTATTGGTGAGCTATACCAGGCTTTAAGGTACCTAACCATTTCTGTGGTGAGTACATTTTGAAGTAGTATTCATATGTTGAATTCCAAGAGTTTAAACTTTCCAATGATATGTGTAACAATTTTGAGATTTTCTTTTCCTAAGTGACCCCCCCCCCCAAAAAAAAACACTAAGTCCAAATCAGAAACAAAATCGGAAACTGGAAATAAAAAGCGCAATGTGCAAATTAAAAATAATCCAGAAACAAACAAACCTGATGTGGTGGTGGAATATGTTGAATATGTCCTTATAAGAGATCGGGGTAATTTGGGGTGAGTTGAATGGAAACAACAGTGGCCAGTTGGGGCCCTCTGGTAGCAGAAGGCAAACCATACCCTGACAATTTTAATCAAATCTGTATTTCAGTGTTTAGGCTAGGTTATTATTTCAAAGCACCATTGGATCCAGAATATTGAACTCTTTCCATCAGGTGTTCCCTTCATTTGAGAAAATGTTTTGTTTTCCTATTTGGCTTTGTTTGAACATAGGATAATGTTTGTTCCTCTGCAGTGGAAGTGGCTACTTAGAAAATGATCTGCTTCAGATTACAGTACAACCATTTTGGGCTGTCAGTGCGTGTGTGTAGGTGGTGTAGGAACAGGCGGTGGTGTAGCTGCTGCCCCAAGTGTTCGTTTGCGTGGGTTCTGCTTCACGAGCTTTTCAAACTATCCAAGTTGGAGCCCCCTGCACTTTTCAAGCGCGTAGCCTCTCGGAGGATGTGTTACAAAACAGACGCCCACACCGGGCTTGTGTAAGTCCAGGATGCCGTCATAAACTTTTGCAGCTTTTTCTTTCTCTAAACGGATATGCGGGTGCCGAAGCGCAATTAAGCGGCGTCCAGCGGGAGTGATGACAATAGATATGAAATCTTTTGGCTCTATTCCCACTACGATCTTAACTTAATGTGTTTGGTAATGCAGTTGTCAGTTTGGTCTCACCATCATTAGGTCAGTGTTTTTCAACCAGTATGAAAGGGCACACCTGTGTTCTATGAAATCTTGACTTGTTTGGTGCAGGACAATGCCAAATTTTAATTTGGTTAAAAAGCATGCCATTGTTCAGCGTCTTTTACTTTCTTCCGGTGATCAGCAGAGTAACTGTAGCAATTATCCATGTCAGTAGGTGGCAGCAAATTACCATTTATTTTTCCTTTTTATGTACTAATCATCCACTCATGAGGTATTTCATAACTTATTTTGTTTGATGAAGCTGTCTGAGAACAGCGAAAATGGGGTTGATAATAATAAATATTAGGTAGGACGTAATAGTAAATAATAAGATAAGTAAGTTTTCAGTCTTGCACAATTTTGCTGATTTCAATAGTTTTCTAATTTCCAAAATAATGACTAACTATAAAGGAAAAACTGAAGCATTTTAGAATGTAGTAAAATATGTTTTGTGCCACTGGCAGAAAATCTTTGCTCATTTAAAGTATTTTCTTGTTATTGTTCTAGAAAAAAACAAGAAAAACTAACCATCCACCCATCCATTATCTGCATCGCTTATCCTCACTATGGTCGCAGGGGTGCTGTAGCCCATCCCCGCTATCTTCGAGCAGTGGGCAGGGGACACCCTGAACTCGTTGCCAACCAAGAGCAGGGCACACAGAGACAACACACTCGCTCAATCAAACCAAGGGATAATTTGGACCGCCCATTTAACCTGACATGCATGTTTTTGGAATGTGGTAGGAGCCCAGAGTGCCCAGAGGATACCCACGCAAGCATGGGGAGAAGATGCAAACTCTGCACAGGAAGGCTGGTGGTTGGATTTGAACCTCAGATCTCAGAATGGTGCCGCCGACGCGCTAAACACTCTGCTGCCGTGCCGCGCAAGAAAAAACTATAATAACATAAAAAACAGGTTAAATGTACTAAAATTTAAACAAAAGCAATAACCCAAATGAATAGCCTACATTACCTTCTGAGCCATTGTGACCAAAAAATGATCAGAAAAACTTACTTACTTAAATACTGACACTTTAGCCAACATGAAAGTTTATAGGTGGGGTCCATCATTTGAGGTGTTTTTTTTTAAAAAGAAAAGAAAATATGTGTTATAAAAGTCCAACTGAGTTTTAAGAACCCTTATACTTTTTCCACCATGGCTAGCTGCTTTTATTTTAATTTCAGCAAAGCTGTTCAGGGCAAAATACGTTTGGTAGGATATTTCAAGGGCAGGGGGTGATGTTAGTGGTGGAGAGTAATGTCATGCTCGTCTTTAGATATTTTTGTTATTTCCATTTGTTGGTTTAACATACTACACTGCATCTAGAAATGTATAAACAACTTTCAAAATTCATAGAAAATTATGAAACTAAGAAGAGGCCTGCTTTAAGTACAGTATTCAGTGCATTATTAATTTTGGTCCACGCACAAACGGCACAGAACGCAATTGACAACAAAAAGTAAGTCATTTCATAACAAGCCCATGCTCAATTCCATAACCCGGATTTTACCCTTATTTACCCTGGTAATAACATAGTAAGAAATTTACATGAATACATTTCAGTTAATAGACAAAAACATCTAAAAAAGTATTGATGGATATTTTTAATCAATTGATTAAGAGAATAAAATGATAATACATTCATGTATTAAACACATTTTTGTATTCATTTTTTTATTGATTTATTTGATAGGAAATAAAACAAACTAAATTGCAATTTATGGGTTTTATAAAACTAATGAACAAACAATGTTCAGTTTTTTTGGCTAAGTATTTGGCTAGCTTTTAAGCTTTGTACCCACCTATTTAGCTATTTAGCAAGCTATTTAGATACCTTTTACATTTTTTTTGCACGCTATCCAGCTACATTTTACCTTTTTTGCTAGTTATCAGGCTAAATTTTGGCTTCTTTTCTAGCTGCCGAGGGAGATTTTTTTTTAGTTTTACATTTCACTATTTAGTTGGCCTTTTACTCTGTAAGCTAGTTATATACTTCCGTTTTAATTATTTACCTGTTTAAAATCCTAACAAACTGTCATTCTACCCTTGTAGCTATTTAGCAAGCTATCTAGCTAGCTTTTACGTTTTATGCATGCTACTTAGCTAACATTTTCACGCTAAATTTTGGCCTCCTTTCTAGCTAGATATCCAGCTTTTTATCAACCATTTATCAGGCTATTTCCTCTACTTTTACTCTATCTAGCTCCCTTTTAGATTATTACATGTTTAGCTTTCCAGCTAATTATCAAGCTACCATTGTGTCTATTTAGCAAGACATTTAGCTAAGTTGTTGCTTTATAAATGCATACCAAACTTGGTGCCATTTGCTTTAATTATAAACAAATTGTAGTTCTCAGCTTAAAAAAGGTTAGAGACCACTTAAATTTGTCATCATGCACATACTTGCATGCACATCATGTGCAAGCGTGACAAATGCTACAAGAACACTCATTAGTTCTTGGACATGTTTAGGAATATTTATTTCTAAATTTCATACAGCGATATGGATATATTGGTGTGAATTGGTGCAGCAAGAAAAAAAGCGTCAACAAAGACTGTCAGCCATCTGTAAACTCAAAGGACTATATAATGCACCTCACCTCCTTTTACTACTGTATTAAAAAGCATTGTTCAATGAATACTCTTGTACTGCTCCACATGTTTTTTCACAATGCTCCGTCACAAACCGGACCACAGTCATACGTATCACTTACAAAACAGCTAAAATCATCAGCCGACCCAAACCCAACCTTTCAGACCTAAATAACAGGTTTATCATCCGACTGGCAAACACAATAGTCAAGGATATTACTCACACACTTTACCAATACTTCGTCCCACTACCGTCAGATCGCAGATACAGGACAATAAGATTCAGAAGGGCCCGGCTCAGGAAAATCCTGATCCCCTCTGCCATTACCCTTACAAACAACAGGCCCTGCTGACCAATCCATTCAATCGGTCCTCACTGTCCCACTGTCATGTATGTTGGTCATTTTGCTGTGTTTTTATTTTATATTATGTAATGTAATGTTTTTTCCCCTGGTACAGTCAGTGAAAGAATATTTTCCTAAGGGAACTAATAAATGAAATCTAATTTTATATATGTCGTGACTTTGCAGGTATCTTAGTTGACAGATCATGTGGGAAATGTAGTTTTTGGTCAAAGTGCTCTTTTGACCCGTTTTCTTTTAGACACTCATTTTAAGCTCTTGCAGGCCACATAAACTGATTTGGTGGGCAGTATTAGCAACAACGGCGCTATAAATAATGCAGTAACATTGCCGTTACCATTCTTGACGGTCCAAAGCATTGCGTTAGTTTGGCTACAGAACACCCGATGACGGCATGCCCCCGCAAACCTGAAGTTTTTAGCGGCGCGGTTTTCCGCCCTCCTCCAGGTTGTTGACGTCGCATCTTTTCGGATCAAGTCACCATTTAAAAGAGCAACTACCTTATAGTAAGATAGTGATTACAAATACGATATTTACTAATGTACCAAAATAAAAGGCGAATGAGGGGTGAGTCGAAAACCCGACTTGTGGCGCTTACAGACAAAATGTCTCTTTGAGACATTAACAAAGTAAACAGGTGTTGTGCCCAAATCCGACTCCTGTGCAAAATCTTCCCCCCGTCGCGTGAACGCACATTCTGCTGCGCTTCCAACAAAAGCGATTGTATTCTATATAAAACGCATATTGAAACAATAAACAGAGCTAATTAAAACAATTAAGCGATCGTAGTCTATATAACGCATTTATTTAATCAATAAAGCGCGATTGTATTCTACAAATTGCGTTTGTTAACGCGGATGAAAAAGTCCCCAACGTCAATGTACGCTTCCGACAAAAGCGATCGTATTCTATATAATAAGCTTATTAAAACAATAAAGCGAGCTAATTAAAACAATTGGGCAACTGTTGTCTATATAACGCGTTTATTTAAACAATAAAGCGCGATCGTATTCTACAAAATGCGTTTGTTAACGCGGATGAAAAAGTCACCGTCAATGTACGCTATGATTTCCGCGATCACAACTAATTGTACACAAATAGCCTTTATTTGATGTACTATAATAGCCCCAAATTCACTGTGCTGACTTGTAACTTCTAGAGTAACCTTCTGTGGGAGGATTTTGCACAGGAGTCGGATTTTGGGCCCTCCACCAATCAAAAGCCGGTTCCCTCCTAGACTCCCTTTTTCTTGATTGGTCCATTTGCATATTTGGGGTATTCTGTGTTGTTGACTTGAAATTTGTTGAGCACAGAAAGGTAAAAATTGTTTTGTATTTGATCTTTTTTTGTAGATTTATAAATATTTTTGATTATATTTAGGACTTTAGTGTTAATGAGTTTATCTAAAAGTGTATTCCTTTTTCTTCTTTCTTCTCTTTTCTTTTGTTCTTGTATTTTTTACTTTGTTTCTTTTTTCTGTTTTTGTCTCTATTTCTTTGTTGGTCATAGAGGTCAGCGCGGTGTTTTCTCAGTAAATTTCTTATTCTTTGACATACAACTTATTTTTAAAGTAACTTTCCCTGGTAACTAATTACTTTTACTACAGAGTAATTCAGTTAGTTACTCACTTACTTTTTGGAAGAAGTAGTAAATGCCTTCAAATAATTACTTTTTTAAAGTAACATTTGGTTACATTTGGGCCATGAGTTTGACACAAATGTCTTAGCGGGCACTATATGGGATACAACTAATTTAGAG
The DNA here is from genome assembly GCF_059441175.1 of Urocampus carinirostris. Lineage (NCBI taxonomy): Eukaryota > Metazoa > Chordata > Actinopteri > Syngnathiformes > Syngnathidae > Urocampus > Urocampus carinirostris. The sequence goes on from NC_142365.1 coordinate 30,978,990, forward strand.
TTTGCGTTTGTCTTTGGCCAGTGGCGTGTTTAGTGATATGTAGTTCAAGGTTACTTCACATGCTTCTTTTTCTCTGGCTGCGGCCCATGAGGGTCTGCTAATGAGCAGAAGCATTTATAGAATGCCGGGCAGCCTTAAAATAAAACACCTTCATGCGAGAAGTGGCCGATCCTGTGGTTCCACCAACCCCAGCGCTTGGGCTTGTTCCTCTGCCCACCAGCAAAATTGCCCGTTCCTGCTCATCGCTGCCACATTATCATCTATCCCAGTGATTGGCAACCCAAAATATTGAAAGAGCCATATTAAACCAAAACAACAAAAATAAATTTGACTGGATCCGCAAAAAGTTAAAAGCCTCATATAAGCCATATAATTAATGCAACACATGCCTTATGTAGCCATATGTATGTATTAGCTGAATTAGCCTCCTCTCAAAATGACTAAGTTGTATGCAGTGCATCCTGTAGAGAATGATGCACCACATGACTACTCTGTTGTAGCCTCAGGTTTAACATCATTACAATAATAATTACTCTATGTCTCATTGCTTTGATGAAATTAAAGAAAATGTAATAAATAAAGAACATTTTTGTTGTAATTTTCATTTAAAGGGTTGAAAAAATACAACAAAATGGAATGTGGATATTGTGTCCCATATCAGAGCAACAAAAAAAGCACAATAAAAGGCAGCATGCTTTTATAAAATTGGAGCCTTTTGAAAAAGTAAATAAATAAAATAAAGATTGTTTGATTTCTGTTCAGTTTTTTTTCTCTTTTTACCTTTGGGATCCTGCCAGTTCATTAAAAATACCCCCTTGCTTGGCTTGTGACCCTGGCTCTTGAAAAGGGGTGGGGCTTAACACAGGGGACACGGGAGAAAAGAGAACAATCCAAGGGAGATGTGTAGAAGTTTAGCATTGCAGCTAAATTCTCCAGGCAAGATTTCAAGCCTGAGAGCCACAACGCCATGTCAAAATTAGAATACTTTGCTGCGTTGAAGGCGATAACATGTATCATGGGGTTTTACAACCCTACACCAGTGAGAGAGCAACATCCAAACCTGTCACTTCCCACCCTTCAACTTGTACCAGCTGATCTTCCTTTTAGATAGATAGATAGATAGATAGATACTTTATTCATCCCCTAAGGGAAATTCACATTTCCAGCAGCATCCCTGAGCTGAGAACAGTACAATAATAAAGCCAAAAGAATACAATATACAAATACCCAGTGTGACGTGCAAATGCCCACTGTAGCGTGTTATATAGAGTAACTAAATAGTGCTACACAGAATACATATTGCAGTAAGATTCGGTAATATCCAATGTAGGTGGTGTGGTTTAATGTGGGCCTTTACTCTGCCGGGTGGAGTTAAAGAGCCTCATGGCATGAGGAAGAAAAGATCTCTTCAGTCTGTCCGTAGTACAAGACAGTGACAGCAGTCTGTCGCTGAAACTGCTCTTCTGTCTGGAGATAATGCTGTGTAGTGGATGCGATGGATTGTCCATGATTGACCTCAGCTTTTTCAGTGCTCGTCTCTCAGCTACTGTTGTTTTCATCGCATAGTTGAAATGTCATATTTATTCTACATGCTTTAAGCATTGGAAAACATAAAAAGTGTTTGAGTGATGTTTGTTCTCCTATAGAAACCATATTAGAATACAAATATATTTTCTCCCATATCTTTTTCAATTTCTAAACATTTTTGGAAAATCACCAGGGAGTTACTTGCAAATAGCCCTAAAGTTCTAATGTACGGTTACTGACACCCAATTTATCCCTTCCAATTTATAATTTTCTTCTATCCAAGTAAAAAGCACATTTCAAAAAGAAGCATGTAGCAAGGTGCAGAAAGAGTAGTACCTTTGGTTTCCATGGCGACAATGAAGGATGGATGATGAGATGTGTATGAAGAGAATATGCTCCCTTTGCAGCCTCACCTCCCAACCAACAGGAAGTCACCCACAAGTCGTTGGCGACGCATGGCGGCGAGGATGCCTCGTACGGTCATGCCCTCGCAGAAGCAGGCCACAACGCGAGCTTTCGGGAGGTGCGCCCGCAGTTTGTGCAGCAGCCGGTCAAAAGCGCGCTCGCCCGCGTTGCTGTAGATCTTGTCCGAGTGAGCGATGCAGATGCCCTCCTTAGCCGCCATGTCTTTGAACGCCTCCATGCCACTCTCTCCGTAATTACCTTTTGGAGAAAGTAAACAGTAAAGTATATTTTTATAGGGAGGTAAACCTTAACACGAACTTGATACCCCAATTTAACCCCTTAAGGTTCCTGTAAAATTCGCAGAAAATCCCATGACGTAACCAAAGTATATTGAACAGTATTCTTGAACCGATGGAGAATATAGACGGTTTAGGTCTATATTAAAAGGTAACACACTGAAAATTTGGGCAGCACGGCGGCGCAGTGGTTAGCGCTTGTGCGGCACAGTTCATGTCATGGGAACCTGTCGTGGGTTCAAATCCAGCTCCAGACTTCCTGTGCGGAGTTTGTATGTTCTCCCCGTGCTTGCGTGGGTTTCCTCCGGGTACTCCGGTTTCCTCCCACGTTCCAAAAACATGCATTTCAGGTGAATTGGCCGGTCCAAATTGTCCCTAGGTGTGAATGAGCGAATGAGTTGTCTGTCCCTGTGTGCCCTGCAATTGGCTGGCAACCAGTTCAGGGTGTCCCCTGCCCACTGCCCGGTGATGGCTGGGATGGGCTCCAGCCCCCCGCGACCCTAATGAGGATAAGCGGTACGGCTGATGAGATGAGATGAGATGAGATGAGACACTGAAATTTTTAGTCAAATTGAAATAATCACTGCAAGTCCTGTTATCATTGAGTACTAATTCTGATTTGGAAAAAAAATGAATTTAAATAGAATAGAATTTACTTAAATAGAATTTACTTTTATTGTCATTCTTTGTAACCATTCACAGAACGAAATGTCGATACACCTGACCCGTACAGTTAAACTGTAGCGAGCCGATGCAGCCGCAGCCAAACAGGGCACGGCCATTTTAGACCCAACTGTTGGGAGTCATTAGGTGACCAATCCCCACAATTCCAACCCTTAATACCGAGTGCCAAGCAGGGAGGCAATGAGTACCAGTGTTGTACGTCTTAGGTAAGACTCAGCCGAGGCTTGAACCAGCGACCTCCCAGTAGGGAGCGGGCGCCCTACCATCTAGGCTACCGAGCGGGTAAACACAGAAATAGAATGTTTTAAGTCTTTTCTGATTTTTTTTCCGTTTTGCAAACAAGTACCTGCAGATAAGTATAGCATGGGCATCTTAGCTGGAAAACAGATTAGACAACAGCTTAAAGCCTTAACTTGTACCTTGTCAAATTTGATCACATTCTAAAGATCTACATATTGTATTTTACACATTTTGCTAAGGGTATGTCAAGGTGTTTCCATAAGTGGCAATTTGAAAATGACCAGATTTCAGCTATAAAACCTCTGCAACTATGTATTTTACTTTGGCCAATTTTTTTGACATTTCGAAAGAGTTGTACATGTTTAACTTCACTTTCCACAAGTTATTCAATGATTGTGCACACTTGCACTTATTAATGGTGCTTGAAAACAAAACACAAGTGGCGTTACATATGTTTATTTTGGGGTCTAATTTGAATACCTTCCAAAATATGCGTATGGTTCCTTTGATAGTTTATTAGCTAACCAATGTGCCAATCATTATTTTAAATGATTACTACTGGCTAAACATATTCAGAGCTAAAGGAGGCAATATGTGTTTTATCAATACAGGCCCTCATAGGCTAATGTGGACAGTGAAAAAAGCCTGCTATTGGCAGAGTGGTGTCAATCAAAAAGTGTGAACGGATTACAACAAATGGTAAATGGTAAATGGTCTGCATTTACGTAGCGCTTTTCAAGTCAATGAAGACCTCCCAAAGCGCTTTACAATGTGCTTCACACTTACCCATTCACACACACTCACACAACATGAAACTTCCAGCATGCAAAAATGCTTTTAGGCGGATTTTTAAAAATCCGTCAGCATTATCATGTGTTTTGGAGTCATATTTTACACAGTTGGATTCACTGGACAGTCCTGGATGTAACAACTCCATGTTTACAGATAATCATCTCAATCATCTCATTACTATGGGATCTATTGGTGAGCTATCCGGGCTTTATAGTTTTCAGATATATCATTTAAGACTGATCGTGATGTTTCTGTGGTGAGTAAATTTTGAATTGATCAGAACATCTTGAATCCGGTCAGAATGCACTGGGTTCAGCAACCTATGGCTCAAGAGCAGCATGTGGTTTTTAACCGCCACACTAATGGCTCCCTGATATGTATGGAAATGGTAAAAAAACGTAGGGGAAGGAATAATACATCTATTTTTATGCCACGGTTTTCTATAGGAGGACAAACATGATAGGAACATTATTTGATTCATTTTAGTATGGCAGACCCACGCATGGACACAGAAACTGACTGACTAGTTTTTGGGGGATTAGGGAATAATAAAAGGCGCTGCTCAAATGGTAGGGGGAAAAAATGGTTCCAAAAAACAATCTGGAAGACTCTCACTGTTAGTAATTTTCAGGGAGTCCAGAATAGATTGATAGATATACTTGGGCAGGAGATCAGGAGCATAAAGGCCAATGGGCGATCTGACAGGTTCTTCTGTCAGCACTAACAATTTTTAACCCTTTTTATGCTCTGAAATATTTTGAATAAATATCAAATATTAAATGAATCACTTTAATGCATTAACCCTTTTTTCTTTTTATTTAAAAATACATTTACACTAGGCTTTTAATTTTTTTGCGACTCCATGCATATTTTTTGTTTTGTTTCTGGGTCCGTAATAGCTCTTTCAAAATTTGGGTAGTAGACACTGAAAAAAGGAGAGAATACATGAACGGATTTTGAACTTGTATGCAAAATAGGAGAAGACTCAATAGATAACTCAATCACATATTTGTTAAATTTGTTTTGTAGCATTCAGTAGACTTTGTTACCATAGCTGTGGCGATATTGTAGCTTGACTCAGGGTTTATTTTAAGGTCACGGATATACTGGGACAGAAAACCTGACAGATGGTCAACTTGAAAACCAAAAGCTCGGTCCACAGGTAGTGAACGCATTTGTCACGTTTCGCGGGTAGACCCAAACATAGAGAAGCCAGAACAGAGGCTGCACCAAACGGTCCTTCGCCTGAACAGGGAATAGCTGAAGATCCTTGTTGTTCCCTGTTGAAACAGGGCCAGAAGCGGTCGAGTACTTTGTCATTCAGGGACAGGGACAGTTTCTTGTCCTTTTCCATTGGATACACTTCAATTTAAAGTCGTCATCAGGAAGCTAATGTTCGTTTAAAAGAACCCTAACCCCAGGTTTCAAATCCCAATATTCTACATGTTATGAAATTGTCTCTGAAATGTATGGCCTTACCTTCAGTGTTTATAGCAGACACGTAGCTCCAGTTGTACCTCTTGACGATGTCCACCATGGCTCTGGCTTGCTGCATATCTGAGGGAACCACCCTCATGAAGTACTTAAACAGGCTCTACGAAAGGAAAAGCCTGAGGATACTGATGGTCCAAAAAAGATACTCTAAGAATGTAACTAATCTTGGACAACAGCATCCAAACTATATGCAACATTATTGTTTTTTGTTTTTTTACACACTTTCAAATGGACAGTGTCTAGTATTTGTCCACTGGATGTTACTGTATTGTATGGTAAACAAAAAATGAGAGTCGAAAAATACTGGTAAATGGAAGATTGGCTAGTCTTAAAGTTTTCCTCACCTTGTCACTGAGAGTCATGCTGGTGGCTGAATAGGCAATCTGTGGAATGTTGAAGAGTTGCAGGAGGTTCTGCACCTGAATGGCCACCGAGCTAGACCCTGGCCCGATTAGGCCCACAATGGGTTTCTTGCTCTGTGGCACCGGGGCTACGTCGCCAGGTTCGGCGCACCTGGCCTGGCTCTCCTCCTCCTCGCTGGAAACCAGCGTATCCCGGATAAACTCAATGCTCTGCTCCAGGGCAACAGCTGAGTGCCAGCATGAGTCCCTGCGGGAAAATACAAAGGTTTCACACAGGGGTCAATGTAAGCGCCACTCCTTGTACAGTAATCTCACGTTTTTCACGTGGGTTGCATTCTGAAAAGTTCCACCGAATGTCAGAACCCGCAAAGCAAAATCTTTACTTATTTATTTATTTGTTCATTTTATTAGATACTCTATCACACATTTAAATCAAAGAACATTCACAATTTAAAGGCTCAAGTATTTGTTTAATGAATAAAAGTACTCTACTTTATAAAGGTTATTTTTTTGCACAAATATCTTCTGTACTCTCAAATTATAATTTTTAAAATAATCTTGCTGTTATATTGAACTATTCAGAACACGATCCATTTTTCTTGACATGACATTGGACGTAATTGAAATACTAAAATGTGGCGACTCTTTAGCCAATCAGAATGCAGAACACAATGCACGATTAAAATCCACAAAGTAGCAAAACCACAAAAAAAATTTGGCTGAGCTCTTTCCCTTGATGCTCCATTACAATGCTGTACAATCACCGCGTATCAATATCCATCCATCCATTATCTGCACCGCATATTCTCAGTAGGGTCGCGGGGGTGCTGGAGCCCATCCCAACTATCTTCGGGCAGTGGGTAGGGGACACCTTGAACTGGTTGCCAGCCAGTCACAGGGCACACAGGGACAGACAATTTGCTCGCTCATTCACACCTAAGGACAATTTGGACCGTCCAATTGACCTGACATGCATGTTTTTGGAATGTGGGAGGAAACCGGAGTGCCCGGAGCAAACCCACGCAAGCACGGGGAGAACATGCAAACTCCACACAGGAGGTTCGATCTCATCACCTCAGAACTGTGCCGCACACGCGCTAAACACTGCGCCGCCGTGCTGCCTGAGTTTAAATAATAATATAAAATATTATAGCTTTTCCTTTGTCATCTACAATTCCACTAGCTTAGTGGTTAGGGTTCGGCACTCTCAGCACCGCGATCCAGGTTCCCATTGCATCTAATGTTGAGCATATTAGGTGAGCAATAATTGTTGACTAATTAATCATTGCTCAATTGCAGTGATATACTACCTTAAAACTTTGGTTTAACACACACACTCCAATTTTTGGGGGGTAGTAAAACGAAAACGTATGCACTTCTTTTCTTCTGTACAGCCAGGTACCAAACAACCGACCACTGGTTTACCTGATCTCACATCCCAGAGTGATATTGGGGAGAATATTCGGATCAGCGTTGATCCGATCTAATGTGTGCATCATGGCCTCCACCCTTTGGATTCCATATTGCTCTCGCACCGCCCCGCACTTTCTCTCGTGCACCTGAGAGGGGTTGCCATGGTTACGTCACCTTATGTTTAACACCATCAATTGACAGTACCCACCTTGTCTGCGGGTGGCTGATGATGAACAGAGAAAAGGGCGCCGATGATGATGTCGCCCGGGATGCGAGCCAACACCCGCCTCTCGTTGTTCTGAGCGCTGACCCCGACCTGATTAGGAGAAGCCAGCCGGCTCAGCTCATCTCCCAACAGCAAGCTTGCTGCCAGCAGCCGCAAATACGCCTCCAAACACTGTGCCATCCTCATCTTCCTCCTCATGCCTGCCGCAATCTTGTCAAAACCTATGGACCGGATATTTGGATTATGGATTGGATCAGGCCCGCGAGAAAATGCTTAGAGAAGCACGAGAGAAAAGTGAGACAAAGAATGACCTTTAGTTTTAAATATGTCCACTAGATGTTATAGTGCCACTCCCAAAACTGTTTTTGCTGACTACTATTTATCAACCAGAGAAAATTTGAGGAAACAAACCATCACAATTTTAGTTTGCTAAAAATAAAAGTCACTGATGCACTGTGTTATTGCAACTTAAAAATACAAAATTTTAGAAACAGCACCTGGGTGTCTTTGCAGAAGTTAAAATACGTTTTAGCTCCTTTCTATAATAAAGTTCCCATATTCGGGTAACTATTTTCACCAGAATAAGTTACAATTACTACAAAAGAATACAAAATTAAGAAAATACATTTTAAATAATAAATCAATCATTTAAATTAATGTTTGTATGCTATTCCTGTCCCTTTCTACTCATCACGAGTTTCCAGAGTTAAATAAACTATACTGGACAGGAGTTCAATTGTTTTTTTTTGCCTTCCTTTTTTTTTTTTTTTTTTTTTTTTTTATAAATACGCAGTTGATAAACATTACAGAGATTAGTGGGAAAGGGGAACATATATTAATGGAAAAAAACTCAATGATGGTTTTATAATAAAATCTTATTTTTCTAAATCATATTTAATCGTGAGCCTCCGAAAAGCCCACCAGCACTCCAGCTAAGGTAAACGTCTGATGCCATCTGGCCACGGGAGAATGTATTTTCTACCGTGTGGCTCAAAAATAAATTGACATAAAATTATAATTACAAAAATATAATAATAACAAAAATAATTGACATCCCTGATTTAAACATTTGAAAATTGCAATAACTTTCTACTGTCTATGGTGCTGAAGCTGTTGGCTAATAAGGGCTTGCTGGTTACAAATACAAACACAATGTTTCCTTTTCTATTACACCTCGCCACCCGCCCATCAAGTAAGTTAGGGGTTAAACGCTTTAATGTTGCAGAGTACCTAGTCATTTCAATAAAATTTTACATTCAAGGTGTATGCATTCTTGTATAATATAACATCATATCTTTTTTTCTCAGTATCACATTGCATTTTTTACTCACAGTTATTGTATTGCAAGGAGAGAAATACCCTTCCTCTTATAGAAACATACCTACTTGAATCAAATGTTTCTGCATGTAATAGTAGTATTGGTATTGGTATTTTGGTATTAATCTAGTTAAGGTGAATGCATGGTAGTATTGGTCAATATTGATACAACACCGCTATTTTATGCTTGGAAATGTCAAAATCATTGAATAGTTGAACCCTCCCTACCTTAAATTAGTTCATAATTACAATTAACACAACACACCGAAGTTTGTTACTACATTGCAAACGTTAATAGTACATAGGGCAATTTTAATTTTAGAGCTTTGGGGATGCTAAACACCGATTTTCAGTTAAATCAGTTAAAGTGATGTAGGATCCTTCAACATTGTTCAGGAGCGTCGCGGTATTACACCGGAGCCGCCACAGACGTGGCCGCTATGCTGCAAGTGACACGAGCCAAGACAGAGGAGTAGGGAGGGGGTGAGAGTGGTGCTAAGAATTCAGGGCACTGAACCATTTTAAAGCAGTGGAGTATTTCTGACGCTGCGTTTTCACATTTTTTGTTTTTTTGTTATTCCTTCTTATCATACTCTTTTAAAAAAAATCCTATTTAAGCATGTCCTTTAGGGAGTTCTAAAATGCTATAATTGGGTTGAATTTTTCAGAAAATGGGGTGGTTACCCCCATGTAACAGTATAGAAATATAACAAGAAATATTTTTATTACAAATGTTACAGAACAAAAGCCAAGAGATTTTTTTTCGTGGACCAAAAGAATCAAGTGTTTCATTCTTGTGAAATGAAATGAAATGAAATGATCTGCATTTATATAGCGCTTTTCAAGTCATTGACTTCCCAAAGCACTTTACAATGTGCTCCACATTTCCCAATAGTGGCTAACCTGCTTATTAGGAGTATTAGGGGTTCAGTGTCATACCCAAGGACACTTCGACATGTAACACGGACGTGCCGGGATTCGAACTGGGAAAGACGAGCGCTCTACCTCCTGAGCTACTGCCGCCCCATAAAAAAATCACTTTTTATTTTTATTATGACTTTTTATTAAATGAAATACTGAGTTTTCTGTAATGACTTGTAACCTATCTATCATAGAAATTGCCTAATTATTGTAAAACAATGACACAATTCTGGTTATAATTTATTTTCGAGAAATATTATATTTATTGAGAATGTTTTTCATCATTTAAAGGGTATGTATTATTTGCGTATTATTTGACCATAAAATGTCGCTGTATGGTTTTGTGAAACTGAAAACAAGTGCTAAAAAGCGCAAGGACGAATACAACCTAAGGACACTCAAAGTGACCTAAACACATAATTATTTTAACCAGTCTTTTTGAGGTTTTGCATACCAAAATGAGGCTCATGTTCCGTAAATTGAATGGTAAATTCTTGAACCAGGAGTATTTTTAAAAAAAATGCACTTCAACAGGATCCCACTGGCACGATTTCAACAACTGTAGGTGGCCTTAATGAACCTTGTTTAAATGTATCAAATTTTCACAATGCTGTCTGTCCATTGTTATTTTAATAATGCAGGTGGTAGATGCTCAGATACAATGGCATGCAAATCGCAAACTAAGCACAAAAATAAATCATGAGTTATCTAATTGAAACAATTATAAAACAATAAGGTCTGCCTTAACAAGAATTACTCACAAAAACAACATTTTACTATCCTCAAACTTTGTGTCAGCTTACCTGTTTTGCAACATTGTCCATAAAGAAATCCATGCGGATGCGAGCGTCTCCATCACTGGGGAATTGCAAACACTTTCAGAATACGAGCATCATAGATCCTCTGCTTGGAGTTCGTTTTGCATGAAGATGAGCAGCAGCACACGCAAAAGCGAAAACAAGCATCTTCCCTCCCACTGATTCTGCCTTCTTGGCCCCCTTTTCCTCCGACTCCCACACGCTCATGTTTTCCTCAGCAGAGTTCTGTCGGGGAAGAAAGAATGAGCACACATCAACAGTCGCAAATGCTTTTTAGGTAAACCAGCGACAAGTACTACTCATTATCTATTACTTTTTATGACTTTCAGTTTCATATCATTAGTCTTTGGTGTTGATGAAAAGGACTGTGACAGATAATTTATCACAGCAGATCAGATGTACCCCTGGGGATTGACCCTTTGCATGTGACATCATGTTGCTTTCCTTGGCGGAATGAGAGCCATTACATACGGCATGACGCACCCTAGCAAACAGCACGTGAATGAGCATATTGGTTAATACAAATACCAACAACCACGACAGAAAAATATAAGCACGACTTTTTATGATGGTGATTTATTGCTGTGCCAAACGGCAAGGTTCTAAGCACGGTTGGAATTTTATTGTATTTGTTTTGATGAAGACAAAAAATGGCAATGTTTATCTGCAAATCACACAGAGGGACTTGCAGCCTTCAAATTATTCCACGATTTGCAGCGAGCATTTTTTACAAGGTATGTTTGATGTATTTCCTATCAGTTTTATGTTAAGTAGGTGCGAGTGTTATGGCTAACTTTGACTGCCCCGCAGAATCTCACTCCGCTTCACGTGAACACGCACTTGGTTTAACCTATGCTTCTCAGCGCTGCGTTTTTGACAGAACAAGTGTCAGGATCGTAGTCTGCATAATGTGTTTATTTAGAAATATTGATTGGTGTCATCAAAAAAAAAAAAATGAATGCATGTTCACAGAAAGGGGTGTGAAATTCTGTAGGGGGTGGAAATGAGCCACAACGAGTCACGCCAAATACAATTAATGTAGCTACTGTGGCCAAAATAGAAACGATTAAAAAAAAAATTAGCATCCTTTGGGTAAGAGTTGAATTGAGATTTGTAGCAGGATAAAACATTTTAGCATACACAACTAGCAATAGTGTCTTACCTTTGCAATAATAAGGTGCCTCCCTCATCGGTGAGCAATGCGGACCGGTGACCCAACCGGCTACAAACTGGTAAGCATCCAGACTTTTATAAGCTTTTAGATCAGCACTGGTGTATGGGGACACTCCATAGAAAATATAGTGAAACAGATGGTGAAGTCAGGCATACTTGACGATTTGCTAAGATGTGTGAATATGTAGAGAGGAAGTCTGTAAAGGGCGGTAGCTAGCCCTGCTCATGCTATCCGCAGTTTCATTAAATAGTGCCACCTCATCCAAAAGCTGCACAATATTAATTTGACTAGTCATTGCCAATGGTGTTGAATAGATAGCTTTTTGTTTATATTGTTCTCTACTGTTTACTGGCCTTTCCCACTTTTTACAGTGTTTTCTTTGCCGTCCGTCACGGTGTCATCACGTGGTTAGGTCACGTGTCTGCAAATGTTCAATAGACCCCTTTCCAGCCTATGTCATCCCTGGATCAGCTCAAGGATGCAAGCGCATTATTGGCCCGAAATAATATCCTTACCATGTAAGTGACGCCAAGATGATCCAAGCTCCATTTTCCTGTCCCGGCTACCCGTATCCCAATTGTCTTTCCTGCATCGATCCCTGGGGGGCAGCAAATCCCTCTTCAACCTAGTCCCCCGATACATCATTCCTAATGTGTTCGTCCTCAAACAGCTTTACTAAAAGTAAGATAAAAGCAGATATGTCCAATAGAAAAAAAAGCATAAGGGCTCTTTTAACTCAGCATTGTTAAAACATACTCATTTGAACTCTTTAAGGACAACTTTAACGACACACCACAACTTTTATATTGAATTGTAAAAAAAACTTGAATGAAAATAAGCATAGTAAATGATTAATGTGTTTACTTAATATTTAATTCGAAAATGAGAAAGATATGATGATTTCATTTTATCTTCCTGGAAGCAGTCAGCGGTGTTTTTGTTATGCCCTGTCATGTTTATGTTTCAGTCGACAATAGTCTTTGATGAAACACACCACACGTAAAATGGAAGCAAGTTTTTTTTCCTACCCCATGGCAATCAATAGTAAAAGAGCCTCTGCTCATTCCTGGAAAAAGCAAAAGCTTGCATTGTTTGCATACTGGATCATCATTGTTTGCGCCCACTTGAGGCAAGCGCTGACCTAAATTGTGTCCTTTGTTTGTTGCCTCAATGGTACGTGTTCATATATATGTCTTGGGGATTGGAATCTCACCACAGATCCTTGAGATAAATTATGTTACTTGTAAAAATCATCAGAGGTTTTACTCAGTATCTCCAACCTTTCACAATGCCTCAGGCAAAAAAGGGTGTTTGGTATTGACTCAAGAAGCTCTTTTTTTTTTAAATCCTCACAAAAAATTTCTAACATGTTCTCAATGTAAAGACGACAAGACATAAAGATGTTTCGCGAGGATCTGCAGGGAATTTTTAATCTTGAACACAACCTGCTGACAAACAGTTCTGTACTTGTTTCCCACAAATTGCATCCCACAAGAGTTGCCACCGTTAAAACTTTTTTACCATTCTCAAATGGAGAGTGTGTATTATTTGACTACTACATGTTGCTGTATTGCGTACCGCTACAGAAAACAAGTGCTATAACCGCGACCAAACCGTGTCATTTATTCTTTTCATTTTCTGGACCAGCCTTTTTGAAGTTTTTTGACTACCTGTAGCAGGAAGCAATAATGATGCAGGCCATGTAAAACAAATGCTAATTCATGGATTTAGGAGTTTTTAAAAAATGTTTTAAGCTCATGTATTTTTTCTTATTATTTAAAGTAATATTGTTGTTGTTTTTTTTCTTTACTGAATAAAAACTTCTTACCACTAGGAGGGGAAAAAATTGCATACTGTCCCGATAACTTTTATACATTGATGAGGATGCTATATTATAATTTTAATTGGAATAGTCTTAATTGTCATTGATATCAACGTTGTGAAATGTTGTATGCAACGAGATTAGACATGGCACTCTAGGATTAAAAATATAATGTAAAGAAAAAGAGAAAAGACTAGTGCTTTGAAAATAATAATGTATAGTAGTAAAAATACTAATGCAGTGAAGAAGAATTGTGCATTTTGACAATGGTGCAATAGAAATATGTGCATCAACCTTTGGCAGCAGCAACTTAAAAAAACAACAACAATATAACCCAAAAGAGTTGCAAACCCAAATAGAAAGTACAGTCGAGACATTGAGAAGGTTAAAAGTAATGATTTTTATTATAAAACAAATTTATCCTCCAAACTTAGCTTTTGTCAAAAAATGGAAATCTCTAAGCGACCCCAAACTTTTGAATGGTACTGTATATGCTCGTTCACCTCTGATGCGACTCTTTTTCTAAAGTGAAACTTCATCTCAAATAATTTCTGTCTGAATGGTTGTGAGCTCCTTAATGGCATCAGTGAAAGCCTCACCCTGAGGTTAAGCGGCATGTGACCAAGCTCAGCAATGGTGGGCGGGGTCACCGTAGGACTTTTAAGGCCCCCAAAGCATTTAAGATCTCATTGCTTTTTTTTTGGCTTCCACACTTGGTGCAATGTGGCGTGTCGTAGCCATGCTTTTCACACTCTTCTGGGCACCGGGACTGCAACAGTTCCCGCGCCCGTGTGCCACCCGCCAGGCCTTGCTGGCCAAGGAGTGTTGCCCGCCTTGGGATGGGGACGGCTCGGCGTGCGGGGCCGTGTCCGGTCGGGGATTCTGCAGGGACGTGGTTGTTACGGACACCCCGGATGGTATCCAGTACCCATTCAGTGGGCTGGACGACCGGGAGAAGTGGCCCCTGGTGTTTTACAACCGAACCTGCCAGTGCATAGGGAACTTCATGGGGTTCAGTTGTGCCGACTGCAAGTTCGGTTACTTCGGAGAGAATTGCCTGGAAAGGAGAGAGTCCCTCAGGAGGAACGTGTTCCACTTGAACAGAGCTGAAAGAACCCGACTGCTGTCCTACTTGAACCTTGCCAAGCAGACGCCGAGCAGCGACTATGTAGTTGCCACAGCAACCTACCAGGAGATGGAGAATGGCTCCAACCCCGTTTTTGCAAACATTTCCGTGTACGACGTTTTTGTGTGGATGCACTATTACGTGTCTCGTGACGCTCTGCTTGGCGGGCCGGGAAACGTGTGGGCCGACGTGGACTTTGCCCACTGGGCACCGGGGTTCTTACCCTGGCACCGTGTTTACCTTCTACATTGGGAGCGCGAGATTAGGAAAATAACTGGGGATGACAGTTTTGCAATCCCTTACTGGGACTGGAGGGATGCAAAGGGATGCGACGTGTGCACGGATCAGCTGATGGGCGGCCAAAGCCCCCAAGACCCCAGTCTGCTTAGTCCTGGCTCGGTCTTCTCTTCATGGAGGGTAAATGCACCTTGGTTTTAAAGCACGGGTGGGCAAACTATTGCCTGGGGGTCACATGCTGCCCGAAAGTCTTTTTAATAAGACCCAGTGAACAAAAATGGTCAAAATATAAGTATTTGGTTACAAAAAAACTCACCTAAGAAGGTTAACAACCACAAGTCAGAAGAATTATGATTTGTGTCTAAGAAGTTTTCTAAAAACGCATTTTGGGATTAAAAAATGTGCGCTTTTAATTGAGTCTCAATGGGAAATAATGTAACGTCACGTCATTGTCACAAAGTTTGTTTATTTACAAAAATGTGAAAGCCACAAGTAATGCAATGCTAACTGTACAATATGATTTATGAACAAAACAGACCAAATCTAAATTTCAGGTTTTCCCCAGTAATTCAGGATCTAGTAACAGAATTGTCACACGCTGCCGCCCGTCAAAGCCAATGTCCAGCTTATCTCAGAAAAGCAGGATGACGCTTTGCACTAAAAAACAACGGCTACCAGATAATGAAGGGGCTGTATTTGAGTCATATCAGGAAGCTTCTCCTGCTACTGGTACAATCTGTTTCATGTAGGGGAGCAAACCCATTCCCAAAAATACGGCCTGGGGAGGGATGGGTGCTGCCAAGGTGCTGCCGGCGGTTAAGTTATCCGTACACCTGAAAATGACAATATATACATATATCTCATCTCATCTCATTAGCTGTACCGCTTATCCTCATTAGGGTCTCGGGGGGGCTGGAGCCCATCCCAGCCATCTCCGGGCAGTGGGCAGGGGACACCCTGAACTGGTTGCCAGCCAATTGCAGGGCACACGGGGACAGACAACTCACTGGCTCATTCACACCTAGGGACAATTTGGACCGACCAATTCCCCTGAAATGCATGTTTTTGGAATGTGGGAGGAAACCGGAGTGCCCGGAGGAAACCCACGCAAGCACGGGGAGAACATTCAAACTCCGCACAGGAAGTCTAGAGCTGGATTTGAACCCACGCAGGAGGTTCCCATGACATGAACTGTGCCACACATGCGCTAACCACTCCGCCGTCGTGCTGCCCATATATATATATATATATATATATATATATATATATATATATATATATATATATATATATATATATATATATATATATACTGGACTGTCTCAGAAAATTAGAATATTGTGATAAACTTCTTTATTTTCTGTAATGCAATTAAAAAAACAAAATTGTCATACATTCTGGATTCATTACACATCAACTGAACTATTTCAAGCCTTTTATTATTTGAATATTGCTGAATTTGGCTTACAGCTTAAGAAAACTCAAAAATCCTATCTCAAAATATTCGAATATCATGAAAAAGTATACAAGTAGGCTATTCAACTAATCACCTGAATCATCTAATTAACTCGAAACACCTTGTGAGGGTTTCCTGAGCCTTAAAAACACTCAGCTTGGTTCAGTAAACTAAATCACTGCTGATCTGACTGCTGTCCAGAGGACCATCATTGATACCCTCCATCAGGAGGGTAAGACACAAAAAGAAATTTCTCAAAGAGCAGGCTGTTCACAGAGTGCAGTTTCAAAGCATAGCCACAAAAAATCTGTCGGAAGGGAAAAATGTGGCCGGAAACGCTGCACAACCAAGAGAGATGACCGCAGCCTTAACAAAATTGTGAAGAAGAGCCGCTTCCAGAATTTGGGGGAGCTTCAAAGACAGTGGGCTGAAGCTGGAGTCCAGGTATCAAAAGCCACAGTTCACAGACGTGTCCGGGAAATGGGCTACAATAGCCGTATTCCCATGGTCAAGCCACTTCTGAACTCAAGACAACGGAAGAAGCATCTGACTTGGGCTATGGAGAAGAAGCACTGGACAGTTGCAGAGTGGTCCAAAGTCCTCTTTTCAGACGAAAGCAAGTTTTGCATTTCATTTGGAAGTCAAGGCGCCAGAGTCTGGAGAAAGGCTGGAGAGGAGCAAAATCCAAGTTGCTTGAAATCCAGTGTGAAGTTCCCACAGTCAGCAATGGTTTGGGGAGCCATGTCAGCTGCTGGTGTTGGTCCACTGTGTTTCATCAAGTCCAGAGTAAATGCAACTGTGTACCAAGAGATTTTAGAGCACTACATGCTTCCATCTGCTGAAAAGCTCTATGGAGATGAGGATTTCATTTTCCAGCATGATCTGGCACCTGCCCACAGTGCCAAAACCACCAGTAACTGGTGCACTGACCATGGCATCACTGTCCTTGATTGGCCTGCTAATTCTCCTGACCTGAACCCCATCGAGAATTTGTGGGGTATAGTTAAGAAGAAGATGAAAGACACCAGACCTACAAATGCAAATGAGCTGAAGGCCGCTATTGAAGCATCCTGGGCATCAATAACACCTCAACAATGCCACAGGCTGATTGCCTCCATGCCACGCCGGATTGATGCAGTAATCCGTGCAAAAGGATTCCCAACCAAGTACTGAGTGCATCAATGGACATTTTCAAATGTTTGATTTAGTTTTGCTGTTATAAAATTATTTTTTTACTTGGTCTGAGGAAGTATTCTAATATTTTGAGATAGGATTTTTGAGTTTTTTTCAGCTGTAAGCCAAAATCAGCAATATTCAAATAATAAAAGGCTTGAAATAGTTCAGTTGATGTGTAATGAATCCAGAATGTATGACATTTTTGTTTTTTTAATTGCATTACAGAAAATAAAGAAGTTTATCACAATATTCTAATTTTCTGAGACAGTCCAGTATATATACAGTGGCTTGCGAAACTATTTGGCCCCCTTGAACTTGAGCTTTTGCCACATTTCAGACTTCAAACATCAAGATATAAAACTGTAATTTCTTGTGAAGCATCAATAATAAGTGGGACACACTTTATTGGCTAAAAAAAAATGGGTGTGCAAAATTATTCAGCCCCATTGAGTTAACACTTTGTAGCGCCACTTTTTGCTGCGATTACAGCTGCAGGTCGCTTGGGGTAGGTCTCTATCAGTTTTGCTCATCGAGAAACTGATATTTTTGCCCATTCTTCCTTGCAAAACAGCTCGAGCTCAGTGAGGTTGGATGGAAAGCGTTTTTTAACAGCAGTTTTCAGTTCTTTCCACAGATTCTCAATTGGATTGAGGTCTGGAATTTGACTCGGACACCTTGATATGTTTTTGGTGAACCATTCCTTTGTAGCTTTTGCTTTATATTTTGGATCATTGTCTTGTTGGAAGACAAATCTCCGTCCCAGTCTCTGGTCTTTTGCGGACTCCATTAGGTTTTCTTCCAGAATGGTCCTGTATTTGGCTCCATCCATCTTCCCATCAATTTTAGCCATCTTCCCTGTCCCTGCTGAAGAAAAGCAGGCCCAAACCATGATGCTGCCACCACCATGTTTGACTGTGGGGATGGTGTGTTGAGGGTGATGAGCTGTGCTGCTTTTACGCCAAACATAACGTCTTGCAATGTTGCCAAAAAATTCCATTTTGTTCTCATCTGACCAGAGCACCTTCTTCCGCGTGTTCTGTGTGTATCCCAGGTCGCTTGTGGCAAACTTTAAACGACACTTTTTATGGATATCTTTAAGAAATGGCTTCCTTCTTGCCACTCTTCCATAAAGGCCAGATTTGTGCAGTATACGACTGATTGTTGTCCTATGGACAGATTCTCCCCCCTCAGCTGTAGACCTCTGCAGTTTATCCAGAGGGATCATGGGCCTCTTGGCTGCATCTCTGATTAGTTTTCTCCTTGTATGAGCTGAAAGTTTAGGGGGACGGCCCGATCTCGGTAGATTTGCAGTGGTCTGAAACTCCTTCTATTTCAATATTATTGCTTGCACAGTGCTCCTTGGGATGTTTAAAGCTTGGAAAAACTTTTTGTATCCAAATCCAGCTTTAAACTTGTCCACAACAGTATCGCGGACCTGCCTGATGTGTTCCTTGTTCTTCATGATGCTCTCTGTGCTTTAAACAGACCTCTGAGACTATCACAGTGCAGGTGCATTTATACATAGACTTGATTACACACAGGTGGATTCCATTTATCATCGTTAGTCATTTAGATCAACATTGAATCATTCAGAGATCTTCAATGAACTTCTGGACATAGTTTGTTGCACTAAAATTAAATGGGCTGAATAATTTTGCACACTCACTTTTTCGTGAGTGTTAGAATGTTAGAATGGCCAAGTCAAAGTCCAGACCTCAATCGAATTGAGAATCTGTGGAAAGAACTGAAAACTGCTGTTAAAAAACGCTTTCCATCCAACCTCACTGAGCTCGAGCTGTTTCGAGCAAGGAAGAATGGGCAAAAATATCAGTTTCTTGATGTGCAAAACTGATAGAGACATACCCCAAGCGACTTGCAGCTGTAATCGCAGCATAAGGTGGAGCGACAATTAACTCAATAGGGCTGAATAATTTCGCACACCCACTTTTTTGTTTTTTATTTGTTGAAAAAGTTTAAAACAGCCAATAAAGTGTGTTCCACTTTGTGATTGTGTCCCACTTATTGTTGATTCTTCACAATAAATTAGAATTTTATATCTTTATGTTTGAAGTCTGAAATGTGGCAAAAGGTCACAAAGTTCAAGGGGGCCAAATAGTTTCGCAAGCCACTGTGTGGGCCTTGGGGGTATGGCACCCGCCCCGATACTGGGAGGTTGTGGTTCAAGCTTCGGCCGAGTCATACCTAAGACTTAAACATTGGTACCCGTTGCCTCCCTGCTTGGCGTTCAGCATTAGGGGTTGGAATTGGGCGGTTTGGTTACCTAATGACTCCCAACACCTCAGTTGGGTTGAGTGAGGGGGCTGGGAATCTCCTCCTCTAAATCAATCTCCTAAAAAAAGTCAGAAATGACTCGAGCCACCTCCCACTAGGGGGATATGGCTGTGGTATATATATATATATATATATATATATATATATATATATATATATATATATATATATATATATATATATATATATATATATATATATATATATATTCATCATGGCGGCGCCCCTGTTCGGCTGCGGCTGCATCGGCTCGCAACAGTTTTTTACACGTCGGCCATAAGACCCAGTCTTCGACTCAGTTTTGACGGCGCACAAAGTCGGCTCGAACTGCAGATTAAGATACGATCGTTTTTTTTTTTTTTTGCTGGACATGCGATCATCCAGACATCAAGCGCTCGGTGCTACGACCACTCGGGAGTGTTTATTAGCCACGGACTGCTATGTCAACAATACCCAGCGGCCTACAAAGCAGCGAAGCAGAGTGGCAAGGCAGCGGCGTGACCGCTGGACGAGGAAGCGAGGTTGTCGGGCCGGGCTAACAGCTAGGCTAAAGGCTAAACCCTTCAAAACGCCTCTCCCATCCATTTTCCTCTCCAACGTTCGCTCTCTGGACAATAAACTGGACCATTTAACAACTGGAAGTGGCATCGAACCGCGAGATGACGAACTGCTGCGCTAAAATTCTGACGAAGACTTGGTTAATCTTATCTATCCCGGCTGACGTTCAAAGAAACTGTGCGGGTCAGATGTATCGACATTTCGTTCTGTATACACGTGTATACGATTGACAATAAAGTAAATCTGATCTGATCTGATATATACATACAGTGCATCCGGAAAGTATTCACATCGCTTCACTTTTTCCACATTTTGTTATGTTACAGCCTCATTCCAAATTGTATTAATTTAATCTCTTATCTCAAAATTCTACACAAAATACTCCATTATGACAATATGAAAAAGGTTTTTTTTTTACTTTTCTTGAATTTATTAAAAATAGAAAACTAAGAAATCACATTTACATAAGTATTTACAGCCTTTGCCATGAAGCTCAAAATTGAGCTCAGGTGCTTTTTTCCACTGATCATCCTTGAGATCTTTCTACAGCTTAATTGGAGTCCACCTGCAGTAAATTCAGTTGATTGGACATGATTTGGAAAGGCACACACCTGTCTAAATAAGGTCCCACAGTTGAGTGTGCATGTCAGAGCACAAACACCAAGCATGAAGTCAAAAGAACTATCTGTAGACCTGCGAGACAGGATTGTCTTGAGGCACAAATCTGGGAAAAGATACAGTAAAATTTCTGCTGCTTTGAAGGTCCCAATGAGCACAGTGGCCTCCATTATTCGTAAATGGAAGACATTTGGAACCACCAGGACTCTTCCTAGAGCTGGCCAGCCTTCTAAACTGAGCGATCGGGGAAGAAGGGCCTTAGTCAGGGAGGTGACCAAGAACCCGATGGTCACTCTGTCAGAGCTCCAGCGTTCCTCTGCGGAGAGAGGAGAGCGTTCCAGAAGGACAACCATCTCTGCAGAAATCCACCAATCAGGCCTGTATGGTAGAGTGGCCAGACGAAAGCCACTCCTTAGTAAAAGGAACATGGAAGCCTGTCTGGAATTTGCCAAAAAGCACCTGAATGACTCTCAGACCATGAGAAACAAAATTCTCTGGTCTGATGAGACAAAGATTGAACTCTTTGGTGTGAATGCCAGGCGCCATGTTTGGAGGAAACCAGGCACCGCTCATCACCAGGCCAATACCATCCCTACAGTGAAGCATGGTGGTGGCAGCATCATGCTGTGGGGATGTTTTTCAGCAGCAGGAACTGGCAGACTAGTCAGGATAGAAGGAAAAATGAATGCAGCGATATATAGAGATATCCTGGATGAAAACCTGCTCCAGAGCGCTCTTGACATCAGACTGGGGCGAAGGTTCATTTTTCAGCAGGACAACGACCCAAAGCACACAGCCAAGATAGAATAGAAGAATAGAATATGCCTTTATTGTCATTGTACAACATGGGATATGCTGTGACAACGAAATTGGACGGCTCCAAACAAAGAACAAAGGAACAAAGTACTAGATGCCTTTGTTGTCCTTGGCGCGCGCTTCAGAGGGGGGAGGGGGGGGGCATGTTGTGAGGGTCAAACAGAGTCAAACAGATCTCAAAAGATTGGCTTCAGAACCACTCCGTGAATGTCCTGGAGTGGCCCAGCCAGAGTCCAGACTTGAATCCGATTGAACATCTCTGGAGAGAACTGAAAATGGCTGTGCACAAACGTCTCCCATCCAACCTGATTGAGCTTGAGACTTATTGCAAAGAAGAATGGGCAAAACTGCCTAAAGATAGGTGTGCTAAACTTGTGGGATCATACTCAAAAAGACTTGAGGCTGTATTTGCTGCCAAAGGGGGATCAACAAAGTATTAAGCAAAGGCTGTGAATACTTATGTAAATGTGATTTCTTAGTTTTCTTTTTTTAATAAATTCAAAAAAAGTTAAAAAACACTTTTTCACATTGTCATAATGGAGTATTTTGTGTAGAATTTTGAGATAAGAGATTAAATTAATACAATTTGGAATGAGGCTGTAACATAACAAAATGTGGAAAAAGTGAAGCGCTGTGAATACTTTCCGGATGCACTGTATATATATATCAGATCAGATCAGATCAGATTTACTTTATTGTCATTCGTATACACGTGTATACGCGCTGTGAATACTTTCCGGATGCACTGTATATATATATATATATATATATATATATATATATATATATATATATATATATATATATATATATATATATATATATATATATATATATATATATATCCCATTCATTCAAGTTTTTGGCCCCAGTGTCACGAATACAAAAAGACAACTACATATATACAACAAAAATACTTAATTTACTTAATTAAAACTATATTTAGAGCTTAAAAGCATCGTTATTGTTATATTACTTTGAATTGATTCTGACAATTTAAAAAAACTAATGAAATATTATTCATAAAAAACACCTACAGTAATACTATAATGCAGTTTCTTTATTTTATTTTCTGTATTCCTTCATGTCTTTGCTTTTTTTCTTTCTTTCCCTTTTTTTTCTTTCTTTCCCTCTTTTTTTCTTACCTTCTTTTGTCTTATTTCATTTCTTTCTTTAAATTTTTATAAATACTATATAAGCTCATGGCCAAAATTCAAATAGCTGGCTATATTTTTTTCTGTACATGTTTTTTTTAAAATAATTTTATTCATCAAAATTAAAAAAATATATATGTAATAAAACACTGCTGAAGTAGTCCTATATTATTGAGTTTTCAATGCAAAATATCAAATTCATTGCTT
Organism: Urocampus carinirostris; assembly: GCF_059441175.1. Classification (NCBI taxonomy): domain Eukaryota; kingdom Metazoa; phylum Chordata; class Actinopteri; order Syngnathiformes; family Syngnathidae; genus Urocampus; species Urocampus carinirostris. The sequence continues at coordinate 31,002,121 of NC_142365.1, forward strand.
AAAGAAGGGAGGTATGACTTTGCTATTACTTTTAATGAAAGTTTTTATTTGTAAATGAACGTATTTATTCGTATATTTTGTGTGTTTCAAAACCAATTGGATGAAATGGTCCCTTATAAACAAATACACAATGAAACACAACTTGTGCAGGTAACAAAACCAAAAATGAAATAATGTATGTTATATAATCTCTTTTGTATATAGGCATATACAAAAAATTAAATACATCATAAGAAATGTTTTTCTCTCTGCAATTATTTTCAAACCAATGCGGGCTGCAACTCCAAGAGTTTGCTCACCCTTCTTCAAATGAACACTAAATAAGGAAAATGGTGTTGGAGCGAGGAATTAAACAGTTTAACAAAGTCCGTTTTTGTCCTCAGTCATTGTGCTCCCAAGCGCAAGACTACAACGCGCGCGGCATTCTGTGCAACGCGGTAGCGGAGGGCCCTCTTCGCCGTAACCCGGGGAACCACGACCGCAACCGGGTACCGCGTCTGCCCACATCCGCCGAGGTCGCCTTCACCCTGAGCTTGGCCAACTATGACACGGGTGCCATGGACCGCACCGCAAACATGAGCTTCCGAAACACCGTTGAAGGTTGGCAAAATGCAAAATTAAAACACAAAGTTTAAAGTCTAATGTGTTTGTTTAAATTTATCACTTTCTAGGATTTGGGGACCCCGGGACTGGCTTGGGGAGCAGCACTCGAATGGGCATGCATGCTGCTCTGCACATCTTCATGAACGGATCTATGTCTTCTGTGCAGGGCTCAGCAAATGACCCTATCTTTCTCCTGCATCACTCTTTTGTGGACAGGTGACACACACACACCTGTGTTATTGTTGAAAAATATATTCAATATTATTTTAGATCTATACAAACATAAGGGCCCAAATTTGAATCGTGAGGAACCCCACAGTCTGTTTAATAAAATTGGGTGACCTACTGCGTCAAAGGCAGCACTGAGATCCAGTAGCACTACAACTGTCTGTTTATTAAAATCTTTATTATCAGTGATATTATTTAAAAAAAATAAAAGGGCAGTCTCTGTACTGTGTTTGCGTCTAAAATAGACTGAAATTTCTGTAAAAGGCTGTTTTCTTAAAAAAAAAAAAAAAAATCAGCTTCAAAAAAAAAATATTTCTAAAACTTCTAATCTGTCCCTCGAAGAATCCATAAAATGTCCTTTAAAGAGATGTGGGAATCTGATCTAAAAGGCGGGTTGTTGGGTTGACTTGGGAGAAAAGTCGACCAAGAGTCCTTGCATCAACCAAGCCAAAACCGTCCAGTGTTTACTCAGGTAAAATCAATTGTCCATGTAGATCTTACATTCTGATTGGCTGGAAGGCTGGACCTGATTTTAGTCATTTTACTTCTAAAGTGATCGTCAAAATCCTGACAAACTGCTTTTGTCGGCGGCGGTGGAAATTTTTTGAAATCAGCTTTAGTTAAAAGTTTGAAGGTGGAGAAAAGAAATGTGGGGTTACTTTTATTTTCTGAAGTAAGTTTGAGATGTATGATATTCTAGCCCATTTACCGTAAATTCCGGATGATAAGCCTTTTTTCCCAGACTTTCAACCCTGCGGCTTATTCATTGATGCGGCTAATTTAAGTAATTTTTTTAACGGCCGCCAGCGGCGCTCGAGTACAAAAGGTAAGATTTAGACCGGTGGAATATATGTGCCGAGGAAGACTGCAACTTCTTGGCTTGTGCATAAATTAAATTAGCGTAAACATACCCTCATCATGCAAAATGCAAAAAGAAAGGCACATGACGCAGCTTTAAAGCTAAAAGCAATCGCGCAATCCGATAAAGAAGGAAACAGAGCTACTGCACGTAATCAGGAATGGATGAGAGTTTCAGCGACAGTAACAGCGCGAGTGAGGCTGCGGGAGCATGGGACAACGTCTATATGACAAAGTCTCTTTCCGACACTGAGGAAGACGACTTTGATGGCTTCAGTTCTAAGGAGGAAGACGAGGGCGGTTTACCGTGATTTTTACAAGTACGGTATGTTTTTAAACAGACTCGTTTACTGTGTTGCGAGCGTGTTGCTAGCGTGTTGCTACCATTAACTGCCCTGTCACAGGCACCGTTTGGGTTGAAAGTTATATTATTATTATTATTAAAGCTTTGAAAACTCTCTTGGTGTACCGTATTTCTTTGTAAATATGTGTAACCATGTATAATATGTATTTGCAACTGTGTATTTTTGTAGTGTATTTATTTGTATTTATTTTAGAAACTTATTCTGATATGTTTTGCGCGGGTGAATGAAAAAGAAGGGGCGGAACAAACGTGGGGTGACGGGAAGTTGGGTAAAGGTGAGACCTGTTTGTGGACGCGGCGGAAAATAGTGGATATATATTTTTCCCACCCTTACCTTTAGAAATATACACTTTTTTCCTTGGATTACTTTCAACGGGACCCGGACTCTGCAGGTCTGCATCAAACCTTAAGTACCGGTATCATTTTCCGTTCATTTTGCCGGCTGTGATTTTTGGACTGTGTACTTTAATGAAGGTCATTTAGTTTCAATCGCAGGACTTAAAGTCAGGTTTGGGTTAATTTTGTGTTTGTGTTAGATTTTTTAATGTGGGCGCATGCGGATTATATACAGGTGCGGCTTGTGTAAGTACAAAATAGGTTTTCCTCTTAAAATGTGGTGGGTGCGGCTTATAATCAGGTGCGCTCTACATCCCGGAATTTATGGCATGTGTTTAATTGTAGGTTCTGATTTGTTGAAATAATATTTGCCTTTTTCTCCACCTTCTTTCAGCAATCCTGCATTGTATTTTGTGGTATTTGAGAAAAATCTGTATAGCCGTTCCGGAACCGATAGGTCTCACAAAAATACAATTTAGGATTCATACAATTGTTTGGATTCGATATGGTTTATTAATGCTGTAAAGTCCACTGTCACCACTGAAAATACTTATTTGAAGGCAACAAACGTAAATGGATGAAATCAGAGACGTGATAAGTTTCATGCCTGGTGAGAATAGGTAGGTGGGTAGATTGGCAAAAAACTTTACTCCAGTATTGGTACTTCAGAATAATATTACTTAAGTAGAAGGGAATGTCGTCATCCAAATACTTACTTGAGTAAAAGAAACCAAGTACTTGTGAAAAAGTTACTCAAGTACTGAGAAACTGAAGCAACTTTGTATTTATTGATATCTTTTTAAAACAACCAATAAGATCATCGATTAATCAAAGTACATCCAACAAACAAAAAAGAATTTGATTTAAAAGTACATTAAAATAATCAATGTAAATTCAAGTGTTTTAATAAACAAAAAATAACAAATAGTATAGATAAAATACATAAATTAAGCACATGTAGCACCCAGTAACACATTTAAAGCCCCAATACTTTATCCTAACTGGCTCTGCAAGCAAATCAACAAGCTTGCCCATGAACTCGGACAAAGTAGACATTGCATATTGTAGCTGGTTTATAAGGGGAACATGCTTTTGATGTGCGGCCAGGGGTGCACCTTCTCTTCTGTGTTTTTATTAGTCGGAATTGCTAAGCGACATTTTTGATTTGTCCGTAAACAACTTTTCTCCACTGCTGAAGTGGATCATGGTCACTTGACGAGGCTGCTACGTTTGATTGGTTAAACATGGTAGAGTGGAGACAGACAGACGCGTACTTACGTGGGGGGGATTTATTAAGTAACGAAGTAACGCCTTCAATGTTGCCTAACGTAGAAGATTAGAAGTACCGTTTTTTTCTTCACAAATGTATTCAAGTAAAAGTATAGGGATTTCAAAATACTCATGTAAGTATAACATTTCCCCAGACTTACCCAAGGAAATGTAACAGAGTTAATGTACTCCGTTTACTACCCACCTCTGCTGGTGAGGCACAGCTACAATTAAATCAACTTACATCCTCTTTAATGTTTGATAAGCTGAGCAGGAGAGCAATAGATCATGCACTGCTCCTTCTGAATAAAATCATCAATAGATAGGTAATCCTCTATTATGAAAAAGGGACATGCAATGAGAAAAAAAAGACTGTCTTGACTTTCTGTTAGCTTGCTAATACTATCACTAATTCTGTAATTTTTGGCTGAGGTGTGCTCCAAGTCAGAACTCGGTGTCAATAGCGCGCTCTGCTATGAAGCAAGAGAATTGCTTGCCTCATTCTGCATCGGCAGACGCTCAGCGCAGTAATACTTTACATGGAAATTCTATTGATAATATTCATAAAACAATGTGGAAATTCAGCAAAATTGATAGGGAATCCCCAAATTGAGAAGTTTAATGAGAAAGAACCTTAGCACTGAATAAATATAACCATTTAGTATATGTGTTTTTATAATTTCCATAATGACAGTTGAGACACAGCCTTTTCTGCGTGACTGCACGGCACTGAATGAGATAAACCATTGAAAATAAAATAGGTGTTGTTGGATCATAATTAAGATAATCATTACAATAAGTTTGTGTGTGTATGTGGTTTTAAAAGGTAGCATCTGCCCTGGTGAGTGTGGATCAACAGGAAAGGGAACTTTAAATAGAAAATAAGAAAAAGGTTAGTCAATTTTGAATCAAAGTTGCAACTTGACAAATTGCAAAAGAAGCTCTACAGACTGGAACTTTGTTCCTCTTTGCCACCAACTCCTGGCTTAAAGTCATGATCGAACCTTAGTCAGGCAATTCATGAAGCACGTGCAAGTACGTGCATTTCTCAGACTCGTTGGGATAAACCCTTCTTTTTTCATCTTTTTGGGGGATTTGGGTTGGCATTGGGACTCTACTAAAAGCCAATTCTTACTTTCAACATGTTCATGCTACACAAAAAAAAAATGCTGGGCCATGACGTCACTCTCGGGCACTCTTCCCTGCTTCCATTCCTTTGACGTAATGTGTACCGCCCCAAACAGTTTAAATAAAAGTGAAATAAAAGCAGATAGGCGCAGTGGAAAATAAAGCATAAGGGCTTTTTTAACTTAGTCGGACATTTTTAACACAAACTTCATAGAAAAAACACTTGACTTTTTAAGGACACCTCAAATGACACAACCCACCTTTAAAGATGAATGCAGGGGTCAGGAACCTATAGGTCACGAGCCATATATGGCTCTTTTCATGAGTACATATGGTCTCAGAAATTAAATTCAACCACAGCACATTTCTCTGTGGTGTTCAGCAGTTGAGAGAAGAGATCCCAATTACGGTACATGAGAAGGCAAGGCAAACCTAAGGAAGTAATGATTCAGTCAAGTAAATACAGGGCACTTTTTCAAATACAGTTTACAGTGAAGGTGTCACACCAACTTACCCTATTTTGGCTGTTAGGTTGCTAAAAAAATCCTTTAAATGGAAGCTCAATAACTATGGATGTTTACTGTTGAGATACTTTATGATGAAAACCCACAAACAAACTGAAAACAGGTGAAAACACCAGCATCAACACAGAGCAATTTGACTGAGTGAGCGTTAGAAGTGGCCTGATCTCTGCAAGCAGCACTCCCTTTGCTCTTTTGCTCAGTGCATTCAGGGCAGAAGGTTACTGTGACGATATCCTTGTCATTTTCAGTTTTTTGTGTCATTTTTTTAAAAATTACTTCTACACCTTGTTTTGAAACAATTATTTAGGACAAAAATGACGGCCAAAATGAGCTGCAACACTCTTAAGTAACTGAGGGAGGGTGAAAGGTTTTGAGTGGTATTGACCTATTGCACACACGTGACTTAACCATATGACGACGCCATGACAGAGGGCAGTAAACCGTAGTAAACATTGGGCGAGGGCAGTTGACGGTACATCGCAACAACAAAAGCCGCTATACTATTGAACACAATTGGCAATGACTAGTAAAACCAATATTGTGCAGCTTTCAGATGAGGCGGCTCATCTTGTCCAAAACCACAAAGAGCCCTTTTTAGAAAACTTGAGGATAGCATTAGCAATGCTAGCTACCAAGCCATTCAAGCTTGACCCTAACATACTCGCCGACCAATCTTACCAAATCTTCCAGTCTGCCTGGCTTTGTCCACATGATCTGTACCACTATATTGTAGATGGAGTATCCCTGTACACTGGTGCTAATCTAAAAGCTTAAAAAAAAAAATCAGGATTCTTAACATATCTCTGTAGCTGGTACGGGATTCTGTGCTTTGCTTTGCCAATCAATGCACCCTTGGCAGTAAATGTTCCCCTCTCGCAAACGTTACTAAAATGACTTTTGATCTAAATCTTTGGGAAATGTAATAGAACAGAAAAGCACAGGGCATTTGCAACTTGTATAGAATTTACTTTTGAGCATGTTGAAAATATTTAGTTGGGCAAAATGACATTTTATCTTCTGAACATTCGTTCGCCATTTTATCTGTTGAAAATTTGACAGTTCATTCCAGTATAATAAACTTTATGGTAGAGCAAATAACAGTTTTCAATACATGTGATATTCGAAAGATTAATCTTTTGAATCCCTGGTTAATCACAATAAAATCAGCTTATTTATGGGGTAAGTAATGGCAACCGAAGCTTGCCCACTGCACAGGAATAAATCACCATGGTAAACAGTGGCAGTTATATACTTCTGTCTTTGTTATTGATATTTGTTTCAACTTAAACCCTCAACCGACAGCTGACCGCTAGGGTGCTTTTGCCGTCCGCAATTGGTCTCATTTCGCCAGAGTAGGCAACGTGACGTCACATTAAAAGGGTCAATATCATTAATATGGGACACAGGCTCTGGTTTTATTATTATTTCATAGATTTGATGAAATGATCAACCACACAGATGTATAAAATGTGCTGAAGAATGAGCTTTTGTCTGGAGAGCGGGTTTGGGTTTTGATGAATTTTGTCTTAAAATAGAAGGTGTGGCTTTCTCATTTTTTTAAATTTTGTTTTCCCTTTTTTTTTTACATTTTCAAGGTTATCAACCCCTGCACTAATGCCTGCATTAATACATTTCCATTGAAAATGGCTTATTTTCCTGTTCAGTCTCTATGAAGAGTGGCTCAGAAGGCACAATCCCGAACCGTCCCAGTTCCCGACTTCAAATGCACCTATTGGTCACAACAGCGAGTACCACTTGGTTCCTTTCCTTCCTCTGCACACCAACAGAGAATTCTTCGTCACCAGCAAAGAGCTCGGATACGAATACTCGCGCTTGCTTTCTGCAAGTAAGTAGTTGCCCTTTTCGTGTTCCATTAAATTAGTTCTTCTCAATTATTTTCTTTCACGCCCCCTCTGAAGAAGAAATCCTCTTGCTCCCGAATGTTAAAAATATAAGAATGCAGGCGATAATAAATCCAGTAGATTTAATCCAAATAGAATAGTCAAACTGTTAAAAGTGACAACAGAGTTACTTAATTCAAGTCAGTCTTTTTTATTATGGCCAATGTTTTTGTAGGATGATTTTATTGCAAATGAGTAATATGTAAAAAGGTACTGCTGACCATGTATGTACTGTATATATTAGGCATACAGTGTACATTTAACCAAATAAAACAATTACTGGGTGGCAGATACAAATAAAAGTACTGTACACTCAGCAAGTACACAGACAATAATATCTTAACTGGATATTTCCCCACATAATGTTTAATGTGACACAAAAATAATTATTACTGAATGAACAAAATATAACAAAAATAACTTTCCAACAGGAATCAACAGATTACTAGGCTATAGCGTATGTGCAATATACACTCATATTGTTACTTAAAGTAAGCGCAATGGCTTACCTAGCTGTGCTACAGGCCAACTGACTGTGTATTTATATTTTTTTTATTTTGCAACCGACAAATATATTTACCTCTTTTTTGTGTAAATATGAGTCTTTGTGGGGAAGAGGGCCTAGGTTATAGGGTTGGGGCCCTTGGATTACACTTACCGTGGTCGACCATCATAATGTGATAAGCTACCTCCCCTGTTCTGTACCATCTAATCTAAACCTTATATATATATATATATATATATATATATATATATATATATATATATATATATATATATATATATATATATATATATATATACATCCATCCATTACCTAGGGACAATTTGGATCAGCCAAATAACCTGACATGCATGTTTTTGGAATGTGGGTGGAAACCGGAGTGCCCGGAGGACACCCACGCAAGCACGGGTAGAACATGCAAACTTCACACAGGAAGGTTTGATCTCACGACCTCAGAACTGTGCCATGTCACTCGGGTTAGGGTGACACAACACACTCTTCTGTTCAACAGCAGGGCCCAACAGCTGTGACTGGTTTACCCCTGCCGCATCATACAGTTGCCCTGCCCATCCCTTAGAACGCGTCCAAACAACCCACTATTCTTTCACAGCACCTCCACTCCTTCCTATCACCAACACGAGCTCTAGCTTCCACTACATTTAGACTTCTTTCCTGCAGTGCACTCATAACACCATCCATCCACGTCAATCACGGCCTTCATTTTGGTCTCTTTCCATTTACTTCTGCTCTGTAGATCCTGTTCGACATTCGCTCCTCATCCATTTTCTCCATGTGTCCAAACCAACCGAGTACTCTCTTATACACACGCTTGCTCATTTCCACTACTACTCCAATTCTGTCTCTCACAATTTCATTTCTCAATTAATCCAATCTTGTCACTCTTAACATACTCCTCAAACACTTCATCTCAAAAACATTTAATTTCCCTCTCAAATCTGCATTTAGGCTCCAAGTCACTGCACCATACAACACATTCGGGACAATCACACTCTCATTCGGTCCTCTCTTAGCATCTATACTCATACTCTTGTTACTCATCACGCTTCTCAGAGCACCCAAAACCTTGCTTCCTTGATTCACTCCGTGCAATACCTTGCAATCCATTCCACCAACTGCAGACACATCACAATCCAAGAACTTAAAGCTTTCAACTTCTTCCAGCACATGTCCATTCAACCTTATTTCCAATTCCATACCCACTCCACCACGTGAACACTTCATCAACTTACTCTTGCCAAGATAAATTAAGCCTATCACACACTCTTCCAAACTCCTTTACCAACCTTCTCCATTTTTCCTCAGAATCAGACGATAGTGCTGTGTCATCTGTAAACAACAACTGACTTACCGGCCACACCGTTCCATTGTTATCCATCATCTTTACACCTCTGCCGAATACTCTTGCATTCACCTCTCTCACCACACCATCCATGTACACATTAAACAGCCATGGCGACATCAAATACCCCTGTCTCACACCAGTCAATACAGGCAACCACTCCCGACTCATACACATGCTTTGTTGTTCACATAAAAACTCTTCAATGCTTCCAACAACTTTCCACCCACTCCATACATTACCATCACTTGCCAAGACGCCTCTCTATGGACTCTGTCATTTGCCTTTTCCAAGTCCATGAAAGCCAAAGAAACATCCTTACCTTTTGCAAAATATTTCTCACACACCTGTCTTACTGCAAACACCTGATCCACGCATCTTCTTGCTTTCTTGAAACTACTCTGCTCCTCCATCACCACCTCATCTGTTCTTCCTCTCACTCCATTTATTCAAGACTTTTCCATAAAGCTTACCCGGCACAAACGACAAACTGATATCCCTCGAATTGCTACATTCATACTTATCACATTTATGCTTATACAGTGGCACCACACATGCACTACACCAATCAACAGGAACCACACCGCTTAAAAAGCATACATTCAACAAGCGTACTAACCAGACAGTCATAGCCGTGCCACCTTTCTTCAAGCATTCAGCAGTACAACCATCCAATCCAGGCGCCATTCCACTTTCATTTCTTTCACTGCCTTTTGCATATCCCATGTTTCCACAGGCTTCACATTTAGATCACCCAACACGGGCATTCTCCCCATACCACCGATTGCCTCAACTCTCACTTTTCTCCCATCCTCCATATTCAGCAACTCCTCAAAATACTCTACCCATCTCGTCCTGACTGCACAACCACTAACCAGCAATCTACCGTGCTTATCTTTCACTTTCTCTTCCTTTCCTGACTCGCTCTTTCTTACTCTTTTCACTTATTCACAGAACCCTTTCCTCAAAGTTCACTCATATTTTTTGACACCATTCATTATCTTCTTTCCTTTTCGCTGCTTCCACTACCGCTTTTACCAACCTTTTCTTCACTTTATACCTTTTATACGCATCACCACCCTTATCTTGCAGCCACTCCTCAAAGGCACATCTCTTCTCTGTCCCAGCCTCTGAGACCTCATCATTCCACCATTCACTTCCCTTCCTATACCTCGACCAACTTCACGTTCCACACACTTCTTTCGCACTCCTTAACACTGCCTCTTTAAACCACTTCTATTCCATTTCCATCCTCTCCACTTCTCTCCTACCAGTCCGTTCATAATCTTCCCCTATCCTCTCTTTAAACTCTCTCTCCTTTTCTGCCTTATTCAACTCTGAAATTTTCACCTCTTCCCTCGCATGATCCATCTATTCTGTTTTTCTTTCACATAAAAATGATCAGACATACCACTGATTTCACCTCTGTAAACAAGCACATCCAAAAATCTCCTTAACATCCCTTTCCTAACCACCACATAATCCATCAGTGCTCTGTCCACCATCTCACCACCATCCACTCTGACAAAAGTATACTTATTCATGTCCCTCCTTTTAAACTATGTGTTTGCAATCACTAACTTATTTTCCACACATAACTCAATCAATTTTATCCCAATCTTATATCTTCCTATTACTCCATGTCTACCAACCACATGTTTAACCATTCCATCACCCACTATAGCAATCAGTTCACCTAGTATTGCCACTTTCCACCCCTCTTTTGCACTTGCCACACATTCGGACAAATTATTCCAGAACTCCTCTCTCTCCTCAGTACTTCTTTCTGAACCAGGTCCATATGCACTTATAAACATCCATACTTCTACACCCCTCTTTAATCGCACCCGCATCAATCTCAAAGATATCTCTTTCCACTCCACTAGTTTTTCCTTTGCTTTCTCACTCACAAGCACAGCCACTCCTTCTCCACCCGTAGTTCCAGACTTTCTACCATACATACCTCCAAGCTGAAATTCACCCTTTCCTTTCATCTTTGTTTCACTCAGGGCTAACACATCAACCTTCCTTTTAGTCATAATCCTTCTGATCTCCTCTTTCTTCTACTCAGTCGCTTTACTTCCACATCCTCTCACATTTAGTGACTCTATAACTAGGGTTTGCTAGACCTTTCGGTCTCCCGCCCCCCTTTCTCTGCCTTGCTGTCTCTTAGGGAGTAGAGAAAGAGAGGAGAGGATCCCCAGTCCTCTCCACTTTTGTCGCCTCTTACGACAGGCATCGGACCACGGTGGGAGAATTCTCACACCTCCCAGAGAGAGAGGGCCCCCTCACCAAAGGACATTAATTTTATATATATATATATATATATATATATATATATATATATATATATATATATATATATATATATATATATACACACACACAAAACAAGCTGAGAGCTATCTTTGGGTTTTTTTTTAACACCCAAAAAAAAATACATTTTCTAGAAAATAACAATGACCCAGCAATTGTGAGATATTTACAGAAGAGGTCCGCAGGCTCCTCAGCTGTCCTCAGGAGGCACCCTGGTGCTCGTGGACAACTCGTTGAAAACCCCTGACTCAGACAGTGGCCGATTGAGCTGAGAGATTGGAGATCTGTGCTATCTCCATGGAAAAGCAGCGCTCTGAGGAAATTTGTGGAAGAGCGAAGCACAATATTATCGATCAAATCCAAGTACTTGCTTTGTATCAATAATATTGATATCTGGATCATTTCGCCCACCCTTAGTTTCTATCAACACTGAATTGGTATCACACGTGGATAGACTTTGATGCAAAATTATGATAATTATGTTTTATGATTAAACAAATGGGAGTTTATATTATCAATTATATTCGAAAAAAATGTGTACGTACATATAATGTATATAGAGGTAATGTATACAGTATATCCCAGTTACAAGTCACTTTTTTTCCTTATTTTTCTACAGACCTGCGTCTGTCTGAGTTTTTGCGTCCTTACTTGGAGGATTTACATGCAATGTGGCCCTGGTTGCTGCTTTCCAGCCTGTGTGGCGTGGTCCTGGCACTTGGCATGGCCGCAGCTGCCATCTACTTCAAGCCGCATGCCCCTGCATGGCCTCGGTTCCAAGAGTTTTGTTGGGAAAAAAAATTCTCATTGTCAGGCTTTCCAGAACAGCAGCCTCTGATCAAAAGAAATGGAGAAAACCAACCCCGCGACTATGCATCAGCCATGTGATGACATACATTCATTCATTCTCAACTTTTTGTCAAATATGCACAAATATCAGCACACAGGAAATTACTTCATCTCACCCCACGTGAAAGTATGCAATAAATGCGGTTGCAAAAGAGAAACAAAGAGATAATACAGTAAGCATTTAAAAATATAAAGTTTAGAATAAATATGTGCAAAGTAGAAACCAGGATCAAAATAATACATTTGTGCATTGATTTGGCAGAAGGCAGAGAGAGAGGGGAGTTATTAGGTAGCCATGCGCGAATTTGTCTAAATGTCAACGTGACAACAGACTTCAAGGGACAGTTTGTATTATTTTGCACCCCATGTGGTAAAAAATAAAAATGAATAAAACTTTATTAAAAAAATAAAAATAAATATATATATATATATATATATATATACATATCTTAGAGAACTGGCGAGAGAAAAAAGCGAAAAGAGACGGAACAAAACAGAGAGGGAACAAAAGAAAGAGAAAGAGAGGAAGAAATAGAGCAAAAGAGAAATAAAGGGAAAGAGAAAGAAATATAGAGGGGAGGAGAAGGGAAGCAAAAGTAAGGGGAAAGAGAAAGCAAAAGAGAAAGAGATGGAAACAAAAAAAGAGAGAGAAGAAAGACAAAGAGTGAGAAAAAGAAAGAAAAGCTGAGAAAAAGACAGAAAAACAAAGCAAAAGAGAAAAGGGGAAAGGGAGAGAGAAAAATAGAATGAAAAATAGATAAGGAAATAGAGAAAGAAGGGGAACTCTAACTCCAACATTTTATTAGTAGTACTTTATTTACTATTATATGTATTGTCATGATATTTCTACCATTTCTATCTGGCGGGCAGCATTAAAAAGCCTGACAGGCCATAGTTTGCCCACCCCTGATTCATATGATAAGATGAAATATATGAACTATCATATGAATGTGCATTTGTGAAAATACTCATAGGTCGAGAAATTTTGATTTATTTTGACATAGTTGACACCATCTTCCTGCTACAGCTACTTTCAAAGAAAACCAAAAACCTTGAGAAGGTTGGGCTTAAAATATACAAGAAAAATTGTATTTTTTGCCTTCGTAGTTCGTATTTTCCTCTTTAGCACTCATTTTCAGTTGAACCACACATTGAAATTACATCGAGTGATAAAAATAATACACACTGTCCCTTTAAACATCAGATTGATATTTATTGTAATTGAAGCAGTAGTTTAAAACAGTGGTTGGCAACATTTACTTTACCACAAACTAGTCGCACGATTTTGGGGAAATACCCAAATGCAATGTTTGTGATTTTAATGCGATTCTAAAAGAAAGGTGCCTTTTTGTGCTAGTTTGGGGATTATTAACCCTTTAGGAGCTTCATGCTGTTGTCCCAGGTGTATTCCAGCTAACAGGTCGATGCTACACTCATCTGCGGGCATGTGACAAAATTCAGACAAGAATAAAAACCTTCTATTTCAGTGTGGTCCGGCTTGGATTTTTCAATGTTAGAACAGATTGTCATTGATATCAACATTGTATGCAACGGGATAAGACATGGCACTCCAGGGTAAAACGTGTAATAAAGACTCTGAAGAGAAAAAGATCTCATCTCATCTCATTAGCTACACCGCTTATCCTCAGTAGGGTCGCGGGGGTGCTGGAGCCCATCCCAGCAATCATCGGGCAGTGGGCAGGGGACACCCTGAACTGGTTGCCAGCCAATCGCAGGGCACACAGGGACAGACAACTCATTCGCTCATTCACACCTATGGACAATTTGGACCGGCCAATTCACCTGAAATGCATGTTTTTGGAACGTGGGAGGAAACCGGAGTGCCCGGAGGAAACCCACGCAAGCACGGGGAGAACATACAAACTCCGCACAGGAAGTCTGGAGCTGGATTTGAACCCACGACAGGTTCCCATGACATGAACTGTGCCGCACAAGCGCTAACCACTGTGCCGCCGTGCTGCCAGAGAAAAAGATAAAAGACTAAAAAGACCATCAGGATAATGAGACAAAAAATAAATCATTACAATGTAGTGCTTAGAAAAACTGGCCTGAGTAACCGGTGTAAATCGTAATAGTAATCTAATAAAAATGCATAGTAGTGCATTGAAATAACAGTGCTAACACAATAAAATTCACAAGGTATATACTGTCAGGACCAGAAGGGAAACAGGACCCCTGAATGACAGCATTCATTTTTCTTTGGGTATGTCTTGAATTGGGATTTTAGGTGCATTTCACAGCATTATTAAAGGGTATTATTTAAGTAAACGTCCCCCTCTTCTGGGAAGTTTTGTTAAGGTTGCTGTCAATAAATCCTTAAAAAAAACTGTTTTGCGTTTAGGCAATCGCATAACGTCCGGAGTGGGCCCTTTTTTTAGCCCGGGAGTTTTCTATCTCAAAACCAGTCCACTTAGATATACAGTATATGGAATTTTAATGAATGGAACAGCAGCGAGCTATTATGATGCATTTTATTGGGAAGAAATTCAGTTAAATGTTGATAAGTCAACAGAAAACACTTAACCATTTTAATTCAAAGAAAAAATATATAATGATTCTGATATAGATGAAAACCTATTTACCTATGAATTGTATCAGTAGTTTGAAATCAAAATTGCATTTGCCTTCCCAACATTTTTGGGCTTTACACTAAACTCTCATAACTCTTATGAAGTAGCTTCACTACACACATTTTAAGTAAGCTATTTAAAACATAAAAATCACACCAAGGATCCACTTTCAGGCTAGAAGTTGTTCATCTTAGATCTTAGAAATTCTCCATTTCACTTTACTGACTTCAGCACATATTAAAGCAACAAACAAACTACATTTTTATTCGCTGAAAAGCAGTTTCGTTCTCCCACTGGTATATTTTTAGCGATCTTGAAATCGGGAAGCATTCTCCTGAATAGCGGTCCCATGTGGTCGGCCATAGCGATAGGAACACCATGTTCAATGATCGCTTCAGTAAATAACACTTCAGCATTTATGACGTCCAAAGAATCGAATGGGGTGACTAAAAAGTGGGAATTTTGCCGCTGAACTTACTGTCATTTGAATTTGTTTTGTGTTTTTTTGTTTGTTTGTTTACACGTGGTTTTAACGTCGCTAATTCCCCTATGACCCGCAGAAAAGTCTTGTCTACACAGTGTGCAGTTGGCGTAATTTTCACCTTTTCTCGATCTGATAATTACTCCAGGGAAAGCTTTGGAATATTCTTCACGAAAGCACTAATTTTCGTTTCGGTTTCACAATTTTCTGCACTTCTCCGGTAGACTCCATGACCTCTATTCCCGCTGCCAATTACGGTTCTCCAATTGAGCTAAAAATAAACCTCGCGCAGTTATATATCAGCACTGCCAGACGACTTGCCGTTGTTTGAAATGGTACTTTGTCTCCATCTTGCGGTGGAATGTTTTTACGATTTTATTTTTTTTAAAAGGAAAACTGTAGTTTATGTGACCCAACCGTAACACCGCAGTGGGTTAAAAAAAAGCGTACTCATTACGGCAAAACCGGAGTACTTGGCAGGTATGGACTATTGGTTTTAACTTTTACAATGAATTCAATTCGACATAGTTTTAATCTGAATATGAACCAACATGGGCAGGCGCAGTGGTTAGCGCGTGTGAGGCACAGTTCGAAGGTCTTGGGAACCTCCTGTGTGGGTTCAAATCCAGCTACCGGACTTCCTGTGTATGTTGTATGTTCTCCCCGTGCTTGCATGGGTTTCCCCCAGGCACTCCGGTTTCCTCCCACATTCCAAAGACATGCATTTCAGGTGGATTGGCCAGTTCAAATTGTCCCTAGGTGTGAATGAGCGAGCGAGTTGTCTGTCCCTGTGTGCCCTGCGATTGGCTGGCAACCAGTTCAGGGTGTCCCCTGCCCACTGCCCGATGATTGCTGGGATGGGCTCCAGCACCCCTGCGACCCTACTGAAGATAAGCGGTGCAGCTAATGAGATGAGATGAACCAACATCATCCTTTTTTGTAAATTTGTGTAAGTAAAAATGTAATTACAATAACGAGTGTAAAAACGCGAACGATTTACCTGCAATGAGCAACACAACATACACACACAGTGGTGAGCACCTCTGCTGGCTTTCAACATCTATGGGGGAATGTACGGCAAAACTAACGTAAATGACGACAGCAACTAAACGAATAACAGCTAGACGACTTATATTACATTACTCTTTATGTTGCAAGATTTGTCAATTTAACTTTAATGTTGTTAATGAACTTTTTTGTGGAGCACCAAATGATAGTGGATTACCTTTAGCAGGGCGCTGGAGACTGCTAACAATATCCAATGTCGTCATAAAGTCATAGACTTAACTTAACCTTAACCTGTACCAGCAGATGACGCTGTTGGATTTATACACTTATACACAGACTATACTGTACAAATATATTTCAGCAGTAATTTTAACAATATAAAAGTTATTATTACACCTGTTATATAAGCAAAGGACTGGTCTCTGCAACTTTGTTGATGACAATGTCATTGTCTATTGACAATAGAATTTCCTTTTCAGTGTACATCAGCATGCATGAAGACAGTGAGCCCCTTAGCCTAGTTTTCACACATTTTAAATCAGAGAAGTTAGACGGATAGATACTCATACTAAATATAAAAGAATACAAGGACAAGAGAGAGAGAATGAAAAGTAGGGAAAAAAACATGCTAGAAAAAAGAAGAAAAAATGTGTTGGAGGAAAATAAAAGTAAAAAAAGCAGGTCCTCTCACAATAAAACCTCACAGGTGCCATATTGTCATTGGGTTCTTTGAAAACTAGGCTAAGAAGCTCACCGTCTTTGTGCCGATGCACAGGAAAAGAAAAGAAAATTCTATTATCAAAAGACAATGACATTGTCATCAACAAAGTTGCAGAGACCAGTGATTTGCTTATGTAACGGTGTGATAATAACTTTTGTTTTGCCCTTTGAGACTCTTTGTGATAAAGGGCTATACAAACAGACATGGCTTCTTTGGGAGGTTTGAGGCACAAAATGGCACCCCTGCGGTGAAAGCGGTTCCACATCAGGACGAAAGAGCACTCCTCCTGGACTCAACTGACGTGAGGAAGACCCTTAGAAGGGTCAACTCACGGAAGGCTCCAGGCCCTGACAACATTCCAGGGCGGGTCCTTAGGAAGTACGCCGATCAGCTGGCTTGTGTCATAACAGACATTTTCAACACCTCGCTAGACCAAGCCACGGTACCATCATGCTTCAAGATGGCCACCATCATCCCAATGCCAAAGAATCCCCAGATCTCATCACTGAACAACTACCGGCTCATTGCACTGACTACTATCATAATGAAGTGCTTTGAGAGACTGGTTAAAGAGCACATCACCTCCAGTCTCCCCTCCTCACTCGACCCCTTTGCCTACCAGACAAACCGCTCCACCGGGGATGCCATCTCCTCTGCTCTTCACCTGCGCCTGACACACCTAGAGGAGAAGAACACCCATGTGCGGATGCTGTGCCTGGAGTTCAGCATTCAACACCATCATCCCACAACACCTGGTAGACAAACTGAGACTCCTGGGCTTTCAACACCCCCCTGCGGAACTGGCTGCTGGACTTCCTCACTGACAGATTCCAGTCAGTGCGGCTTGGTCAGAACATCTCCGATGTCATCACGAGCTCTCCCCAAGGCTGTGTCCTGAGCAGTGTTCCCTCTAAGCTGCACGCGTGCGCAATTGCGCACTGCTCGCACATTCTCAACGCACAAGAAAATCTAGCCAGCGCACAAAAATGAGGGCTCCAAATTACTAATTTAGAAGCGACTTAAGTCAAAGTTACAGTGCACGAAGGCAAAAATACACGGGTTCCCCTGACGTTGTGTCCTAAATGCGGTATTTTGAAGTCGAGTCCAAGTAGAACGAAGTTGAGTAGTTAGTAGAGAACCGGCTCCTTCGGCTCAGCTCACTAAAAGGAACCGGCTCTTTCGGGCCCTAAACAGCTCTTCAGGTTGTTTTTGCTTCTTTAATCCTAACATGACCAAATATTATGTGAAATTATGCACAAAATGACTTAAAGGAAGGGGGGGATAGAACAAAAAAGAAAAAAATACCAAAATGAAAAAGTTGTGAGAAAAGCAAAGAGAAAAAAAGAAGGAAATATTTAGAAAAAAAACAGAAAAAAGAAAAGAATGTAGGAAAAAAGTAAATAGAGAACAAAAAGAAAAAAGTAACAGCTCTGAAAAAATATAAAAATATATAAACAAAATTAGATTTTTTTAAAGGAATTTAAAAAAAGGAGAAAAAAACACGGAAAAAAAAGAAAAAAAAGGTTGTGTTGCATTCAAATAATTTCTAATTATATCAAGTGAATCTTGTTGCCAACATTGTACTTCCACTAAAAATGTGATTAAGTACAGTTCTGTATCTTGCAACCGACTAAATAAGCCCCCAAACATGTAAGTATTATGCAACAAAATATATCAGGAAAAAAAGAAATGGATATCCTGTGAAAGAATTGTGAAAACAAACAACGTTTGTAGGCCGTACAACCTTTGCAATAATACATGAGTCAATTCATTCAAAAGAGAAAAATAATTTTGCATTGGCGGAAACTCAGCAAAATGTAACTTGATGTCAAGTTTTGGACATATTTGATAATTAATTATCTTGCCACACTTGGGATTATGGTTGCTCACTGTTGTTTCAAGCGTTGCTCACCGACTTTGTGTGAACGCTCAGACCCGTGGAAAATTAGAGGGAACATTGATCCTGAGCCCCCTGCTGTTCACCCTGATGACACACGACTGCGTCCCTAGGTCAGCCACAAACCACATCGTGAAGTTTGCGGATGACACAACAGTGTTGGGCCTCATCAGGGACAACAACGACCTGGCCTACAGAGAGGAGGTGGAGCAGTTGGTGGGCTGGTGCAGAGTCAACAGCCTGGTCCTGAATGTTGACAAAACTAAAGAGATCATTATTGACTTCAGGAAAAACCAGCCCAACCATGCCCCACTTCTCATCAACAACAAGGCCGTGGAGGTTGTCAGCAGCACCAAGTTCCTAGGGGTGCACATCACAGACAAACTCACATGGTCCGTGAACACTGCATCACTGGTGAAGAGGGCACAGCAGCGCCTGTACTTCCTGCAGAGGATGAGGAGAGCCCAACTGGCCCCACCCACCCTTATCACATTCTACAGGGGCACCAAAGAGAGCATCCTGACTAGCTGTATCTCTGTGTGGTGTGGAGGCTCCAGTGCCTCCGACTGGGGTAGTGTGAGGAGGGTGATGAAGACAGCAGAGAAAATCATCGGGACTTCTCTCCCCTCCATTCAGGACATTGGCCAGAAGCGCTGCCTATCCCCAGCCAAGAACATCATTAGGGATCCCTCTCACTCCCATCATGGACTGTTCACTCTGCTAGCCTCTGGGAAGAGGTACTGCAGTGTGCGGTGCAGGACCACCAGGTTCTGGAACAGCTTTGTCCCCCTGGCTATTAGACTGTTAAATGGTCAATCACACACATAGTAAGCCTACACAGCTGCTAATCTGTACATCTGTTTTTTTTGTCCTTGTACTACTGGCAGTTCTTATACCTAGCGACTCCTTTGCATCTGTTCTCCTCTGCACTATCGTACGCCAGTGTTATTGTATAGTGACTTATTTATCTGAATGCCCATTTTGCACATCTGGTTAGCTGCTTCTCTTGCACTCTTTGCACTACTGTATAATACTAAACATAGCTATAATTATTTATTATATTATTAGTACTTCAATACTCTAACTCAATACAACATTTTATTTATATCTGTACATTCAAAGAAACTGTGCGGGTCAGATGTAATCGACATTTCGTTCTGTATACACTTGTACAAGAATGACAATAAAGTATATCTGAATCTCTGACTTGACTTAAATAATCCACTGTGTAATCACTAGACCACTATAGAATCAAATGACATAGGAAAAGACATTAATTTTTACTTTTCATCACACATCATTTATAGAGGCACGTTGTTTTTTTTTTAGTTCTTTCCCATAATAATCTATTACATTTTACAACATGGCACTGTAAAAATAGTTTGTGATCCATATTTCTAATGGCCGAGGGGTTAGGATTCTGTGATTTCACTGCCGCGATTCAGGTCTGATTCCCGTTGCATCTTATGTTGAGAAAATGAGATCAGGAATATTTGTCGACTGCTGGATTACAGTGATATATCACCGTAATATATTTTTGTAAACCACACCCAAACTTTGAGTTTCTTTTTAGGATGAAAAGAAGACAATAAATATAGGCAAAGTCAAATTATTCTTCACTCTTTGCAGCCCAGTACCAAACAATCCGCAGCCCGATAGTTGCGGACTACTTAAGAACACTCATCTCAGTTGTCTTGAAAATTTCTTGTCTTTACCGCCATGAAACACAAGTTAAAGAGCAGACAAATTGCTTTTTCTTTTAACATGACTGACAAAGATTTCAGTCATATTTTGACAAAATTTCCACTCAAGCAGTCATGATTTATAAGGGAAAAATATTGAATTGGCAAGATAAATTGAAAATCCCGTAAATTTGTGCAAATACTGTATTGTGGTAACATTTTGAGGAATACGGGTGTTAAATGTAAGCGAGAATGATTGTGTAGAAGAACATCAAATATAGTCAATTCTGTTCAGATCTTTATTTTACAAAGTTTTTTTTAGTTTTCAATATTTTCTTACAGTATATCATTGGTAGTATTCTCACAAATGTCTTTACAGCCACCTCAAGGACACAAAAAGACTTGCCCATAATCAATTTTAACGCATCTAAGTTCCAGGTGGAGAAAATAATGATGGTTTGAAACATGTTATTGTGCAAGCATGATCCTTTGTTTTTGATGCAGAAATCATGAAAGGAATGAGCAACAAAGGAAATATAACATCAAACAGAAATGTGATCATCCAGCTGGCGTTTGGTGCCAATTCAAGTTCAGTAATAGAGTAATCCTTAACAAGCTCCTCTATCATTCTTCCCCATCATTTTCGCTGTCGTCCTCGCTTTTCCTTTCCCGGTCCTGTGCAGATGGCGCCGGGGGTGGCAGATCCAAACGGGCCCACGACATGGGCTCCGACTTCCTCATGGCCACCTCAATTTTAGCTGCCATCATGTTGACAAAACTTTGTTTCACGTTGATGACCTGCAAAAGATGCGAAAAAGGCAACACCGGTTATGTCAGAACCGCCAATGCCCGCCTTCCACTCTGCAGGGTTCAAATACTTTTTTCACTGTCAAGCACTTTCAACGCCATTTTTTTCCAGTACCTTCAGAGGAAGAAATGCAGCACCTTTCAAAAGGTTTTTGGTTTTTTTGGATGGACTTAAATGACTAAAATATAGTCACTATCTTGCTGCTAGCACATACTTGTGTTATTTTGAGTTGTTCCTATCTATGATCTAGGATATTTTGTGTCAATGGGCTGCTATGAACTGACATGAATTCAGCCATTAAAAAAAATCTTCATTCATCGCGTGGTCTAGAGTCAGACTGCCAAGAAACATTACAATGGCAACAATTTCAAGCATTTTCAAGCACTTCACACAAAATTCAAGAATTTTTCTGACCTTCAAAACACAACATTAAAATTCAAGCATTTTCAAAGATTTCAAGCACCCATACGAACCCTGACTCTGATTAGTGGACCTACCCCCCACAGGCTGATCTTCTGCTCAAACTCCTTTTCGCCTTCGAAGACCACGCGGATGTGCAACGTGGTGCTGTTGGCCTCCACGAAACTCAGTTCAGGCACGGCGTTCTTGGCATAAATGGAAATGATGACCTGCGAGCCTGTCTGGTGCCAATCGAATCGACATGGCACCACTTTCTTGCCCTGAAACACAAAAACGATGTCACCTTTACTTTTTGGGCAAATGACTACTCACATGTAAACAAACTCCATCCTGAAAAAAATATCAAGAATTTGTATCTTTACGGTTGATCTTTAAAATAGTATATAAACGAATCAATATCTGTAGTAGTATTAAACCATGTTAAAAGACCTTTATCTTTGAGGATACAGTGAATCCTCGTTTACTAGGGTTAGGGTTCGAAAAACAACCTGTCATGGGCAAAATCTGTGAAGTATAAATAGTGTAGTAACCGAAGTAGCAAGGTAGCGAAAATGAGCCAATACAATAACAAAATAGTATGAAGTAATAATACGTATGTGTAATATACATAAATGTGATCAAATGACATTTTGAATTAATGTAAATGTAATAGAGCAGCCATGCTATTTAGCGAGGGTAGAAATTCATTAGTTCTTGATAATCGCGAGCTTTGTTTCCATAGTTATCATGTTTTGCTTCTCCCTTGGACACATATCGCATTAATACAGTACTAGTAGTAATGGCTCCTACTTCACAGGTTTTGACTATCATGTAACCTTTTTTGAAACAAAAGAGGGAAAGAAGAATTACTGCAATGGAGAAAATGCCATAAAGATATACGGAAAACATCCTATTCCACATTATAAAGTAAAAACATCGTGAGGGCTGGTCGCTGTATGTTGGAGAGACTTCTCTAGCAAACTAGAATGCAGAACACATTGCATGATGAAAATCAAGAAAGCAGCAAGACTGTGAAAGGTGAACTTTCTTATAGTGAGGGATTACTGTGCAAAGACCCCTCCGTACTTCGCGCTTCCATTATTTCTGGCTCATTGCTTCGCAGATTTTGAATGGAATTGTCTTTATTGTCATTAACGTATTGTTCATTGCGGTCAACAGAGAGCATGCAGAAAATGCTACTCGGGGTGGGTCTTGCGTATGTATAGGGTAGGGGTGACAATATTGATAAATAGGGTAATCAATGAAATCAGACTCAGAAGAAAGAAGAGCGCAAAGAAATGCTTATCACCACTGGGTGCTCCTTGGAATGTTATCGGGTTCGGCAAGAGACTAAGGAAACCTCAGGAGAGAAGGCGACAGTTGAGCCACACGTCCGGTAACAACTCTCACAAACTTCCTCTGCCGAGCCTGTATCTCACCAACGCCAGATCCATTACTCATGAAACGGATGACCTGGAGCTACAGCACGTAGGAAGCTGCTACATTCGGGACGGTGGAATTTCAGTCATTGCGAAGACCTGGCTGAAGTCGAGGTAGCGCGACGCCAGCGTGCAGCTAGCCGGCTGCTCTCAAAATCACTTACTCGGAAAAGAGAATCCCTCCAATTTGGTTGTATTTTTGTACTAAGACCATAAAGACGATTTATTCAACAATAATTCTGTTTTATATTTGTAGATCTGTAGTTGTTATTTTGTTACAGTTGTATACTCAGTCAGTAATGTCGTCATCTCAAGCTAAGTTTGTCCCTTGGGGGATTCTATAAAGGTGCATCTTTTTGATTTTTACTTTTTGCGCTGCTTCTGGTCCCCAGTAACCACAATAACCGAGGGATCTCTGTATTACCGGTTGCCCATCTCCAATGGCATTTTTACATTTCTTCCATTGTAAACTAGATTACCCCAGAGCATTGTTGTCAAAAACCTACCATATCGGTTTTCCTCCACAAGTGCTTGCCTTGTGTGCAGCCCACCTGGGCCAGAAAAGCGTTGAAGTCAGAAGTTTTCTTTTTGCAGCAGGTCCAGTACTTCATCCTAAACATGGAAATTGGAACATGTAGTTGCTTGTTTTGACAGAAATAGATGTTTGAAGTGGGACAACACTAACCCTTCATGAAAAACTGGAAAACCAGGGTGAAATAGGCACGTCTCTGAATCGCTGGCCAGCCCTTCGTAACTCTTTGGGGAAAGGAAAAAGTCACTTTTGGTCTGTTGATTCCCATTCAAGCTTAGCTAACTCTAGGAATTATTTTCTAATCACTACTTAAATCTCCTGATCTTGGAGGGGAGACGTAATCCCCCTGAATTCTAGTAATGAGTAAAACATTTGAAAAGCGTTTCACCTACTTTGGTGCATCCTCCATTATTGCAGGGTGTTCCATTCTTGACTTCAGCACCTTCGTCCTCTGTAGTAACGGCCATGCAGAAAAACACCAATTCGAGTGTGATTGACAGTTATCGAGCATCGATGTTAAATCTGACTGAGCTTCTCTGACACAAATTGAGTTCAAATTCCCAGCAGAAATATCTCAACTCCCTGTCCTTATGTGAGCTGAGTTGCAGAAAAGTTAGTCTCTCACCTTCTTTGAGTGCTTTTGAGCTGTCAGTCAGATTGAGCTTCTCTAGAGCTTGCTTGAGAGAAGACGACACTTTGTGCTGCATCCTCTCCACAGGCTCATCCGCACTGGTGCACACAAAACCACATGTCAATAACCCCTTAACTTTCCTGTAAAAATCCCCTAAAATCACAATTCAAGACGTACCCAAAGTAAGCTGAATGCTGTTCTTGAACCGTTTGGAGAATAAGGACAGTTTTGGTCTCTTTTGAAAGGTAACACTCTGAAGAAATGGTCATCATGTCTTGAATACCAAGATTTCAAGCATTCCAATGGTATTTGTAGATGTTGCTGTATTATTTAGTGCAACAAAAATGTAGTACTACAAAGCAAAGAATAGAAGTACAGTGCTACCTCTACTTAAGAATGTCTCTACATACGAAAGATTCAGGTTACGCAAAGTACAGTACAGAACGCACTGCTATTTGCCTTTCCTGGAGTTTCCCCGAACCCAAATAGTAATTACTTCAAATCTGCCTGGCAGCCCAGAGCGCATGCGTGCTCCCAGTATGCTCTTTGTGTCCCAATCACAGTTCAGAGATAACAAGGCAGGGTTCCGGCAAGATAGCGGTGACACAGCAATCATTTAATCAATCCAAATTAAAGACAATTTAGCAAAATTCATCAAAGCCTCGGAATTTGAGCAAACAAATCACCTGGAATAAGTGTTGACAAGGCGGGCTATCACTAGGTTTGCCTCGCGCATTTCCAACGGATTGTCAAAAGCCAGTAGAGCAGACGTGATTGGATCAGTGTTTCAAGAAACTGAGACAAAAAGGTAAACAAATATTTGTATTGTTGTATTTATTCTTTGGGTTGTTTTTTTACGTTAGGTGCCTCTTGTTTTGTCTATTGTGCGGTATTCTAATTAAAACATGTATTTGTTATTTGTTCTGAAGCATTTTAATAATTAAAAAACACACACACACACACACACATACCGTATTTTCCGCACTATAAGGCGCACCTAAAAGTCTTAATTTTTTTCAAAAGCTGACCATGCGCCTTATAATACAGTGCGCCTTATATATGGCTCAATATTAAATTCGCAAGGTCTCGCAACTTACTCAACAGCCGCCGACTCGATTGTCCCCCGAACGTGGAGTAGTCCGCGGTGTATGCTGGGATTTATATACAGGCGTTTCATTGGCTAACCAATGTGTCAATCATCATTTGAATCGATCACTATTTGCTGAAGTTATTCGGAGCCTCGGATTGGCTAGAGGGCCAAAAAAACCCCTGCAATTGGCCGAAAAACATGTGTCAATCATCCATTAAATCGATCGCTATTGGCTGAAGTTATTCGGAGCCTCGGATTGGCTAGATGGCCAAAACAAACCCTGCAACCGGCCGAGTTTAGCAATGGCGTAGCAAGCTTAGCAAGCTTGCTAAAGTACGCCATAAAGAAACTTGTTTCATTAGTCTGTATTTGTAAATATTTTACTCTCCTGGATTTACGTCACTCACGGTTGTAAGAAGACCATGATTGCGTATCATTATTGAACGTGAGAAGTTAGGTGAGCTATGCGGCTTTATATTTCCCCGGTATCTTGTTTTAGAACGATCTTGATATTGCTGTGATGAATTGAGTGAATTAAACTCAATTCCAAGTGTTTATTGTCATATGCACAGTAAAGTTGCGAGCGAAAAAGAAAATAGAAACATAGAAATGTTTGGCATTTCTTGAATCCCAAGACTTCAACCTTCCGAATTATATTTGAAATGACGCATTTAAGTGACATCGTACGGACACCGCATCCGCTCGTGTCTACGACACGTATTTGCTTCTTTGCAAGCTTTGGGAATGTTAAGGGGGTAATGTTTGACTGAATCATCTGACTGTTTTGTCGACGTTCCCATTGTAGCGCCTTATAATCCGGTGCACCTTATCTATGGAAGATATAGGACCAAAAACTATTTTTTGGGGGTGCGCCCTATAGTGCGGAAAATAGGGCGCACGCACGCACGCACGCACGCACACACAAACACAGTGCATCCGGAAAGTATTTACAACGCTTTACTTTTTCCACATTTTGTTATGTTACAGCCTCATTCCAAATTGTATTAATTTAATCTCTTATCTCAAAATTCTACACAAAATACTCCATTATGACAATGTGAAAAAGTTTTTTTTTTTTTTTTAACTTTTTTTGAATTTATTAAAAATAGAAAACTAAGAAATCACATTTACATAAGTATTCACAGCCTTTGCTTAATACTTTGTTGATCCACCTTTGGCAGCAAATACAGCGTCAAGTCTTTTTGAATATGATCCCACAAGTTTAGCACACCTATCTTTAGGCAGTTTTGCCCATTCTTCTTTGCAATAAGTCTCAAGCTCAATCAGGTTGGATGGAAGACGTTTGTGCACAGCCATTTTCAGATCTCTCCAGAGATGTTCGATCAGATTCAAGTCTGGACTCTGGCTGGGCCACTCCAGGACATTCACGGAGTGGTTCTGAAGCCAATCTTTTGAGATCTTGGCTGTGTGCTTTGGGTCGTTGTCCTGCTGAAAAATGAACCTTCGCCCCAGCCTGAGGTCAAGAGCGCTCTGGAGCAGGTTTTCATCCAGGATATCTCTATATATTGGCTGCATTCACTTTTCCTTCTATCCTGACTAGTCTGCCAGTTCCTGCTGCTGAAAAACATCCCCACAGCATGATGCTGCCACCACCATGCTTCACTGTAGGGATGGTATTGGCCTGGTGATGAGCGGTGCCTGGTTTCCTCCAAACATGGCGCCTGGCATTCACACCAAAGAGTTCAATCTTTGTCTCATCAGACCAGAGAATTTTGTTTCTCATGGTCCAAAAGTCATTCAGGTGCTTTTTGGCAAATTCCAGACGGACTTCCATGTTCCTTTTACTAAGGAGTGGCTTTCGTCTGGCCACTCTACCATACAGGCCTGATTGGTGGATTGCTGCAGAGATGGTTGTCCTTCTGGAAGGCTCTCCTCTCTCCACAGAGGAACGCTGGAGCTCTGACAGAGTGACCATCGGGTTCTTGGTCACCTCCCTAACTAAGGCCCTTCTTCCCCGATCGCTCAGTTTAGAAGGCTGGCCAGCTCTAGGAAGAGTCCTGGTGGTTCCAAATGTCTTCCATTTACGAATAATGGAGGCCACTGTGCTCATTGGGACCTTCGAAGGAGCATACATTTTTCTGTATCCTTCCCCAGGTTTGTGCCTCAAGACAATCCTGTCTCGCAGGTCTACAGACAGTTCTTTTGACTTCATGCTTGGTGTTTGTGCTCTGACATGCACACTCAACTGTGGGACCTCATATAGACAGGTGTGTGCCTTTCCAAATCATGTCCAATCAACTGAATTTACTGCAGGTGGACTCCAATTAAGCTGTAGAAAGATCTCAAGGATGATCAGTGGAAAAAAGATGCACCTGAGCTTAATTTTGAGCTTCATGGCAAAGGCTGTGAATACTTATGTAAATGTGATTTCTTAGTTATCTATTTTTAATAAATTCAAAAAAAAGAAAAACTTTTTTACATTGTCATAATGGAGTATTTTGTGTAGAATTTTGAGATAAGAGATTAAATTAATACAATTTGGAATGAGGCTGTAACATAACAAAATGTGGAAAAAGTGAAGCGCTGTGAATACTTTCCGGATGCACTGTATATATATTGTACTTTTGTGGGGCTTGGAACGGATTAGTGCATTAACATTAAAAATGCGTCTCTACATGCTAAGTATTCAGGTTACAAAGCTGCCCCCAGAACGAATTTCAATTAGTAAGTAGAGGTACGACTGTATTTAAAAATGCATGTTTGTATTGTAGTTCATGCATTTTGTCTTATTCAAATCAATATTGTTTTTTTTTTAAATGAATGAAATTATTTTACCATTAATAGAAACTAAATAATACATAATGTCCTTTCAATTGATCTTTTAAGCTTTATTCTTCCACAGCTGTGAGATAAATTGTCTCATTATTCAAAGTGTAAAAATCTACATTTAGTGAATGAAAAAGAAGTGTAATGTTATTTTCAATCTAACATTTTTGGAAGAAAATAATAAGTCATATCGCTTTAGGGTACCTTACATCCAGACACATGTTTAAGATGTTTTAATCCTGTCAACTCCAAGCATAGTAATACATACACGGTCGCAGCTGAGTGCAGGTCAATCAATAACACACAGCTTTTCTATTTTTTTTTTTTACTTTCTCGTCAATCAATATTGTGTGACTTGGCCGTGAACACTATTGATTCTGAGTTAAGGTGTGGGACTACCTGGGTCTGCAAATGGCCTCCTGGGGCTTCGGCGCGGAAATGATGTACTCGCTAAATTTGGGCTTCTGCTCATGTCCGTCTTTCTTCTCAGCCGAAGAGGTCACGTCTGGCTTCACTGGCTCAGGGGGTTTCTCTTTGTTGTGGGGACCTTTTGTGCAGCCCTGCCAGCATCAGATGAGAGGTTTTAAAATGAGTCACTTGGGTACAATCGCTGAAGTCTTGAGGGGTCACAAAAGCTTACCGCGATGCTGAGGAAATCAGAGAAGTCTGTGGTCCGTCTTTTGCAGCAGGACCAACCCTGGTTTAAAGGCGGATGGGTAGGTTAGTGTTAGATGCTGGACCTAGCTCAGAAGGTAGCATTTTTGGAGGACTTTTACCTTCAGGGCGTCGTGAAACACTGGGATGCCGGGGTGGTACGTGCAGCTGCCTACAACAACAAACCACAAGCAAACTTAGGTTATTTATATCTTGAATAAAGTAGTATTAGTATTAGCAGTAAGTCAGGGTAAGTCAGTAAGCTGTGGCTCCCGAGCAAGAAGTACAGTGTTTCCCATAGAGTTTTGTGAGACCCCAGTGGGTGGATATTCTGGGCGTGCATTTTTTTCTTGCTTTAACCAATATACCACCAATGATGATGTAACATTATGCATGAAAGGAATGAATAAAAAAATGATTATGTACTATATTATACTAGCCTTTTTTCCCTCTACGGTGAACTTAACTTTTGTCATAATAAGCAACTGCAAAGTCAAGCAACACAGAATCCCATAAAACAAACAAACAAAAAATATTAACTTTTCAGTGCTATGAAAAAACTAACAGAGTACAAAAAACGGGCGGAAGGAAAAATAAAACGCCATGGATTTGCGATCTACAGTGGGACTTCGGTTATCGCGGTTAATGGGGACCAAAACCACCCGTGATAAGTGAAATCGTCGAAGTAACGGCACAACTTCAAAAAAAATAAAATAAAATAAAATTAAAAAAAAAAAAATATATATATATATATATATATATATATTTTTTTTTTTTCTTTAGACCCGGTTAATGGGGAGCAAAGCCACCCGCAAAAAGTGAAAATCTGCGAAGTAGCGACGCCCCTTCAAAAAAAAAAAATACAAAAATCTCATCTCATTATCTGCACCGCTTATCCTTATTAGGGTCGCGGGGGGCTGGAGCCCATCCCAGCCATCTCCGGGCAGTGGGCAGGGGACACCCTGAACTGGTTGCCAGCCAATCGTAGCTGCAAATCACATTAGTACTCGCAGCTAGCTGCGTTCTTAGTCGACGCACGAGCCGAGTGATCCACCGCTAAGAGTCGTACAGCTGGGCGATTTGACGTCCGCCATAGACGATCGGAGACAAATTCACAACAGGGTTTTTATTTGCGCCGCACGGAGGGTGCCGTTCGGTCGCTCCCGCGAGCGAGTCCCTAACCCGCGGCGCGGGTACTTTCGGGCGCGATACGCACGACACCGCGACAAGCCGAGCGGGTCAGCGTCTCCCGCCCGGGCCGCGATGACTCTACATGGCGCTATACGGCCCTCGATGGCTCCGGCCGACGGATGGGTGGCCGCGGAGGAAAGGGGTAGCTGGGGGGACCTGTGGAGTTAGGGGGGGGGGGGGCGGTGAAGCGGAAGCCGCACCGAAACCGCGCGCCGGGGAACGAGAACGGCGCGCTGTGCTAGGGTCGTCGGCCGAGGGGGATTCCAGCAGGAAAGTGAAAATCTGCAAAGTAGCGACGCCCCTTCAAAAAAAAAAAATAATAAAATAAAATAAATAATATATATATATATATATATATATATATTTATTTTTTTTTAACCATTACAGACCGCAAAGCTCTGAAACCGCGAACGTCGAACCGCGAAGTAGCGAGGTCCCACTGTATTTTTAAATTATTTCAATTAATTCAAGTTTATATATATTTCTTTATTTTTTCTAGCAATACAAGTTGATGAAACACTGGCGAGACCAATTAGACCCTGGCGTCTCACTCTGGACTTTCAATAGTATGGGAAACAATGGTGTGGCTCTTATCATGAGTAGATCTGAATCGGAGATAAAATCCACTCTTTTAACGCAGTTAGGCCGGGAGTACAACACCATATTTATACTAGTACTAACAGGAGTGCTTTTCTACTTTTGTGGCTGGTAAGAAATGTCATTAGGATTTTTTTCTGTGTCTCTTAGCCAATAAGATGCATCAGAATACACATTGAGGTGTGACAGCTGCTTTCTACCATTTCTTGGAGATTTTTTCAAGCATATAGTTTGTGCAAAAATGAAAAATGATCATTAACGTGCATGAGGACTTTTAAAAATTCACAACTATAAAACGGAGTGGAGGGCAAATACTGAACTATCGATTTCCAAGGTTAGAACAGTTACTAATGGTAAATAAATCCATATTGTCATTTGCAGTATTTTGTTACATGTTTTAAGAAAAAACTGTTTACTCCTTTTTTAAAAAACATTATTTTCAACTATAATGAGAAAATCAACCTTAACGAGTTTAATTAACTGCGGGAGACTAGTGAGCCCAAGAGCCAAGAAGAGATCCGCAGGTTTGAGAGCGTTCTCCATTCGGGCCCCAGTACTGTGGAATGCTCTTCCCTCTGAGATTCGATCTGCAACCTCAGTGGAAATGTTTCAATCTTAAAACACACTTCTATTCTAAAGCATATGAATAACCTATATTTTGTGTTGACAATAGTTGTCATGTGTGTATTAGTTGCCCTCATGTAGGTTTTCATCAGGGGATGATGTCATAATAGTCTGTGGATTGCAATAATCTGTGGAGCCCTTTGGGACTCTTTGTGATTAAGGGCTATACAAATAAACATGACTTAACAAATTGTATGAAGGATATTTGTTGAACTGGAACGCAGGTTCCTGCATAGGTATTATTTAACCCAATCCCAATCCAAGATGCACCCAAAGTAAACTCCTGAGCTACTGGGGCGGCAGTAGCTCAGGAGGTAGAGCGATCGTTTTAGGATTAAGGGATCCCAGTTCGAATCCCTGCCGAAGTGTCCTTGGGTAAGACACTGAAACCCCAACACCCCCAATAAGCAGGTTAGCGCCTTACATGGCTGCACAGATCACAGCCGCTATTGGGAAATGTGAAGCACAATGTAAAGCTCTTTGGGAAGTCATTGACTTGAAAAGCGCTATATAAAAGCAGATCATTTCATTTCAATACTGTTCTTGAACCATTTAGAGAATATGGATGTTTTTTTGTCTCCTATGAAAGGTAACACTCTCAGATTTTGTCCCAAACTGAAATAATCACTGAAAGTGTTACTAACATTCAGTAATCCAAGTTGGAACACACAGACATAGAAGGTTTTTATTCTTGCCTGAAATTATTTTTGCAATCAAATTCTTGAAGACGAGTGTAGCATGGGCATCTTAGATAGAAAACATCTGGGCCAATAGCAAAAAGCTTTACCTGGTACCTTGTCAAATTTGATCACAATCTGAAACACTGAACATTGTATTTTACACATTTTTCTATGGGTAGATCTAGCCGTTACCAAAAGTGGCCATTTGGACACGACCAGTTTATAGCTATAAAAACTGTATTTTACTTTGGCCAATTTTTTTTAGACATTGTAAAAGAGTAGTCATTGTTGGACTTCTCTTTTCAGAAATCAATCATTAACTGTACACACTTGTAAGTAAAAATGGTTCGTCCAAATGATGCCGAGTTGCATTATGTAGTTATTTTCGGCTCTGTGCGTATATGATTATGTTGGGAATTTTATTGGCTAACCAATGTGTCAATCATCATTTGAACCGGTTTCTACTGGCTTAAGATATTTGAAGCTAAGGAAATCTCCCTTTTATCAATACAAACCCTTTTAGGCCAATGCGTCTGTGGACTGTGAAAAAAAGCCTGTTTATGGCAGAGAGAAGGGTCGAACAAAGGTCAGCGGCTAACAGCCATCTCATCTCTTCAGCTGCACCGCTTATCCTCAGTAGGGTCGCGGGGGTGCTGGAGCCCATCCCAGCAATCATCGGGCAGTGGGCAGGGGACACCCTGAACTGCTTGCCAGCCAATCGCAGGGCACACAGGGACAGACAACTCGCTTGCTCATTCACACCTAGGGACAATTTGGACTAAATTGAAATTAATTTTACTAGTCTGTTTTTTTGTCATCGGAAATTATGTGGTGAAACGAACAAATGACATCAAGGATCGTCCAACGATGAAGAAATGCGTTTAGAATTTTTTTTCATCTGTCTGCATTCTGCCGTGTTTAGGAGTAATAATAATAATAATAATGCATTTTATTTAAAAGCGCCTTTCAGGCCACCCAAGGACACTGTACAAACAATGAAAGAAAAAAAAATACAATTTAAAAAGTTGTAAACGAAATAATAAATAAAAACAAGACATAAAATCATAAAAACATAAGAAATGGAGAAGCTATGTGTTGTAGGCAGTCCTGAACAGGTGTGTTTTTAGACGGGACTTAAAAGTGGAGAGAGGTGTGCAGTTTTGGAGGTCCGGAGGTAGATTGTTCCAAAGCTTGGGAGCAGCGCGACTGAAGGCTCTGGCTCCCATGGTGCTCAGATGGGCAGGGGGCACTGACAGTCGGAGGGAGGACGAGGATCTGAGGGAGCGAGTGGGGACGTGCACCTGGAGAAGGTCGGACAGGTAAGGAGGAGCCAGGTTGTGAATGGCCATATATGTATATAAGATGAGTTTGTAGCTGATGCGATGCTGAACAGGAAGCCAGTGTAGCTGTTGGAGAACGGGGGTGATGTGCTGCTGGGAAGATGTTTTTGTGATGATGCGAGCAGAGGCGTTTTGAACCAGCTGAATTTTATGGAGGGACTTTTGGGGAAGGCCGAAGAGGAGAGCATTGCAGTAGTCAAGGCGGGATGTGACAAGACTGTGGACGAGAATAGCAGTAGTGCGGGGGGTGAGGGAAGGGCGGAGTCTGGTAATATTGCGGAGGTGGAAATAAGCAGTGCGGGTGATGGTGTTGATATGTGAGTGGAAGGTAAGCATGCTATCCAGGATGACACCCAGACTCTTGACCTGGGGGGAGGGGGACACTAAGGAGCTGTCGATGTTGAGAGAGAAGTTGTTTACTTTGGATAAAGTGGATTTGGTGCCAAGAAGGAGGAATTCTGTTTTATTGTTATTTAATTTAAGAAAGTTTGTTGTGAACCATGTTTTGAGTTCGGAAAGGCAAGAGGTGAGGGAGTGAGGTGGGAGTATGGAGTTTGGTTTGCAGGAGAGGTAGAGTTGGGTGTCATCAGCAAAGCAGTGAAAGTGGATATTAAATTTGCGGAGGATATGACCAAGAGGCAAGAGGTAGACGATGAAGAGAAGAGGACCTAAGACAGATCCCTGGGGTACACCTGTAGTGACTAGGGAGGGCTTTGAGGTGAAGGATTTCAGCTGGACAAACTGAGTGCGGCCAGTGAGATAGGAATGGAACCAACTGAGGGGAGTATGGGTGAGACCAATGGAGGAGAGTCTATTGAGGAGGATAGGGTGAGAGATTGTGTCGAAGGCGGCGCTCAAGTCTAGGAGGATGAGGATGGAGACTAAACCGGAGTCGGATGCTATGAGGAGATCATTTACAATACGGATTAGGGCAGTCTCTGTGCTGTGGCGGGGGCGGAAACCAGACTGAAAGGGCTCATAGAGAGAGTGGAGGGACAGGTGCGAGTGGAGTTGAGCAGCAACAGTTTTTTCAAGGATTTTTGAAATAAATGGAAGGTTGGAGATGGGGCGGAGGTTGTCGAAGTTGTTGGGGTCAGCACCATGTTTTTTAAGTGTAGGAGTAACAGCAGCGGTTTTGAAAAGTGATGGGACAATACCAGAAGAGAGTGAGGAGTGAATAATGGCAGATATGAGAGGAAGCAGGGAAGGGAGGCAGGATTTAACAAGGGATGAAGGGAGGGGATCGAGCTGGCAAGTGGTGGGCTTGGATTTGAGTATGAGGTTGGATAATTCAGCAGTCGTGGGTGGAGCAAAACTGGAGAAGAAGTGACAAGGAGAAGGAAATTCAGATGGGGAGGGAGCAGACAGGTTTTGATGGAGTTGGTGATGAATCTTAAGGATTTTGTGATTGAAGTACTCCATTATGGAGTTGCAGGTTGCTGTGGAGTACAGGTGGAGGGGGAGAGAATTTGGTGGCTGGAGGATTTTGTTCATGAAAGAGAAGAGAGTTCTTGAATTTCCTTCGTTGGAAAGGATGAGGCCGGAGTAGTAGCTGGATTTGGTTTGTGCAATTTGGTCCTTGTATTTAGCAGTATGGGTAGTATACATGTCCTTATGGATGGTGAGGCCGGTTTTCTTATAGAGTCGCTCAAGTTGGCGGTTCTTTGATTTCATTGACCGAAGAGCGGGTGTAAACCAGGGGGCAGATGTGGAGAATGAGGCAGTCCTGGTTTTCAGGGGGGCAAGAGAATTTAGAATATTTGTGAGGCAGGTATTGTAGTGAGTGGTAAGCTCATCCGGGCTTGAAAGAGCTTCTGGGGGTGGGGAACGGTCAATAATGGAGCAGAGGGTGTCAATGTTGATATTTTTGGTATTACGAAAAGAAATGAGGCGGGAGGTTTTGACAGTAGAGACACAGAGTACGGTGTTAAAAGTGAGGAGGACATGATCAGATTCAGGAGAAACGTTGGAAGTGGGCTTGGAAGTAGAGAGGCCAGAGCAGCAAACCAAGTCCAATGTGTGGCCTTTAATGTGGGTGGGGAAGTCAATAAGGCTGTGTATCCAGAGACTCTCCAGGCAGGATGTGAAGTCTCTGGTGAGTGGCAGGTTGGGGTTGTCCATGTGAATATTGAAATCTCCTAATAAAATTAAATTTGGCGAGAGAGTGGATAAATGTGTAATTAAGCTGGAGAATTCATTGATAAAATCACTATGTGGCTTTGGGGGGCGATAAATTGAAGCAATAATGGTTGGCGTGGGTCCGGGGAGCTTAAACACCAGGCATTCAAAGGAAGTCGATGAAGTGACGGAGACAGGCAAGACTTTCCACTTCTCGCGGTGAATTACCGCGAGACCTCCTCCACGGCCGTTGCCACGGGGACGGCAGATGTAAACAAAGCCGGGAGGAGTGGAGTCATTCAGAGCAGCGAAGTCGTTTGTTTGTTGCCAAGTTTCTGTTAAAACGAGGAAGTCGAGTTTTCGTTCGGCGAGGACGTCTTGGATGAGGTGGCCCTTGTTCCTGAGTGAGCGGACGTTCAGCAATCCAAAGTTGACGGCGGAGGTGTCTTGTTTGACGGCGGCATTGCTGCTAGCCGACCTAGCTAGGCGGGCTAATGTATGGCAGTTAGCCCTACGGCCGCAGTTTATGGGAGGGCGTCGAGATGTGGACCAGGTCGAGGTGATTGAACCAGGGTTTTTATACTCGACGTGCCTGCGCGATCCGCGGTGAATGTAGCGGCGTCGAGGCAGGCGAGTTATGTCAGGATGGTGGAGCAGCTCCGGTGGCGGAGGCCCCCGCGCAATCCACCGGATCCGGAGAAGATCCGCGATAGAATACTGGAGCAATCCTGTCGCTGGATGGTGGCAGAACGTCAGGAGTATCAGGAATAATCCAAAAACGGCGAGGTTTTGGCACGCCATGACGAGGGAGAGAAGCCGAAAAAGTTTGGAAAAGTTTTTGGAGTGAGAAGCGGCGACATACACGCCAGCGTCCTCTCACCCCGGAAGTTGAGTACCAGTGAATATTTAACGCAGTTGGATTCACTGGATGATCCTAAATGTTATGACTCCGTGTTTGCAAAGAAATCGACCTACAAGGGGACTTATTGGTGAGCTTCGCAGGCTTTATAATTTTCGGATGCCTCGTTTCAGACAGCAGTTCATAATGTTTCTGTGAGGAATACATTTAGATATGGTCATCATATCTTGAACCCAAAGAGTCTCGGCTTTCTAATGATATTTGGCATGACATATTTGAGTGACTGGTGACATCCTGTTTGTCACCAGTCCGTTAAAGAGTTAATGTATTTTATGAAATCATCAAACATCACACAGTAAAATAAAATACACTGAAGAATTAACTTTTGTCTGGAAATCAGGCTTGGCGGCTTTGTTTTATTTTCTTCCAAAATATATGAGGTGGCTTTCACTTAAAAAAAAAGTTAAATAAATTGCGTTTAAGAACGTCAAAACGTTCCTAACCCCCGTTTTAAATGATCTCAAGTTTATAATTAAGAGAAAAATGTTATCAATACATTTTATCAAGATTGGAAAGCTACAATAATAAGAACAAAGGTTTTCTTCAAAGTTAAAATGGAACAACATGACTTTTCTCAACTTTCGGCCCACTGAAACCACAAATGTATCACATTTTTCCTTTATTCCTCTGAAATATCGTTTTTTTTTTATATCTGGGAAGAAATACCACCACGTCCACTTTCTCCTATAAAACTATGTTGGGGTTGTTCAAGGTGCTACGTGCAGCTGCCCGCAGAGAAACACTGATTCCAAACTTTAAAAGTCACATAAAGAGTATCAAATTGCCTGCGTGACCTTATAAACCAACATTTCTTTCCAGCAGTCCACACACATTCAAACATCAGGCCTGAAGGAAATGGCACCACAATGTACAGCGCCGTGATGAAAAGTGGCATGCAATTAAAATGGAAATTAGACACCAACCAGTCCAGCTTTGAATTTCTGTAGATGAAGACACAGGACGACCTGCGCATGTTTAATCAGACAAAACTAGAAAGACACACGATTGAATTTTAACTACAACAAAAGCCTCACGCCAAAGATGGTTCATTGACAAAGTGACATCAAAAGTATGCAAAACAATAACAGATTAGTACTGATGCCAAGGCTTAGTACTCCACTCACTGCCCCGATGTTTAGTTTGTTCAAATGAGTTTTTCTTGCACAGTGAACAGAAATTAATTGACAACGGCCCATTTCTTTGAAAACAAACTTTGAGTACTTACAAGAATTTGTTGTTTTTTTTGGTTGATCCAAATTCAAAATGTATTTCTATAGCACGTTTCAAACACCAAACTGCAACTCATAGTGCAGTATAAAAATCGATGTACAATAACATAACAATAGTACATAAGGTTCCCCCTGCCGCAAAAATGATGGGGTTTTTTCTTAACCCGTTAACATTCCTGTAAAATTTGGCTAAAATCCCAATCTAAGATGCACTCAAAGTTAATTGAATGCTGTTCTCGAAACATTGGGAGAATAAATGTTTATTGAAGGTATTGTTGGATACATTAATCAAAACATGACACAAAAAGAAAAACTAATGCTGAGAGTGAGCATGGCCAAATATGGTCACTTTACGCCCCCTCCCCTAAGGAAATTTGACAGATCTGTTTTCTGCCAACCTTTGCTTAAAGGTTTGCACCGTATTTGCACTAATAACCCGGTCAGGCAAAAAATTCCAAATTTTTGGTATCCTGAAAGAAATAAAGTTTCCGTGCAAGTTGCTGGTAGGTCTAGGCACCCGTAACTTATATCTGTGACCACGTAAACCATCAACACGACAGAACTCAAAAAATTGATCAAAAAGCACCTCGATCATTCCACGCAGTACTTTGAACACAAAAATTAAATCAAATCGAATTCTACGGAGCACCAAAAAGTCCAAGTTCAGTCTTTGTAGTCTTTCCGGATATGACAAGCTGTGCATCCCAGGTATCCGCTTCGTATACCGTCGTTGAACTTCCAGTAGGTTAATGTCCTTGAGTAAGTAAGGGTTCCACACAACGCTGTTATATTCTAACCCGGGTCTAACATAAACGCAAAACATTCGAACTAAGAATGCTGGGTTCTTGTTGTAAAAGTTTCTGTAAATGTTTGCTGCTATGTTATTGGCTTTGTTGGTAATTTTGGCGATATGCGTGATAAACTTTAAGTTTGAAGTAAGAGTGACACCCAGATCCTTATGTTCAGTAACAACATGCAAATCATGATCATTAATGTTATACAGCGGAACAGAACCATGTAAAAACGACTGTGCTAAGCATTTATGAGATGACAATTGCAGTTGCCACTTTTCGGACCAAAGAAAAACTGATTTAATGTCATTTTGGAGAGAATCAATTGTTCCTGTCACCTGGGTTTTTGGTAAGAAAGCCGACAGTTTAGCATCCTCGGCAAAAATTGAGATGTCACTACTTTGAATGGCCTCAGGTAGGTCGTTCAATATGGACGTATTTGATCTCTTTTGAAAAGTAAGATTTGGAAATTTTGAATAAAATAGGGACATATTCATATCCATTTAATCCGAATTTGATTGGCTAACCAATGAGTCAATCATTTGAATTGGTCACTATTGGCTAATTATTGGACGATAAAAGAGGCGGGTCGTTTTAAGCATTTACAGAATAGTATAGGCTAAAGCGTGTTGTAGACCAGAAAACAAAGCCTGCAATTGGCAAAAGATGTTAATAAGAAGTTTGGTTGCTAACGGGCTAAAGAAAATAATATTACTAGTTTGTTGTTTTCGAATTGTGGGCTAAACAGACCGCTAACAAAGAAAAACCTCCATCGACGCGGAGATACTTTTCGGCAGATTTTTGTTATTTGTTAGCATTATCGTGTGTTTTGGAGTAAATATTTTACAAGGTTGAATTCACTTTACTCTCGCGGATGAAGAGAGACCATCGTTGCCTACTATCATCGAATGTGATGGCTGCAAGACTATGTCTTTGGTGAGGTAGAGCGGATTTATAGTTTTCAGATACAGTATCTTGTTTCTGGCTGGTCATGATGTTTCTATAAGTATATTTTTAAATGGTCATATCTTGAATCCCAAGAGAATAAGCCTTCCAATGAAATGTGGCGTTACGTATTTTAGTGACTGGTGACATTGTACTGACTCACATTGTGACTCAACAGTGTTACTGGGATAAAGCCCAAGTCCAGTGTGTTATATTTGACCGCTATAGGGCACTGAGGTCAAATGCTACAAAAAAAAAAAAAAAAAAAAAAAAAAAAAAAAAAAACACAAAGCCATATGATCACTGCGTAGCAGCTAGATGCCAAACAAACATAGCGGCACGTACTAGGTATGGATTCCACTATGTAAAATAGATGAAAATTTCTCCATCTGAGATTTTTTTTATTTAGTTAAAAATAACATTGTTATGATAGTTTACGAATTTTTGCCAGCTATTCAAATCAATTTTTTTTTACTGAATAAAAGTATTTGTACCACTAGAAGGCACTAAATATTACACACTGTACCTTTAAAATAGAAAAGAAAATATTAAGTAATTATTAGCAATTTAATATTGCTTTAAGCCCAAAATTTCTTGCAAATGTCATGTGAAAAAGACCTATCTTCATTCTTTGTGTTTTTTTCTTCTTTTTTTTCTCAAGTTATTGCAGTTTGGCATTTTTAAAAATTGTTTTTAGCCTAGATCACAATAATTACAGGACATGTAAGGCTCTTCTATGGCCATCATATTAAGCTGCTACAGTTAATTCTTACAACGAAACTAAACCTGCTCCTGCATCTTCAACCTGCTGCTGTCAGGGAAAAGACTGCAGTGTCAGAGCCAGAACCAGCAGGCTAAAAGACACTGAACTCTCTCCCTGCCCTACCTCATGCACTCCTCTGCCTTCTGCTAAATAAATGCATTTTTTCTTTGTGTTCTTCTGACTTTCCTCAGAGTCCCATTTAATCGATGAATTCCTTTGAAAATAAAAGAAAAGCTACGAGCTGTCAAATTCGTTTTGGTGACCAGTTGTGGGCCTGGCTGGTTGGCTGAGAGCAAATACACTAGTCTGCGCACAACAGTCTTGCAAACTATGCCCCGCCTTTATTGGCTGGTGCCATTGAAACCTGCTTCTGATTGACTGGCGCTGATAAACCCTTCTTGTTTGCCAAACATTCTGTCACTCAAATAACAAACGGGAAATATAAATCCTTAAAAAATTATTGTGTTTTGCAGTTACACAATCGCACTACGCTACATCACGATATCAATTACATTTCAGGTAATCGTGGAGCCTTAGATATAGTTGCCTAAATATTGAAAAACTATTTGATGAATCATAGCAATCTTGATAACAACCATTATCATCGTTCAAAAATATGTTCAAAAAACGTCATTTTGAAACTGCTGGAATTCTGTATTTATACCGCAGCTTAGCTTGAAGGGGGACACCGTAAAACTATGAGGAACCAGAAATATTCCACTGCATTGCATGAAAGTTCGAGTAAAGACTGATATAATACATGTTTGTTTTTTTAACAAACTATTGTGTCTTTAAACGGACAGTGTGTAATATATTGTGCATCCTAGTGATACACTAAACTTTTATTCAGTAAAAGCCAAAACAAAAAAAAAGGTTTTTTTAAAAATCAATATTGTTAAGTTATCATGGATCAGGAGGTAATAATCCATTGATGTCTTTACTCCTTATTTTGAGTCTCTACTCAAGATCAAACTTATCATTTTAATTTCAAATTAACAGAGTTATTAAATATATTTCCCTAGGGTTTTTAAATACTGTCTCTTTATATTCTGCTCTAGACCCTACCCCTTAAGTTCCAGCAAAGTTACTCTGC
Organism: Urocampus carinirostris; assembly: GCF_059441175.1. Lineage (NCBI taxonomy): Eukaryota > Metazoa > Chordata > Actinopteri > Syngnathiformes > Syngnathidae > Urocampus > Urocampus carinirostris. Next base: position 31,043,372 of record NC_142365.1, read on the forward strand.
ACGTTATAAACAAATGAATTGATAGTAACTGCCAGGTTGTCAGTAACCGTTCTGATAGGTTCAAATGTGATTTTTTTTACATTTTAATTTAAAAAAAGCAGTATTTATTTTGAGTTACGTCGGTTACCTTTGGACGGTCGGCTCATCGAATTTTCTAGATGAATCGTTGGGCTAGCTAGCTAGCAACGTTAGCTACTCACCGTCCGGGTTGTTGTCTTGGTCAAATCGCTGCCCACAGCCCTTATTGTAGCACAAAACAGACATAATGAGTAACAAATATGTTTAAAATGCTAAAGCTGACACTTAAAAGAAGCACATAAAGATCCCGACAACGCGAGACAAATGCGGCACACTACACTGGAGCTGCCCTGGTTCACTTCCGGTGTCATACTTTGTCGAAACGTCCTACCGTAGGCTACTCTGACAGCGAATTTTTTTTTAATTTCTTATCAAGTAAAACTAGCAACAATGAAACTCAAAATTATTCCAAACAAAACTTTTACTCTTGACATAGAACGAGGGTGCCCATGCAAACATACAGAGCACGATTACCGTATTCAACAAACACCATGCTAAAAAAATCACCACAGAAAAATACGCCAGGTTTAAAAGCTACGTCATACAATTGTATTTTGAGTCAAATAAGACAAATTCAAAACGAAAATTGTAAGTACTGCCTGTAGGAAATCGCAATCGATCGCGTGAGCATGCGCACGCACACTCGGCACAGGTAGGACGTCTCGACAAAGTTGGACGTTTCGGCAGAACAGCGGGTCTGTTCGGCTTTCTTCGTAAAACATCGGAAGACTTGCTCGTTCTGTCCCGGGTAACTACGGCTTTTCCCGGCAAAGAGTTGTTTATTTGAAAAGGGACAAGCATGCTTTCGTTTTATTTTATTTTATTTTTATGTTAGACTTCTATGGAGGATGCAATTTGGTATTTTTTAGTGTTGAAAGACAATCATTGATTGACAAATCGCTTTAACGACTGCTCAATCAGACAGGAGCTATTGTGTCCGTTGTTCATGCATACAAGTCTACTTAAGGTAAATGTTACATGGACGACATTTATATCAGGCGTCTCCAAAGTGGTACCCGTGGGCACAACGGTGCCCCCTAAGGACAGGTTAGCCTTAGGCGCTCCTGGACCTGTTTTGAAAATAACTTACCAGTGTTGGGTCATTGTGACTTTCTAGTAAAAATAATTTTGTAGTGGTTCACTGAGTCGACAAAAAACTACCGGTACTTCCAATAAAGAACCTGGTAATAACGTAGCAACAACATAGTAAAAAATGGAGGAAAAAAAAAGTTTTACCTGTAGTGGGTTGTACATAATTCACCCACGGAACTATTGTTTAGTTAGCGAGTTCCTAGGGGGACTCTTAATTCGACCGGTTCTAGCCACTCTCGTGTGTTTGTTTTGGTTATCGCAAGTTTACATGTTATTAAAGCAGCGTCCTTTGGCACCTTTGTTTGACACTCCGCCTACGACTCCCGTCTCTGCTCGCTACATTGGTGACCCCGACATTAGTCTCGTGGAAGTTTCCGAGGCTGTGCATACTACTGAGCATACCGTCATGGCATACGCGCCCGTTCTCAAGCTCCCCGAGTTCTGGGAGTCATCAGCGCTAACGTGGTTCGCACAAGCAGAAGCTCGATTCGCCCTGCACGGAATCACTAACGATGACTCTCGCTATTACCACGTGGTGTCTGCTCTGGGGAGCTCAACTGCAGCCAGAGCGGTGAGTTTCATCACATCCCCTCCTGAACTGGATAAATATAAGGGACTGAAGGCATATCTCCTCAGAATCTTTGAACTGTCGCGTTCTGAGCGTGCTCGACGCCTCCTTGCTATTCAGGGCTTAGGAGACAGTAAGCCATCGGATCACATGGAAATGATGTTAAACTTGCTTGGCACCGAAGAGCCAAATTTTCTTTTCATTGAACTTTTTCTGCGTCACATGCCGCCGCATGTCCAGACGGCGCTTGCAAATACAACCATTACAGATCCGCGTGCACTGGCAGAGGAAGCGGACCGGTTTTTCCTGGCCACGCATAGATACACACATGAGGTGCTGGCCCCTACACGCGCCTACACACCATCAAGTGCGACGCCCCCAGCCAGCAAGGCACGCGCGGCCACCGACGATCAGAATGTGTCAGGTCTGTGTTACTACCATGCACGTTTTGGGCCCAGGGCCAAGAAGTGCCGTCCCCCTTGCACCTCCAACGCGACGGGAAACTTCGAGGCCTGCACTCTGTAGCGGCCGTGAGTGCAGGCGCAAGAAACCGGCTACTGTTCATCCGGGACGCCATCTCCGGCCAAAAGTTCTTGTGTGACACCGGCGCCCAGAGGAGCGTCCTCCCTGCCACTGTGGACGATGTGGGGGGGGGGAACACATGGACCTCCATTAACTTCTGCCAATGACAGCCCCATCCGCACATACGGGACACGGACAGTGGACGTGTGTTTTGGGGGTCAGCAGTTTACATGGGACTTTGTCACTGCGGATATTGCTTTTCCTCTTCTTGGTGCAGATTTTCTGTGTGCCAATGGATTACTCGTCGATGTGAAAAATGGCCGCCTCGTTGACGCATTGAATTTCTCCTCTCTCGCGTGTGTCCGCGACAAGGGGATTTTTGAGGGTCTGTCCAGCTCTCTCTTGGACGGTGATATTTACCACCGGCTCCTCGCCGAGTTCCCCAGTCTGGCGAAGCCCACCTTCTCAGCCTCCACGACCAGACATGGGGTTGAGCACCACATTGAAACCAAGGGGCCCCCGGTTCATGCCAGGGCCCGACGACTCAATCCAGACAGACTGGCAGTTGCTAAATCCGAATTTGCTAACATGGAACGTCTCGGCATCATTCGCCGATCAGACAGCCCCTGGGCCTCTCCATTACACATGGTCCCGAAACCAGGCGGTGGCTGGCGCCCATGCGGGGACTATCGCCCCCTTAACGAGGCTACCACGCCCGACCGTTACCCGGTCCCGCACATTCAAGACTTCTCTGCACACCTGGCGGGCAAACTTCTCTTTTCCAAGGTGGACCTCGTGCGCGGATACCACCAACTGCCAGTGCATCCCCCAGATATACCGAAGACGGCCGTGATAACTCCATTTGGGTTGTTCGAATTTCTCAGGATGCCGTTCGGACTGAAAAATGCCGCTCAGTCCTTCCAAAGGCTGATGGATTCAGTGCTCAGGGACATGCCTTTTGTGTTCGTCTACCTGGACGACGTCCTGGTTGCCAGCTCCTCAGAAGAGGAACACTTGGAGCACCTCAGAGACCTCTTCACCAAGCTCAGTCAGCATGGCCTGATTATAAATCCCGCGAAATGTGTTTTTGGCGTACCCTCCATCCACTTCCTTGGGCATCTCATCACCAAGGATGGGGCTTCCCCCCTGCCGTCTAAGGTAGAGGCCGTCTCCACCTTTCCTCAGCCGCCAACAGCACGGGGCCTCAGGGAGTTTCTCGGCATGGTGACATTCTACCATAGGTTTATTCGCCGAGCCGCTGATGTCATGCGCCCACTCTACGAAGCCCTCAAGGGTAGGTCACCCAATCAAGCTGTTGAATGGACCGCTGAGAGGATCAAGGCATTCAAGGACACAAAAACCGCGCTGTGCCAGGCAGCCATGCTGGCTCACCCAGCCCCCGGAGCCCCAGTCGCACTGACTACAGACGCATCAGACCTTGCAGTGGGTGCTGTGTTCGAGCAGTGGGTTGACAATGCTTGGCAGCCACTCGCCTTTTTTAGTCGCCAGCTGGTCCCCAGAGAACGTAAATACAGTGCATTCGACAGAGAACTACTTGCCATCTGGTTGGCGATTCGCCACTTCCGTTTCATCTTGGAGGGCCGTGAGTTCATCGTCTTTGTTGATCATAAGCCTCTTACGTTCTCCATGTCCAAGACGTCCGAACCATGGTCTTCCCGCCAGCAGCGCCAGCTGTCATTCATATCGGAATACACGACTGACATCAGGCACATTGCTGGGAAGTCCAACGTGGTTGCGGATTGCCTGTCCAGAGCAACCATCAGCGCTGTGCAATTGGGGCTTGATTATTCCAGTATGAGTGTGGACCAGGCTTCTGATAACGGCATCCAAACGCTCAAGAGCTCAGACACTGGTTTGCGGCTGGAGGAGGTTGCGGTCGGAAACTCAGGGGCCAAGCTTTGTTGTGACGTCTCCATGGGTTGGCCTAGGCCGCTTGTCCCTGCTGGCTGGCGTCGGGCTGTTTTTGAGGCAATACATGGCCTGTCTCATCCTGGCAGGAAAGCATCCATTAAGCTAGTGGCCCAGAAGTTTGTGTGGAAAGGGATGAGAAAGGACGTCCGGGACTGGGTCGACTCATGCGTGGCATGTCAACGCGCCAAAGTGCACCGTCACATCAAGGCCCCATTGGTACCATTTGCCATCCCCGAACGGAAGTTTGACCACGTTAACATTGACCTGGTGGGCCCACTGCCCCCTTCACACGGTTTCACTTACCTCCTGACGATGGTGGACAGGACGACCCGTTGGCCTGAAGCAGTTCCGCTGACTTCCACCTCAGCTGTCGATGTGGCCCGGGCGTTCATCGGAACCTGGGTCGCCCGTTTTGGACCCCCTGCAGATCTCTCATCTGACAGGGGCGCACAGTTCACCTCCGAGATGTGGAACACGGTTGCCGAGAGCCTTGGAGTCAAACTTCACCGCACCACTGCCTACCACCCCCAGGCTAACGGGTTGTGCGAGCGGTTCCACCGCTCGATGAAAGCGGCCTTGCGCGCCAGCCTGACCGATGGGGACTGGGTCGATAAGCTACCCTGGGTCATGCTGGGACTGAGGACCGCTCCCAAAGAGGACCTTCAGTGCTCTTCAGCTGAGTTGGTTTACGGTCAAGTGCTGCGGGTGCCAGGTGATTTCATCCCAGACCCAACGACACCCTGGGCTGCATCCAGGGAGAAGTCCATCTTGCAGGGCACTGCGGGAGCGTTTGTGCCTATCCCCACATCGCGACACGGCAGGCCAGTTTCACGGGTTCCCTCCAACCTGCGCTCGGCTGGTTTTGTTTTCATTCGCCACGATGCCCACCGCGGACCATTGCGCCCTCCTTATGATGGACCGTTTAAGGTCCTGCAGCATGGCGACAAGACCATGGTCGTGGACATCGGTGGTAGGCCAGAGACTGTCTCCGTGGACAGGGTTAAGCCTGCCCACATGGATATGTCCAAGCCATTGGAACTGGCCCAAGCCCCACGGCGCGGCCGTCCTCCTGCGGCACGACCCTTCGGTCCCGTGGGTACCCACTCTGACCCTCCGCCCCCAGCAGCAACTGTGGGCTTTCCAACTGAGTCCACAAGCTCTCACCCCCCTGCTATTCCAACTCCTTGTACCCGCAGTGGCCGGGTCAGCGTCCCAACCAGGCACAGAGACTTTGACTATGGGTGAATTCTGGGGGGGCTTGTGTAGTGGGTTGTACATAATTCACCCACGGAACTATTGTTTAGTTAGCGAGTTCCTAGGGGGACTCTTAATTCGACCGGTTCTAGCCACTCTCGTGTGTTTGTTTTGGTTATCGCAAGTTTACATGTTATTAAAGCAGCGTCCTTTGGCACCTTTGTTTTACACTCCGCCTACGACTCCCGTCTCTGCTCGCTACATACCAATGAATATCAAACTTGGTGCCCTTTGCACTAATTTGTAACAAAACGTGTATAACTCACATGTGGAAAATGATTGGAGACACCTGATTTACATCGTGCTTTACCAGTCACTGAGGACCACCAGGGCGCCCTACATTACACTTCACGCTTTACCCATTCACACATGAAAATGGTGAAAGTAAGACAATGACTGTTTCAAATACAGTCCAAATGCCAACCCAAACTCCCAAAAAGGTGAAAAGAGAAGAAGTTAGTAGTGTGCATCTAAGACTTTCACATGCAGCACGTGCAACAAAAGGAGCTGCAGTGATTATTTCAGACGGAAGATGGCCTCAGCAAGTAGAATATTTTTTAAGTTGCATACGCCACCTTTAATTATCCATTTTGAGCTTTAAAACACATTTCCTGGTAAAATAATTGAATAAATTGCGTGATGAAAATTGTGTCGTCCTAAGTTTTGTTTGTCGTTTCCATATTTGTTTTCGAGAACAATAATCTGTGTTTGTTTTGGTAAATCTCTTTTGATTGTTTTCATTTAATTTGTTGAAATAAAACGTTATTTTATGATTATAATAAGTCAGTTTAGATATGTTTATAAATTGTGGCTATAAATAAAAATATTTATTTCAATCAATAACTTGGGTTTCAGTGACTTGAAAAGCGTAATAGAAATGCAGACCATCCATCATCATCTATGTTGAGGAGCGTGCGCGCAAGCACACTCACGCGCAAAGCTCTCACTCACTTCCGGATGGTTTCGGATCCTTCCGGTAAACTTCGGCGCAACCTTGCTCGCTTGACCAACACCTCTCTCTTTAGTGATGGGAATTCCGATTCTTTTTAGAGAGCAGTCTCTTTCAGCTCGGCTCAGTGAAAAGAGAGTCGCTCTCTCAGCTTTCGAGAGCCTCTTTAGATATATATACATATATATGTATATATATATATATATATTTATATTTAATATAAATTAATAAAGAGAGAGAAAGAGAGGAAGAAAGAAGAGAGAAAGAGAGAACGAGAGAAAGGAAATGACAGAGAAAATATTGAAAGGGAAAGAAAAAGAGAGACAAAACCAGAGAGAAAGAGAGGGATTACGAGAAAGAAAAAGCGAGTGTGAAAGAGCGAGAGAGTGAAAAAGAGAGAGAGAGGAAGAGAGGGAGAAAAGGAAAAAGGTAGAGGAAGACAGAGGAGTAAGAAAGAAAAAGAGAAAGAGAGAGGGACAGAGAGAGAAAGAGTAAGAAAGAGTAAGAAAGAGAAAGACAGAGAGCGCCAAAGAAATAAAGAGGGCCAAAATGAGAAAGAGTGAGACACAAAGAAAGATAAGGAGAAAAGAAGAGCGTATCATGGGGAGCCGGCTGCTTGTTGATTGAAAGCTGGTACCATCTTTCACTACAAAGAGCTGTCTCACGGATCCGTTTTGTTCGCGAACGACACATAACTACTATCTCCATTTGTCCATGGTCCCGGAGCGACTGTAAGTGATCCCGCTGGCTGAGTCCTCTCGAATCAAACTTCCATAAAGCCTTTTTGCTCGCTTTCTTTTATAACTGTTTTTCCTCTATTAGTCGCAGACTACAATCCCTAATGTGTAATTCTGGATTGTTTTAACGTCAATTTTGTGTCACGCTCTGTAGGACGCAGGTGCGTGCAAACTGGGACGATCGCTGTGCACTCTCACGGTGGATGGATTCATCTCTCTAGACGAGCTTCCAGGCGGGACGTAAAGTGCTTTTTTTGAGAGTTTTGAAGACTATTGCCATTTGCAACGATGAGAGAGAACGTGTTTCTGAATTTTCCCAAACGAAAGGTAGGATAACATCCGATTTTGTATTAACAGGCAAAATAAATGTTTCTTCATTTTAGGCTGGGGTTGCAATATAATTGTCATAGTGCTATTCAAACCCCTTATTACTATTATCAATCCAATATGAATTACTAGGTAGTGCAGTGCAATTTTCTGCACACTTACTTTTAGAAACAGATTGTGGGGGTTTCTCTTCGAAGAATATGCATTTTAAAGCTAGGATGACAAACCCATCTGAGCTCGGGTGTCACATGGTTAAAAAACATTTTGATTAGTCAATTGAATAGAAATAGAAGACTGAGAGAGAGAGAGAGAGAGAGAGAGAGAGAGAGAGAGAGAGAGAGAGAGAGAGAGAGGAGAGAGAAGTATATATTTGGAAAAAGAAAGAAAGAAATAACAAGAAAATGAGAGAAAGAGAGAGAAAAGAAGATGGCTAAAAAAGAGAAAGCTAGTGAGAAAGAGATAGAGGTAAAGCAAAAGAGAGCAAGAGAAAGAGAGAGAGTAAGAAAGAAAAAAATTAAGAAACAGAAAGAGGGATAGAAATAAACAGAGGAAGAGAGGAAGAGAAAGAGAGAGGAATAGATTATTTAAAAATGGGAAACACATAAAGAAAAAGAAGGAAAGAGACAATAAATGAAACAGAAAGAGAGGGAGAGAGAGAGAGAGAGAGGGGGAGAGAGAGACAGAGACAGGGACAGAGACAGAGACAGAGAGGAATAGCTGCAGTTGCTTTGTGGGTGGCACCCATCTTTGGCAACATCCAGTAGACATATTTAAAACTGTAGCCCATTTTTCTCTTGTGCTTCTCTTAGCATTGTCTCACGGGCCAGATAAAACCCTTGGCTTACCTGATCTAGCCCGTGGGAAGCAGGTTTGCTACCACTTGCTTTAATAGGGACACAACATGGAAAGTTGACTTCTATGCAAATATATTTGGATCACTGGAGATAATTTGTCCACTGTATATTGTAAACAACCAAGTATTTATATATTATCCCATTTCTGAAAGACTCTAGGGTTCCCCTTTAATGTTTATCCCGTAATTTGGCTAATTTACTCGAAAAACGTGTGCAGTGTCTCTGGCTGTCCGGATTAGAAGGCTGGATTTCAACAACCTCATGTTGGCCCTCGTTGAATGTAAATGACAGCATTACAGACACCCTCAAAAAACTATGGTATATACAGCGATTCCTCAATTTTCCCGGTTACCACCTGCAAAAAAGTGAAATTCTGAGAAGTAGCGTTGCACCTTCATAAAAGGCCCAGAAAGGTTAAACCTACCTCAAAATGACTTAATTAGGAATTAAGAGTATACTGTAACACACATAACATTTACAGATCTACAAATAATGATGCACAACACATAATTGCAGTTGAATGAACGTTTCCCAAGCGCAATTTAATCTACCGTAACTCTTTTCAGCTGAAAGAGAAAATTCAAATGATTACTGGAAGAAGAGAAGTCGGGCTTTGAAGCCATTATAAAATCAAATTGAATTTAAGTAGTCCTCCTAAATACCGAGTGTGGCAAAAAAAGTGGCAACAACTACCTACAATTGTATCTCATAGGCATCCACGTGTGAGGACATACCAATCGCAGGAAAGTCATGCCACAGATGGGGCATAATAAGTAATGCATTTTTAAAGCATTTTTGTTATCTGTAACTGTAAACAAGACACATTTTTGGGGGGATATATTTATTTATTTAACAGTTCTTTTTTCCAGTTTATGTTGTCTTTCAATTTTTTATGTTCAGTACCAGTTTTACGTCATTATAATCCTGGAAAATACAACTCAGTTTATTGTTGAGTTTTTTTTTTTATTTTTAACTGTTATTGCATTGTCTTAACACATATCTATGGTAGATATTTCCAGGTATTGAAAGTTTGGGTTGTTCTGAAATAAAAGGGCTATAAGTAATCATTCATAACATGACTTCTGAATCTTTTTATGGTCAAAATAACAACAAAATTCCAAGTGACCAGTATGATCTTTGGTCATTTAAGGGTTAACAAATTAGCAGTTCAATATTTGCCACCGATAGTATGAGAGGATAACACAAATTTGTTATTGCACTCTAATGATGCCAAGCCTTTGGCTATAGGATCACAGAGCTTTCATTTCCATCATTTTAAACTGGCAGACCTTCACTCAAACTGCCTGCCAAGCGATTAGTGGAAAAAAATTGGGTCCGGTTGCGGTACCATTAAAATTCACAAGGGCTTGCTCACAGGCTGGAAAACAAGTGGCAAACAAAAGATTTACTTGGTTGTGGAATTTCACACACAATGGTAGTGCAGGCTCTCCAGAGAGTCGACTGTTTGTACGCTAGCAATTAAAAAGTCAATTTCCATAATTCCTTTTTAAAATTATCTGTCTCTGTTTCAGGAAAATAGTGACTGCTCAGTGTTTGCTTTTTATTTGCCTTTGGGCTGCATTTGAATGGAAGCATGCTGTAGTGCAGACTGGAGTATGACCTGTCATCCCTGTAATATTAGGAACAGTGTTTCTAATTGAATTTTGTTAGACCCCAGTGGACGGACTGGCGAGTGGGGACGGTGGGATTGTAGGGGATTGTAGGTGTTCCGTGGGTGTTCCCGGGTTCCGTGCCCGGGGGCATGTCCCCCGCATTAATTTTTTTGTCACATACAAAATTATACGGCATATCCAATCTGGAATGATCAAAACATGTACAAAATATGGCTAAAGCACAACCTATAAGTGTTGAGTATTTTGGTTCTCTGGCTCTCTCAGCTCAGTTAACAAACAGCTTTTCATTTCTTTTTTGCTTTAACTAATACACTACCAATAATATAGTAACATTATGCATGAAATGAATACATGGAAAATTGATTATGCTACTATATTATGCGTGTTTGTGTGGATACCTTAACCACTAGGGTAATAGGGGCAACATTTCTAGTAGTGTGTCTTGGGTAAGTTCAGCCTGGCGCAGCCCATCCCTCTCCAGGCCAACAACCTTTGCTTTTTCACTCTACAGGACACATTTAATTAATTCAAACTGTTTTATACTGGCTAACTTTTAAGTTAAACCAAACAGAATCCCTGAACAACAAACTACACAACTAAATACAAATTTGTAAGATTCATTCTTCAGTGTTATAAAAATACTTTTAATACAATAACTTTTAACTATTTACAATTCAATTTTGTACCAATGTTGACTGAAACAACAGAATATCTGAAAAACACACAGAAATATAAATTAAAATGTGAATAACAAAAACAAATATAGCATTAGTCTCTACTAAAATTATTGGCATTTAGGAACACAAAGTGCTAACCTTTGATGTCAGGAAATGGACCGAGAAGTAGGAAGTCGGAACTCATATGCGTAGACGATCTATCACTTTAATTTGGAAATAAAAGTTGTCCAACACACAAACGGACCAAAAACAAAACAGGTTTAAAGGCAATCAAAATTACAAACTAGGCATTACTCAGATCAAACAGGCATGAACGGGTCTTCAACAAGGTAAAGCAATGGTTTGGCAACGGGCAGGCCCAAAAGGAGCGTTTAAGTACTCCAAAGCAATCAGTCCAATGCGTCTCAGGGGCGGGGCGAGCTGGGCGCCATGACAACCGTGCAGGACATGACAGAACCCCCCCTTCAAGGGACAGCTCCTGAGGTCCCAAAAGGAAACAAATACCTCGCCCCCAGTATGGGTCGACGCTCCCGATGAGGGCATCCCAGTCCCTCTTCCGAAAACGCAGGAACGGGGAGAGGCAGGAGCGGAAGGCAGACGAATCAGAGCAGCGAGCTGACGAGTCGGACTGGCGGTCAGCGGAGTCGGACTGGCAGTCGGCGGAGTCGGACTGACGGTCGGCGGAATCGGACTGGCAGTCGGCGGAGTCGGACTGGCGATCGGCGTAGTCGGACTGGCGATCGGCGGATTGGACTGGCGATCAGCGGAGTCGGACTGGCGATCGGCAGAGTCGGACTGGCGATTGGCGGAGTCGGACTGGCGATCGGCGGAGTCGGACTGGCAAGCAGGGGAGTCAGACAGGCAAGCAAGGGAGACAGACAACCAGGCAAGGGAGTCAGACAGGCAAGCAGGGGAGTCAGACAGGCAAGCAGGGGGGTCAGACAGGTAAGCAGGGGAGTCAGACAGGCAGGCAGGGGGGTCAGACAGGCAAGCAGGGGAGTCAGACAGGCAAGCAGGGGAGTCAGACAGGCAAGCAGGGGAGTCAGACAAGCAAGCAAGAGAGTCAGACCGACAGACGGGCTTGGAAGGTCGGCCGACAGGCGCGGCGTTGAGGCCGACAGGTCCCTTGGACAGCTCGGCGCCAAATCCTCCCGGGAACCCCATTCGAGGCACAACAATGGCCACGACGGGCGGGGCCATGGTTCGAATGGGCACGGAAGGTGACGTCGCGGCCAGAGAAGGAGCCGCGGAAGGCGGGGCCCTTGCAGATAGGAGCTCATTCAGCAGACGAGCCAGGGACTCAGTCCGCTGAGCTAATTGCTCCATCTGGCGTCGCATGCGTTGAGCTTGCTCGCCCTGCAGCTGAAGGGCGGCGACCTCACTGGGCAATCGCCAAACGGCGTCCTCCGGCTTTCCCCAAATTGTGTTGGGATCGTTCGCTGTGTTCACATCGCAAGGCCAGACCATTCTGTCAGGAAACGGACCGGGAAGCAGGAAGTCGGAACTCATATGCGTGGACGATCTGTCACTTTAATTGGGAAATAAAAGTTGTCCAACACACAAACGGATCAAAGACAAAACAAAACAGGTTTAAAGGCAATCGGAATTACAAACTAGGTATTACTCAGATCAGGTCTTCAACAATGCGTCTCAGCCGTGTCAAGGGGCGGAGCCAGCTGGGCGCCATGACAACCGTGCAGGGCATGAAATTTAAGGCACTAATTCAGATTTTTCTGTCAGTGATAGACAATGCACACTATTTTTGAGCCATTAATATAATTAAAATGAGTCCAAATAAGGATAATTGTCCTCTTATGACTCATTAAAAAAAAAAAATATCTTTGTCCTCTGTATTGCAATCTCTCTTGAACCATTCCTGTGCCAAATGTTTTGCGGCAGCAGTACCCCCCACCCCCATACCCATCCCACCTCTGCTCACTCATATTAACCAATCAACCATATACCTAGAAGTGAGTGAGAGGACAAAATTATTATTATTATAATTAGAAATATTTAAAGCAAGATTGAGATCCTAGCGGGGGCCTGCCAGGATTTTTATATGGTATAGGAAACACTGAGGAAAGACCCCATAACTATCTTTTTTACCTTGATTCCCCATAGAAATTTCAGCAATTGTTAAAAATCAATGCCGGCGATATCATGTTTTTTTTCTTTTGTGATGCTGTCTTTTTGCAGGTTGACTGGATGATGTGAGATGAAGCCCAATCTGAGAGGAGTTATGATGCACTTCCTGTTTCTTTACCGCCGTATTTGCTTTATGCTCACCTGCCCCTTCCCAATGCTTCTCGGCCAGTTGCTGCCGGAGATGAGGGCCGCAGGGCCACTGCTCTTCAGCCAGCCCGCCTACAATGCCTCCATCTTGGAAAACGCCGCCGCCAGGACCTACGCAGATAGTCGGGTAAAAATGGGCATTACCCTAGTTCGCTCATTTGACATTAAGTTCTCTATTGAGTCCGGCAACGGTGAGGGAATTTTCCAGGCTGAGGACTTTACCCTGGGGGATTTCTGCTTCCTGCGGATCCGCACAAACACCGGTTCCATGCTGAATCGTGAAGTGCAAGAAAACTACACACTGACTGTCAAGGCTACTGCCCAAGGAGGTCTTGAAGCATTGGCAACTGTCTACATAAACATCTTGGACACTAACGACCTGCGTCCTCTCTTCTCGCCCACTTCTTATTCATTTGTGGTGTCCGAGACCGCCCCTTTGGGCACTAGTGTCGGTCGCGTGACAGCCACAGACGCTGACACGGGGTCTAACGCTGAGTTTTATTACTTTTTCAAGAGCAAACTGGACCTCTTTGCAGTACATCCCACAAGCGGTGTAGTCACGCTAACTGGCCAACTCAGAATGGACACTCAGGACCCTTTAGAGTTAGAGGTACAGGTTGTCGACAGAGGGATGAATCTCTATGGAATTAACGGCATCAGCAGCACGGCTCGTCTGTTGGTGAGCGTGACGCAGATCAATGAGTTTGCGCCCATCTTGAAAGCAGTTGCCGTTGTCCCATCATGGACTGACCTAAACCCAGTCCTTGCCAAAGTGTGGGTGGAAGATAAAGACGAGGGGGTTAGCGGGTCCATAGAGTGGGTGACTATCATTGACGGTGACCCACTTGAACAGCTTGCGATTGATCAATCGCCACACAGTGTGAATGAATATTGGGTCCAAGCATCACAGCAGGTTAACTGGGACATATACCCCTTTGGCTACAATTTAACCTTTCAGGCTAAAGACCGTGGTGTTCCCTCTAAGTTTTCCAACACGCAAATACTTCAATTGTTCGTCAAAAAGCCTGAACAGCCACCAGGGAGTTTTGAGAAGGACGTTTATGAAGTGGTAGTGAGTGAAATTGCTCCCCCAGGCACTGTTGTCGAGATGCTCAGAATCTCCCCCACTCCCATGAGTGTCAATTACAGCTTCTGTTGCTCCTCAGAACTAATGTATTTTGATATAAATCCCTCGACTGGCGTTATTATGACCTCAAGGCGGCTGACAAGGATATCACACACTTTCATGGAGATGGAAGTGTTAGAGGCTGTCAGCGGGCTCAGAGCAAAAGTCAGAATTACAGTGGAGGATGCTAATGATAACTCCCCGGTATTCGGCCAGCCATTTTATAATGTTTCTGTCAATGAAAGCTTGGCTGTCGGTACAGTTGTTCTCATTGTGTCGGCCGTGGATGAAGACGAAGGGGAAAATGGTTTTATCACACACAGGATTATAGGTGAGCCGTCACTTCCTTTTAATGTGGACCAAGACACGGGGGAGGTGAGGATTGAGCGAGACCTGGACTTTGAGTCGACAGAGGAAATATACATGTTTGCCGTGCGAGCCTCAGACTGGGGTTCACCTTACAGGCGGGAGAATGAGGTGAATGTGACTGTACGTGTGATAAATATAAATGACAACCCTCCTATCTTTGAGAGAGTCTCCTGCAGAGGAATGATAGGTAGTGATTTCCCTGTCGGCCAAGCCATAGTCACCCTGTCAGCCGTAGACATAGATGAGCTTGGAATGGTCAAGTACGAGGTTGTTGCTGGAAACGAAATGAACTATTTCATATTGAATGCGGAGTCTGGTGCCTTGTCGTTGAAGAGCTCTTTAGAGGGGGCGAATTTAAAGAGTGGCCTGTTCAGTTTGAAAGTCATTGCCACAGATGGAGAAATATCCTCAACACACACATATGTGAATATATCTGTCGTTAGGGGTTCAGTACCTCCTTGGGGGCTCAGCTGTAAGGAGACCCTGGTGGCCCAGTTGATGGCTGAGAAAATGCTCTCCAAGGCCTCAGCGATAGCTCGAGTGAGAAACGATAAGTGGACACCAGATGTCTTCTCCACGAACAAACATGCGCCGCAGTTTGAGGCTTTGCCGACAAGTATTCTGGTCCGTGAGGACCTCCCGCCTGGAGCGAGCGTTTTCCAGGTTAGGGCAAGAGACGACGACACGGGTTTCAACGGCTTTCTTCTTTTCTCCGTTTACGACAGCAGCAAGGAGAACAGTTTGACTCTGGACATGGAGAGTGGCTTGCTTACCATCCTGCAACCGTTGGACCGCGAGCGAACTGACCGCTACTTTCTCAACATCACCGTTTACGATCAAGGTATCCCCCAAATGTCCAACTGGAGGCTCCTGACAGTTATTGTGGAAGATTCCAACGACAATGACCCGCAGTTCACTCAGGACATGTTCACTACGTTTGTCGCAGAAAATGCCCCTTTGGGTTTGCAAGTGCTCACAGTCTCCGCTTTTGACAAAGACTCTGGTCAGAACGCGCAATTGTCCTATCGCCTGCTGTCTGGTGCCCCTCAATTTGGAATCGACAGCGAGACCGGCGGCGTCTTTGTGGCTGGCCAACTAGATCGAGAGAGCTTTCCGACATTCACCCTGAAGGTGGAGGCCAGAGACAAGGCCGAAAGAGGCAATCGGAGATCAGCGGTAACCACGTTAAACATTGTTGTGGAAGACGTGAATGACTGTGCTCCCTCCTTCATCCCGAGTGCTTACAACACTCGAGTGCTGGAAGATCTTCCACCGGGTGCAGTTCTAATGTGGGTCCAGGCCAAGGACCCTGATAGTGGGCCTGGTGGACAAGTCCGGTACTCCCTTTTCAGCGACTTCAACGGGACTTTTGAGGTCTGTATTCTAATTTAATGTATTCAATGCCTGGTTCTTAATAATCTGTTTAAGGGATCCAATCATTACCAAAATCTCATTCTAAATCGAGAAAAGTCTGAAGTGTAGTCTGCTTAAATATCATAGCCCGTTTTGATAGACTCCAGCTGTCCGACTCCAAACAGGATAAGCAATATAGGAAATGGATGGATAAATAGAAAACAGATTATCCGTCTTACATATGTCCTGTATATTAAATGCTGCATACTAATTCTTGTTTATATTTGTGTGTGTGTGTTTTTTTGGCAGATGGACTCTACTAGTGGCATGTTGAGGATAAGGAAGGGGCTTGACTTTGAGATGCAGGCATTTTATAACCTCACACTGCTTGCAGAGGACCAGGGGAAGCCCACCCTAAGCAGCATGACGTTCATGGAGGTTGAGGTGCGCCCATGAACGATGTTCAAATTAGTTTGGCATCACAGATGAAAAAGTTATTTGCAATTCTATATTATACGAGTACGTTAATGTATTGATACCTGTATGAATAAAAAGAGAAATGACTCATCAGTGCTATTGATGGCTACATCCATTAAAATTACATTCTAGTGTAAATGGGCTTGCTTGATCATAGACCCTGGCATTTATTTAGGTAGGAATGTAAAAATGTACAACATAAGTATATAGGGTGCACAGCTTCTCTTGACACATTGTTGTTTCATTTTTATCAACCTGCCTATTGCTCTTTCTAGAATGGAGGAAAAACAATCCCTTGACACAGCTTTGCTGCAAGCTGAATTCTTAAACAATAATAACAAACTGACAGCAAGTCCTACAGGAACCCGACAAAACAATAAAGTAAAACTGCCTATTATCTAATATTGAGTTGATAACAATAGGCAAGTTAGACAGCCAAACCTAATTCTCTTAATAAACAAAAATGTTGCATCATTCTCTCCAATGCATTACTACAAGTCAAGTAAAGTCATGTTTATTTGTATAGCTCTTAATCATAAAGGGTCTTAAAAGGCTGCACAAATCAAAGACTATTGCAAACTACAGACTTATAACACCATCCCCTAATCTAAAACCTACATGAGGGCAAATAATACACATATTATCAACATAAAATATAGGTTATTCATATGCTATAGAAAAGAAGTGTGTTTTAAGCTTAGATTTAAACATTTTCCACTGAGGTTTCTGATCGAATCTCAGGGGGAAGAGCCTTCCATAGCACCGGGGCCCGAATGGAAAACGCTCTCGAACCTGCGGAACCTCTTTTTGGCTCTTGGGATCACTAGTAGACCAGCGTTTTTGGAGCAAAGGCTCCGGACCGGAACATAGGGGGAAATTCAATCTGAAAGATATGAGGGAGCAAGTCCATGCATGATTTTGTATAATACCAACAGAACCTTAGAATCCCAAATTAAGCTATCAGGGAGCCAATGCAGGTTAGGTAAAATGGGGGTAATGTGATCAAACTTTCTTGTCTAAATTATAAAGCCTCACTGCAGCATTTTGTACTAGATGAAGGCTCTTGATTTTAGACTTCGGGAGACCGGAGATTAGTGCATTACAGTAATCGAGGCGGCAGGTAACAAACGCATGAATTATAATCTCCGCATCCGACTGAGACCGCATAGGGCGAATTTTAGCAATATTTTGAGGATGGAAAAAAGCTGTTCTAGTAATATTCTTACTGTGTGTTTGAAAGGACAGAATATGACACCTACATTTTTGACTGAGTCACTCTGGGTGATATTACATTTGTCATTGTTCAGAGCCGTTTTTGTGAAGTCACGGCATTTAGATGGACCAATAACTAGCAATTCGGTCTTTTCAGAGTTGAGGCGCAAGAAGTTGAGTGACATTCATTCTTTTATCTCAGTGAGGCAGGCCTCCAAATTTCCACAGTTCAGTGTGGCAGATTCCTCCATCGGAAGATATAGTTGAATGCCATCTGCGTAGCAATGGAAACTGATATTATACTTGCGAATAATATCACCTAACGGAAGCATGTAAATGCTGAAAAGAAGGGGGCCAAGTACTGAACACTGCGGAACACATCATGGTAACACTAAAGGGCTCAGATGTTATTTCACTATATTTAACACAGTGCGTCCTGTCATCCACAATGCAGCTGCCTCCAAGATCTTAATTATTCAATCAAGATAATCTTATTACTCTAACTTCCTTTTACTTTAAACTGTTTTCCAGGTGGTGGGTGTCAACAAAAATGTATACGCGCCCTACTTTGCCGACTTTGCCCTGAGAGGTTCAGTGAAGGAAAACTCACGGGTGGGGACCAGTGTTCTTAGAGTGGATGCCATGGATGACGACAAGGGGAGGGACGGCGCCGTGAAATACTCCATTCAAGGCGGAAGCGGCCTGGACGTCTTCACCATTGACGAAGACACAGGTTAGATGCTCCAAGGCAACTTGATTAACTTCTCATACCAGTCATGTGCTTCACAAGTACCAATTCAAGTTGCTGGTTGTTTTTAAGGCAGAAGTACTCTCGATCGAATTATTGGTTGCTTTTTTTTTTATCAGAATCCCGGAAATAAGGAAAGAGGGGATTGTCATTGGATTTGAAGGTATTCCTGGAAAAAGATCTATCATTTTTACTGTCTTGTCTGTGAGTCTATTGCAATGAGTACTCAAGATATGGGTATCGGTCAGAAAATTGTACTATCAAATATTCCTTTCCAACTTAATAGAAGAAAAAGGTAACACATTCTTTTTTTCGGGGAATATTCTATAACACTTATTTCAAAGTCAAGGCCTCTGAGCCACATCTGTTCCCCACAAAGGTTTTTTCGGGCCCTGAGATGATCTTGATTCGTTCTGGTGTAAAACACCACAGATGGAGAGGAAGAGTTTAACAGCCTAACAGCCTGTGGATACAGACTGTTGGCCAGTTTAGATGTTTTGGCCTGTATGAACTTGTATCTTCTGCCCGAGGGCAGCAGGTGGTAAATGTGGTGAGCAGAGCGGTGCTGGTCCTTCAGGATGTTGCTTACTGGTTGTAGACAGCAAGTTGTGTAGGTGGTGCTGATCTCAGGGAAAGTTGTTCCTATAATTCCCCCAGCAGCCTTCACAATCTGCTGGAATGCCTGCTGGTCAGCCTTTAGACAGTTGGGAAATCCCACTAAACATCCATATATCTGTAGACTTCTGATGGCACAACTGTAAAAAAATTACCTTTCGAGGTCTGAGAATGTGAGGTGTCTTTAGCTCCTTCGGATAGTAGGGGCACAAAAGTGCCTTTTCTACTGCTGAAGAAATTTGACCTCCTGCAGGACAGGACCTTCGTCACTGTTTCTATCAGGATTTTGAAAACTTCTTAGCCTCTCCACTTTGTTGCCTGTAGTGCAAGGCTGATGTTTTATGCACTTTTTCCAAAGATCTCCGTGGCTTTCTTGGTGATTAGCACCAAGTTGTTGTGACACATTTACTACAGATGTGGCACCTCTCTCCTGTAGTTTATCTTATCTGCAAAGCAAGCAAGGCAATGAGTGTACAAGGAATAGAGCACTTAGAACAGATCCCTTGGGAACTCTGGTGTTGACGACCAAAGTGGAGGAAGTATTTGTCCCCACCCTGACCCTCTGTGTGCGGTTTGTCATGAAATAGACAGTCCAATTGCACATGGAAGTGTTGAGTCTCATTTGGTGAAGTTTTGCCTGCAATTTGAGCACCCGAATAGTGTTAGGGGCCGGTCACACAGACATTTGCGGCTGAATCACGGCTAAAATTTTGCGTTTTTTTTTTTTTGCCCGGGATGGAAAATGCGCAAAATTTGACAACCCGCCGTTCGTCTGTGGTATGGCCGAAAAAAAGACGCCGGCGACTGTTTCGCTTCCTCATTGCGTCATTTCTGCGTCATTTTCTCATGTGGACCACGGGTATAAAAGCTCCCGAGCCGGTGTTGTGCCCAAATCCGACTCCTACGCACGCCCCCCGCCACCCCACCCCCCCACCCTCGCGTGAACGCGCATTCTGCTGCAATCGCTTTTGACCTTTTCATCCGCGTTAACAAATGCATTTTGTAGAATACGATCGCACTTTATTGTTTAAATAAACGCGTTATATAGACTAGGATCTCCCAATTATTATAATTAGCTCGCTTTATTGTTTTAATAAGCGTTTAATATAGAATACGATCGCTTCTGATGAAAGCGCAGCAGAATGCGCGTTCACGCGAGGGGGGAAGGATTTACCGTTCGATTACGTTCACAACAAAAATAAAGACGGAATGGTTTATGTTGTATTACATTCCCAACAATTGCAAGACGAAGTGAATTTGGTTATATGTTCGCCATTACATTTCCTATAAGTGAGATAAAACGAGGTATAAATAGTTGGAGATGCGAGGAAATGCAAATCTCGGCAGGAATGTATTTATCGGGCTGTAGAAATCATAAACGCTCTAGACACAGTCCCGTGAATATCAAGATTTCAAGCTATGGCATCATATTCATTTTATTATCTTGAAAAGAAATGTCAAGAAATAAATATGGGTTAAGACGAGATTACTACGCTGACGGGGAGGGGTTTATTGAGGGTAATTGTTTTATCTATTTTTCTAATTATTAATTATCGATCAGTTCATAACACGTTACAAAGCTTAGGAGCCGGGACTCTTACTCTCGGCCAAAAGGCCAAGCTAAGGACCTAGCATCAAAGCCTTGCTACGACCATTGTTAATGCACCGAAAGATTTATTCGAAATGAAGAGACTACGCTGACGGTGATCCATGTTCACCCCCTTGACGTCACGAGCACAATGGTGTGCTCGGCAAATCGCGCTGTATATACGCGGAGAAAGGCGTTTGACTGTCACACGCGTAACACGCTAATTTCACGTAATAACACTGCGATACAGGCGCAGAACATGCTATTACCATGCTCCGCCCACGATTACCCGCTGAAATTTCCCGTCCTACCCATGTGTAACTACGCCCTGGCCGCGGCCAGAGCACGTCGTTCCGCGTCATTTCCGCGTCATTACCTCGTGTTGACCACGTGTGCGGCACGCGGTTTAACACGTGCTCAAACTTTTGAGCAGCTCAAAAGTTTTGAACGCGGCCAACCACGTGAAAATTTCCGACCGCGAGTAAAGCACTGCTCTATCTCGTCTATATGGCGGTCTCAAAACGTCCAACAGCGCCCAACGACATCTGCTTCACGGCCAGAAGTTTACGGCTGCGGTCCAGCCTCGATAAACTCGTGAAAGGCTGTGTCCACGCGCTGTCAAGAATTGAACAGCGCAATTTTTTTTCGCGCTGCCACCCGCGCGCGAATTTCCGACCTCGTGTTATGCACTGCCGTAACTCGTCTGAATGGCGATCTCAATGCGTCCTATAGTGTCCGCCTCAAAGTCAGAAATTTCTGGCCGTGATTCAGCCGCAAATGTCTGTGTGACCGGCCCCTTAAAAGCTCGACTATTTGAAGTCTTCATTTTCTTAATTTCATGCAAGCAGTCATTATTTAAGACTACCGCTTTATGCGTTAGACTACAGCTTTTTGGTCCTTACAAACAGCCACCAATTTTATAGGCTAACCGTGCAGCGTTAGGGTGTTACTTTAAAAGCGTACCTTGATACAGTTATGAGTTACCTGTTGAAAATGTAATCACTAACGTAACACGTGTAGCAAATATGGGTGGTAAATACATTAGTCAAACAAATAATTTATTGACCAATTGAATTAAAGAGGCGAGTTTGTTCTCTTCGAAACTTGTCTCACCTTTTTGGAGCACCACATATGTTTTTAGATCGTAATGTCAGGAAAACAAATGAAAAACCTTCCTTAGTTACTCTGAAGGGTGGCTACACACACTTTAGAGGAAATCTTTTTACCTTTCTTGATAGTTCAATATACTTAAATCAAGACACACACACTCTTGGATTTATGGACTCTTCTTTTACTAATGATCTACTGAAAAAGCTTGAATAGAACACAAAACACTAAAAATAAAATAAAACAAAGACGACTGGAAGCTGAGAACTTAAACTGGCACCATTTTTGGACACCAACATTGTATTTTGATAGAGTTCCCCCTTTAACGTCACACCAATACCAATACCTAGCTACATCGAGATGTCTGGCGAAGTTCTGCGTCGATGAAGATGTCCTCAGCTGTAGAGTGGTGAGTAATCCTGGTAGGCTTGTGATCAAGCCAAGCTGCTGACTTGGCAAGGCTCTCTGGTTGCCCATTGACGTGTACCAGCTCTTGGTTCCGGTCTCCTGGGAGGGGCGGACCTCCATGTGGCAGGGTTGTCACGGCAACTTTTGACGTGCAAATGCAACGTCCCCCTCCCAAACCTCACATTCGACAACTATCAGTCAGATAACACACATATATATATATATATATATATATATATATATATATATATATATATATATACATATATATATAATAGATAGTTGAATGACTTAAATAACAGTATTTACCTCACATGATTTGACATTGTTTGATCATTTTCTGCAAAATGGAATTCTGACCTAATATTGAATACTCAAAGGAATACCATAGAATTTCAGTAATGTTATTTCAGTACTTTTAATTACTTTTGGATCACTCCGATACTGATTATGCCAATGAAAGACAAAATCAACATAATTTAAATTAAATTATTAAATTTTGTAAATGAATAATAACAAGATACACAATGTAACCTTGAAATATAATTAGGAGGGAAACATTTTACATTTTAACCATGTAGTACAGTGTATTAAGCAGAGGTGTGGAAGAGTAGCCAAAAGTTTACTCATGTAAAAGTACTGTTACTTCAGAATAATATTACTCAAATGGAAATAAATGTAGTCATCCAAATACTTACGTGAGAAAAGTAAAAAAGTACTTGGTGAAAAAAATACTTAAGTACTAAGTAAGCAATGCTTTTTTAAACTCAAGATACCTGTATTTTGATAACATCTTTAGTTTTGCAACTGTAACGAATATACTTATATTTAAAAAAAAATCTAATTTTGTAACGCCTTTACATGTTTTCGGTCACTCCCTAAGCCTGTTGCTTATAGTAAAAGTTTGTCAACAAAAGTTTTGAAAGTGGGACTGGCAGACGAGAATGACGTTAGAGTTGCTGGTTTGTTGTGCATTGGGAGATCATTATTTTAATGAGGGCGACACGACAGTTGCAGTGGCAAAGCCTGAAGGCTTGCCCTGCTAACCAAACCAGAACGCCAGTCGAGGTTGTCCTGGATCCGTGTGACTTAATCGTGCCTTAACACACTCACACAAACGCACAAAAAACAAAGTTGTTCACACAGTGCGGCAGTGTCACGTTCAGCATACGACATTTGGCATTTGCAGTACACGTCAAACGAGGCTACGTGTGGCTTAGATGAAATCCCGGGACTTCTTTTTGAGAAGCTGCACAAAATGGCGTGCATGTCTGCGCATTCTATATTTCCATGGAAGTGGTTTTTAACTATACGTCCGAGATTTTTTTCTGTAGCCTCTCACTTCAGAAAATAATCACATTTCAATAACTGTGTTCATTGTTGAAAACATTTGAAAACCTTTCTCCAGGAGTGTTACCATTAGTTCATAACATTGTGCATGGATCCAGAAACCATATACGTTATTTAAAATACATGTTTTCCACAGATTTTTGTAAGACCACGGTGGGTGGCCAGTCTAGGCCAGGGGTCTCAAACTTGTGGCCCGCAGGAGGATAGTTTGAGGCCCCAGCCTTAATATGAAAACTTAACTCTTAAAAGGTTTTCTAAACAAAAACCAGGAATGAATACCAGAACAAAAAACATCCATGCCTTGGCAAAAAATGAAAATAGGATTACTCTACCTTCAAAAGGACAGTACCTGCATGTATTATTTCACACCATTTAGTGGTAAAAAAAGTTTCATTCGTTAAAAAAAAACATTTATATCTCAAGCAAAACTACATGAACTATGACATAAACGTGCACGTTTTAAAATACTTTTAGGTTGAAAAATTAGTATTTATTTAACATAGTATTAGACTCACGTAGAAGGAGCTGAAATAATGTTCCGCCATCTTGCAGGTACCTAAAAAAAGAACAAAAGAACAGAAGAGAAAATGGGTTGGGCAATTTGGTCACTTTGAATCTCCGTAGTTTGTAATATTCTTTGAGCTTTGTAACACTTGACTTCAGTTGCACTACATAATGTAAATAATGCAGCGACAACTAATTGTCAAATAATACACAGTGTCACATTAATATTAGTGGGGCCTTTCCTCATTAAGTGTCCTGCTTTTTCTTTTTTGATGAACTGTTCTTTTTCCGTCAGTTTTTGGGTGTTTGTGGTGATTTTTTTTGTGTTAGGAAAACTTAAAAAAACAAATGTGAGTGCATCCCATGCAGATTATGGAATCATATAATACTAATTGATTTATTTATTTTCACATTATTTGGTGACGTTTTTTATAATCTTATTTTGTTAGGTATTAAAAAAATATATATTTGAAAACAGTTGAATGTTTTTATCAAAGGTTTTCTTGTGGAACTTCACCTAGACCATAGCTCCGGCGGCCCCCATGTAAGTCCAGTTTGTGTGCCCAGAGGCGTAACCATCAATTTAATACTCATATCGGTGATTTAGTCAACTACAGTATTAAATATCACCACTGCTTTTGTGATTATTGTTATAACAGGATTTTGTTCAATGGCTTGCTTGGTTATTGCATACCTGTAAACCCAAGAGATGACTGCAGTGCCCCTTATTCAGTGACAATAATCCTGACAAACACAACGCAGCACTAATTTATTCACAGCAAGATAAAGAAAAATATTTTTTCACATATAAACATTTTTGTATGGCTTACGCAAATTGAAATGATAAAAAAACATATAAAATATGGGGAAATTGTATAACTTTCCAGGTACGGGCAATCGATAAGTGATGGGAATTCCGTTTCTTTTTAGAGAACCGGCTCTTTGAGATCAGCTCCTAAACAGCTCCTCAGATTTTTTGTTGTTGCTTTAACCGATATACTACCTATAACAATGTAATAATATGTCATGATTACTGATTCGGGTACCTGCGGCTGCCCCGTTGGCGCCAACAGCCCTGAGCGCTGATTGGTTCACTTACTCCTTTTAAACCCCAGCTTCCAAGAGGAAGCCGTCAGACCGCCCTGCGAACCTACGCTTTTGCTTGGCAAGCGCCGTACCTTCCGACAATCTCCTGCCCTGTTTACTCCTGCCTGTTACCTGTTGCCGACCTGTTTCTGGAGCCGTTTCTGCCCTGCTCTTCCTTCCCGGCCATGGACCTGTTTTGCCCTGTTTCCTGCCTGATTATTGTTGCCGACCTTTTTTCTGGACTTGCTCCCCCGTCCCAGCTATCGATCAGCTTTCCCACTTCGGATTTCCAGCAGCCACCCGCGATCCTACTAGACCCACCGGAGGAAATGGAGGTGGATTGCTTGTCGCTGTCCGTCGAGGAGCGTCAGCGTCAAATCTCAGAGGGACTCTGCCTGTACTGTGGCGGGGGAGGACGCCGGGTATCCTCTTGCCCGTCAAAAGGGGGAACTCACCGGATGGTTGAAGTCATCCGACTGAGTTCCGTCCGCACACCGAACTCCCAAACCGGAGGGCTAGTGCTCCAGGCCCATCTTCTGAGTTCTGGTTCCACCCAGTTCCTGCCCGCCCTCGTGGACTCTGGTGCTGAGGTCAACATCTTGGACACGGCTTTAGCCCAGAGAATTGGGTTAAAGTTAGTTTCCCTCCCAACCCCAGTCCCTCCCCAGGCTCTGGACAGTCACCTGGTGGGCACAGCGACACACGTTACGGGGCTAGTAAAGATGCAAACATCCGGTAACCACCTCAAAAGGATCCAGTTCCACCTGATCCCCTCCCTTGGTCAACCGCTTGTCTTGGGTCATCCTTTGCTGATTCAACACAACCCTCGCTTCGACTGGCGGACAGGGGCAGTTCTGGAGAGGGGGGCTGAATGCCACCGGACCTGCCCTCACACGGCCTCTTAACCTATCCGCTCCAGACCTCCTCTCGAAACGCCCAATCTGTCCGAGGTCCCCGTCTGCTAGCCTGATCCGGCTGTCCGCCTGTCAGGAAGCCGTCAGACCGCCCTGCGAACCTACGCTTTTGCTTGACAAGCTCCGTACCTTCCGAAAAATCTCCTGCCCTGTTTACTCCTGCCTGTTACCTGTTGCCGACCTGTTTCTGGACCCGTTTTTGGACCCGTTTCTGCCCTGCTCTTCGGTCCTGGCCATCGACCTGTTTTGACCACTTTCCTGCCTGATACTTGTTGCCGATCTTTTTTCTGGACTCGTTACCACCCTTGCTCCCCGTCCCAGCTATCGATCAGCTTTCCCGCCGCCCACGACTATCTTCGCTCGACACGGAAGTGCCACTCCCGCGTTCCTGCCATCAGCTACCCGTGTCCAACGATCATCGGATCGTGGAAGCAAGCACTGCTCTCTTTCTCAATAAAACTGAGTAAAAAAAGAACACTATTGACTCCTGTCTCTGTTCCTGGCTTGTGACACATTATGCATGAAATTAATGAATAAAAAATGTATTTGGATTATATTATTCTAACCTTAATTTTTCACTCTACAGTGAATTTACCGATTTAAACTTTTTCTTTCTGAGCAACTGTAAAGTCAAGCAACCAAAATCCCTGAAAAACATATTACAAAACAAAATAAAAATTGAAAATAAATTGTTCTGGTAGTCAACAGATACAATTATTCAGCAACATGGTCTGATTCAGGGCAGCACGGCGGAAAAGTGGTTAGGGAGTGTGCTGCACAGTTCTGAGGTCATGATATCGAACCTCCTATGAGTAGTTTGCATGTTCTCCCCATGCTTGCGTGGGTTTCCTCCGGGCACTCCAGTTTCCCCCCACATTCCAAAAGCATGCTTGTCAGGTTAATTGGACGGTTCAAATTGTCCCAAGGTGTGAATGAGCGAGTGAGATGTCTGTCTCTGTGTTCCCTGCAATTGGCTGGCAACCAGTTCAGGGTGTCCCCTGCCCACTGCCCGATGATTGCTGGGATGGGCTCCAGCACCCCCGCGACCCTACTGAGGATAAGTGTTGCAGATAATGGATGGATGGATGGTCTGATTCACTAAAGTCCAGTGAATCCAACCGTGTAAAATATTTACACGTTAATGCCGACAGATAAGAAAAATCTTTCTAAAAGCATTTCTGTGTTGGTTGGCATTCCTTGTTGTATTCCGTCTGTTTCGCCCAATAATTCCCTTTTACAGGTAAACAAACTTGTAAGATTTTTTTCAATATGGCTGTAATCTCTGACCTATTGATTGACTCCACTCTTAAGTTGAGAGTCTCAATTGCAAGCTTTTTTTCACCGTCCACAACCTGCAATAGCCAATGAGGGCCTATATTGAAAAACGAGCACGCCTTATTTTGGCTCCAAATAACTTCAGCAAGTGGGGACCAGTTCAATTGATGATTGACACATTGGTTAGCCAATGAAATTCTGAAAATATATATGTGTATTCAAATTAGACTCTCCAAAAACATGCATATGGCCACTCACGATCGAGTTTCATGTACAATTATCATGCATAAATGTGCACAACAGCGATAGATGTGGAAAGAGAAATCAAACCTTTGAATCTCTTAAAATTGATTTCACAATGTCTAAAAAAATGGGCCAAATTTAAAAACCCTGTTGAAGAGGTTTTAGAGATATCCGTTAAGAGGGTTCTTTTGTAGTCTCCAAATTGCCACTTTGGAAAAGCCGTGACATACACATAAAAAAATGTGTAAATTACAATGTTTAAAATTTCAGATTGTTATCAAATTTGACCTAAGACCAGGTAGGGCTTCATGCTATTGTACCAGCTGCTTTCGAGCTAAAATTCCCATGCTACACTGTTTTGCAGGCATGTGATTGCAAATTTCAGACGAGAATAAAAACTTTCTGTGTCTCTGCGTTCCAACTTAGATTACTCAATGGCAATAGCACTTGCAGTGGAGACCAAACGTTAGTGTTAGCTTTCAAAAGAGACCAAAACAGTCTAGATTTTTCAAACGATTCAACAACAGCATTCATTTTACCTCTGGTACGTCTTGGATTGTGATTTTAGGTGAATTTTTCTCGATTGTTGAGGGGTTAAAGAAAAAGAGTTGCCGTAAGGGCAACACACTTATTGTATATGTAGACTTAAATAACATACTCGTATCAGCTCTGTCATTTTGACAGTTGTGCAAGGTCAAGGAGAACTTTATTATCCCCGCAGGAGAGTTTTGTCGCAGCGGCGGTCGCTCAGTACGCAGCCATCAAACAAAAGCCGTTCCATGGCGACAAATAAAATAAAATAATACCTAGCCAGCTCGCTATAATTTATAGTTTTATCTTCTCATGTAAAACCAGCAGCCGGTAGCGAGCGCGCGTCAGTGAAGCGATAACAATCATCGTTGGGACGCTTAATAAAATCCAGCATGGCTGGGATGGTGAGCAACTTCTCTCATCTTGCGGGGGCTCTTGGTCGTCCAATGAGGGCCGGCGCTGACCTTTAACTAGGCTAATTAGTATTGACGAACCAGTCAGAGGAGAACAATCAATTGACGTGTGCATACCCGGCCTGTTGGCTGTGGTCTTATTGAGCTAAATCCTGCCCCCCATGTTAATTTTACTGTACAGTGCGGTGAAAAAGTATTTACCCCCTTCTTGATTTCCGTGTTTTTTTGCATATTCGTCACTCCAAAGGTTTCAGATCATCAAACTAGTTTACATCACACAAGGACAACCCGAGGAAATACAAAATGCCGTTTTGAAATGTTGATTCTATTTATTAAGGCACACACAAAATCAAAACCTATCTGGCCCCCTTTGCAGCAATAACAAAAATCAAACATTTATACAGTGGAACCTCGGTTTTCGAACGCCTCTCAGTTCGAACAAATCGGAATCCGACCAAAAGTTTCGAGAAATTCTTGCTTCGCTATTCGGTCAAAATAATCGGAGTTCGAACGCCGGTAATGCGTGAGTGCGTACGCTAAAGTGCGATACTGAGCGGCGTACGGGTGTTTTAGCCCCTTATTATGCCTCCGTAAAAAATCAGTGCGAGCAGCAAAGTTGCTAGAGGAAAGTAGTGCGTACAACTTTTGCATTTAAGAAAGACATAATAGCCAAATATGAAGGAGGTGTGCGAGCGCCTTCTGCTGACCACCACAAAGGTAAGAAATCCTATTCATAAGATTACGATAACGCGAACGTACGATTAGCCTGGGTTAGCTTTAAGTTTACGTTAAACATTCAGGGTGTTGGAACAGAGCCCAACATTGAGGGTGTTGGAACGGAGCCCCCTTTTCAATGAACCGCTCACCACTTGTTGTGGAGACCCGGGTGCTAAATGACTTGTAAACGACCTGATTTTTTTCATTTTTACACGTTCATGTTAGCGTAATCTTTCGTACGGAAGATTACAATAATGCGAACTTACGATTAGCCTGGGTTATCTTTATGTTTACGTTAAACATTCAAGGTAAACATTCAGGGTGTTGGAACGGATTAAAACGATTTACATTATTTTTAATGGGAAAAATGATTTCTGTGATCGAACAAATCGGTTTTCGGACAGGGTTCTGGAACGGATTATGGTCGAGAACCGAGGTTCCACTCTAATTGGCAGTGTCTGAAATAACATCTGCCCGGACGCCCGGGGCGTGCATCTTTTACGTCAGGCGTATAACTTACAAAACGTCTTCGCCTGGGTGGCAGACAACTTTTTCAAGAAAGAAAAAAAAATATATATATTTTTTCAAATCAAACATTTGCTTTTTTCCGATTTCGAAATCTTTGTTCAGTTTTGAAATTTCGGTTAGTTTGGCAAGTTGCATCCTCGGCAGCCAATCAGAAGCCTGCATCAAATCACTTCGTGCTTCCGGACTCTCCCGAGCGTTATAAAGGTCGTGCATTTGCATATCATTTTTATGACGCTACAAAACGTAAACGTACATTAAAAGCATCGTGGAAAGAGGAGTTCACCTGGCTTTTAGCAGACGACACAACGCAAACATTGCATGAATGAAGATGAAGAAATATAGGTACATCCTGATGGCAGATGGAAAACAGCGATGTCATATACATGCAATGAATGTTATAAGTAGATTTATAATAAACCTAATTTTAAAGTGTTGTTCTGATATATTCGATTTTTTGCCAATAAAATTAGATACCTCGGCAATACATGCATCGAAAAGATAAAATAAGCCAATCCATTTTTTCCTGTTTGCATTTACCAGCAAAAGATATGTTTCATTGTCTATTTGTTCATAAAGGGACCATTTCATCCAATTGGTTTTGAAACACTCAAAATATACAAATAATCGCATTTTTTTTTAACAAATCAAAGTTTAATTTCTACGTAGTAACAAACTAATATCTTCCTTTTCATGCAATAAATGTAATAATTAGCATTGAAAGTATTTTATTGCATGAAATGTAAAATTGAGATAACTAAAATTGAGTCAAAAAAAAAAATCTAGAACAGAAAAATCTAGACAGCTATTTGAATGTTGGCCATGAGTCCAATAAAGAATGTCGCTTCGAGGACACAGGCAGATGAGTGCAATTGTATAGCCTTAAACAGTGCGTTTATGTCTATTTTAAGTCAAATAACATAGGGATGATTTGTTTACTCAAATGTTCTCTGGTTGATAAATGGTAGTCAGCAAATACAGCCACAGTCGGTGGTTTATTTTGTGAGTGCTGCTTTGCTTTGGCAACATCTAGTGAACATATTTAAAACTGCAGGTCTTGTCTGACGCGATGTGGCTTATGTTTCCCTTGAGTTTCTCTCATACTTGTTTTGCATGGCGGATTAAATCCGTTCTGTTTTTTTAAATTTCATTTTCGTCTACAAATACAGTAACTACTTCACCGCGAGACAATAATAAGCGAGGACAGTTTATTTAATCTGAAGGCAGAACACAAAAAAGTATAGAAGCGTTTCAGCAAAAACTTACTGTGTAAAGTGTTACTTCTTTGTGGTCACCCTTACTCAGGAGGTAATATAGATTAATTTTGCTTCAGATTTGATTTTAGATTTCTCTGCTTCTTTTCAGGTGTTAGGATATTTTTATCTTGTTTTTCTCCAAAGACTGTAAACATAGTTGAAATGCACAAAAAAAAAAATATTTTTTTGCAAAATAAGGAAATAATCATTAAATTCAGCAAATAATTGTGTGCACAAATCTTGTCTTTATTTGATTTAATTTATTATTTTTTGTAATGCAGTTTTAAACAGCTTAGTTATTAAATCAAGGGTTGCCCAGATGGTGTCTGCGGGCACCAGGTAGCCTCCTAAGGACAGCTGAATAGCCAGAGGACCCCATCTGAAAATAGCTCACTAGTCCTGGGTCATTGTATATTTATAAAAAAAATAATTATTTTATTGATTGACTGAATCTATTTAACCCTAAAACCGTTGTTTAAAACCTGGTAATAGCATGATATTAACATGGTAACAACATACTAAGTTCTTATTTTACAAATAATTATCAAACTGGAATCCCTTCACGCTATTTATTGACTGAAAATAAGCTCCCTGATTTAAAAAGGTTGGAGACCCCTACATTAATTTTATTTCGCTGATTAGTCCCGAAAAAAGATTAAAACATAACTGTATCTTTGAATCTGCTGCCAACTACTGATGTGAATGAGTGATGCAATTACTCGGTCGAACACTGAAAAATCACGTGCTTTTTTGCAAAGATAAAATTAGTCAATTTCCTGCGATAAACTGGACAAGGTCTCACCGCACACAAGTGTGCCACAGCACTGTTTTTCCCAGTTTCATTCAACAACATCAAAAAAGAAAAACCGCAAAAGTGTGGCAAGATATGTTTTCACAGTTTTATGTGTTTTTTTAGGGTGGTGATGGCCCGGGGAAGAAGCTGTCTCTGAGCCTGTCTCTCCTTGTTTTGAGGCATCTGTAGTACCTAAGAGGTGGTGGCAAGGGTGGGAATTGTCTTTTATAATGTTAATGAGTCTGCTACGATATCGCAAGCTGGCAATGTCTTCTAGACTGGGCAGAGAGGAGCCGGTGATTTTTGGGGCTGTGTTGATTACTCTCTGTATTTTTTTCCTTTCCGCTACCGTGCTCCTACCATACCATATGGTGATGCCGTATGCCAAAAATGTGCTTAGAGAACAACATAAAACAAGATTTGCACTTTTTTATATCACTATTCGGCTACGGAGGTCAACCTTGAACCCTCATTTGTAATGTCTTGAATGCAGAAGCATTTGTTGACCTTGCATGGAGCCTCATTATATGGCGCAGTGAAGGCAAATATCAAGTTGCTTTTAAACTTTAAGATGTTTTGCACCTATCCGATCCCCTGCAGTAAAGTGTAACGATGCGTGGCTCAGTTATGTACCCGAACATTGCAAAGTCGCCCAGGCGAAATGCTAGCTGGAGGTGAGGTTTGAGATTAGTTCAGGGGAGGTCCAAGCCAAAACCCTTCAGAGCAGAAAGTAAAAGATTGCAGGAGAAAAAAAGTTACCTTTTTACACGTTTTTTACAATTTCCTTTATACATATTTCATAGCCGTTGTCGAACTTTATGTCATCATCGTTCCCTGGAGGAATGCTGTCTTTTTAAAATGTATTTATTTGCTATTTGAGAGAGAATTTAAGACCACAGAGTTCACTGTGTTTACGTTCACCTTATGAAATTGAATCTCGTAAAGCGAAACAAGACAACAAGCTAGCAAGATGTTATGAAAATACCTTTATTTTCCAAAGTAAAAGCAAATCTTTGGAGTCAGGTTGTAAAAAAGTCTACCTCTGAAATAATGTTTGAGGACCTGAAATGTTCAATAAATTGAATAAATCCACCAAGATTAGAATGTTTGACCCCTAGATCTTGCTGTATTGTCTAAGGCAGTGTTTTTCAACCACTTTGTCGCGGCACAGTAATTAATTGTCGAACTGTGTCGTGAGAAATTAACCAATTAGTGTGCTGTGCGTCCTAGCGAAATATTTCATTTGGATTTCATGGGATTTTATAAATTAAATAAATGTGCTTTGGCTCAGTAAAGATGGAAAACACTGGTCGAATGCAACCGAAAAACACAAGGAAGAATACATACTACAGGGAATCAAAGTGAACTTTTCGTTTTTTTGGCCCAGCTTTTTTAAAGTTGTTGGTAGGGGTGGGGGATACTGGGAATTTTTGTATCG
Organism: Urocampus carinirostris; assembly: GCF_059441175.1. Taxonomy (NCBI): domain Eukaryota; kingdom Metazoa; phylum Chordata; class Actinopteri; order Syngnathiformes; family Syngnathidae; genus Urocampus; species Urocampus carinirostris. The sequence continues at coordinate 31,076,336 of NC_142365.1, forward strand.
ATCCATTTGAAGTGAGTCAGTATACAGACGTTCCCCTACTTACGACCTACTTATTTAAAACGGTAGATACGAACATTTTTTTCGGGATGTCGACAAATATCCGCACATTGCTGTAAGTTTTATTTTGTATTGTGTGCACCTTTTTTCGAGATCAGGACATTACTGTTGTCTTTCTTTCCAACGCTCCCGGCGTGTGGTGGCGCTGTGAGAGGTAACGCAGCATCCACCCCGAAGAAGAAATCTGGCTTCTACTTCCTAGCTTGTGTGTAAACATACTACGTGTACTTATCTCTAGCGTGCTAAGAACTTTGACGTTTTTATTGTTTAATATCTCGTGCATTCCTTCAATATGGTTGGTGTAAAGTGTAAAGAAGACTTGACCCATTTCTTTTGAAATGAAAGTGGAATAAGAAAGCCTAATGCGGTTGAGAAAATGGTCAGAATGCTTTTTTTCTGCCACTTTTTACCACGGCAGAGGAGGACCTCTTGAAGCTCATCTTCCAAAAGTAAGTTAAACTTAACTTAATTTATCTTTATAGAGCAAATTATACTGGTTACTTATACAAGCCTTAAACATACTTATACAAACTTTAAACATACAAAATATAGCACTGAAGCAACTTACGAACAATTCAACTTCCAAACGATCGTCCGGAACTTATCTTTTCATATGTAGGGCAGCGTCGGTATGTTCATATAATAATACAAACATAATGTAAAATTTTTTATAAAAACACAGCACAAATATTTTAGGCACTAAAAACGTTTCACTTTTTATTAAATAACTTAAATTAAATTTTAACAGGATAAAAGATATACAGCAATATTTGTATAACAACTGTATGAGAACAAAAGCCAAAAGTGTCAAATAGAAAACCATCAATATAACGAAAATACAAATATAACAGGCAGCACGGCGGCGCAGTGGTTAGCGCGTGTGCGGCACAGTTCTGAGATCGTGGGAACCTCCTGAGTGGGTTCAAATCCAGCTCCCGGCCTTACTGTGCGGAGTTTGTATGTTCTCCCCGTGCTTGCGTGGGTTTCCTCCGGGCACTCCGGTTTCCTCCCACATTCCAAAAACATACATTTCAGGTGAATTGGCCGGTCCAAATTGTCCCTAGGTGTGACTGAGCGAGTGAGTTGTCTGTCCACGTGTGCCCCTGCGATAGGCTGGCAACCAGTCCAGGGTGTCCCCTGCCCACTGCCCAATGAATGCTGGGATGGGCTCCAGCATCCCCGCGACCCTACTGAGGATAAGCGGTGCAGCTGATGAGATGAGATGAGACAAATATAACAGTTTTAACATGTCAACCATACCTTTCTTTGCACAAACTCTGAAAATAAATTTAAATAGCGTAAATAATATAATCTAAAAACTTTTAACACATTAAAAAAAAAATACTTCTCCGACAACTCCTGTTACAGAAATAACGAGAGTCAAACCAAAAAAATCAGCAATGTCAAATACAACCCTTCTGGCTTTGTTGCTATCGTGATAATGGATATACAGGTTTTTGTCCAGGAACAGTAACATATTTATTTCAGCTCGTTGCTCTCTGCAGAATCCATTTTTTTTTTTCATGTGTTTATGTAAATGTGTGTTGTTGCCACAATAGCAGACCACATTACTACACAAAATACACCTGGCCCTCGTGTGCAAATTTAAAAAAAAAATGAATAAATAAATAAATAAAGTCCACACCGTGCTTTGCTTTCTGGTTTCCTCTTTAACTTCTGGTCGGAGTCTGCACATGGATTAGGCCCACTTTTCTGCCTGGCAGGCCATTTAAGGAGAGGCTTGCCTATCAGTCACACAAACTGTTATACAGAGGGGCCAAGAGCTGTGTGAGAGAGAGCATGAATATTTTTTCCTCAGTTTTGGCAATCTGGTGGACGTGTGAATGGAAAGCAAACAGGACCGTCCTCTCTTCCCTCTCGACGTCGGCTCACGTCGAAGCAATTTCCCAGAGTATTTACACCTTTCCTCCCCCTGGTGTGAAAGGCCGGCCTTATCGTTGCCGGTCGAAGATGACTCACCCCTCCCGCGAGTATGCATCTCCCTCCCGTCTATCAGCAATAAAGCGCAGCCCCGCCACTGTTAAACTGCCGAACATTGGTATTCACGTCATCTGTTGTGCGAGTCTTCCCATCCTTAGCATTAGTGAGCCGTTTTAATGTGCTCCCAGATTGGTCGTCGAGCATGTTCTTGGGGAATATGAGGCGTGACGGGTAGATGTGTCGTGAGGGCATCAAAAAAAAAGTGAAATAAATAAATGAATGTGGCAACAGCTTGGTTTGTTGTGGTGTGTGTTGTTCACGGTGAAAATGAAAGCTGTCAAATCTTATTTGTATGAAATCGGCAGGGCGCTCCTTCGCTACTTCAAAGAGCTTTTACAAAAAAAATCTTAGTGTTTGAGTGTGTGAGTGTTTTTTTCCCCCCTCTGCTACCAAAAGCCTCTGCCTCCCCCTTCTCCCTCTCTCTTGACACAAACGGGATGCACTTGGAAAGGGACAAAGTCAAGGACAAGCTCGCAAAAGTGTGTCGCTGCCGCCCACAAAAAGTGTTTAAGCAGTGACCCAGAATATTTTGGGGTATATTAAGGGATGCAAGGGGCGATCGAAAAATAGATTACCCTTAATTGAAATGACCTTTGAATATTATGCAGATGCCAGAGGAAAAATATCTTAAATACATCTATAGAGCCACATATCTATAGCAGGGTTAACTCAATTTACTCTGTGCCGCAGGAGCGAAGATCTAGGGGATAGGCTGCGTCAGGTTTTTAAAAAAAGTTCTGATTAAATCTGTTCTCAAATATTCTTTGAATTTTTCAACACGAAACACATCATATTGAAAAATGAATAAATCAACCACTGATGAATAAATAAAACAATACAGCAAACAACTGGGCTTGTACGGGTGCTTGACATCCTTGAAAATGTTTGCATTTTAATGGTGTTTTCAAGGTCAGGAAAATGCATTAATTTTGGGTGAGATGCTTGAAAATGCTTGAAATGATTTTCATTGCTGTGCTTCCTGGCGGTCTAACTCGATAGACCACGCTTTTAAATGAAGAAAAATAATAAAAATGTGCGTAAAAATAACGCAGATGGTGGCTCCAGGCCTAATAATGAAGTTGTCATGTAAAGCCTTCCTGTCACATCCAAGAGGACAAGTTTGTCAGATTAGTCATGGAAGTTTTGGCTTTTTCGAGAAAAGGCTCTTTCAGCTCAGCTCACTGAGAGGAGTGGGTTGGCTCTTTTGGCTCCCAAGCGGCTTCTCAGTTTTTTTTTCGTGATATATTATCAATAACAATGAAACGTTATGCACCAATTAATTTAGTAACTGCTTTTTATACATAAAGCACTTTATTTCTTTCTTTCCTTTTCATCTTCTGTATTAAACTCATTTATTACCCAACACCTATAGAGCCCTTTCCATGTTTGTAGACAAGTGTATTGTAGCCAAGCTACAGGTGCATTGTTGAAGCAGAATTGCAGCATGCTTGTCAGTTTATAGCAACTCATCAAAGCCAGCGTATGTGATGAGGATATATGGGGTAGGGGGCAGGTTTCTGCGTGCTGTGCAAAGCTTGTATGAGGATAGTAAAGCTTGTGTGAGTATATCAAAAAGTTTGTATTTATTTCAGAGTTATATTGGGCCTAAAAAATTCTAGCTTGACCCGTCCAGGCTGCGGGTATTAAAGCCTGACACAGTCCTGCGATTGGCTGGCAACCAGTTCAGGGTGTCCCCTGCCCACTGCCCGATGATTGCTGGGATGGGCTCCAGCACCCCCGCGACCCTACTGAGGATAAGCGGTGCAGCTAATGAGATGAGATGAGACAGCTCGAGTCCAACCAATTAACGTGATTTACAGGACTGAACAGCCCGCTGTTCTGCGGAAACGTCCTACCCTGTCGAGGTACCTACGTCAGAAAACAGTATTTTAAAACAGAGAAGTAGTCAAAAAGACTAAATACATACAAACATTGCAAGTAAAGTTAACAGAATGTATCTCCACCTTCAAAGGTGCGCATTATAAGTAGGACTTGCCCATTTACCAGGAAATTTCTCTTAGCATTGTGTGCATGCTCACTAGGCATTGGTAGGATATCTGGATGGGTGGGGAAGAATTTCAGAAAACCAACCCAACCAGGACGCAATGATTGAAATTTTTGGCCCGCTGGTCCGAAATTCTATCAGGTCGGGCTTGGACTTAAGATCCTACCCTTTATTATACAGAACATGAGTTTCACCAAGATATAAGAGCAAACTTAAAAAAACAGCTAGACCCGACCCAGCCTGCGGGTAAAATAGCCCGAACCAGCCCGAGCTCGGCCAATTGACTTAATTTGCTGAACCTAGCCTGAAGTAAACCTGAATTTTCACATTTTATTTGAGAGGATTTAGAAGGAGGAAGGAAGTGTGATTTTAGCAGATTATGTCCCAGCCTGGCTCAATGAGACCTAATGATTGCCATTTTAAGGCCTGAACACGGCCCAAAATCTCGGTTCAAGCTTGGGCCTAACTGGCTCCTCTCAATGCGGAAGAACAGTGGCTCTAAACCCAGTCCCTCCTGGATGACTGAGCTTCTCACTGTATTTCTGAGGGAGAGCCCAGCCACCCTGCGGAGGAAACTCATTTCAGCCTCTTGTATCCGGGATCATGTTCTTTTGGTCATGAGATCTTATCTCTAGGCTCACCTAACAGGAGCTGACATAATTGTCTGCCACCTTGCTGCTACAGGTTTCCCAAAACCCTTAACTTTTGTAAGGCATACAAAAAAATGAGAAAAAATTGTGCGTTTCGGTCATTTTGAGTCCCCGTTGTTCATAATCTTTTTAGTGCTTTGCAGCACTTGTTTTTGGTTGCACTGCACAATTCAAAATGTCTTGTATTATACAGTGTCCCTCAAAGGGATATCCATATTCTGAAACATTCAAAATGTCAGAAAATAGTCAATGTTTTTTGCATAATAACTCTCTATATATGTCATTAGTATATTACAATTATTCTGATTCCTTGTGTTGTCTTCCGGTGACATTGCAGCTCAATTGGATATGATATCAAGTTGTCTACTTTAATTAATAATGTCTCAAGATCCATTTTGGAATATATCTTCATGATTGTGGGGAAGAACACTAGACATTCTGTGCCTAATTGAAATTAAAAAAAAGTCTTTTTGTATCCCTTTTAAGCTTTTTCTGACTCCGTATGTTGGCTATATTCTTACTTAACAGTAAAAATTGGTGTATTCTCTTATATCTGAAAAAGCTGCGGTAAATCATGGACAATTCATCACATCCACTACACAGCATTATATCCAGACAGAAGAGCAGCTTCCGCGACAGACTGCTGTCACTGTCTTGTACCACGGACAGACTGAAGAGATCTTTTCTTCCTCATGCCATGAGGCTCTTAAACTCCACCCGGCGGAGTAAAGGCCCACATTAAACCACACCCCCTACATTGCATATTACCGTACTTTTATCGCAGTGTGTATTTGGTGTAGCACTATTTAAATACTCTATACAACATGCTACAGTGGGTATAAGCACGTCACATTGGGTATTTGTATATTGTATTCCTTTTGCTTTATTATTGTATTGTTCTCAGCGAAGGGATGCTGCTGGAAATGTGAATTTCCCTGCGGGGATGAATAAAGTATCTATCTATCTATCTATCTATATGTCGAAGTGTCCTTGGGCAAGACACTGATTCCCTAATTCCCCCGATAAGCAGGTAGTTGCCTTGCATGGGTGACGCTGCTATCGGTGTGTGAGTATGTGTGAAAGGGTAAGTGTAAGGCACATTGTGAAGCGCTTTGGGAGGTCTTCATTAACTTGAAAAGCGCAATATAAACTCAGAACATTTACATTTACATTTAATAGTGTCTGTCTACCCTGAATAAGTGTTTCACAGTGGAAAACTGCACTGCCGAAAATGTTTATAAAGGATTAACACTACATAGTTGATGTGGATGTCTATTTTAAATGGTGGATACCAAAAGTATAATTTACGCAAGAATATTTTTTTTGTTTTATCCAAAATTACTTAAAAAGGCATTTTTTGAAATTGGTGAGTTGCTCGTTGCGTGGCCAAAACTCTTGCAAGTTGTAAACCGAGGACAACATGAAATCAAACCAAACAACTTGTCAGACATAATTATGTTTCATGCTGAATCATTTCTGAGTGTCCGAAATCCTTCACTCTTCAATAAACATACTTTCCTAATGAATTAGTATATTTTGAAATTTTAAATAGCCCATGAAAAGACAAGTGTGATAGTTTTAAGATAAATATTTAAGACTTAGGGGGAAATAAAGGTGCAATAAAGTTTGTGATTAATTTATTGCAACAGCCCTCGTTTGGATCAACACCTTTATAGGCTTTAAACTGCATTTGAGTCATAAATTATTAACAATGAAATTAAGAAAACTGCAATGTCAATGTATTGTACTAAAGTGCACTGATATTTCCTGCATTTCCCCTTTAACCCTGCTGAAATGTTGCAGGAAGTTTTTCGAGAGTCCTCTAACTGTCTGTATTACAATCAAACAGCGATTAAAATATGATAATATTATTAGATGTGGGCAAACTACAGCCTGCCAGGCCTTTTAATATGAAAAATGTTGATATGATTAAACAGTGTATACAATGTTTTTTTAAGTTGTACATTTGGTGCCACTCTTGTCTCCAGGGTCCATAAGTGTGTCTTCCCACCAATAAAAAAATATAATTTTCTCAAATCATTAATACGTACTTTGCTCAAGGCCAACATTTGAATAGCTGGCTACATTTTTCTGTACTTGCTGTTTGTATTTGTTTATTGTATTAATCAAGATATTTATCATATTTAATGCAAAGATCCAACCATTTCTGAGCTAGCCCGAGCTTGATATTGGAAACAATAGTCCAACTTTCCTTTAATTAGTAGTATTTCAAAAATTAAAAATTAAATATCACATGTACATGCAGATGTCTTGATGTTTTTTCATTCACAAATGCCTATCTTCAATGCTATTCCTAAAGACTTACCCCCATTTTTATCATTTATTTCTTGCATAAAGTGTGTTTACAGTAATTGTTTTTCAAGGATACTGCTTTCCAAAAACGTCCTGTGATAGTCAAAATCCGCAATGTAGAAACCTTTATTTACTTAGAGGCTCAAGTATTGGTTTAACAAATAAGAGTACTGTACTTTATAAACAATTTCCTTTTTTTAACAAACAACTTCTGTTGGCCAGGAAAGGGCTGGGCTCCACCAGGCTGCACGTACCACAGGAAATGGTGCCCCTACGACCCTAGTGGTTAAGGGATCCATACAACCACCCCTCCACTGCCAAATTATAATTTTAAAAATAATCTTGCCACTTCACAGCACAACTGTTGGTGATATAAAGCATATTCTTCAGCCTTTTAGTTCTTTTGTGGTCCCAGAACGTCTTATTGACGTATGTGTACGTATGGTCTGAGTTGCCGTAACATCATTGATGCAGGCAGAGACAAACAGAAAAGAGGCGGGGCGACTGAATGCAGAACACAATGCACAATGGAAATCAGCGATAAGTGAACCCGGATACAGCAAAGGATTATTCTACAATAAAATAAGTCCCGCCCCCCGGAAATGACTTCAATTGTTGAAGTATTGGATCAAGACCATGTATTGGCAGATACAAAAAAAAAACCTTTATTATGTTTAATATGTGGGCCATGACTTCAACATTTTGCTGACCCTTGATCTGATAAGGTCTTTGGATGAAGGGATCAGGCAGTGTCTTCTTACTTTTGTCCATACAGGCCAAAGCAAAAGCTGTGATTCTGGGGGGATGAATTTCATGCAAAGTTTAGGACAGAAAAGCAGCATTAAGAAGTCGCACGTGAGTTGCCAACGCCTCATTTTACTTGAAGGCATCGAAACACTTTGCGGGTGTTTGTTATAGAGGTGTTAGCCCCAAACAAATGAGGGTCGTGTTGTGATTGGCCAAAGGCAAACAAGGTGGCACCACTAATGGCCATAAATGTCACTGCAACAGCCAATATGGAGAAGGTTTTGCTTACACGTGTATAGAAATAAATACAAAGCTATTAAAATTAGTTGTAAAATGGGAAATAATTACATTTTCAAAAACTTTAATGCTATCAGTTCAAATCTTTTCCTTCTTTGGTATACCAGCTCAGTAGCCTAGATGGTAAGGCGCCCGCTTTGAGACTGGGAGGTTCGGGTTCGCGCCCCGGCCGAGTCATTCCTAAGACTTAAAAAGTGGTCGGCGGCGCCCTCTCTTGGCTGCGGCTGCATCGGGTCAGATGCAATCGACATTTCGTTCTGTGTACATTGTTACACAGAATGACAATACAAGGAAATTATTATTATTATTATTATTATGGTAATCAATTCCAGAAGCAATGTTTTCCTTTAACATTTAAATTTTGGATAGGCATGCCTAAAATTTATACACTAAACATGCAATGTAAGTATGGAGGACCGATCCAGCCATTCTGTGTGTCGAAATAAATATATGTATAAATAAATGCATACAAATAATCCATCCATCTATTTTCTTCTGCTTGTACGGGTCGGGTCGCAGGGGCAGCAGCCTCAGCAGGGTAGATAGATAGATCGATAGATAGATAGATACTTTATTCATCCCCTAAGGGAAATTCACATTTCCAGCAGCATCCCTGAGCTGAGAACAGTACAATAATAAAGCCAAAAGAATACAATATACAAATACCCAGTGTGACGTGCAAATGCCCACTGTAGCGTGTTATATAGAGTAACTAAATAGTGCTACACAGAATACATATTGCAGTAAGATTCGGTAATATCCAATGTAGGTGGTGTGGTTTAATGTGGGCCTTTACTCTGCCGGGTGGAGTTAAAGAGCCTCATGGCATGAGGAAGAAAATATCTCTTCAGTCTGTCCGTAGTACAAGACAGTGACAGCAGTCTGTCGCTGAAACTGCTCTTCGCAGCCTCAGCAGGGTAGCCCAGACCTCCCTATCTCCTGCCATTTATACCATTCGACGGGATCCCTAAGCTTTCCCAGGCCAGTCTAGACATCTCCAGCATGTCCCGGGTCATCCCAGGGGTCTCCTCCCAGTGAACATGCCCCAAACACCTCCCGAAGGAGGCGTCCAGGAGGCGTCCTTATCAGATTCCCGAGCCACCTCAACTGGCTCCTCTCAATGCGGAAGAGCAGTGGCTCTAAACCCAGTCCCTCCTGGATGACTGAGCTCCTCACTTTATCTCTGAGGGAGTGCCCCACAGTTCATGACCATAGGTGAGGGTAGGAAAGTAGATCGACCAGTAAATCGAGTGTTTTACCTTTTGGCTCAGCTCCCTCTTCACCACGACGGACTGGTACAGGGTCTGCATGACCTCTCATTACATTCTACCCTCAATGGTGAACAAGATCCCAGGATACTTGAACTCTTCCACTTGGGTCAGACTCTTATCCGCAACCCAGGAGCCACAGCATGCCACACTTTTGCGGCTGAGTACCATGGTCTCGGACTATGAGGTGCGGATCTTCATCCCAACCACTTCACACTTGACTGCGAATCGCTCTAGTAAGAGCTGAAGATCATAGCATGAGAACACCAACAGCACAACATCATCCGCAAAAAGCAGAGACGTAATGCTTAGGCCCCTAAACCGGACCTCCTTCTCACTAAGGCTGCGCCTAGAAATTCTGTCCATAAAAGTTATGAACAGAATCGGTGAAGAAGGGCAGCCCTGGCGGAGTCCAACTCCCACTGAAAACAAATTCGACTTACTGCCGGCAGACAAAACTCCGGGCATACAGGGAACGCAGAGCCCAGACTGTGAATTACTCCATACGCCCAAAGCACCCTCTACAGGGCTTTCCAAAGAACCCAGTGGAATGCCTTCTCCAAGTACACAAAAACATGTAGACCGAATGGGCAAACTCCCATGCACCCACCACGACCCTGCAGTGTGTAGAGCTTGTCCACTGTTCCCCGGCCCAAACGAAAATCACAAAGTTACCCTTGAATCCGAAATTTAAACTTACTGACAGACCCTCCTCTCCAGTTCCCCTGAATAGACCTTAGCAGGGAGGCTGAGAAGTGTGATTTCCCTGTAGTTGGAACACACTCTCCGGTCCCCCTTCTTGAAAAGGGGAACCACCACTCCAGTCTGCCAGTCCAGAAATACTTGTCCTGATGTCATAGAGGAGCTTTTTGACCACCTCAGTGACTTCAACTCGATAGATATGAGAGCCCAACTCAGAGTCGCTTGGATCTACCTCCTCAAAAGAAAATATGTTGGTGCAATTGAAGAAGTTTCCGAAGTATTCTGCCCACAGGTTCACAGCGTCCCGGGTCAAGGTCAGCCAAGGTAGGCACCGACTACCTTACAGCCACAGCTTCGATCAGCCGCCTTCACGATGGAGGCACGGAACACTCGGACTCAATGTCCCCCGTCTCCCTTGAGACTTGGGCAAAGTTCTGCTGGAGTTGTGAATTGAAACTTCTTCTGACAGGATATTCTGTCACTAGACACTCACACTCACAACACACTTGGGTCTGCCGGGTCCGACCGGCATCTTCCCCCACCATCAGAGCCAACTCACCACCAGGTGGTGATCAGTTGACAGCTCTACTATCCCTTACTTCACTTAAGTGTCAAAAACGTGCAGGTCCGATAAAACAACTACAAAGTCGATCAACGGACTGCAGCCTAGGGTGTCTTGGTGCCAATTGCATATATGAACACCATTATGTTTGAACAGTCTGTTCTTTATAGACAAACCATTAAAGTTAGAGAAGTCCAACAATGATGCATCACTCTCAATAACGCCCCGCCAGGTCTCACTGTCATTGCCGGAAGGCAGCAGGTCAAAGAGGTGGTGGCCGGGGTAAGAAAAGTCCTCGATGATTTTTATCTGCTCTGCTGAGGTAGCGAGAGCAGGCAATTTCCTCCAGACTGGGTAGAGAGCAACCAATGCAGTATTGATGACCGTTTGAAGTTTTTTCTTGTCTGCTGCCGTGCAGCCAGCATGCCACACCGTAATGCAGTATGATCCTTTCCTTCTGAAGTCCAGTATGATTTCTTTTGTTTTTGTGGTGTTCAGTATGAGGTGGTTTTTCGAACACCACATTGTCAATGTCCCCAGCTCATCCCTGTACGCCGCCCCTTCAGAGATGAGGCCGACCATCGTAGTATTGTTGGCGTACTTAAAAATTGTGTTTGTAAGGTGGGTCGGTGAGCAGTCGGAGGTGTAGAGGGTGAAAAGCACAGGGCTCAGTACACATCCTTGGGGGGAGCCAGTGCTCAGTGGTGGAAGAGACGTGGTTTCAGAGTTTCACGGACTGTGGGCGGTTTGAGAGGAAGTCCATTATCCAGTGGCAGATGGCGGAAGAGAGTCCTAGGTGAGAGAGTTTCTCCACCAGGATCTTTGGGATAATGGTATTGAAGGCTGAGCTGAAGTCCAGAAAGAGCTTTCTGACATAGCTCGCCCGGTGGTCCAGGTGTCTCAGCGCGGTGTGAAGTGCGGTGTTTATGGCGTCGTCAGTGGAGCGGTTTGCCCTGTAGGCAAACTGGCGGCGGTCCAGTGTGGGTGGCACCGAGTCCTTGATGTTCTGGGACACCAACCTCTCAAAGCACTTCATGACCACAGGCATAAGTGCGACAGGACTGCTGACTTCTTGGGGATGGGAATCATGGTAGAGGTTTTGAAGCAGGGTGGGACAGTAGCCTGTGACAGTGATTGGTTGAACAGCAGATCAAACTACTAGGCTGGGACTACTAAAGCTGAGAGTACAGACGCTGCCTGACTTACGAACGAGATAGGTTCCGGACGATCGTTCATAAGTTGAATTTGTTTGTAAGTTACTTCAGTGTTATAGTTTATATGGAATGTATGTTTAGGGTTTACATAAGTATGTTTAAGGCTTGTATAAGTAAACATTTCATAAAGTAATATGCTCCACATAGATAAATAAAGTTAAGTTTAACTCACTTTTGAAAGATGAGCTGTAAGACTTCTTCCTCCGTGGTTGTTGCCGATAAAAAAGCGATCAACCATTTTCTCCACAGCATCAAGCTTGCATATTCCACTTTTATTTCAAATGAAATGACTTGCCTCTTCTTTACACTTTACACCAACCATATTGATTGGATGCACAAGATATTACTGTAAACAGAAAGAATAAAGAAAAATGTCTGTCTTAGCGCGCTAAAAATACAGTCTAGAATTTTTACACACAAACTAGGAAGAGGAAGCGGATTTCTTCTTCCGAGTGGATACTGGGTGACCTCTCACAGCACCATATGCCGATAGCGGCGGAAAGAAGCACTACAGTACTGTCCTGTACTCGGAAAAAGGTGCACACAATACAAAATCTAACTAACAGCAATGTCTGGATACTTTTCGATAACCCGAAAAAAATCTTATCTTATCAGATGTCTCAAAGGACTGCAGAGGATTACAATTACCCCATCGCCTGATCTTAAGCCAATATGCGAAAAATATGGCAAAACCTAATCATGAGGAAAAAAAAACCTTAAAGAGGGACCTCACAAGTGGTAATCCGCCTTCCAGGATGACCAGGGTGCAATAGATTTGGGGAACCGCACACAAACATAGTGAATATCAATAAAAGAGAACAATATGTAACATGTTAAAATACTGTTCTAGAGCAGTCCGAGGGAGCATTTGGTTAACATGTATTCGAAAAAGCATACCATTTGATAAAAATGTCCTAAACACTTGCTCCTTTTTTTGACACATTCAGCAATTTGGCGGTCCTGACTAAATCATCCAATGGGCCAGGTCCTGCCCACGGGCCTCATGTTTGACATGCCTGTGCTAAGCAGTATCACAATGGCACCCACACATGTTGCGAATGTTACTGCATCTGTGAGTTGTCCATTGAAATTTGCTGTTGCTGATCTGTTAGAATGGGAGGCTATGAGTTGGCATCCTCTGGGAAATTACACTCAAACTGTTCCTGGCTTTTGGGATGAATATCCTCTGCGTGACAACCACAAACACACACTCATGCACACTGACACAAATGATTGTCATATATTCCCGCTGGCATTAATATGTCTTCCTTCCCACAGGGGTGATTTACACTGCTGGCATCCTGGACTGCGAGAGCAGGGACTCTTATTGGTTGACGGTGTTTGCCACAGACAGTGGGGTTGTGCCGCTGTCAGCTTCCGTTGAAATCTTCATCCGGGTAAGATGAGTGCGTTTGGAACGACAATTGTGGTATTGCAACATTTATGTATGTATGGTTATGCACTCAGTTGCCAGCAATTTACTGGACAACAACAAGGCATCAAAAATACCTTGAGATGGCAACTTGAAACCTTTTTTTGTCCTGCTCAGTGTTTTATAATGGATCAGATTTTGATATGGCTGATGATTGATTTTTAGTGGTTCCACTTCATTGACCCATTGCACACATGTAATCTAACCACGTGACAACACCATGACACATGGTAGTAACCCGTTGTAAACAGTGGACGAGGCCTATAAACAGTAGACAACTACAACAAAAAGCTATACTATCCAACACCATTGGCAATGGTTAGACAAACATACATTGTGCACAAAAAGCGCTATTGAGAGAAATTTAGGACCGAACCATCCCATTTCCTACTAACATATTTACACATGCCAGATAAGGCAACATGACGTCACACCTAAGGGTCAATACAAGCACCTATAAAAATGAGCATTTAGGTAAACAAGTATTTTTTTTTTATAACAGAAATATTGCTCGCTATACGTGGGGAAATTCAGTACACGAGCAGTCCCAGGGGCTACCACTCGAGACCACTCACTGCTCATGACTGCTTACCGCCAGCATTATCATGTCCACTTTGCCCATGAAAGCCACTACAGGCAAAACATTTTTCTGTGCACGTTCATTTAAATGTGACAGTATGTTTGATTTTAAGTGTACAGTTCATGCTTACGTATCATCAACAGTATTCACTTTAGCTAAGATATAACTCAACAGTAATGTTAACATGTTGGCTTACAAGCCAAAATTAACCTACTAGTTTAACATAATTAATGGTTAACAGTGGAACGATGTGGCAGGTACGTCAGTTGTTGTTTGCAGATGACACAGCGCTTGTGGCTCATTCTGAGAAGGTTGGTAATGGAGTTTGGAAGAGTGTGTGATAAGCATAAGTTATGTGTGAATGCTGGAAAAGAGTAAGGTGATGAAGTGTTCACGTGATCACAGGAAATTGATTCAGGACTTTGTCCGATGGAGCGACGCAAACCACCTGCACCTAAACACCACCAAGACCAGAGAGATGGTGGTGGACTTCAGGAGAACCAGAACTCACCCGGTTCCTGTAACCATCAAGGGAGAATGTGTAGAATTTGTCCAGACCTACAAATACCTGGGTGTGCAGCTGGACAACAAACTGGACTGGACTGCCAACACAGAAGCTCTATGTAGGAAAGGGCAAAGCCGACTTTACTTCCTCAGAAGGCTGGCCTCCTTCAACATCTGCAAAAAGCTCCTGAAAATATTCTATGAGACAGTAGTGGCAAGCGCCCTCTTCTATGCGGCAGCGTGTTGGGGAGGCAGCGTCAAGAAGAAGGATGCCTCTCGTCTCAATAAACTGGCTAGGAAAGCGAGCTCTGTTGTGGGCAAAGAGCTGGACAGCCTAACAACAGTAGCTGAGAGACAGGCACTGAAAAAGCTGAGGTCAATCATGGACAATCCATCGCATCCGCTTCACAGCATTATCTCCGGACAGAAGAGCAGTTTCAGTGACAGACTGCTGTCACTGTCTTGTACTACGGACAGACTGAAGAGATCTTTTCTTCCTCATGCCATGAGGCTCTTTAACTCCACCCGGCAGAGTAAAGGCCCACATTAAACCACACCACCTACATTGGATATTACCGAATCTTACTGCATTATGTGTTCTGTGTAGCACTATTTAGTTACTCTATATAACATGCTAAAGTGGGCATTTGCACGTCACACTGGGTATTTGTATATTGTATTCTTTTGGCTTTATTATTGTATTGTTCTCAGCTCAGGGATGCTGCTGGAAATGTGAATTTCCCTTAGGGGATGAATAAAGTATCTATCTATCTATCTATCTATCTATCTATCTGATGGAGTGGGCATGGCGTGAGAAATAAGGTTGCAAAGACAGGTGCTGGAAAAAGTTGAAATATTTAGGTACTTGGATTGTGATTTGGCTGCAGTTGGTGGAATTGAGTGAAAGGTATTGCACAGAGTGAATCAAGGAAGCAAGGTTTTGGGTGCTCTGAGGAGAGTGATGAACAACAAGAGTATGAGCATGGATGTTAAGAGGGGACTGTATGACAGTGTAATTGTGCCGACTGTCTTGTATGGTGCAGAGACTTGGAGCCTGCACATTTGAGAAAGAAAATTAAATGTTTTTGAGATGAAGTGTTTGAGGAGTATGTTAGGAGTGACAAGATTGGATGGATTGAGAAATGACATTGTGAGACACAGAACTGTGGTAGGAGTGGAACTGAGCAAGCGTATGGATGAGAGAGTACTTGATTTGTTTGGACACATGGAGAGGATGGATGAGGAGCGAATGTTGAAGGGGATCTACAGAGCAGAAGTAAATGGAAGGAGCCCAAGAGGAAGGCCGCGATTGACGTGGATGGATGGTGTTATGAGAGCACTGCAGGAATAAGGTCTAAATCTAGTGGAAGCCAGAGCTCTTGTTGGTGATAGGAATGAGTGGAGAGGTTTTGTAAAAGGATAGTGGGATGTTTGGACGCGTTCTAAGGGATGGGCAGGGCACCTGTATGATGCGGCAGGGGTAAACCAGTGAAAGCTGTCAGGCGCTGCTGTTGAACAGAAGAGTGTTTTGTGTCACCCTCACCCGAGTGACATATCCGCTTTCTTGTGTCCCGTTTCATCTGGAGGGATGAAAGCATGACCAACTTACGTGACGAGGTGCCTAACTTGTTTGCGTGTTTGGGCATTTGGGTTGGCCATGGTCAAAACATTTTTGTCTGTGTTCTTTGCTATCATTTCCCTTTTTTAATTTTTTTTTGTTATTGTATATGTTTGTCTTGCTGACGGTCACCCCTCCTGACGGATATGACCAAGGTAGATAGATAGATAGATAGATACTTTATTCATCCCCGTAGGGAAATTCACACTTCCAGCAGTCTACCCTGTTGTTTATTAACAGATGAACATGATGCCCGAGGGGTGCTTGTAGCGAAGTGGATGACGTCACGCCAGTCCAAAAATTCGACATCCCTGCGGCAGATGGAGAACTTTTCTTTGCGAAAATCCAGGGATACACCACCTCGTGTTAGCAAGTCCGTCCGCCTTCTCTCCGATTCCCCCCGGCTTTCGTGTCTCTGTTTAGCGGCGTTGAAGCCGGATTGCTCCGGGTAGCTCCGGGTGGCTACACGTTAGCGTCCGGAATGCTAAACGTGAGCCACGTTTCCGCAAAACACAGCAACTGCGCTCCCTGTGCGCTTCGATGTTTTCCAAAAGCACTCGATGATCTTATTTGGTCCTGAGTTCGCATTTACCATGATTACGGATGGTACCGAAGACTTATAACGCCGCTAGCCGCTTCGCTAGCTCCGGCTTTTCCTCCACGATGGGCCCCTTCATCACGCCAGCACGAGAATTCTTAAGGGCACGCATTTCTTGTGCGTTAAAACCCATGTCCATAGGATAGAAGTAATCCATAGTGTAGGTGTCAAAACGGGAAGAAAAAACACAGAAGATAGGAGCAAACAATAAAACAACAGGGCAGCTGCTGGAAAAGGCAGCCGCTCGTGGCAGCGCCGCTTTGAAGATAGATAGATAGATAGCTAGTTTAACATAATCATTTTAGTTTACAAGTTAACGAAAAATAGTTGAGTCATAACATTTACATTTTGGCCTACAGCTAACAACTAACAACCACTATGAAATAGAGATGGCAAGCCGTGTATTTCACACCTAGGCTTTTAGCTCCAGTCTTAATTGCTCGATGAACAGGCTCTTGGAAGTGAAATTACCTGTTTGGTTGTGCGGACTCTTGTGGAGAATAGGTCATTTGAGCCGACACCAGCCCCCGCTACGCGCCCAGTTCTCTGGGTCCGACGGACCGTGTTTGGTGAGCTGGCAACGTGGACATTTCGAGATGTGGATTGGGGGGTTGATTAGTTGTTTGGGGTGTCGCGAAGGAACTCGTCGTGTACGAAACGTAAAACCTGTTTTTTGTAATGGGACAAACAAAGAAAAGGAAGAACAATGATGAGTAGATAATTCAAAAACAGGCCGCGGGAGAGAAGCTTGTCTCAACCCAAACGGGGGGGCATTAGTTCAGGAGGTAGAGTACTGGTTTGGGAACAAGAGGTCGCAGGTTCGATTCCCGACTTTTCTGTGTTATATTACAAAGTGTCCTTGGGCAAGGCAATGAATCCCTAATTGTTAAGCGTTTTGGGAGGTCTTCATTGATTTGAAAAACTGTATCTAAATGCAGACCATTTAAACATAATGATTAACATCTTAGGCCCGAACCCGGCCCACAATTCGGATTGGGCTTGGGTTTAAGATCTTACCTCTAGGCTGAAGGTGGCGGACAAACCCTCTTACCAGTTGCAAAACGCTCACTTGCTTTGGAGTTGTTACACCTTTCGTT
The DNA here is from genome assembly GCF_059441175.1 of Urocampus carinirostris. Taxonomy (NCBI): domain Eukaryota; kingdom Metazoa; phylum Chordata; class Actinopteri; order Syngnathiformes; family Syngnathidae; genus Urocampus; species Urocampus carinirostris. The sequence continues at coordinate 31,093,981 of NC_142365.1, forward strand.
ATTAAATCAACACAAAAATATCTTTCCTTTTGCAGCTCGGACTCTTCAAGTTTAACGGCTGTTGGTGTGATCGCGTCGGTGGATTGCCGCCCCCTAGCCAATAACAGTTAGTGGTACTGGTGACGTTTCTCAAGGCCCGCTAGTAGACACAGACTCTCAAACCAACAACTATATAGAAAACTGATGTTCAGGATTTTTTGTGAAGGCCTCTGGGTAGATTTCTGAGCCAAGCACCAACTAATGGCTGAAACGTTATTGGTTAGATATGTGTCAGAGCCCGAACGTTTTCACACAAGCTTTATTTTACGGAAATGGGGTAGTCATGCGCGTGAACACAGACGCCAGCGTTTCGGCGCCGGGCGGAAAAAGTAAGACAGAAGTTCGGCGTGGAAAAACAGGAAGTCAGAGGCCGACAAGATCGATACCAGATACACGAGCAGATACCAGACAGACGGGGTCGATACCGGACAGGATGGGACAGACAGGATTGATATCAGATACACGAGCAGATACCGGACAGACGGGGTCGATATCGGATGGGACGTACAGGATCGATACCAGATACACGAGCAGAAACCGGACAGACGGGGTTGATACCGGAAAGGACGGGACGGACAGGATTGATACCAGATACACGAGCAGATACCGGACAGACGGGGTCGATATCGGACGGGACAGACAGGATCGATACCAGATACACAAGCAGAAACCGGAAAGACGGGGTAGATAGCGAACAGGATGGGAAAGACAGGATCAATACCAGATACTGGAAACTAGAGTCAGATATCAGACAGGATGAGACAGATGGGGCGGCTGTGGATCAGGAGGTAGAACGCTCGTCTTGGGATCAAGAGATTGCAGTTCGAATCCCGGCTCCCCCGTGTTACATGTCGAAGTGTCCTTGGGTAAGACACTGAACCCCTAATACCCCCAATAAGCAGGTTAGCGCCTGACATGGCTGCACGGCCGCTATTGGGAAATGTGAAGCACACTGTAAAGCACTTTGGGAAGTCTTGACTTGAAAAGCGCTATTTAAATGCAGATCATTTAATTTGATTTCATTTCATCAATACCGGATACTGGAGACTGGAGTCAGATATCAAACAGGATGCGATAGACGGGATCGAAACCGATACTGGAGACTGGAGTCAGATATCAGACAGGACGAGACAGACGGGAGCAAAACCGAACAGGAGACACAAGCAGGATACCAGACAGAGACAAAACACACGTCTTGCGGGTGCAGTGGTTCATTGACGGACTGACAAGGAGTGAATGAGAGCACTGAGTTGAAATAAGAGAGAAGCCAATCAGGCAACGAGCCGCAGCTGGCACCAAATGGGCGGGGCCATGTGAGGGCAATGGCCAACCGTGACATTTTGGGCCAGCAGTGAAAGCCTTGCAGGCCCCTAAGGGGCCGGTCACACAGCCGTTTGCGGCTGAATCACGGCTAAAATTTTCCGTTTTTTCTTTTTGCCCGTGGTTGCCCGCGATGGAAAATGCGCAAAATTGGCCAACACGCTGTTCATCGGTGGTATGCCCGCAAAACAGACGCCGGCGACTGTTCCGCTTCCTCATCGCGTCATTTCTGCGTCATTTTCTCGTGTGGACCACGGGTATAAAAGCTCCCGAGCCGGTGTTGTGCCCAAATCCGACTCCTACGCAACACCCCCACCCCCTCGCGTGAACGCGCATTCTGCTGCGATCGCTTTTGTTGTAAGCGTGCATTGACGTTGGTGACTTTTTCATCCGCGTTAACAAACGCATTTTGTAGAATACGATCGCACTTTATTGTTTAAATAAACGCGTTATATAGACTAGGGTCTCCCAATTGTTATAATTAGCTCGCTTTATAGTTTTAATAAGCGTTTTATATAGAATACGATCGCTTTCGTTCACGCGAGGGGGGGAGGATTTACCGTTCGATTACGTTCACAACAAAAACAAAGACGGAATGGTTTAAGTTGTATTACATTTCCAACAAATGCAAGACGAAGTGGTTTTGGTTATATGTTCGCCATTACATTCCCTAAAAGTGAGATAAAACGAGGTAAAAGTGGTTGTAGTAGCGAGGGGATGCAAATCTCGGCAGGGATGTATTTCTCTGATAACACCGGGCTGTAGAAATCATAACCGCTCAAGACACAGTCCCGTGAAGATCAAGATTTCAAGCTATGGCATCATTTTTATTTTATTATCTTGAAAAGAAATGTCAAGAAATAAAAATGGATTAAGACGAGGTCACTACGCTGACGGGGATCCATGTTCACCCCCTTGACGTCTCGAGCACAACTGACGTGCGCTCGGCAAATCGCGCTGTATATACGTGGAGAAAGGCGTTTGACTGTCACACGCGTAACACGCTAATTTCACGTGATAACACCGCGATACAGGCGCAGAACATGCTATTACCATGCTCCACCCACGATTACCCGCTGAAATTTCCCGTCCTACCCATGTGTAACCACGCCCTGGCCGCGGCCAGAGCACGTCGTTCCGCGTCATTTCCGCGTCATTACCTCGTGTTGACCACGTGTGCGGCACGCGGTTTAACACATGCTCAAACTTTTGCGCGCGGCCAACCACGTGTGAATTTCCGACCGCGAGTAAAGCACTGCTGCATCTCGTCTATATGGCGGTCTCTAAACGTTCAACAGCGCCCAACAGCATCCGCTTCACGGCCAGAAATTTCTGGCTGTGGTTCAGCCTTGATACGCTCGTGAAAGGCTGTGTACCCTCGCTCAATCAGCTCAAAACTTTTCCGCGCTGCCACCCGCGCGCGAATTTCCGACCGCGTGTTAAGCACTGCTGTATCTCGTCTGCATTGCGATCTCAAAGCGTCCAATAGCGTCCGCCTCACAGGCAGAAATTTCTGGCCGTGATTCAGCCGCAAATGTCTGTGTGACCGGCCCCTAAGGACCACCACTGTAAAATACTCATGTTATCTTACAATCTATGGCACAAAATATTGCCAGCATATCGTTTAATGATAGTTAACAAGATAACAACAGCATAAGATCAGGATATATCACTTGGCCGAAAGGATTTCAACAGCGTAGCATTATGTTACAAATAATTCTCTTTCATTGTGGGACGGACTCGTATCTGGAACTCAATAAATACTTGCATTCTCACTATGTAAATTTTGATTGGCACCCACTTGATTGTTTTTACTCAGACTCAAAAAATGACACATATGAAAGTGGAACGGCATTGTTGTTGTGCCTTTGGGCGTGATTGCTCATGTGCACACAGGCATATGCTCTAAAATGTGAAGTTTAATCAGACTCAGGTGCCCTTCAATTACTTTCTCGAGCGTTTCGCCTCCATGTTGCTCACGGCCCTTGCTCGTAAAAATTCTGCACGTGTGCACGTTTAAGCTGAGAAGAATCATTTGAAGTGAAATGTTGGTGAGACGCATAGAACACATTATATCCTGTGAAACAAGTAAATCCTTTCTAAAAAAATCTACATTTCACACCAGTTCAGCGTTTTTTAGTTTTGTTTTTTTAACTTAATGTTAGAATGTCTGCGGTAGGGGTGGGCAAAACTGGAAATTTTGGTTTTAATCCTAGTCAATGCATGGTAGTATTGATTGATACCGTTACAATACCGATACTTGTCATGATTATTGAATAATTGAACTTGAGTTAGTTCATAATTGTGATAAACTGCACATAGATTTTAGGCTCTAAAATGTTCAAATTTTTGATAAATAACTACAATGCGAACATTAACAGTATGAAAACATATTTGCATGCTTGTATTGTATTTGTTTAAGAACAAAAGCCAAGAAAGTCAATCCAATAAGCAGCAATCTCACAAAAATACAAACATTACAAAGTCAGCATGATAACTATACCTTAATTGCACAATATTTTCAAAATTGAGTGCAAATATTCTAAAAAAGAATGTAAAAACCTGTAAGAGTATACAAATAACTTCCTCAGAAACAGACCAAAAAAGCAGTAATGTAACAAATATACAAATACTATATAGTCATATCAACAAGTCACCAAGAATACCTTTCATTGCAGAATAATTTGAAAATGAAGTACACTTAGTGTAAACAATGGAATCTAAAAACCTTTGACATGATAAAAAATAGGTAAAAAACAAACATCAACAGAGTCAAACCAAAAAAGCAGTCATGTTACAAATATACAATCCTACTAAAAAACCTTCGTTTGCACGATATTTTGAAAATAAGGTCAGTAGTGCAAATAAGGTGCAAACACAATTGGATCTATTTGAAAAATGATCACGGTTCATAAATCCCACTGAGGACACTACTCTTGACAGCTTTCTCTATTGCTACAGTTCCTGGCTTGAGTTATGGTTGTGGCAACACCGGTCCATTCCTTGATGTTTTCGTATAATGTATGTATAGTCTTATGACTCAATAACAACATTATTATAGCGAATAATGAAATATAGTTAAAATGGGAAGACAGTATAGATCCCAAGACAATATTATCATTCCAAGTACTTGCTCTGTATCTATAACTTTGATATTTGGAACGATCCGCCAACACTAGTTTGTGGTCTTTTCAGGTGGAGGACGTGAATGATAATGCGCCGCTAACGTCAGACCCCATCTACCACCCGTCCGTGATGGAAAACTCTCCCCGGGACGTGTCTGTCATACGCATCCAGGCACAGGATCCTGACCTCACCGCTACACCAAGCCGCCTCAGCTACCGCATCACTGCCGGCAACCCACAGAATTTCTTCTATATCAACCCCAAAACAGGTTTGAAAATAAGGTTTACTTTTTGTTGACTAATTCCAAAGGTTTTTTGTAAACAAAAATAAATTAAACCTAATAAATTAAATGAAACCTGACTGGGATCGCGGTTCAAGTATCCCTTAACCCAGTGGTTCCTAAAGTTGGCAGTACCGTTGGCCGTGGGCGGTGGAAAGATCGGGGGGCCGGGGGGGTTCCTGAGGAAGAAGGGGACGGTAGGGGAGCAGTAGTCTGAAGTCGAATTCAGATGTTTGAACGTTTGTTTGATGATTTGTACACAACACGTTAGGGCTGCATGATTAACCGAAATCGAATCGACATCGCGATGTGCCGTTGTGCGGTTGTGAAACCGCAAATTACTGCGTTTTTTTCAAGGTTTGTAGTGAGTGATGGAGTATTGGCCAACCACAATTGTTACTGTTCGATTTTTAAAAGTCCTGAAAAATCAGAGGCAATTTTTAATAATAGCACAAGCCAATAAATGCGATTCAAGGTTTGCAAGAACCTTACTATGCCACACCCACAGTGTGAGCTCATTGAGTGTCATGGCAGAATCCGTAAACATTGTCCCAGAGTCAACAAACGAGAAGCAAACGAAGATTGCACCGAAGAAAGGCGGTACATCACCATTTTGGACCTACTTTGATTTTGACGACGCGTACGTGGAACTAGCTAGGTATTTCCTGGGGAGCCAGGGGGGCGCCAGCCTGCAAAAAATGAAATGAAATGATCTGCATTTATGTAGCGCTTTTCAAGTCAATGACTTCCCAAAGCGCTTTACATTGTGCTTCACATTTCCCAATAGCGGCCGTGATCTGTGCGGCCATATAAGGCGCGAACCTGCTTATTGGGGGTATTGGGGGTTAAGTGTCTTACCCAAGGACACTTCGGCATGTAACATGGACAAGCCGGGATTCGAACTGGGATCCCTTAATCCTGAAACGATCGCTCTAACTACTGAGCTACTGCCGCCCCAAAAGTTTGGGAACCATTGTCTTTACCGCTAGGGCTGTCTGGGCACCACTACCTGTGGGGTGTCCGTGCAGTCTAAGCCTCTAAAGGCAGTTTTTTTAGGGTAAAGGGTTGCTTCCACACATGAAACAGACTGGTTTTCATTTATACAAGTGGTAGAAGAAGCCTCCCGATTTAAACCAGATATGTCACCTTCAACATCAGATCACAATTGTTTTTCAGTATTAAGCCTGCTCTAGCTCTACACGCTGTGGTGTTTGCAATCATTTAAATAATGAGGCATTTTTTATTTAGAGAATTTAACTTTTATATATATTTAAAAAAAAAAACTCATTTTATCTAATCCATCTAATCGACTTTAAACATCCCGATTTGTGGATGAGTGTGTATACATGTTTGTGTGTGATTTATATGCTCCGAAAAGGCCCAACTGATTTCCCAGAAAGGCACCCCCAATAAATACCAACAAAACCTATTTACATGGCCTGGTGTTGGCGGGCATTCTACTTGGGCGAGGTTTTTGGGGCTGTGGTGTTACAATTGGTCATGGGAGAGAGAAGGTGCGAGTATAGGTTTTGCTAATTGTTGGTGAGATCTGTAGAGGCAGGGTGTCATTATTTGTTTTTTGAGTCTTTTGCTCAAGGCGACGTTTTTTCCACAGGCAGAGTGGGAAGCCATCATGCAGCTGTCACCGAGACAAGGAAAAATACGAATGCCGAGCAGGGGGATTTTGGACGAGCAGTACACCAAGTGATGCTTCGTTTGAGTCTGCATTGATCTTTTGTAGCCTCTAAAGTGCCTGAATCAAAGTGTCTTTTGCTACGTTTCATGCCAAAGCACCCCTAATAAGTACCACCCAATTTGACAAATATCACATTGGCCCAATTAGTATGCTCAGCAACGCCACAGGTTTATGTAACTCTAATTGAACTATGGCAGCCCACCAGATTCTTCCTATGCATGGGAAACACTGCATACATACCAGTGAGCTAACAATAATGTTGTGTGTAGTGAACAGCCACAAACGATAGACATGGAGATGGCCCCCTCCTCCACCCTCCTGCGCTGTTGTTGTCGTGGCGGGCGTTGTCTCTTGCTCATTGCCGCTTGTATCGACAACACGTCTTTTGATAAATGGACTTTAACTGCATGCAGCACCGCCTCTCGAGCAGGATCCTATTAAAGCAGCGGATGTCTATGATAGGCATGTTATCTTAGTGCAGCGGGACTTTTGTTTGTGTCGGAAGTCCCGCAACTTTTGTGGTGCTCTGCGAAACTGATTGATGTATCCCGTTCAACCCTGTCGCTTTGATTTGTTTTTAGTGTGTGTGTTTGTTTTTTGTGCTGCGTTGCGTGTTTGTGAGCTGCACAACACAAGATTGAAGCACAGTGCTTTAGGGCCACCAAAAATCTCACTCGCCAGACCCCCACAACCACCCCAAAACCACTTAACTATCCCCACCTTCTCCAGCCCCTACTCCCACTCATCCTCCACCTCGATACTTTCTCAGAGGGAGGGGGGGATAAGGTGCAAACACCAAGAGATGAGTGTTGACACAGGGTTCAAGACGAGGAAAAAAAAACCTCAGGTATTTGTCCTCCTAGGCTACGTGAGACTATTTTTTTTTTTTCAAAATCTCCTTTGTCCACAGAATGTATTGCAGCTACTTTATATAAAATGTGTATTGCAAAGACTGCATTTCTAAATGACTGTTTTTTTCCACAAATATTTGGAGATATCGTATTTTACGGTCTCTAAGGTGCACCTAAAAACCTTGAATTAGCCAGAATTTTGAAAGTTGAAAGTAGTTGTTCATGTTCGAGAGTATGTTTACCCCCATAGTAATAGAAATGTTAATGGTGTGTGAGAAAGAGTATTAGTGGTTGTGAAAGAGTATAATAGTGTATGTGAGAGTATAATTATCAGAAAACCAGATCAGACCAGTGGACCCCAGAGCATTCTTTTTAGTCTTTTATTAAGGAAGCGTTCAGGGCTTGCTGAAAACGTGAGGACTGTCAGACGTCAGCAGCAGCGCCGGGGAGAAAACTTCGGAATGAGTCGTCAATCGTAGTGCGGAAATCAGGCAGGTCATGTTTACCGGGGCTGGAGAAGAGATCAAAACGTGGGACAGAAACAGGTCGGATCGGAGACAGGCAAAAATCAGGTAAGCAGAGTTCTAAAGGAACGGGATATCGGGAGAAACACACAGAGTTACAAGAATGTACGCTCTGACACTTCTCTCAGGGCGCAGGGCGCTTAAGAGAGAAGTGCCAGCCAATCAGAAGGCGCCCACCCAGAACACCCCCCCCCCCCCCCCCCCCCCCCATGGACGGCTCCAGAAGTCCCGGAAAACAAAAACAATTAATCCAAGGGCAGGTCAACAGGTATTCTAGGAAGTCACAGAGAACAGAAAAACAGAAAAAATGCAGGTACTCCAAGGAAAAAAGTCAGAAGTCAAAAGTTAATCCAAACAAAGTACAAAAAGTATTCCAATACGTCACCGAAAAGATCCAAGGCAAGTCACTCGATGTCCTCGGCAGTCTCAGAGTCCTCAGGCACGTCACCAACAATCCAAAAAAAAAAAAAGAATAGACAATCCAACGATCAATAACTAGAGACATGGCAACTGAAAAAACAAAAAGGAGGAGGCGTCTCGGGTGCCAATGGGCTCTGGCGGACGGGCTTGATCCGAGAGACATGAAAGGTAGGGTGAACCTCATGAAGCTCAGCAGGCGGAGACGGACCGCTGAGGGATTGATGATCCTCTCCACTGTGAATGGACCCAGGAATCGAGGCGCCAGCTTTCTGGATTCCACCGTCAGCGGCAGGTCAGTAGAGGAGAGCCAAACCCTTTGGCCCACCTGATAGTTCGGAGCGGGCATTCGTCGTCGGTTAGCCCCAGTCGAGTGGGACTTGCCCGCCTGAAGGAGTGCTGTCCTGGCTTGTGCCCAGATACGCCGGCAGTCGCTGTCGCAGACAGGCAGGAAGCCTCCCCCTCTTGGCTGGGGAACAGGGGAGGTTGGTAACCATACAAGCACTGGAAGGGGGACATTCTTGTTGAGGAGCTGACCAGGGAGTTGTGAGCATACGCCACCCAAACCAAGTGCTTGGCCCATCAGAGCGCTTCCCGAGACACCATGCAGCGCAGCACTGTCTCCAAGTCCTGGTTTACTCGCTTAAACTGTCCGTTGGACTTGCGATGGAATTCCGATGAGAGACTGACTGACGCCCCCAGTAGTTAGCAGAACTCTCTCCAAAATCCAGACGAAAATTGAGGACCCCGGGCAGAGACAATATCCTGTGGAATGCCATGGAGGCGAAACACGTTCTGTTGAACGGCCTGGGCGGTTTCATTAGCGGAGGGGAGTTTGGGTAGAGCAACAAAATGTGCCATCTTACCGAACCGATCAACTATGGTCAGGACGGTAGTCATACCTTCAGATTCGGGCAACCCTGTTACAAAGTCCATAGCTATATGAGACCATGGCCGATGAGGGACCGGTAGGGGATGTAGTAGACCGGCCGGACGTTGGTGAGAGAACTTGTTCTGGGCGCAGACTTGACAAGCCAGTATGTCTCTTGCCATGGAAGGCCACCAAAAACGCAGAAACACAAAACTTTGGGTTCGCGCTACCCCCGGGTGGCAAGACAGGTGGGAATAGTACCCCCACTGAAGAACCTCTGAGCGTAGGGGCTTTGGGACAAATAATCGATCCTCGGGACAGCAGCTGGGTCCAGCTTGGTCTCGTAGCGCTTCTATTACTCGCCTCTCAACGTCCCATGTGACGGTTGCAACTATGCGCGATGCTGGGAGAACAGTTGCCTGGCTTCGGGGTTGGTCGTCTGGTTTCTGGAACTGCCTGGAGAGGGCATCGGGTTTCACGTTGCGGGAACCGGGTCTGTAGGACAGGGTGAAATTGAAACGGGCAAAAAACAGAGACCAACGCGACTGTCGTGGGTTTTATCGCTTGGCTGAACGGATATATTCTAAATTCTTGTGGTCCGTCCAGACAATAAACGGCACCGTCACCCCCTCCAGCCAGTGCCGCCACTCTTCTAGCGCTAGCTTAATGGCCAGCAACTCACGATCTCCCACATCGTAGTTGCGCTCAGCCGAGGATAACCGCCGGGAAAAGAAGGCGCACGAGTGCATCTTCTGGTCCTTCGAAGACCTCTGGTACAGAACGGCTCCAACTCCCACATCCGACGCGTCCACTTCCACCACGAGTTGCCGTGCGGGGTCTGGTACCTGGAGAATAGTAGCCGTGGAAAAGTAGGTTTTAAATTTATGGAAGGCCTCATCAGCTGCGGGGGACCACCGGAAAGCGTCCTTGGGGCTAGTGAGGGCCGTGAGGGGAGCTGTCACCGAACTGTAATTACGGATGAACCTTTTGTAGAAATTGGCGAACCCAAGAAATTGCTGGAGCTTTTTACGATTCTCCGGAACGGGCCAAGAGGTGACGGCAGATACTTTGGCCGGGTCCATCTGTAGCTTCCCTTCGGTTATAATGTAGCCCAAGAATGAAACGACTTTGGAGTGGAACTCACATTTCTCGGCTTTATCAAACAGGGAGTTCTCCAGGAGGCGACAGAGGACAAGCTGGACGTGTTTCTGGTGTTCCTCTCGGGACTTGGAAAAGATCAGAATGTCATCCAAATATACGAAGACAAAACATCCCGTAACACATCATTAATAAGGGATTGGAAGACAGCAGGAGCGTTGGTTAACCCGAACAGCATTACCAGATATTCGTAGTGGCCGGTGGGGGTGTTGAACGCCGTCTTCCATTCGTCTCCCTCCCGGATTTGGACCAAGTGATAGGCGTTACGGAGATCGAGTTTCGTGAATATCGTGGCCCTCTGTAGTAACTCGAAGGCAGAAGCAAGCAATGGTAACGGGTAACGGTTCTTTACCGTAATATTGTTGAGTCCCCGGTAATCGATGCAGGGTCGGAGGGACCCGTCCTTCTTCACAACAAAAAAGAACCCGGCTCCCGCTGGCGAGGAGGAGGATCGAATGATGCCGGCCGCCAGGGCATCCGATATATACTTGTCCATAGCCTTTTTCTCGGGGACCGACAGGGAATAGAGCCGACCCCGAGGGGGAGTGGACCCGGGCAGGAGATCAATAGCGCAATCATGAGGCCCATGGGGCGGCATGGAAGAGGCTTTTGCCTTGCTAAAAACCTCCCGTAAATGGTGGTTGCACTCCGGAACCCGGGACAGGTCGGGTGGTGTCTTCGGGGAAACGGAACTACCTGGTTGAGAGGCCGCGCGCAGGCAGGTTTGATGACAGTCCATACCCCACTCCAGTATCGAGCCAGAACGCCAATCAAGATGTGGGTTATGTTGGACCAACCAGGGGTGACCCAGAACTATAGGTTGACCCGGGGAGTGCAGCAGATGAAAACAAATTTTCTCTCGGTGGTGACCGGACAGTCTTAATTCGACGGGCAGCAATATTTGTGAAACGGTGCCCAGCGAGTGACCATCTAACGCTTGTGCCCAGACAATTTTACAGGTATCCCTAGCTTGCAGGCGAGGCACAGATCGAGAATGTTTACCTCGGCGCCCGAGTCAATCAGGGCCGGAAATGTCTGAGCAGAATCGAAGAGGTAGAGATCAGCCAGGATAACGGGTCTCGCGTTCTTGGGAGCTGATACAAAGGCTGAGCTCAATCGAACGCCCCCTATGTCCGACGAGCGTTGGCTTTTACCGGGCAGGTGGCCACGTGATGTACCTTGCCGCCGCAGTACAAGCATAATTGTTCGACGTACCTTCGCTGGCGTTCCTCGGGGGAAAGAGAGACCCGGCCCATCTTCATTTTCTCTACGATGGGGGATGCTGGGACCCGGGGGTTCGGAACGTTACCCTCTTCTTGAGTCGGGCGGGTAAGGACTCGGTTTGGACCTCCCCGTTCCCATCGTCTTGCCTGAACCCGACGGTCGATCCGGGCGGTTAATTCTATCGCCTCATCAAGCGTAGCCGGGGAAGCATGTGACACCAACTCATCTTTAAGATAGTCCGCTAAACTATGCAAATAGGCGTCGACCAGCGCCTCCTCATTCCAGTGACTTTGGGCCGCGAGAATATGAAAGTCAATTGCATAGTCAGCTATTGTGCGCCTTCCCTGGTGAACGTTCAGAAAGGCGAGCTCTTCCCATGAGGTGGTTTATGACGAACGCCACTTTCGCCGTGCTTCGGTCGCGAAGTTGCGGGGCTGGAGATTGAAAATCAACCGGCAGTTTACTAAGAACGGGCGCATCTGGGCGGGATCCCCACAAATCTTCTCTGGCTCGCCGAATGGATCTGGAGAGGCCGGGGTCGGAATTCAGCGCCGGGTGCTCGAAGAGCGTTGTCGGTGTTGGGCTCCGATGAAGTGGCTCTTTGGGCCATTCTTTCAAAGAGGTTGGAGCAACTCTGGTGTTGTTGAGCCAGCTCGTGCTGGTGCTGGCGGACTTGCCGAGTCAGGCTGGCCACTTCAGAGGCGACTCGCCGTAACACACCTACGGCATGGTGAAGACGCTGGAGTGCGCCATGCTGGTCCTCGCTTCCGTGGTTGTCAGGGGGCAAAGGAACGAACGCGGGATTAATTCTTGTCAGAGCGTTCTATCAGAAAACCAGAACAGACCAGTGGACCCCAGAGCATTCGTTTTAGTCTTTTATTAAGGAAGCGTTCAGGGCTTGCTGAACGTGATGACCGTCAGACGTCAGCAGCGGCGCCGGGGAGATAACTTCGGAATGAGTCGTCAATCGTAGTGCGGAAATCAGGCAGGACGTGTTTACCGGGCCTGGAGAAGAGATCAAAACGTGGGACGGAAACAAGTCGGATTGGAGGCAGGCAAAAATCAGGATATCGGGAGAAACACACAGAGTTACAAGAATGTACGCTCTGACACTCCTCTCAGGGCGCAGGGCGCTTAAGAGAGGAGTGCCAGCCAATCAGAAGGCGCCCACCCAGGCGCCACATGATTGCTCCAGGTGATTTGAGTTAGTAATCATGACAATAATTGTATGTGTGAGAGAGAATAATAGTCAAGTCATATTTATTTATGAAGCCCTTAATCACAAAAATGTTTAAAGGACTAAACAGGATTACAATTACACCATCGCCTGATCGTTATCCAACATGTGGGCAAGGAAAAACTCAAAACTTCAGCGTGAGGAAAAAGGAAACCTTGAGAAGGGGCCTCACAAGTGGTTATCCCTCTTCTAGGATGACCAGGGTGGAAAAGATTTAGCATTGGGTCACAGTACACAAATTTGAGAGATAAGAGGGCGCAAGTCCATGCAAACATTTGTATGACAGTAAGAGAACCTTAAAGTCAAGTCCAGTCACATTTATTTATATAGCCCTTAATCACAAAAATGTCTCAAAGGACTGCACAGGATTACAATTACACCATTACCTGATCTTAAAGCAATATGCGGACAAGGAAAAACTCAAAACCTCAGCGTGAGAAAAAAAAAACCCTGAGAAGGGGCCTCACGCCCCCAGCCTGTAAATTAGTCCAGAAAGTCCATGATGGCAATGAGTAGCTTCCCATCTCTGCCAGCTGGTCAATGCAGGCGTTGCATGCTTCAGGTCAGACGCTGGTCCGTTGACTCATCTCAAATCGTCCTTCTCCTTCGTATCACCTCCAGCCAGGCAGCCGGAAAAAGACAATACAAAATATCATACGCTTTTGAATAGAAGTGTGTCTTAAGTTGAGATTTAAAAACTTTAAGTCACATCTTAAGTGGACTGGGAGTCAGTGCAAGTTGGCCAATACAGGACTAATGTGCTCAAACCTTTTTGTCTTAGTCAAGAGTCTCGCTGCCGCAATATGAACCAGCTGCAAACTTTTGATGCTAGACATCGGGAGACCAGAATGCAATACAGTACCGTAATAAAAACGAGAAGAAATAAACGCATGAATTAGAACCTCTGCATCTGATTATGACAGCATCGAATGAATCTTCGCAATATTACGGAGGTGGAAGAAGCTGTTCTAGTAATGTTTTTCATGTGTAACTGAAACGACAGATTAGGATCAAATATAACACCTAGACTTTTGACCGAGTCACTATGGGTGCAATTACATTTGTCTAGTACAGGGCAGTGTTTGAAAATAACTCACGGCAATGAGCTGGACCGATAATCAACATTTCAGTTTTTTTTGGGTTGATGCACAAAAAACTAAGTGACATCCATCTTTTTATCTTAGTAAGGCAAGCCTCCATATTTCTACAACTTAACTGTCCAGTTGTCTCCAGTGGCAGACACAGCTGTGTGTCATCTGCATAGCAATGGAAACTAATATAATATTTGTGGATAATATCACCAACCGGAAGCATAAAAAATACTAAAAAGAAGGTGGCCAAGTACAGAGCCCTGTGGGGACATTTAGAGGTCATATTGCCGTAATTAACACATTGCGACCTGTCTGACAGGTAGGACCTAAACCACAAGAGTACAGTTCCTTGGATAACGATGAATTCCAGACGAACAAGTAATATGTTGTGGTCGAAAAGCAGCACTGAGATCCAGCAGCAGTAACATTGACGAGGCACTGGAATCTATTGCTTAGAGGAGATCATTTGTTACTTTGGCCAGGGCTGTCTCAGTAGAGTGATTTGCCCTAAATGCTGACTGGACAGTTTCAAAGAGATTATTTTCCGACATAAAGTCATTTAGCTGCTGTGCGACGACCTTTTCTAGATATTTTGCATAAAATGGCAGATTTGACACTGGTCTATAATTACCTAGGCTTTCCGGGTCAAGGTTAGGTCGCTTAAGCGTTGGTTTAATGACAGCAGACTTGAAGGCTACCGGAACAATACCCGAGGATAGCGATATATTCATAATATTTAAAACTCAAGGTACGAAGAGCCCAAACAGATCTTTCACCAGTAGAGCTGGAAACGGATCAAGCAGCCAAGCAGTTTGTTTGGCCCTACTGACCATCTGTGTAAGACTACCAAGGGACAAAACATTAAAACTGGACAACGTTTCTGAACAGCCGCCGACACGGTCCTGACCTAAAACCTCTGCATCTTTAAGGTAGGACGGAGTTGCAGAGCGTTCATTTAAAATTTCATTCCGGATGAATTGACTCTTTTTATTAAAAAATACCATAGTTATTTGCAGAATAAGTAGAACTGTTTGGGTTAAGTTGCTTTCTAGTAAGTTTTGCCATTGTGTCAAACAAAAATTTCGGATTATTTTTGTGTGTAACAAGAATCTTAGAGAAAAACAATGCTTAAGGTGAGGCAAGAGCTACTTTATTTTTCACCAAGCTGTCACACCAGGCCAGTCGGAAGACCTCCGGCCTTGTAGTGCGCCATAAAAGTCATTCTCGCCGTCGGGGAATCGAACCCTGGTCTTCCACGTGACAGGCAGAGATACTGATCCACTATACTCACGAGGACTGTATGTGTATGTGGGGGAGTATACTACTGTTTGTGCATGGGTATAACTGTGTCTATAAGAGTATAGTTATGCATGTGTGAAAGGATGACATTAATGTGAGAGCAAGTATGATTTATTTCTTAAATGGCCTCTCATACTGTATGTACAGTACACACATGTCGACATGTTGTGTATGTTGTGAGTGACTGTGTGTTGTTTATCAAATTGTGTGAAACTCAGCAATACCAATCATTTTGCTTTAATTTTGCCACCATCAAGATTTTTTTTATTGACTTTCGTTCTAATGTTGTTTTAATTCCCATCCAATTATTAATATCGACAGTTTTTAATACATAAAAATCACAACCCCCAAACACCACTAAATATGTCTAACAGTAATGCAGGTCAATATATTGCTGATACAGACTTTATTAGATTTATGTGGAGGATTAGGAAGTAAATATTCGCCTGCCGTACGGAACACCACTAGAATGTTAGTGCAAGCACGAGTCAGAGTTTTTTCATAATTTCTGCTGTGTAGTAGAGAGACCTAGTAGAGGGTGCAGCTTTTTCCCAAGATGTATTTTTACATTCTATACAGAAAGTGTGAGTGTTGCGAGAATATTTATCCATTCGTTCCTTTCCCAACCGCTTATCCTAATTAAGCCATTTCTATTCATACATAAACTACATTTTTAATGGCTCTGAGGGCCAGATATGATTGTGCCCAATGAACTCTGCCTTGAAAGGGGACATGTGACCAAAATAGAAAAAAGCCTTTCTGTTTGACACACCCTCAAACTGACCCAGTTCAAAACGGAAGTTTATGAACACATGCAATATTGAATAATGCAAAAATAATCTGTGTTTTCTTAATAATGTTTGTGTTGAGATTGAACTTCACTAGACACTCAATGGATTTTTGAATTCGCAAAAAGAACTGGGAGAGGGGCTCCTCCCAGCCCCCTGTTTTCATTATTAACAGCCTTAAAGGGTGTGGCATCAAAGGACAGCAGCATGATTGACCAAAAGCGACAATAATGTAATAGTCAACATAACAAAAATAGCTGTACAAAAGTTGTCAAAATAAAAAACTAACTTCCTATGAAGTCTCATTTCAATGTCTCTTCTAAAAGAACAAACTTTCTCAATTTTATGAGATGATACAGATGCAGATCCTCAACTTTTAAGTAGCCATTAAGGCCAATATATCTATACCACCATTACATAAAATTCCATTTCTCCTTTCATTAATAAACAAACCTTTACGCATTAAATAAAAAACAATTTTTATTTGAATGATAAGATAGATAGATAGATAGATAGATAGATAGATAGATAGATACTTTATTATAAGTAAAATACATGAACTATCATATACATTTATGCTTTTTTTAAATACTTTGTTTTTTTTAAATACTCACAGATAGAAAAATTTGTATTCATTGTACATAATATGAGCTCAGAGGGAGCTGACATGATTGTCCGCCATTTTGTTGCGTAGGTATCCCCAAAACCAAAGTGAAAGGCTAGGCAAAAAAATGAAAAGGGCAGTATGCAGGGGACACCCTGAACTGGTTGCCAGCCAATCACAAGACACACAGAGACAGACAACTCACTCGCTTATTCACACCTAGGGGCAATTTAAACCTGACATGCATGTACTTGGAATGTTGGAGCAAGCCAGAGTGCCCAAAGAAAACCCATGCAGGCACGGGGAGAACATGCAACCTCACATAGGAAAGCTGGTAGCTGGATTTGAACCCACAAAATCAGAACTGTGCCACGTACGTGCTAACCACTCAGCTGCTCGCGTAGCATAACATACAAATAGATTATATTACACATTGTTTTTTAATAAAAATGTAGATTTTAAATTAATCAAAATTACAAACTTTATTCTCTGTGTGTAAAATGGCTCATCCGCACAAGTACCAAGATCTTAAAATAAAGTGGACATCAGTATCAATATTGTATCAATACCCTGCTATCCTTAGATATCTCCACATAATTTTATGTACCCTGCGAGACCTTAATATGTCTGAGGGGCCAAAAAATAACTACATTTCCCACAATTCCTGAAGAATACAATTTCTGCGACTTAACAACCCAGCGCCATTAGACGCCAACATATCCGTATTGATTAGTGGAATTGACAAATTAATTTCCAAGAGGATTTTGTCATTTGGCGCAGTGATTTAGTACACACAACACTCCTGGATTGTGCTCATATCTAGATTGCTCATATCTCAAGTATACTTTCAGGATACGAAATGACAGAAAACCAATTGATACATCCCCAAACTCCGAAAAGCCTCTAATTTAACAGTAAATAGCTATAAATCATATATTCCTGATTATTACAAACATATTCAAATAGTAATTGACAATACAGTCATAAGATTAACAAGACGAGGATAAAATTACCGTAAAGCCCTGCACTCTTTTGGTGGCGTCCGGAAATTCTCGTGCCCTGGATTTTATTTGCATGTCTGTATGTGCATATGTGCGAGTATTGGATGGAGAAAGATACTTTTTAAAAAAAATAAATAAAACTCATTATTTCTAACTGTCAATTTCTCAACTATACTTTCTATTCATTTTAGAATAGGATCATTGGAAAACACATTTGCCTGGCTGATGCCAAACATCTTAACAGTAGCATATGTTTAGAGACATTTTTTCAATACAACTATAATGTTTTTAACTTGAATAGTACTATATTTTCACGACCACAGGGCGCACCGTGTGTAAGAACGCAGTCTCCGTGGCTGGTTCTATTCTGTATTTAGCAGATACATAAGGCGCACGCCACGATAGGGTGCGGGAGCTCTCTGCTTGCGACCGTGTTACAACACAGACAAGCATACAAGTGTGCCTATTTGAAAACACAACAGAAGCAAAACTGAGTTTTGTTGTGGTTTAATCAAATATTGATTACAAAGTAAAACACTCTGATAAAACAAAAATGTAAAAAAAGAGCCGGTGCAAAACAGTTTGGCACTCATTTTTTTACCGGTAATCCATATAATGACCGTCAAAATCCTTATCCTTTGTTCCTGACCAGAACAGCTTTGCTAAATTTCCATTAAAAGGTTTGCTTTCTTCACTTCCAGAGTCAAGTTTAAAGTATTTTTCTAAAATACAGTCGACAATCGATTATATTCATTAAAATCCGCTGTAAATTTCTGCCCCATCGTATAGTCCTGGTCCGTGTAGAAAAATTACACTGGTTCATAAAACAAAAGCACCAAAAATATAACGTTAACTTTAAAATAGCTAGATACGCTACGGTGTTAGCATATCCGAGTTCTTCTGCAAAAAATGCTTACAACTCACAGGAGATCGAATACATGTCGCACTTAGTAAGAAATTTGATCTCACAAAAACATCGGATTTCACCCAAAAAGTCTTAACTCGGCCAAGTCTCAAACCTGTGACCTTCCAGTCTCAGGGGTGGGCGCCCAATCCTAAGACCACCGAACTGGATTCTCTCAAAGCACGCTGCACAATAGGCCGCGTTGCACGATTAAAGACATTTTTGAGACTTTTATATGCGCCTTATGGTAATGAAAATATGAATTCAGAGTTAACTTACATAAAGGAAGAGTCACATTTATTTTAAGCATGAATTTCACTTCGTTACATTTATAAGTTACATAAGTGTAAAGTTGGCTGTTTTGAGATATGTGCATTTCTCAGACTTCAATGCAATGAAAATAACTTGTTTTTATATTCCTAAATATAAAAACAATCCCTCTCACACACACACACACATATAGTCACGTTTCAAACATCAGTCTAATTTCATCTTTTATACGTTTCTCTATCTTACATCCTTTTTTTGTGAAGTCGCGCTCATGTGTGTTCCTTTTACTGTTTATGTGTCAAATAAACCACACCTCCTGACCGTAGCCAGTTCTGTCAGAGAGATTTTGGCGAGATGGCTTCCTGACAGTGCTGGCTCCTTCGCAAGGGAGATTTTAAAACTTAATGAGTGATTTCATCTGAGTAATTCTGCCAACAGAGAGTTTATATAATATATAGCTCTGACAATAAGGCCCTTTAAGGGCTGCCGTTATGGGGATGTCGCCCTCAATGAAAATGAGCTTGACACCCCACTATCTAATGATATTGCTAAATCAACGCTAGTCAGTTTTTCCATTTAATAACCAAAGATAAGCTAATGGTAAACCCAAATCAGCATTACAAATGTTATACAGAGACTTCCTCCCAATTTGCGCTTTGGTTGTTGCTGGTTCACTCCTTCACAGATTTTTAATTGAACTGTCTTTATTGTCATTGATATCAACATATCGTTTATCGTGGTCAGAAAGAGAGTAAGTGCTGCACAGGACAGATTATGTGTGTGTGTATAAGGTGGCCATGACAGTTTGCGTTGCGACTTCAAAGATTGTTATCGGGTCTGTAAATCGACTGAGGGGGCGTCGGGAGAGAAAGCAATAGCGAGGCTGCAGGTCCAGCCTACTGCTATGGCTAAGCCAACAACCCTCACAAGTTACCCTTTCGGAGTCTATATTTCAGCAACGCCGGATCCATTAACCATAAAATATAAGACCTGGAGGGACAACTTGTGGGAAACCGCGAAATTTGGGACTCTTATTTTATTCATCGCAGAGTTTTGCTAAATTCTAGGACACCCAATGCCAGCGCGTAGCCTCTCTCTAAATTGCTTTCTTACTCTAAAAGTAGAAGCCATCCAATTACATTTAACTTTTGTATAATGACAATAAAACAAATCATTCAACTGCAATTTTTTGTTGTGTGTTACTATTTGTAGATCTATAGTTGTTATTTTGTAACAGTCGTACACTCTGTCGGTAGTGATCTCATCACGAGGTAAGTTTTAACCTTTTGGGAGCTTTTATAAAGGTGTGTCACCACTTAGATGATTTTTGCTTTTTGTGAGTGGTTCGGGTCCCCATTAACCACAAAAATTAAGGGATCTCTTTATCTTCAATAAATGCACCAGCTGTTGGAACTCCGCTGACTCCTTGTTGATACCACACTGCAGCCTGGGTCCGTTGCGACACAACTTGGCACTCTGAATGCAGATGTGCCCTCCTAACCCTCTGTTCTGTCTTGCGGCTGCCAGGCTTGATCACCACCACGGCGAGGAAGCTGGATCGAGAACAGCAGGCGCAACATTTCTTGGAGGTAACGTACGACCGACATGGGATGAGGCTTGAGGGAGTTCTCAGGGGTCCTCGCGTTTGTTTATCTTTAATTGCCACCTGCCACTGAACACATCGGTGGAGGACAAGCCGTTTTTGGATGCTGATGAATGTCTCTAGGTCGGGGCCCGAGTGTGGGGATTTTTTTAAAAGTAATCATTCATCATCGGTTATCTCCTTGTCTGAAGTCGGCCAGGACTTTCTGTGTGTTTGTGTGTTTTTGTGCCTGACGCGTTAGCACAGACACTGGGCATTCGGATAGTGCCGCGCTTTGCATTTTTGCCGCCCCAGCTGCATGCAGATGAAGCGGATAATCGCGCCGGCTCCACTTCACAGGGAAAACTTCATCCCTGGCGGGAGTTTTCTTGCAACTTATTAACAACTGCAATGAAATGAAATATCTCCCTGGAGTCACCCTAGCAAGATGTTTATCGGTTGCCGAATGATGTCTCGGCCCTGGCGCACGGTGAGAGGACACCGGGGAGGACAATCAAATCATACATGCTCACTTAATTAGGTAGGTAATTCAACGAGAGTCAAAACAGAAGCCGCAGTGATATTTCTGTATTTGCAAAGACAACTTTGCATCATTAGTACACGTTAAATTGTTTTCACAATCCTGTCCCTAAAGCCGGCTCCACTTAGTTTCAGGAAACCCAGTGGACAGCCGACATAAGTTGAGTCATAGAGAGGGAAAAAAGTTTGCAAAAGATCTGCCAAGGAAAGAATTGCAAAGTTTTAAAAACGAGACATCAAAATTTGATGGAAAACAGCAATGTCAAATTTCAAAATATTTGCACTAGACCTTACTCGGTGTGGCATTGTTAATACCTTATCAATGCTAGCTGCTTTGCGCCGCAAACACTAATGCGAGCAGCTAATGCCGTTCAACCCAGCACTATATTCTTTTTTAAAGGGAGACTGTAAAATTTGACCATTCAATGTCACTATATTGTGTAATACAAATGAAAACGAGTGCTACTGAGAACAAACAAGAATACAAACTACAAAGATTCCAGATGACCAAACCATTTTGGCACATTCTTTCAGAAGGTCTTTGGTTTTTGGGGATAAACATGTAGCAGCAAGATTTCAGATATTTTTGTCTGCTTCCTGTACGTCATCTTCATGTGATGTAATATAAATACATATTTCCCGACCTAGGGTGCTTTAAAGAAATACATGTTATATGATCTGTGAACTTTTGCTTTTTCAAATTAATATCTAATTTTTAATGAATGTAGGTTTTTTTTACCTCAAGATAATAATACACAATGTCCCGTTAATTCAATATTGTTTTTACATTGTAACCATTCCAATAATAAAAATGCATGTTGTTTACACTTGTTGATTACAATTAGGTTAGTTTTTGTGTTTTTTACCAGTAAGTAATTTACAAGGTCCGCTTAAAAATAAGTTTACACTTTTTGCAATTTTTAAGAATTGAATGGTCAAGGCCTTAGCAATGCTAGTTGCATTAGCATTACCGCTCTAGGCACTAACGCCGCTTAACTCGGCTCATTATATCAGGTCAAATAAATAATGCAAACATACGTTAAAAACTGTATTCTATCTTTCTATGAAATTAAATGATCTGCATTTATATAGCGCTTTTCAAGTCAATGGAGACTCCCCAAAGCGCTTTACAATGTGCTTCACATTTACCCATTCACACACACTCACACACCAATAGCGGCCGTGCAGCCATGCAAGGCGCCAACCTGCTTGGGTATTAGGGGTTCAGTGTCCTACCCAAGGACAATTCGACATGTAACACGGAGGAGCCGGGATTCAACGAGCGCTCTACCTCCTAAGCTAATGCCGCCCCCTATCTATCTACAGTGCATCCACAAAACTAAGCATTTCTTAGTTTTCTATTTTTAAAAAATTCAAAAAAAGTTAAAAAAAAAAAAACTTTTCACATTGTCATAATGGAGTATTTTGTGTAGAATTTTGAGATGATAGATTGAATTAATACAATTTGGAATGAGGCTGTAACATAACAAAATGTGGAAAGTAGCCTAGATGGTAGTGTGCCCGCTTTGAGACTGGGAGGTCGCTGGTTCGCGCCTCGACCGAGACATACCTAATTGGTATAATGGCGGCGCCCTCTGGCTGCGGCTGCATCGACCCGCTACAACGGGTCAGGTGTATCGACATTTCGTTCTGTGTACATTGTTACAAAGAATGACAATACAAAGGAAATTATTATTATTATTATTATTAAAAAGTGAAGCGCTGTGAATAATTTCCTGGATGCACTGTATATATCTATCTACCCTAGTCATATCCCTCGAGAGCGGTGACCGACAGCAAGACAAACACATAAAAACAAACAAACAAAAAAAAAAAGAAAAAGGAAAAAACACACAAAAAAGTTTGACAATTGCCTACCCAAATGCCCAAACACCTAAACAAGTTAAGCACCCCAGCACCCAAGTTGGTCATGCTTTCGTCCCTTCAAGTGGAAAGGCGCACAAGAAAGCGGCCATGTCACTCGGGTCGGAGTGACACAACACACTATTCTGTTCAACAGCAGGGGCCAACATCTTACCTGGTTTACCCCTGCCGCATTATACAGGTGCCTTGTCCATCCCTTAGAACACGTCCAAATATCCTACTATCCTTTCACAACACATCAACACTCATTCCTATCACCAACAAGAGCTATAGCTTCCACTACATTTAGAACTCTTTCCTGCAGTGCACTCATAACACCACTCATCCACGTTAATCGCGGCTTTCGTTTTGGTCTCTTTCCATTTACTTCTGCTCTGTAGATCCTCTTCGACATCTGCTCCTCATCCGTCCTCTGCATGTGTTCAAACCAACCAAGTACTCTCTCATCCATACGCTTGCTCAGTTCCACTCCTACTCCAGTTCTGTGTCTCACAATTTTATTTCTCAATCTATCCAATCTTGTCACTCCTAACATACTCCTCAAAAACTTCATCTCAAAAACATTTAATTTCCTTTCTCAAATTTGCAGGCTCCAAGTCTCTGCACCATACAACACAGTTGGCACAATCCCACTCATACAGTCCTCTCTTAACATTCATACTCATACTCTTGTTACTCATCACTCTCCTCAGAGCACCAAAACCTTGCTTCTTTGATTCAGTCTGTGCACTACCTCGCACTCCATTCCACCAACTGCAGCCACATCACAACCCATCACAAAGTACCTAAAGCTTTCAACTTCTTCCAGCACCTGTCCATTCAACCTTATTTCCAACACCATGCCCACTCCATCACGTGAACACTTCATCACCTTACACTTCCCACGAGACTTCTTAAACAGCCGTGGTGACATCACACAGCCCTGTTTCACACCAGTCAACACCGGGAACCACTCACTTGTCTCAATTCACACTCTGCTGTTCACATAAAAAACTCTTCAATGCTTCCAAAAACATTCCACCCACTCCATACATTACCATCACCTGCCACAACGCCTCTCTATCGACCTGCCTTTTCCAAGTCCATGAAAGCCAAAAAAACATCCTTACCTTCTGCAAAACATTTCTCACACACCTGTCTTACTGCAAGCACTTGATCCACACATCCTATTCCTTTCCTTAAACCACTCTGCTCCACTATCACCACCTCATTTGTTTTTCCTTTCTCTCTCCTAATCAAGACTCTTCCATACAGCTTACAAACAACAATACCTCTCAAATTGCGACATTCATACTTATCACCTTTACTGTTACACAATGGCACCACACATCCACTACACCAATCAACAGGAACCACACCACTTAAAAAGCATACATTCAACGTGTACTAACCAGTTAATCAGAGTCTTGCCACCTTTCTTCAACCATTCAGCAGTACAACCATCCAACCCAGGCGCCTTCCCCCCTTTCATTTCTGTCACTGCCTCTTGCACCTCCCATGTTTCCACATGCTTCACATTTGAATCACCCAACACGGGGATTCTCCCCATACCATCGATCGCCTTGACTCTCACTTCTCTCCCATCCTCCACATTTATCATCTCCTCAAAATACTCTGTCCATTTTTTACTGACTGCACAACCGCTAACCAGCAATCTACCGTGCTTATCTTTCACTTTCTCTTTCTTTTTAGACTCACTTTTTCTTACTCTTTTCACTTCTTTCCAGAAAACTTTTCTCCTTTCCTCAAAGTTCACTCCTATCTTTCGACACCATTCATCATTTGCTTTCAAGTCAATTCAAGTCAAGTCATGTTTATTAGTATAGTCCTTAATCACAAAGAGCCTCAACTATTATTACATCATCCCCTGATCTAAAACCTACATGAGGGCAAGGAAAAACTCAAAAACCTCAACATGAGGTAAATGAAGAAACCTTGAGAAGGGACCGCACATTAGGTAGTCCCCCCCCAGGATGACCAGGCTGCTTCCACTACCGCTTTTACCAACCTTTTCTTCACTTTATACCTTTCATACGCATCACCATTCTTATCTTGTAGCAACTTCTCAAAGGCACGTCTTTTCTCTGTCACAGCCTCTGAGACCTCATCATTCCACCATTCACCTACATTCCTAATACCTCGAGCAACTTTTCTCATTCCATACACTTTTTTCGCACTCCTCAACACTGCCTCTTTAAACCACTTCCATTCCATTTCCACACTCTCCACTTCTCTTCTACTCATCCGTTCATACTCTTCCCTAAGTGATATCTAAATACCGACAATACCGACAGAACATGAAAATCACTGCTGTCCAGACATCGCTGCTGTGCACCACGGGGTTACCATTCACTTCTCTCCCATCCTCCACATTCAACAACTCCTCCAAAATACTCTGCACATCTCGTCCTGACTGCACTACCACTTACCAGCAATCTACATTCCCTACCTTTCACTTTCTCTTTCTTTCCGGACCTGCTCTTTCTTACTCTTTTCACTTCTTTCCAGAACGCTTTTCTCCATTCCTCAAAGTTCACTCCTATTTTTCGACACCATTCAGCATTTGCTTTCCTTTTCGCTGCCTCCACTACCGCTTTTACCAACCTTTTCTTCACTTTATACCTTTCATACGCATCACCACTGTTATCTTGCAGCGACTTCTCAAAGGCATGTCACTTCTCTGTCACAGCCTCTGAGACCTCATCATTCCACCATTCACTTCCAACACCTTGACAAACTTTTCTCATTCCACACACTTTCGCACTCCTCAACACTGCCTCTTTAAACCACTTCCATTCCATTTCCACACTCTCCACTTCTTTTCTACTAACCCGTTCATACTCTTCCCCTATCCTATTATTCAACTCTCTGTCTTTTTCTGCCTTATTCAACTCTGACATTTTCACCTCTTCCCTCACACTCGTCCTATAACTAGGCCTCCCCGATCCAAATATTCTCAGTTTTCCTTCCACTAAAAATGATCAGACATACATACATACTGTACAATACGTCTTATAAAAAAATATCTCTTCCCATTCCTAGATATTGTATGTAGCAGTGAGGTGCAGTGAGGTTGGTGTCTGGTTAGTCAGATTTACATATAAATGACCGGTAGCTTACATCTTATTCATCATTTGATTGGTGTCAAGAAAGCAATATATAAACGGAACCATATTGTAAGTCACGTCATATTTACTTGAACAGCTGTTATTGACTAAAAGTGAATACGTGCGGCCATGACAACATAAACGATGATCACATTACTAACATAACATTTACAATACATTTATTGAATGTCCTTCGAAGTATCATCAGAAACAACAAAGCGTTTGCTTTGTTGTGCTTTTTCACGTTTCATTATATCTTTCAGGACAAGTTTCTGTTTTATCCATTTGTTAACATTCGTCTCTGGTACCATGAATAAGAATAGTAGGATAATGAGACCTGAACTAATGCCTTTTCATATGCCATCTATATTACTCATGGTGTACTCTAGGGATTATGATTTGGCACTTTTACCGCCATGACCCATGTTCGATTCCTGTGGTATTCAATGTTTAGAGTTTTTTTTATGTAAAATTAAAGACATGAATAAATATTTGAAATAAATAATTATGTGAGAAATGATAATAAACACATACAAATGGGTAAAGTGAAAAATACATCTTTCATTGAACATACTCTGGATTTGTACAAAAATTAAATACAAATGCACTTTAACCAATTACGCACCGTGCTCAGTCAGTAGAGACCTACATCTATAAATAAACAATGTTTAGGGACAGGCAAATAATAAATTAGAATAGAAGTAAACATATTCCTGTTAGCCATGAGCAGGCTCATTAAATGCAGTCAAATCATAAATAAATCAAATATGAATTGCATTTTGTGAAGTGCATTCAGTGCTCAACTGCAAAGTCTGTAACAAAAGTACTTAATGATTCTCATCAATTTGAAATCAAACTTTTTAAATAACTTACATTATTTTTCAGACTGCTAGTGCTTAATTTCAAATACATTTGTCAAGTACAGTCTATCTACTATTCAATAGCTAATTTTATACATGTAAAATGTACCTTGCATGACATCAAAACCTTATTGGCTTGAATGTTACTTGAATCTAACCGAGGCGAGTCAGTTCTGTTCAGCTCTGTTCAACTGTGGAACTGTTTTCTTAAGGTATTTGTGCATCACTGAGGTACCGCCTTGATACAGTACGTAAGGTCTGCTTTACAAATTTTGCCAGTAATCTTCTTCTAACCAGGCTAAAATGCTCCAAGATTTCAGAAGTTTTGGTATGTGTACTTAATGTTGACACTTTCATGTCTGTGTTTTACTGTTCGGGACAGAGACTACTACCACTGCGCATGAGCGACTCTAAGCAGAGATTATATTGTTGTAGAGAAGCCTCACTCTTTTGGAAAAACATGTCTGGCAACAATGGTCAACAATGGAAGTCATTGTCGACTATTTCTATTATCGATTTTGTTTTTAACAATGTCAACTTCTACTCTAAAGTTGAATTTGTTAGCTTTGATTTATTGCTCACTTGGAAGCAGTTGTAAATAGGCATTGGCAAATGGGCTCAACATCTGAGAACGGTGTCCCGGCTTTGCCCGACTGCAAGTGTAATTAAGAGTCCAGTCAGCAGTCAGGCGGCGCACGCTCCTGATGTGATCCAATCGATGTTGTGATGAGACCTTTGCCTTCACTGCAGGCCTCGCTAACACAAAGAGATTTCCCATGAGCTCCTCTCTTCCCTGTTGCCCGCGCCAAACAAATGCCCTGCATACGTTTTGGCGGGCCGTGGATTTCACACCTAGGCCTTCAGTGGTGCTACGTCTGAATTAATCCAACCAATAATAACTATTCTATGACTATAAAACCCTTTCTACAGCTATAGCTGCGACATACAGTGGAACCTCGGTTTTCGAACGCCTCTCAGTTCGAACAAATCGATTCTCGACCAAAAATTTCGAGAAATTCTTGCTTCGCTTTTCGTTCAAAAAATCGGAGTTCGAACGCCGGTACGCTAAGGGCGATGCTGAGCGGCGTACGAGTGTAGATTGCCCCGACCCCTCGTGAAGAACTGTTGTCACCGCAACGCGCACTCCTTCTCTGCTTTTGTTTTTCAAAAGCGGTGAAGGGAGTGTTTTAACTCCTAATTATGCCTCAGAAGAAGGTTGATGCAAGCAGCAAAGTTGCTACCGGTGAAAAAATAGGAATAGTGTGTACAACTATTGCATTTAAGAAAGAAATAATTGCAAAATATGAAGAAGGTGTGCGAGTTTCCTTTCTTTCAGGAATACAGCATGGCTTCTGCAGACAACCGCCAAGGTAAGAAATCCTACTCATAATTCTTTTCTTTATCCTTTAACTGCTCACCACTTGTTATGGAGACCCGGGTGCTAAATGACGTGTAAACTACCTGATTTTTTTATTTTTACACGTTCATGTTAGCGTAATCTTTCGTACGGAAGATTACGCTAACGCGAACGTACGATTAGCCTGGGTTAGCTTCATGTTTACTTTCGTGGTAAACATTTAGGGTGTTGGAATGGATTAAAACAATTTTACATTACTTTTAATGGGAAAAAGCGACTTTGGTGATCGTACAAATCGGTTTTCGTACAAAGAAATGGAATGGATTATGGTCCAGAACCGAGGTTCCACTGTATATAAAATATATCAATGATAACTTTTTTACTCACCCAAAATCCTTTTTTTGTACATAAAATCCTTTCCTCATTAAAGGACAGGTGGTAATGTAAATTGGTTGTTCTCTGAGCAATAAGAGAACAAAACTCCACATAGTTTCCTTTGATTTTTCCTTGAATCATGTCCCCAAAATCAAATTTCCTGCTTCCGCCATTTGTGACAGGCCAACTTTTGGGTTGTCCGACCTTTCTTAATGACATCAGGCTTTTCATGAAACATCCTTCTTGAAGATGGTTTTGACAGTAAATCTGCAACCTTGTTCAGAAGTTGTGGGTTCAAAAAAACATTGTTAAATCAACACAACAATGTGTTTTCTTATGCAGTTTGCTACAGATGCAGTTTATTAGCTCTGGCAAGTGCAATATATAACTAACCAATCATTCTTCTTCGTTAACAGAGGTTGGCACCATTGATTTGTTGCATTGCTGCTGCCTAACTAATCATTGAGTGTGAAAACACTGACGTTTCCCTGCGCCAGTTAGAAGGCCCTAGTTTTGAACAGGTCTTAATCTCATTGGTTAAAGCAACAGCTTTATTGACACTTATTTTCTGCTACAGATCCTGCAGAACAAATTGTGAAGAGATAAAGTACCTGTAAATGCTTGAAAATGTTGCCATGTTTTTCAACAAGTCTGCTTCAAAATGACGCTGACATTCCTCTCTGGAGGTTTCGTGTTGCCATCGCATTTCTTCTTCCCCTTGGATTATTGCAGCTGCCTTTGGTTTGCACGGCATTGTCCTATGAAGCCTCATCGCCCTATACGGGTCGCCACCAACTGATATATGTCCCCGTGTCCCTGGTGAGGATAAGTGATGCAGAAAATGGATGGATGAATATGTATATATATATATATATATATATATATATATATATATATATATATATATATATATATATATATATATATATCCCTCTCATCTCATCTCATTAGCTGCACCGCTTATCCTCAGTAGGGTTGCGGGGGTGCTGGAGCCCAACCCAGCAATCATCGGGCAGTGGGCAGGGGACACCCTGCACTGGTTGCCAGCCAACCGCAGGGCACACAGGGACAAACAACTCGCTCGCTCATTCACACCTAGGGACAATTTGGACCAGCCAATCCACCTGAAATGCATGTCTCTGAATTGTGGGAGGAAACCCACGATTATATATATACTGGACTGTCTCAGAAAATTAGAATATTGTGATAAAGTTCTTTATTTTCTGTAATGCAATTAAAAAAACAAAAATGTCATACATTCTGGATTCATTACACATCAACTGAACTATTTCAAGCCTTTTATTATTTGAATATTGCTGAATTTGGCTTACAGCTTAAGAAAACTCAAAAATCCTATCTCAAAATATTCGAATATCATGAAAAAGTATACAAGTAGGCTATTTAACTAATCACCTGAATCATCTAATTAACTCGAAACACCTTGCGAGGGTTTCCTGAGCCTTAAAAACACTCAGCTTGGTTCAGTAAACTAAATCACAAGTATGGGGAAGACTGCTGTCCAGAGGACCATCATTGATACCCTCCATCAGGAGGGTAAGACACAAAAGGAAAATTCTCAAAGAGCAGGCTGTTCACAGAGTGCAGTTTCAAAGCATATCCACAAAAAGTCTGTTGAAAGGGAAAAATGTGGCCGGAAACGCTGCACAACCAAGAGAGATGACCGCAGCCTTAACAAAATTGTGACGAAGAGCCGCTTCCAGAATTTGGGGGAGCTTCAAAGACAGTGGGCTGAAGCTGGAGTCCAGGTATCAAAAGCCACAGTTCACAGACGTGTCCGGGAAATGGGCTACAATAGCCGTATTCCCATGGTCAAGCCACTTCTGAACTCAAGACAACGGAAGAAGCGTCTGACTTGGGCTATGGAGAAGAAGCACTGGACAGTTGCAGAGTGGTCCAAAGTCCTCTTTTCAGACGAAAGCAAGTTTTGAATTTCATTTGGGAGTCAAGGCGCCAGAGTCTGGAGAAAGGCTGGAGAGGAGCAAAATCCAAGTTGCTTGAAATCCAGTGTGAAGTTCCCACAGTCAGCAATGGTTTGGGGAGCCATGTCAGCTGCTGGTGTTGGTCCACTGTGTTTCATCAAGTCCAGAGTAAATGCAACTGTGTACCAAGAGATTTTAGAGCACTACATGCTTCCATCTGCTGAAAAGCTCTATGGAGATGAGGATTTCATTTTCCAGCATGATCTGGCACCTGCCCACAGTGCCAAAACCACCAGTAACTGGTGCACTGACCATGGCATCACTCTCCTTGATTGGCCTGCTAATTCCCCTGACCTGAACCCCATCGAGAATTTGTGGGGTATAGTTAAGAAGAAGATGAAAGACACCAGACCTACAAATGCAAATGAGCTGAAGGCCGCTATCGAAGCATCCTGGGCATCAATAACACCTCAGCAATGCCACAGGCTGATTGCCTCCATGCCACGCCGGATTGATGCAGTAATCCGTGCAAAAGGATTCCCAACCAAGTACTGAGTGCATCAATGGACATTTTCAAATGTTTGATTTAGTTTTGCTGTTATAAAATTATTTTTTTACTTGGTCTGAGGAAGTATTCTAATATTTTAAAATATGATTTTTGAGGTTTTTTTCAGCTGTAAGCCAAAATCAGCAATATTCAAATAATAAAAGGCTTGAAATAGTTCAGTTGATGTGTAATGAATCCAGAATGTATGACATTTTTGTTTTTTTAATTGCATTACAGAAAATAAAGAACTTTATCACAATATTCTAATTTTCTGAGACAGTCCAGTATATATATATATATATATATATATATATATATATATATATATATATATATATATATATATATATATATATATATATATAATTAATAAATGCACTCGCAAGATTGAAAATTGAAATTATTTGCATTAATTAAATGCATAATTCACACCATTTTTTTCCTTTAATGGTACTGGACACATTGGAAAATTGGCTTTCAAAGTCTTTAAAAAGTGCTTAAATTTGTCAAGAAGGTGTATGAACAACGTAGCTGAGCAGATAATCTGGAATTATTTCATAAGTATTCATGAACAAAATATATTTAATATCACATGATTCAGATATTCCTTAGGACAGCAAGTTCCTGTGGGCTCTGACTGCCCACCACTGTGCAAACATTTGGGTTTCTTAGGTGACTGTCATCGACGGGCCGGTGACCAACCGCCAGTCCACCATTTGGGTCATGATCCACGTGGAGGACGAGAACGACAACCCGCCCGTCTTCCCAGAAGTCACCTACCGCGTCCGGCTGCCGGAGCGCGACCGCAACCGCCGCGGCGAAGCCGTCTACCGCGTCTTCGCCCACGACCGTGACCAGGGCGCTAACGCCAATATCAGCTACAGCATCCTGGATGGCAATCAGGACGAGACCTTCAGCGTGGACCCTCGGACCGCCATGGTTCTGTCCAAGAAGGCCGCTAGGGCTGGGAGTTACCATGTCCTCACGGTAGGACGGATTTATTTTTTGTGCAATTTTCCATCAGACGTAAATCTGTGTTTTATTATTATTATTTTATTATTGATTCATTTTTACAGGTTAGTGCAGATAAATTTGACAACCCGCCGATGGATTTTTTTTTTATTTCACTCTGCTCACACTCAATCACGTCAACACAAAGCTTGTTTGGGATTTTAATTTGCAAATAAATGTCATTGTAATAAATGACTCACTTTTCTTTTTCGACCACTTTATTTCAGATATTAAGCTTTAAGACTTCTCTGACTGGTCAATGTCAAATTATATTGACTCCTCATCAGAATTTAAAGTCTTACTCCCAGTGGAGTACTTATCTTTGCAGGCACCCAAATGTCTGTTTTGATCCCATTATGTTTAGGGTTTTTTTTTTTCTTACAGAATATTATAATGCAGACTTGTCTTTCCCAAAGGATTGGTTACAAAACAATTTTATTTCTGGTTCTCTAAGGTAGTGTTTCCCTACATTTTTCATCTAAGGCACACTTCTTTTCATGCAAGAATCTTCAGTAACACTGTCCGGCAAAACTACCGTAAATTCCGGTCTATAGAGCGCACCTGATTATAAGCCGCACCTACCACATTTTAAGAGGAAAACCGATTTTGTACATACACAAGCCGCACCTGTATAAAGCCGCATGCGCCCACATTTAAACATGTATCACAAACACAAAATTAACCCAAACTCGACTTCAAGTCCTGTGTTTTAAACTAAATGTCCTTCATTAAAGTCCACAGTCCAAAAATCACAGCCGGCAAAATGAACGGAAAATGATACCGGTACTTAAGGTCTGATGCAGACCTGCAGAGTCCAGGTCCCGTTGAAAGTAATCCAAGGAAAAAAGTGTATATTTCCAAAGGTAAGGGTGGGAAACATATATCAGATGAACACATTTACTCACGCAACTCCTTTTTCTTTAACCAACTTTTTACCCCCTCTTCTTTCCTTGTCTGTCCCTCACCTTTAGCGGTCCCCACTTAAACTCGGCACCCCGCGTTTGTTCAACCCCTCATTTTTCGTTCATCTGTGCAAAACATATCAGAATAAGTGTCTAAAATAAATACAAATAAATACATTACAAAAATATACAGTTGCAAATACATATTATACATGTTTTACACATATTTATAAGGAAAGACAGTACACCGAGAGAGTTTTCAAAGCTTTAATAATAATAATATAGCTTTGACAGGGCAGTTTATGGTAGCAACACTCGAGCGCATCACTGAATAAGCCGCAGGGTTGAAAGTTAGGGAAAAAAGTAGCGGCTTATAGTCCGGAATTTACGGTATTTAAAAAACTAAAATCCATCTATTTGTATGTTTTCTCTAAAATCTAAAATGATAATGTTACTAACATTTATATTATGTTTTTTGTAGTCACCATGGCTCAGACCGTTATACCGGTTATTCATTTTGGTTATTAATGCTTTTATTTGGGATTTTACATTATTTGTGACCTCATTTTCAAGTTTCACTGTATTTTCAGGGGTTTTTTTTGATAATTTTGAGGCACACTGTCAAACGAAAATGTTTAAAAGATTAATTACCGGCACCATTTTCAAGTTTTTGTTTTTTTCAAAGTTGAGTTAATCATATTGCCTCATTTGACAGTATGACGTTTTTTTGAGTCACCATGGCTCAGACAGTGATACAAGTTATTCATTTTCGGTCAATAATTTTGCTGTAATACAGGATTTGACTATATTTTTAACCTGTTTTCGATGTTCACTTTTTTTTCTAGAAGAAACGGGAAAAATACTACTTCTATTGAGCAAAAAAAGGATTTGCCATTGAAGCAATGTCTTTTAATTGCTCCAACTTTTTATTTCCTTTTTTATTTATTTTATTTTAGAAAAATAAGAAAATAATGAAATTCAGGAAAATTATATGCAAGCTTTTTATTATTTACCTGCCTTTGTCTCTCTCTCTCTCTCTCTCTCTCTCTCTCTCTCTCTCTCTCTCTCTCTCTCTCTCTCTCTCTCTCTCTCATATAGGTGATCTAGCCATCTATCGATCTACTCATAAGGATGAATGTTACAGTTACTCGGTGGACCAATGAAAGAAAGAAGGGATACTGAGCAATAAAATGCTTTTTGAAAATAAAAAATAAAATACAATGCTATTGCATTGAATGAGTTAATATCACATGATTCCGATATGCTTTAAGCCAACAGAGAAAGCCTTACAGGCTCTGACGGCCCACCACCGCCCAAAAGTTATAAGGTGGCACGAGTTTAAATCTGGATTTCCGTTGCAGATTAAAGCAGAGGACGGTGGAGAAACCCCCTTATGGTCGACAGTCAAACTTCACGTAGAGTGGATTGCCCGCCCGGCACCTTCGCCGCTTCCCCTAGTGTTCACACAGCGTTGCTACAACTTCTCCGTGCCAGAGACAGCCGCCGTGGCTCAGCCCGTAGGAGCGGTCGCCGTGGGCCAGTCGGACACCCCCGTCTGGTTTACCATTTTGGGTGAGTTTTTTTTTTTTTTATAGGAGTGAGCCTCAACTGATGCGTCGGGACACAAAAGTGGGTCGCGGACTCGTTTTTAGTGGCTCGCATGCAAGGTTTCCTCTAAGCTTCCACTGGTCTGGGCAATCACACAAAGCGTGGCAACTAAACCATTATCAAATATGTTCAAAACCCAAGATCAAATGAAGTTACATTTTGATTAAGGCAATAGTATTCCCCCCCCCCCCCCCCTCCATTACCCCTGACCTTGCCTCCCCAGATACCCCACCTTCCTCTCTCCAGCTCCAGCTCACATACATGCTTACCTTTTTTACTCAATCCCGTGTTAATTTTGACTTTGAAATACCGGATTTAAAACACAGGAAACAGATAAATCACATGTTGTTTTTACCTGCATGCAATGTAATTCCATGCAAGTTTTCTAGAAGATTCATCTTGGAATTTTGAGCCCTGATTTTATGTGCCGGATAGATTTTCTTGTGTGTGGAAAAGGTCTCGGTAGTGCGCAATTGCACGCAGCTTAGAAGGAACTTTGGTCTCAGGCCTTTGCCCTGGCAAAATAGTGCTAAGAAAAGAAGAAAAACCGTAACTGTAGAGGGTGATAATACACTGCAAATGCTATTTTACACCGCAGAAAATGACCAGTAAAGTTGGTTTACACAGGTTTAGCTTGGCCAAACATGGATACAGCGGAGAATACATGAGATATGTATATCATCATATTGAAGACTGAAGTGAAGAGTTTTGGATATCATTAAAAATGTATGTGTGTATATTTAAACACAGGATGTCGTTGTATTGCAGACTGCAACCGAAAAAGAGTGTTAAAAAACACTAGAAGATCACTCACCACAGAGACTCAAAAGTGACCAAAAAGCATCATTTTTTGCCAAGTCTTTTGCTGTGAAGCAGGAGAATGAAAAAAGGAAGGAAAAAAATGAAGATTACATATAACAAAATTCATTCTGTTATATCATATTGGACAAATGCAGACAAGATTTTATAGGGTCCCAGTTCAGTATTTTGTCTTTTACATAATTGTCGCTTAATGTTATTTTCGATTGTTCTCGATTGTTTGTTCTCAGCTCAGGGATGCTGCTGGAAATGTGAATTTCCCTTCGGGGATGAACAAAGTATCTATCTATCTATCTATCTATCTAATGCAAATAATGTGGCTGTTCTTTGAATCAGCACCCTTTAAGGCTATCTGTTTTCTTGTAACCTTGAAGATTTAATAAAAAGGGGGGGTCGGAGAAGTGTTTTAGGACGGGATAGAATCCTCTTAACTGAAATCCCTCTCCTGGTCCTCGTTGCAAGTTCAAAATGTATGTCTTCTCCCCTTATTTTGAGTGTCTAGTAAAGATTGAAACAAGATAAAAAGAAGGAAAAAAAGAAAAATGAAAAAAAGAAAGGAAAGAATACAAATAAAAGAGAAAAATTAAAAAGGGAGTAAAATGAAAAGAAAAGAAGAGAAACAGAAAGAAAAAAGAAGAAATACAATAATAAAAAAGAAAGACAAACGAAAGTAAAAAGAGGAAAAACACCAAGAATAGAGAAGGGGAAAAAAAGGGGGGAAAAGAAGAAAAACGTTTTTTGTGTACTTGAAGCGTCAAGAAGGCTTAAAATTATGTCAGATTTGTAATCATATGTTGGCCTGGAAAATGTTGGGCGCCACCAGACTGTACTTAACCCAGTCACACCACAGAAAATAGTGCTCCCTATGGTTAAGGGATCCAACCAACCAACTAACCAAACGACCATATTTGAAAATGTGACCATTGAGAACTAATGTTTTGAAGCAAAATCTCGGACTCGGGCCCGGGTTGCTAATTGGGGCCCTCAGGATGCTAGTTTGAGGCCCTGCATTAATATAAAAAATTAAAGGGACATTGTATGTGATTTGACCACAAGATGGCCCCGTATTTTGCCGTGCAACGGAAAATAAGTACTACAAAGCACAAGTAAGAATACAAACAATGGAGACTTAAAGTGACCATAAAGGACCATTTAGCTTCTCTTTTTTTGCCCAGAGGGGTTGGTAGGTAGGTAGGTAGGTAGGTAGGTAGGTAGGTAGGTAGGTAGGTAGGTAGGTAGGTAGGTAGGTAGGTAGGTAGGTAGGTAGGTAGGTAGGTAGGTAGGGAGGGAGGGAGGTAGGTAGGTAGGTAGGGAGGGAGGTAGGTAGGTAGGTAGGTAGGTTGGTTGGTTGGTAGGTAGGTAGGTAGGTAGGTAGGTAGGTAGGTAGGTAGGTAGGTAGGTAGGTAGGTAGGTAGGTAGGTAACCTTACAGTAATCTTGGAGGGAGAATAAAAAGCATGAAAAAAGGTCATGAAAAAGAAGAAATGATGAAAAAGAAAAAGAGGGAAAAGTTATATGAAAAGAACAAAGTAGAAGAAAAGAAGGAATGAATGAAGGAAATAACAAAGGAAAGAATGAAGGAAAAAATGAATGAAATAATGACAAAAGAGAATCGAAAGAAAATAAAGGGGAAAAAGGGAAGACCCAAGAAAAAGGGCTACCAGTAGCTGCAAGAAGGCGATAATATATCAGCTCCCTCAAGGTGAGACTAATGTAAACACTGAAACATTATTTTATCAAATGTTTATTGTGGAAAACCCGATTTAGCCCACACTTACCCACAGACAAACTCAGCCCCAAAGTAAAATGAATTTAAGATCACTGCATTAAAGCATCACTGGCCTGTCAGTGTGGATTATGCCTTCTATTTTTACATTAACAAGCACGTTGCATTCAATCTTTATTTGATCTGTCTGCGCAGTGACAACATGTAATTGATTTTGATGACCTTCCCTTGTGCCGGTTGTTCTCTGCTACTGTTGTTGAATCTAATCAACACCACTACACTGGTGCTTTAATTAAAAATGATTTGAATAACGCAGCACCGACGTAAGGGAAACGTGGCTATAATCGTTGCTAGCGGCTTTCACGCTCCAGTGTCCACAATCTCACTATTAGAACATAGCAGACGAGATTTGTGTGTAATGAAATCCTTGCACAATTTACACAGTTGCTGCAAAAGCTCCGAATAATACAGGACTCTTGATCATTTAATTTCCTCTGCGGGCCTTAATAAATCACGGAGTTTCCCCTACGTCATACACAAGCCACATTTTGCAAACCATCGATCAGTGTTTGGCACGTTACTGTAAAAATTAGTTACTTAATGTAGTTAATGTTGTGTGTACTCTTAGATTAGTGACACCAAAAAGGAGTGACTATCTAGGTGCAAGTTACCATGTACACCACATACAATGACATTTATTTGCAAATTAAAATCCTACCCAATTCATTTACTTTAGAATAGCCACATAATAAAACAAAAAATACATACATAATAAAAATATAATAATATAAATATATAATGCTAACCCTGGCAACCAGTTTCACGGTGTTCCCTGCCCACTGCCCGAAGATAGCTAGGATGGGCTCCAGCACCTCCGCGACCCTATTGAGGATAAGCTGTTAATATGCTAACATACAGTAAATGTGTTATTTTGGTGCCTTTCTTATCGTCAGTGCTCCTTCGTGTAAACTATATTTTTCATTGCGCCTAACATTCAAATAGCTGGCTACATTTTTCTGGAATTACTACTTTTTTATCATTTATTATTATATCAACATATTTCTTTGATTCCATGCGAAATAAAAAACACTTCTGAGCGAGCGTGATTCCATTTTGAGTTTTTTATTACAAATGATCAAATTTAGCACTTAAAAAATAGGAGATATTACTTTATTTACTTTGAAATAAGGTTTTTATTTTGAATTAAATACATTTATTTATAAATGTAAAATGTTTCAAAACCAATTAGACGAAATAGTCCCTTTACAAACAAATATACAATGATATATAACTTGTGCATGTAAATTCAAATGTGAAAAATTTGTATTTCTAAGGTATAGGTTCACGAGTTTATATCAGCATATTGAAACTACTAAACCCGTCAATCACAGGGTTCCCGCGGTTGTTGTTCCTGTTTAAGCCGCGCCCGTTTTGAGCAATGCTTACCATTCACTACTGGCGACACACAACCAAATATGCGCATATAAGCTGACTCCCCAATTTCAGTATTTCATTTTATAGTTTTAAATTGCATAACTGTCAACCTGTACGTTTTTGCTGTACAAACTATGTTTATTATGCATTTTGTGACGTGTACGACGTACAAGAAACCCCATACGGAAAAACGCAATTTTTCAATTATGGGTACCTTCCGGTATACACCGACTATCACGAAACGGCAAATCAATCAACTCAAACGAGTTCGCCGCAGTAGCCTCGATCTCGGTATCGTTTTTTTTCGTTGCAAACGAAGCGAGCGGTTTCATGCTACTGTGCGTATGTGTCTGCCGCCTAGGGATTTCCCATCATGCATCTTTCCGTGGTAGTTGTGTAGTGAAAGGAAGTCCGTCTCTCTTTAGAGAACCGGCTTTTTCGGCTCAACTCATTAAAGAGAGCCGGCTCTCAAACGGCTCATTTGCTTTGATAGATAGATAGATACTTTATTCATCCCCTAAGGGAAATTCACATTTCCAGCAGCATCCCTGAGCTGAGAACAGTACAATAAAAAAGCCAAAAGAATACAATATACAAATACCCAGTGTGACGTGCAAATGCCCACTGTAGCGTGTTATATAGAGTAACTAAATAGTGCTACACAGAATACATATTGCAGTAAGATTCGGTAATATCCAATGTAGGGGGTGTGGTTTAATGTGGGCCTTTACTCTGCCGGGTGGAGTTAAAGAGCCTCATGGCATGAGGAAGAAAAGATCTCTTCAGTCTGTCCGTAGTACAAGACAGTGACAGCAGTCTGTCGCTGAAACTGCTCTTCTGTCTGGATATAATTCTGTGTAGTGGATGCGATAGATTGTCCATGATTGACCTCAGCTTTTTCAGTGCTCGTCTCTCAGCTACTGTTGTTAGGCTGTCCAGCTCTTTGCCCACAACAGAGCTCGCTTTCCTAGCCAGTTTATTGAGACGAGAGGCATCCTTCTTCTTGACGCTGCCTCCCCAACACGCTGCCGCATAGAAGAGGGCGCTTGCCACTACTGTCTCATAGAATATTTTCAGGAGCTTTTTGCAGATGTTGAAGGAGGCCAGCCTTCTGAGGAAGTAAAGTCGGCTTTGCCCTTTCCTACATAGAGCTTCTGTGTTGGCAGTCCAGTCCAGTTTGTTGTCCAGCTGCACACCCAGGTATTTGTAGGTCTGGACAAATTCTACACATTCTCCCTTGATGGTTACAGGAACCGGGTGAGTTCTGGTTCTCCTGAAGTCCACCACCATCTCTCTGGTCTTGGTGGTGTTTAGGTGCAGGTGGTTTGCGTCGCTCCATCGGACAAAGTCCTGAATCAATTTCCTGTACTCCTCCTCCTGCCCGTTTCTGATACATCCCACGATCGCAGTGTCGTCGGCAAACTTTTGCACATGGCAGGACTCAGAGTTGTACTTAAAGTCCGATGTATATAGAGTGAATAGGAACGGAGAGAGAACGGTATATAGAGTGAATAGGAACGGAGAGAGAACGGTCCCCTGCGGAGATCCTGTGCTGCTAACCACAGTGTCCGATGTACAGCCCCCCTGTTTCACATACTGGGGTCTGCCTGTCAGGTAGTCAGTAATCCATTCTACAAGGTGTGAGCTAACTCCCATCTCTGTCAGTTTCCTACTCAGTAGCAGAGGCTGTATGGTATTGAAGGCACTGGAGAAGTCCAAAAATGTAATCCTTACAGCCCCCTTCGCCCTATCCAGGTGAGAGAGGGATCTGTGTAATATGTATACTATAGCATCCTCCACTCCCACCTTCTCCTGGTAAGCAAATTGCAGTGGGTCGATGGCGTGACGGACCTCTAGCCTCAGGTGGTGCAGCAGCAGCCGCTCCATGGTCTTCATCACATGTGATGTCAGGGCGACCGGCCTGAAGTCGTTGAGTTCCTCAGGTCTTGATTTCTTTGGGACTGGGATGATGCAGGATGTTTTCCACAGCTGAGGGACCCTCCCCTGTTCAAGGCTCAGGTTGAAGATGCGCTGTAGAGGGTCTCCCAGCTCAGACGCACAGTCTTTCAGCAGTCGGGGGGATACTCCATCCGGACCAGCTGCCTTGCTGGTGTAGCCTTCTCAGCTCTCCACACACCTGGGCTGAAGTTATTTTTAGTGGGGGGATGTCTTCCATGCTAGTGTCCAGAGGGGGAGGGGGAAGGACAGCTGCATTACTCAGGGGTGAGGATGAGGCGGAGTGGTCAAACCTGTTTAAAAAGTTGTTCAACTGGTTGACTCGCCCCACATCTATATCCACAGCCACACCCTGCTTGGTGCTGCAGCCAGTAATTGTTTTCATCCCTTCCCACACCTCCTTCATGTTGTTGTTCTGCAGCTTTTTCTCCAACTTCCTCCTGTACTGCTCCTTCCCTTTCCGGAGCTGGACTTTGAGCTCCTTCTGTACTCGTTTTAGCTCCTGATGATCACCATTTTTAAAGGCCCTCTTCTTTTGGTTCAGAAGGCACTTGATGTCGCTCGTGATCCAGGGCTTGTTGTTGGCATAGCAGCGTAGGAACAACATTGTCCATGCAGAACTTAATGTAGTCAGTAGTGCATTATATTACGAATTATTATGTTGTCTAAATAAGTTAAGAAAAAAATGAAGTATAAAAGGAGAAAATGAAAAAAGACAAGTTTGTGGTTATCCCGTTACTCAGTATATTACCAACACTAGTTTAATTCAGAAAATGAATTAATAATTTGAATAAGAAAATTATATTTGCATGTATTTTTTCCTTCTACAGTGAACGTCCAAGCTGCTTGAATTTTTTACTTTTTTTTTCTATAAACTTCATTAATGTCGAGCAACTCAGTATCTCACAACAAAATGTTAATTGACAATATTTATGATAAAACAAAACACATGTACAATATAACATGTTAAACTCCATAAACAAACCCAGTTGAAAACAAAATATGGTGTAAGATTTTTTTGTATTTTGTAAGGGAAAATACGACAGTTTGTAAGGGCATGGAGCCGTGAAGGTTGACAGATGTGAAATTGGGCTGAGATGCGGGTATATGCGATAGGGCAGGGGTAGGGAACCTATGGCTCGGGAGCCATATATGGCTCTTTTCATGAGTACGTATGGCTCCGGAATAAAACTTAACTATTGCACATCTCTCTGTGGCGTTCCAAAGTCAAGTGATTTCATCCCGATTTTGGTCCATATAAAGCCGAAGCAACTTAATGCAGAAGTTCGATAAGAAACCATTTAAACTGATAAATAAAAACG
Organism: Urocampus carinirostris; assembly: GCF_059441175.1. Taxonomy (NCBI): domain Eukaryota; kingdom Metazoa; phylum Chordata; class Actinopteri; order Syngnathiformes; family Syngnathidae; genus Urocampus; species Urocampus carinirostris. Next base: position 31,135,650 of record NC_142365.1, read on the forward strand.
CTGGCAAACGACTTTGATTGGGTGAGCAGTACAGGTGGGCGGATCCCTGCACACAGCACAAGGCTCTTCCTTCTCTTTCTCTCGCTCAGTGCAGTCTACACCGAAAGTGAATATGACGATATGCTTATCGTTTGCAGTAATTTGTGTCATTTTTACAAAAGAACTTTGCATGCACATTGTTTTGAAAGCATTATTAAGGACAAATTTCATTGAAAAAAATTGCCTCAACACTCTTAACTAAAGGTGGAGGACAAATTGTAAATGGCATGATTACATTTATTTGGGACGCAGGATTTAGCATTATTATCATTTCATACATTTGATTAAATCATCAAATGACACACAGTGAAATAAAATGTGCTGGAGAATTAGCTTTTGTCTAGAGAGCGTCTTTGGCAGTTTTTTCAATTTTGTCTAAACATTTTTTGCTTTTATGGCTCTTTGGGTCAAAAAGATTCCCAGCCCCTGCGATAGGGTGTATATCTGCATGAGGAGAACTTCAGACCTCTACGACTCTGTGATTGATAGGGCACCACCAAACTTGTTTCAGTTGTATTTTGTTGGAAATATAACCCTTCAGGGATAACTTTGCCAAATTGAGGGATGTACATGACAATAAAAGTAAAGCAAGAGCACTCATCATTCAGAAGACACTATTAATGATCAGCATTCGTAAAGTAGCAGAGTAACATAGTGTATCAAGTAGAGTTAAGAAAATTGTAGTAACAATACGTCACAGTACTCGTGACCAGAGGTGGGTAGTAACGAGTTACATTTATTCCGCTACATTAACTTGAGCAAGTTTTGGGACACTTTGTACCTCTATGTCTAGGAGTAGTTAAAATTAATTCACACTACTTTTTGTGACAAAGGAAGTGTATTCTTACTCTATAAATTAGCCTACATTGAAGCCGTTACTTAAGTACGGTACCTGTCTGTCAGTTTCTGTTACGAAACATTTGGTTTACATAACAAATGGAAAATGTAATATTGTATTACATAGTTTATCTGTTGTTGCACTGAATAGTCAATATTTTTAATTTACACTTTATTGTGTGTTTTTCAGAGATTCTAAGTTGAAGTTTCTTAGTTTAAAGGAGTTACACAGCACATCAACATCTTGTGGTACAGTGAAAAAAATATTGTAACTTAGTGGAATAGTAGATTTTGTTTCTAAGTTATTGATCATTTTGTGCATAAAGAAACATTATTATTGGAAATATACAGATTGAGGGGATCCCCAAAACCTGTCTTTTTTCGTTTTCTGAGCCCCCCCCCCCTCAACTTTTTTTTTTGCTCATGGTTAAAACACACACAAACACACACATGATGTATACAAGTTCATGGGTTTGCTTGTTGATCTGCCTGCAGAGCGTGTTAAAATTAGTACTGGGGCTTGTTTTATTCTTTATCAAAATTTACCTGCTAATGACTTGTGCCCATTCATTTTTCTTTTTTGGGTTCTTGTGTAGGAGGACGCGTGGCCAAGGAAATGTTCTACATTCCGCAAAATGCTTGTGGGAGGAACTGCTCTCTTGACACAGGTAAGAAAACAAAACGCAAATTTAGTAGTCCACAAAAAAGGTAAAAAAAAGTAAACAAAATTGTGACCCCGGCACAACAACTTGTTTATCTCCCTCAACTGTACGGCAAGCAGTGGCACGTCACATTTCTGAGGTCATAGATTCGAATCCAGCTAACAGCCTTCCTGTGTGGAGGTTTCCTCTGGGCACTCCGGTTTCCTCCCATATTCCAAAAACATAAATTTCAGATTGCCACTATGAGGCACCGCCACTGTTGCAATTGATTGCATTTAGCGAATGGATAGTATATAATAGTGTATACAAAATGCAGTTATGTATGCAAAGGCATTTTTCGACCATTTATTTGATATAACAAATCCATTCACATTTTTTTGCCAGTATGAAATATGAAATATATAATGTGGGTTCTTGTTGAGTTATTTGTTATATGTTTCCGTGCTTCTGTGCTCCTGCTAAGTTATAAGGGGTTCCAAGGCGGTTCATTATTTAGTTTACAGTTACGCGTTACTTTTGCTCACTGTCCATTGTTTTGACTATTATATTACAGTCATTTCATTTTAATCATTCATCTCAGGCAGTTATATTCTCTATGTATACATGTAAATATAACCTAAATCATACCAGAATGCCTGAAAGGGAGTGGGACGAAGAAAACTTATTAAATCCCACCCCTTTCCTCTCATATACAAAACTTAAATATTCTGCCACCCAGGCCCAGCACCCTGCTTATGACAAGGGATGAAAATAATGGATGGATGAATGGATGGCTAGCTGGCGCATCAGACTTGTGAATGTGAATAAATGGTATTCAAAATCAAAACATGGAGATCCAAATGTAAAAAATGATAATAAGTTAATTTGTCATTTGAAATCAACAATTGAAAAGATGTAGACATTCTGAGAAATTGAGTTTAGAAATTTTAGAGTATAATTTAAAAGGAAAGAGTGCATTATTTGACCGTTGGATGTCGCTGGATTGTCTTGTGCAATCAAAAACAAGTGCTAAAGAGAGCAAAGTAAATACAAACTACAGAGTAACAAAACCACACAATTTTTCTTCTCACAAGGTCAATTGCGGCTTGCGGGGTGATAGTTTGACGCCCCATCCTTAATATGAAAGTATAAAGGGACAGTGTGTTTTATTAAGCACCTCATCATGAGATAAGTATAATTCCTTAAAAAAACAAATGCTGATTTTAAAACATAAACAAAAATATGTGAACTATGAAATGGACCACCATTTTTTAGAATACTCGTAGGTAGAGGCATTTGCATTTATTTCACATAACATTAGCGTCACTTAGCTGTTGCTGGCATAATTTTGCAACAATCTTGCTGGTACTGGTATTCGCTTTCTTTTTTATTACTTTTTTATTTTTTATTCTTTTTTTGTCTTTTGTTTTTTTCTTCCTTTTCTTTTTTTGCAAAAGGCTGGGCAAAAAAGGAAAATGTTGTGGTCTGGTCACTTTAAGTCTCTGTAATTTGGGTCATGATTACTGATGCGGGGTGCCTGAGTCTGCTTCGTTGGACGCTGATTGGCTGTCTCTTTTTTAAATCCCCGCCTTCCTGACAACTCTCGTCGGATCGTTTGTGAACCTACGCTACACGCTAGGCAAACCTTTGTGACTCCTGACTCTATCCTGCCCCCGTTTCCTGCCTGATACCTGTTGCCGACCTCTTTTCTGGACCCGTCTATGTTTTTGCTCCTCCGCCCCATCCATCAACCTGTTTGTTCTAGCTGTCAACGACTACTTTCACCCGACACGGAAGTGCCACTTCCGCGTTCCTGCAATCTGCCACCCATGTCCGACGATTATCGGATCGTGGATGCAAGTCCTGTTCTCCTTCTTACTAAAAACTGAGTAAAACGAACGCAATTGGGTCCCGTCTCTGTTCCTGGTCTGTGACAAGTTTGTGTTCATTCTTTTTAGCAGAGTGAAGTAACATCTAGTGGTCAAATAATACAAACTGTCCCTTTGACTTAAGTGCAGCCCACGCAAATTATGGATTGATTTATTTTTACATGAAGTCTTGATATTTTTTATTTTTGGATTTTATTTTGTGTAGCATTCTTTTTCAAAAAGATATTTGAGAACAGGGTGGCATGGCTGCTGAGTGGTTAGCACGTCCGCGGCACAGTTTTGAAGTCATGGGTTCAAATCCAGCTACCAGCCTTCCTGTGCTGATCTTGCATGTTCTCCCCGTGCTTGCGTGGCTTCGGGTTCCTCCTACATTCCAAAAACAAGTTAACTGGCAGGTCCAAATTGTCCCTAGGTGTGAATGAGCGAGTGAGTTGTCCGTCTCAGTGTGCCCTGTGACTGGCTGGCAACCAGTTCCGGGTGTCCCCTGCCCAATGCCCGAAGATAGCTGGGATGAATGTTGGCACCCTTGCTCTCCTGCTGAGGATGAGCAGTACAGATAATGGATGGATGTAAATAGTTTCTTTCCCTGGTAACTACTTACCTTTACTATAAAGTAATTCACTTACTCCCTCAGCTACTTTTTATAAGGAAAAGTGAGTAACTATCAGGGTGTAATATTTGCCACTCAGAAGTGTTCTTTTGGAAAACCCGATTCGGCCCAACCTTATACATACCCTAGCTTCGGCGGCCCTCAAGTCAATTGAGTTTGAGACCCCTGTTTTTAAGGGACAGTGTGTATTATTTGAATACTACATGTTGAGTGTAATCATTTACTGTATCGAACTTTTGATTTGCGGTTGTTTTTTTTTATATTTTCGCATTTCAGTGTTTACTCATTTGGGGGCACACACGGGTAGGGTGTGGTTTAAAGGCTAAAATCCGGAGGCAATCCCTTTTAGTGAGAATAACCCCCCTTTCAGGTCCCTTTACTCATATGGTTATCATAATTATATTTTATTTCTATTAGTTTTTATTTTTGTTTTTATTATCTTTTAACCATCGCATGTGTGTGTGTGTGTCTTACGTGTTCCAGGTTGTTGGGCTGTGATAAAGGAGGGGATTTTTTGTAGGATTATAGCAAAATACACTTATACAGCACTTTGAATAGCTATTTATTATTGGCTGGAAAGTGCTCTACGGAAAATACATCTGATTTGATTTAATATGACTTTTGTTTTATGGGTTGCGTGTGAGACACAACTCACGACTTGATTGTGTGGATTCAATTGAGCATGTATTTTGTCAGCACGTATATGTGCTGCATGGAATCGAATATGTTCTCTTTGAAGCTTTTTATCCCATAATATCTCCTTTTGGTAATGTCTGAGACGCTGTCCTGAGAGTAATGTTGACGATCTTTTCTTGAGAGGGGGGAACATCAACATCAATACCTGAGAGAGGGAAACATCAACATCAGGACCCTACCAAAAAAAGGGAAAGTAAGCCAATCTCCGCAGTGGGAATCAGTATTCATGTAGTGGTGTGTGAAGCCCAAGCTCTCAGATATGTACAGGCTTAAGAGTGAGGATGGTGTTGAATAGCTAAGCCGAATCAATTCTCTCTCGATGTGTGACTCTAATCAAAGCCCATAAACTGTACAGTGGGCAGGGTCAGGAAGTGGCTGGTGCTCGGTGAGCGATAAGACAGATGTGGGCCACGATGTTAAGCGTTGCAAGGCTGACGGGTGGCACAATTCACTTGGCCACGCTTGGCCGCCAGACCCAGATGGTCACAATAATTGCCCGCTCAGGTGGGATGCGAATGCTTACATGCTTGCTTGCTTGTGTGTGTGAACAGGTAGTTTTGACATGCAGTTTGACCTCCAAGTGGGTGTGGGCACCTTGGTTGTTGCCAGGCCACTGGACGCCGAAGTGCAGGCTGTATACAACATGACAGTGCAGGTGACGGACGGCACCAGTGTTGCCAGCACACAGGTACACTAACACAGTCAAACAGACACACAAAGGAGGGCATTTCTCATAATACTGGCAAGGAACTGTACAAGGCTTTGAGAGATTACTTATGAATCTTTAGGGTTATGTCTTTCTGCAACAAATTACACTTCTAGGTTTTATGAGAAAAGATTATTTTCACACTTGCTCTGTGAATTTTCACTACTTAGATCAGGGGTGGGCACCATGTCTTGGGTTGTGGGCCACAAATACAAACATTCCGACCCTACAGATTTTTTTTTGCTGTTAGTTCGAGGTTTGTAATTAAAAACATAAGATACACAAGCGTGTAGCTGTCAGGAAAAATTCTAATTTCCAATATGCATTCAAAGAGTAGTCAAGTCAAGTCATATTTATTTGTATAGCCCTTAATTTCAAGAAGTCTCATAGGGATGCACAGATCACAGACTTTTGCAAACTACAGACTATTATTACACCATTTGGTCAAAATTCTATAAGAGGGCAAGGGAAAACTCAAAAACCTCAGCTGAGTAGCGAAACATAGCAGTAACGCACCATGTAGTAACAATAGTATAGTTACAATATTTGATTAATAATGCATTACAGTGCTTACAGAGAAAAGTAATCGCATTTTAGGAACACGTTCCTCTGTAACGCGTTAGTAACTAACTATAAATGTTGCTTACCCCTGCCAGGTGTTCATCAGGGTCCAGGACAGCAACGACAACCCTCCGGTGTTCTCGCAGCCGGCCTACGACGTCAGCGTTTCCGAGGACGTAGCAGTGGACACGGAGTTGCTGCGCCTGCGTGCATCCGACATGGACGAACGAAGCCGCCTCAGCTTCTCCATCTATGCCAGTGTAGATCCAGCCAGCATGCGCTTGTTTCGGGTCAACCCAAGCACAGGCGCGGTCTACACAGCCGACCGGCTGGACTACGAGGCCCGGACGCAACACATCCTCACAGTCATGGTGAGCTAAGTGAATATATTAATGGATACAGATTAAATCTTGTTTGATTCACTTTGGTGGTTCGCTCTCTTCAGGTAAAGGACCAGGAGTTTCCGTTCAACCGTGACCTGGCCCGTATCCTGGTTGCTGTGGAGGATGCCAACGACAATGTACCCTACTTTACCAGCACGGTTTACGGAGCCATTGCCTATGAATCTTCTCCCGTGGGTACACCCATCTTGCAGGTCACAGCACTGGACAAGGACACCGGGGTTAACGGACAACTCACTTACAGCATACAAGCAGGTAAGGATTATTTTTATCTTAAAATAGGTTTGTCAAAAGGAAGTTCGAAATAAATAAATAAAAGTATAATTCGACCCCTTGGATTAAATATCAAAATTATATAGGAAACATGTTGTTGTAAATATTTGATCTTTCATAAATTATTTAGTGTATTAAATTATTTTAAATGTTGAACAATTTATAATTTTCAGTTCAATAAAGTTTTGTGAAAAAAAGAAAAAAAAACATCATACGGTGTGCCGTTACCATGTCATTGCTTGCTGCTGGCAGAACACATTTTTTGCTAATTTATTTTATGAAACCCAATTACTGAATTGTTTTTTTGTACCACTAGGAGGGAGTAAATATTACACTTTTATACTTTAAGCGCTCACCTCCACGACATTGTCACAGACCAGAAATGGACACAGGACCCAATAGCGCTCGTTTTCTCAGTTTTTATTAATAAAGAGGGAGAGCAGGTCTCGCTTCCACGATCCGATGGCTGACGGACAATAGGAGTGGGTGATGCGTAAGTGGCACTTCCGTGTCTAGCAAGGAGGATCGAAGACAGGCGGGATTTACAAGTCCCTGGCCGGGACTGGAGAGCAAAGGCGGTGTCAAGTTCGGAAACGACGTCGGCAACTTGAGGCAGGCAGGTAACGGGGCAAAACAGATCTGGTAACAGGCAGGCAGAACAGGGCAGAGTCAGGTCCGGAAACAGGTTGGCAACGAAGATCAGGCAGAGAAAAGCAGGGCATGAGTCGGACGTAAGGGCTTACTGAGCTGGTGGCAACAGTTCGCATAACGATCTCACGGCTTCCTCTTGGAAGATGGGTGTTTAAAAAGAGTGCATCAGCCAATCAGCCTTCCATGCTGTTGGCGCCAATCAAGCAGTCGCAGGTGCTCTGAATCGGTACTCATGACAGACATTAAGGTTGATTGTGTCCAAGATTATCATTGGACAGATCAGGGTTACGGAACATAAAACATAAGAAAGGGAAAAAATGTGTCAATAAAAATCAAGGCACAACAAACATGCAGTTCACCGAGTTTCAACGTCAAACCACACCAATGTCAGCCAGTCGCTCTGTAATTAGCACGACATTGATTGAAAAACAAAATCTTTCCTTCTCAAAAACCTTCGTCATAGAGTCTCACATCAAAATAACGGTAGGTAATTTGATTATTCCTTTGCTATTAACAGTGGACTGCTCAACTTTGTATACTAGCGTTTGTGGTCATATCATACACATATGAAATTGGGAATCCTTTAACTGGAGAACATCAAAATTACTTTTGACATTCTTGTTTCCTCTCTTAACTTTACCATTCATCAAACCTTGAACTAGTCCATTAGCTTTGCTTCCCTCTGCCTTATAGCATAGGTCAGGGGTGTCAAACTCAAATGCACAGAGGGCCAAAACTCAAACCACACCTTTGGTTGCGGGCCGAATAGGATATATATTTATTGAACAAACTAAAACTTTTTCTTAACATAAATTTGGATTTAAAAAAGACAGGAATCAAATTTCAGAATAAACAAACTTAAACATTAAAAACCTGAAATACTTTACTCTCTATAAAAATAGCTCCTGTCAAAACTATACACATTCAAAATGTGAAAAAAATGGAAATACAAGTCAAATTAGTGCTTTTCACTTTGGGATTTAGTTTGGTGAAAAACGTATGCTGGATTTTTATATTCTTCTTGAACTCTGCAACTTTCTGTATCTTCTGCTCTGCGTTCAGGTTTTCCATCTTTTTTTTGGTCTTATTGTACTGTTTTTCATTCTATTACATTCCAACATTAGCACATAGGTTTACCAGAAAATTCAGTAAACATATATTCAGCCTTCCATCGGTTTTAAAAGGCTCAGTATATTAGAATCAACTTTTCTCTTGGCCATTCTGAGGGTTTACCATCCGCCTAATCCACAGTAACAGAAACGTCACCCTGCTTTTCTCCGTTGAGCCTTCCGTTACATCATGATAGATAAAAGCTCGTCCTAGGACGTCACATCTTCCTTTCCTGTCACTAAAGACTCACTGTTAATGCACAATCTTGTTTTTCAACTGGCTGACGTGTTTTATGTCATTGGATAGTTTTGAAAGTTGTTGTGCTCGTCAGGCTACAGCTAGCTTAATTAATACAGGAATGTTTCCAAGAAGTCTTTTAGGGGACATGCAGCTGACGCAGTGCAATATGGGACCTGTATTTGAGAGTTATCTGCAGGGCCATTATAGTAGATGTATATAAAATGATTTCATCGGCCGAATATGATTATACACCGGGCTGGATGTGGCCTGCGGGCCACTAGTCTAACACTATGGCATTGGTGCTACAATTCACACTCATTTAGATGAACGCAAGGTTTTTGTGTGCTTGTGTCATCCTTTAGGTAACACGGGTGGATTGTTCAGCATTGATAGCAACGCGGGCCTCATCTCTGTCGCCAAGGACCTGGATGTAACTTTGCTGGGCTTATACACGCTTACTCTACGCGTGACGGATGGCGGTTTTCCACCGCTAATGGCCACCGCATCTGCTCGCGTCTCCTTGATGCTCTCTGACGTATCCATACCCAAATTTTACCAGAGGGAGTACCAAGCTGAGGTAAAGCACGGGTAGATTAGGGTGATGCTTGTTTTTGGATTTTTCGTGTGCATTGTGTTCTGCATTGTGATTGGCAAAACAGTCACTCCACCCCTTCTTTACCTGTGCGTCGATCATTTT